>NC_137331.1:123132855-123762654 GCF_965287045.1 Carcharhinus amblyrhynchos
GTTCTATGATGAGATTAGGAATGAAGTTCTTGAATCTGTCTGGGGTAATACTTTTCTAATCACCCCGAGATAGTTGTGTGCATATAGACTATTAACACATGCACACGTAATAATTTCTGGTATGTTTAGCCTGTGTAGTAACACTCTAACTTTAACACTAATAATCCTCTACCATTTTCCATTGAATCAATTCTGTGCCAGTATTTGACTGAGCGCAGTTGGCACCCCCATGGAAACAGCGAGCTGACCACTAGTTCCCTAGTAATTCAAATTGTTACCTTTTTCATTGTTTTTCTGTTCTGCTCTTTTAGACAAAAATCTTTTAAATTTATGACTGCTGGATACACAACCACAGACAACTTTTCCAATTCACGTTTAGCTTGATGAATTGGAATTCTGAGGGCAGCACGGTGGCACAGCCGCGAGCACTGCTGCCTCACAGCGCCAGGGACCTGGGTTCGATTCCCGGCTTGGGTCACTGTCTGTGTGGAGTTTGCACGTCCTCCCCGTGTCTCTGTGGGTTTCCTCCCACAATCCAAAGTTGTGCGGATTGGTGCATTGGCTAAGCTAAATTGCCCCTCAGTGTCCCGACAGCGTAGGTTAGAGGAATTAGCAAGGTAAATATGTGGGGATAGGGCCTAGGTGGGATTGTTGTCGGTGCAGACTCGATGGGCCGAATGACCTCCCCCTGCACTGTAGCAATTCTATGGTACATCCCCTTCCTTGCTAAACCTACACAGGACGGCACGTTGGCACAGCGGCTAGCACTGCTGCCTCACAACGCTAGGGGACCCGGGTTCAATTCCCGGCTTGGGTCACTGTCTGTGTGCAGTTTATATCTATGTGGGTTTCCTTTGGGTGTTCCGGTTTCCTCCCCCATCCAAAGATCTGCAGATTAGGTGCATTGGCCAAGCTAAATTGACCCTTAGTGTCCCGGGAGGCATAGGTTACTGGGATTAGTGGGGCAAATATATGGGGTTGTGGGGATAGGCCTCTGCAGTGCAGAGTCGATGGGCTGAATGGTCTCTTTCTGCGCTGTAGGGATTCTATGGTTTCTACACAAATTGCTGCTTTTAACGACAGTGTGAAATGCTGAATTAATCTGTACGGCCTTGTCTGCAGGCAATCCAGAAACATTGGAGAGCCGAAGGTTAAATATTTTGGGCATTTTCAGCAGTTAATACAGAGGGGAATCTCTGACCACTCACCAAGTTTTTATAACGAGTCTTTAAATTGTGATTAGCTTAAGTCCCTCTCCTCCCAGAATGGGGTCGCGAGGGGGAAGAAAATGCATCTTCACAGGAATGTGCAAGCGAAAATTTCAGGGTCAGTTTTGTGGGAAGTAACATACTTGGGAGGGTCAGGGAATAGCTGTATAAATCAGCAAATTAAAACTGATGCAATGGTTGCCTCAAATTGGTTCACAAGCGTTCTAGTAAAATCCAAGTATTGCAAGGCGATGATGTGGCAGCCCAGGTAAATTGTTGTCTTCCTGTTGTGATAATCCAGATCCACGCGTGAAGTACCTTGATTTCAAAGCATTCTTCCTTTTTTAACCCATTAGCACCTGGGCAAATGCTTCTGTCCCTTAAGAACTGTCCAATGCAGATGTTGCTGGATGTTCCACTGATGGGTGTCAGTCTGCGTTGACTGCTCCAGGTGCGAGTTGGTGTTATATAGAGAGTTCTATTACTGTGGCCATGTCACCTTATTGGACATAGGATGCAGTAATTTTGGCAGGAAAGATACGAAAACTAATTTGCCATACCATACTTGAAAACGTTGTAATGTTCGTGATGTGAACACACTTTCACATGAACACTGCCTGGACCAGTGCAGGAAAATGAGATGGTGTTGGCCAGTATTGATTAGAACCTAGTGATTATCTTTTTTTGTTAAAGAAAAAAGATATCATACTCTTGTATTTTCCCAACGATTACTGTATCATGTCGTCAAGACAAATCATATCGTGACATCCCTATCACCAGGTCCGACCTGAGGAAACTCTACACCTCCAGCGCCTTCGACACGCACGCTCCCTTTGGATTACTCAATAAGGTCTGGTTCGAGATCTGCATGTACTTCTGCACAAGGGGGAGGGAGAACCAGAGAGAACTGGAGGAGGACTCCTTTGGCTTGGCCACAGATGAGGATGGGCGAAGATTCGTCTATTACAAGGCGTGTGGACCTTACCATAAATCTCGCTCGGTAACCTGGAGCAAGAAGAGAATGGTGAATGATGAGGAGAACTTCCCGCGAATGTATGAAACGGGCACGGAGTTCTGCCCTTACGCGAGTTTCGTTAAGTATATCTCAAAACGTAATCCCCTCTGCAAAGCTTTCTTTCAAAGGCCGAGAGACCATTGCAGTGAAAGTGATGTTACCTGGTATGAGAACAAGGCCATTGGCAAGAACCTGCTGGGCACACGGATGCAGATGCTGTCCAAGGCTGCTAAACTCTCTAAAACATATACTAACCACTGTATAGGGGCAGTCTCCATAGCCACTCTGAGCAGCATTGCGGGCATTGGCAGCAGGCTGGCCCCTCACCGATCTCCCCCCAATGCAAATGGGGCCTGCCAGCACCTCCAGCGGTCGTGCCCCTTCGCCCTGCAGAACCACGACGGAGAGATTGTCGGGGTGAAAGTGGAGCGTGTCATCACCCCCGCCCTCTATGAGCCTATACACTCAGACGAACCCTGTGCGTCCTCACCAAAAAGACTATGTATTCGTCCCTCTGATGTTGTAGATTCCCAGACTGTGATTCCAAAGCAAAGCGACTCTCGGGAATCTGTGCTTCAGGAACCCACTGGTCAGCTTGGAACCACTTCATCCGTAACCATATCAACAAACCAGGTAATGCTTTGCAATCACAGGTTATTAGATCATCTGAATTCCACAACTACCTATAGAATTAGAGAATAATGAATGCTGTGATATGTCTCGTACAGAACTTGTGTTTTTAATCAAAGTTGCCGTCCAGGTTTTAAAGCACTAAAGGTTTTAAAGGAGATGAATGTGTGCATTCCTTTTAGGGCGATGATTGTACTGAAGTTGTGGCTAGAGTATGAGATTGCTGTTTTCCATTCTCAACCTGAATTCAGTTTAACTTTGTCTCCAGGGGCGTGTTTGTTTGAAAGCCTTTTCAGGAGGTTTAAGAATGTCATAAGTACTGTGTTACATTTTGTGTCATTTGGTAACTCGATCGGACAAACTCTTAAGAGATTTTAAATTTGGCTGAGTTTTTATTTGCGGCTTTTTTCGTAGTTTAGATTCACACCAGAAGATTTTCCTTTTCCTCCATAATTGCGGCTGAGAGATCTTTAATGTGACAGGAGGTGGACGTTCAACTCCTTACAGAGTTGAGGAGGAACTTCTTCACTCAAAGGGTGGTGAATCTCTGGAATTTTCTGCCCGTTGAAGTGGTGGAAGCTACCTCGCTAAATATTTTTAAGACGCGGGTTGATAGGTTTTTGGTAGGCAAGGGGATTAAGGCTTATAGGGAGAAAGCGGGAAAGTGGAACTGAGCCACTTCAGATCAGCCATGATCTTATTGAATGGCGGGGCAGGCTCGAAGGGCTAGATGGCCTACTCCTGCTCCTATTTCTTATGTTATGTTCTGCCATTCAATCAGATTTTTTTTTTACAAGTGCTTTTGCTTCATTCACCCACCTTTTTTTTTTGGAGCATATTTGTTATCGGGGGTTGTGGGGGGGGTGGTAGCTGGGAATGGGGAGTTGTGGCCTCAATCACATCGGCAAAGATCTTCTTGAATGCAGGTTTGATGGGCCAAATGGCCTTTAGTTGTGTGTTAATATATCTGCAGTTACCTTGGCTGAATTGACTTAGAAACTTTAAGCAGGAGTAGGCCATTCAGCCCTTCGAACCTGCTCCACCGTTCATCTTGATCGTGGCTGATTATCGAATTCAATGTCCTGCACAGATTGGTGGCATAGTGGAGGGTGAAGAAAGTTATCTCCAATTGCAACGTGACCTTGATCAGTTGGGCTAGTGGGTTGACAAATGGCAGATGGAGTTCAATTTAAACAAATGCACGATGACGCATTTTGGAGGTTGAACCAGGGCAGGACTTACTCAGTTAATGGTAGTATGTTGGGGAGAGTTACAAAGAGCTCTAGGGGTATGTGTTCATAGCTCCTTGAAAGTGGAGTCACAGATGGACAGTGTGTTGAAGAAGGCGTGCTTTGTTTCATCAGTCAGGAGTTGTTGAAGTTGTACAAGACATTGGTAAGGCCACACTTGGAATATTGTGTGCAATTCTGGTCATCCTATTATAGAAAGGATATTATTAAACTAGCAAGAGTGCAGAAAAGATTTACTTAGGATGCTACCAGGACTTGATGGATTGAGTTATAAGGAGAGGCTGGATAGACTGGAACATAGGAGGCTGAGGGATGATCTTATAGAGGTCCATAAAATAATGAGAAGCACAGATCAGCTAGATAGTCAACATCTTTTCCCAAAGGTAGGGGAGTCTAAAACTAAAGGGCATAGATTTAAGGTGAGAGGGGAGAGATACAAAAGTGTCCAGAGGGGCACTTTTTCCCCACACGGTGGTGAGTGTCTGGAACAAGCTGCCAGAGGTAGTAATAGAGGTGGGTACAAGCATTTAGATAGTTTTGTGGGTACAATGGGTATGGAGGGATATGGTCCAACTGCGGGCAATTGGGACTAGTTTAGGGGTTTAAAAAAAGACGGCATGGACAAGTTGGGCCGAAGGGCCTGTTTCCATGCTGTAAACCTCTGTGACTCTATCCTGATTTCCCTGTTGCTCCCATAACCCTTGATCCCTTTAGTCCCAAGAACTATCGAACTTAGATTTAAGAAACCACATTTCTGTGGGTCTGGAGTCAGGTGTGGGCCAGACAGGGTCAGGACGGCAGATTTCCTTCCCTAAAGGGTGTTGGTGAACCAGATGGGTTTTTACAATTGACAGTTGTTTGTAATTCTATATGTCTTTTATTGAATTCAGATTTCACCATCTACCATGGTGGGATTTGAACCTGGGTCCCCAGACCATTACATGGGTGTCTGGATTACTAGTCCAGCAACAATGCTACTATGCCACTGCCTCCCCTCACCAACACAGTTTAAGAATAAAAGTTGTGTTGTTTTAAGACTGAATTTTTTTTTTCCTCTGAGGGTCGGGTCATTGGCAGGTGAACTTGCCTTCCCGGAAAGCGGTGCAGGCTGGGTCATTGAATTTATTTGAGTTTGAATTAGAAGGATTTTTAGAACAGGATAGGGGTCAAGGGTTATGGGGGCAGAGGGCAAAGTGGAGTTAGGGGTCACAGCCAGATCAGACATGACCTTGTGAAATAGTGGAGAGGGCTTGAAGGGCTGGATGCCCCACTCCCGTTCTAACCCCTATTTTAAAATAAAATGTTTCTTCATAGAGTCATAGAATCCCCCACAGTGCAGAAGGAGGCCATTCGGCCCATCGAGTCTGCACCGACCACAATCCCATCCAGACATTTACTCTGCTCATTCTGACACTAAGGTCAATTTAGTGTGGCCAATCAATCTAACCCACACACCTGCGGTTCTGGTTTTCTACTCAACTTCTCCCCAGGGTCCTGGCCAACTTGGTCTTAAAGAGCGCAATAAGATAATCTGGTTAGTATCACATTACTGTATATGTGACCTTGCTGTGCACAAAATGACTGCTGCCACAGCCTCCCCGAATTAAAAAGCAGGGTACTGCAGATGCTGGATATCTGAACCAAAAATGGAAAACGCTGGAAACATTCAGCAGGCTGCAGCAGCGTCTCTGGAGAGAAAAACAGAGTTAATGTTTCCATCCTGTGGCCTGCTATCTGATATGAAATACTAACTCTTTTCTCTCTCTCTTTTTCTCACTCCTCTTTTTCTCTTTTTTCTCCTCTCCTTTTTTTTTTCTCTCTCTTTTTTTCTCTCTCTCTCTCTCGTTCGCTCTCCTTTTTTCTCTCTCTCTCTCTCTCGTTCGCTCTCCTTTTTTCTCTCTCGCTCGCTCTCTCTCTCCAGGTGCTGCTGAGCATTCCCAGCACTTTCTATTTTTGTTATGAAAATCGTACTTCCGTACTGCAGCACAGTGGTTAACAATGCTGCCTCACAGCGCCAGGGACCTGCGTTCGATTCCCGGCTTGGGTCATTGTCTGTGTGGAGTTTGCACGCTCTCGCGTCTGCGTGGGTTTCCTCTGGGTGCTCCGGTTTCCTCCCCCCAATCCAAAGATGTGCAGGATGTGTGGATTGGCCATGCTAACTCGATCCTTGGTGTCAGGAGGGCTGGCAGGGTAAATGCATAAGGTTCTGGGGATAGGGTCTGGGTGGGATTGTGGTTGGTGCAGACTCGATGGGCCGAACGGCCGCCTCCTGCACTGTAGGGATTCTATGATTTTTACCATTTGAGACTTCCTGGAGCGGGAGGACACAAAACAGCAATTCATTCATATTTAAAATACCATTGACTGTGTGAAATTTTAATGCAGAGTCCTTGTTTTCATATGTATATAAATATGCATATTTCTTCCTACAATAGAATACATTCAGTCTATTCCTGTCTACAGTAATTGATGAGATTAGAGGGGAACTAAGGTGAGTTTTATCCCCTCTCATGGTGGGTTGTGGGGGTCTGGAATGGAGGAACCCTTATCACAAACTTGAAGAGACTCTTGAAGTGCAGTGACCTGCAGATCTGTGGACCAAGAGCTATAAAGTAGGATTAGCCTGGGCTACTATTTGTTAACCTGCACGAACATGATGGGCTAAATGGCCCCCCTCCACCCATGCTGTAGGTTTTCTGTGTTCCTGTAATTTTTTTTTAAAAAGACTTGCATTTATATAACACCTTCCACAACTGCCAGATGTCTTCAAGCACTCCACAGCCAATTAAGCACTTCTGAAATTGTTTTGATTGGTTTTGTCAAGTATTAGTGTACAGTAAAAAGTATTGTTTCTTGCATGCTATACAGACAAAGCATACCATTCATAGAGAAGAAAAGGAGAGAATGCAGAATGCATTGTTGCAGTCATAGCTAGGGTGTAGAAAAAGATCAACTTAATACGGAATAGGTCCATTCAGAAGTCTGACAGCAGCAGGGAAGAAGCTGTTCTTGAGTCGGTTGGTACGTGACCTCAGACTTTTGTATCTTTTTCCTGACGGGAGAAGGTGGAAGAGAGAATGTCCGGGGCACGTGGGTCCTTAATTATGCTGGCTGCTTCGCTGAGGCAGCAGGAAATGTAGACAGAGTCAGTGGATGGGAGGCTGGTTTGCGTGATGGAGTGGACTTCATTCATGATTTTTTTGTAGTTTCTGCACTCACTGTTGTGTAGTCACTGCTGGAATGTATGAAATCAGGTAGCTGATTTGCGCACAGCAAGATCCAACAATGTGACACATACGAGCAAGTCACAGGAGTCGGCCATTTAGTCCCTTGGGCCTGCTCTGCCATTTTAATATGATTATGGTTGATCTGATAGTAATCTCAAACCTATTTACCCCCAATAACCTTTCACCCCTCCCCTTGCTTACCAAGAATCTATCCACATCTGCCTTCAAAATATTCAAAGACTCTGCTACCATTGCCTCTTCTGGAAGAGAGTTCCAGAGATACTCAACCCTCAAAGAAAAAGTATTCTCCTCATTTCTGTTTGAATGGGTGAACCTTTGTTGTTAAATGGTGACCAGATAATTGTTTTTGGAGAAGGATAAATTAGTAACAAATCCAGAATATAATGCCAGTCTCAGTTATGGTGATCATTCATAGAATCCATACAAGGTAGTAGGAGGCCACTCGGCCCATCAAGTCTGCACCAATCACAATCCCACCCAGCCTGTATCCCCGTTACCCCATGTATTTACCCTGCTGGTACCCCTGACATTAAGTGGCAATTTAGCATGGCCAGTCCACCTAACTTGCACATCTTTGGACCTTGGGAGGAAACCGGAGCACCTGGCGGAAACCCAGGCAGACACGGGGGGGAATGTGCAAACTCCGCACAAATGGTGACCCAAGCTGGGAATTGAACCCAAGTCTCCGGCGCTATGAGGCAGCAATGCTAACCACTGTGTCACTGTGTTGCCCCATTGAATGTTGTAAAAACCTATCTGGTTCACTGATGTCCTCTTTGGGAAGGAAATTTACCATCCTTACCCAGCCTGGCCTACATGTGACTCCAGAGTCACAGCAATGTGGATGACTCTGAACTGTCCTCTGAAATGGCTGAGCAAGATAATTAGTTCAAGGACAATTAGAGATGGGCAGCATATGGTGACCTTGTCATGGTCCACATCCCGTCAAAGAATTTTCAAAAAAGATTGTGTAAATGGAAAGGAGTATTTTTAATTGCGTGAGAGTCAACTTTCTATTCATTTGAGATGTGGGCATGCCAGCATCTGTTGCTGACCACTAGTTGACCTTGAGATGGTAGTGATCTACCAGCTATTGCAGTGGACCTGGTGTAGTTACACCCATTGTTCTGCTGAGAAGGCAGTCCCAGGATCTTGAAGGAGGAGCAGGGAACTTGCAGGTGGTGGTTTTCCCATGTGTCAGCTGCGCCTCTCCTTGAGGTCGCAGGTTTGGAAGGTGCTGTCAAAGGAGCCTTGGTGAGTTGCTGCAGTGCATCTTGTAGATAGTACACACTGCTGCTCTGTGCATTGCTGGTGGAGGGAGTTAATGTTTGTGTAAGGGGTAGCAATCACGTGGACTGCTTTGTCCTGGATGGTGTTAAGTTTCTTGGGTGGCGTGATCTGCACAGTAACTTTAGTGTTAATGTAAGCCGACTTGTGACACCAATAAATGAGCTTTAACATTAAGAATAGAGTAAAAAAAAACTGTGGGGTAGATTAAAAATGTAGTTCCTGACTAGGATACTGCATCACAATAAACATTATTTTCTGGGTCTGTGTGAGAGTGCCAGCTCAGGTTGACTTTGGGAACACCACCATCATCCAGGCAAGTGGGGAGTATTTTATCACACTCCTGACTTGTGCCTTGTTGGTGGTGGACAGGCTTTGGGGAGTTAGGAGATGAGTTGCTCTCTGAAGGATTCCTAGCATCTGACCTACTCTTGTAGCAATTGTGGTTTATATGGCCAGTCAAGTTCAGCTTCTGGTCAATTGTAACCCTCACAATGTTGATAGTGGGGACTTAGCGAAGGTCATGCCATTGAATGTCAATGGTTGATGGTTAAATCCTCTCTTGTTGGAGATTGTCATTGCCTGGCAGTCATGTGGCGCGAATGTTACTTGCCATTTATCAGCTGAAGCCAGGTGATTATCCAGTTCTTGCAACGTATTGGCCCAGACTGCTTCAGTACCTGAAGTCTTGAATGACGCTGAACATTGTGCAAACATCCCCCGCTTTGACATTATCATAGAAGGAAAGTCATTGATGAAAATAGCTAGACCTAAGTCACCACCCTGAGGAATTCCAGTGATGCCCTGGGGCTGAGGTGATTAACCTTCAAAATCCACAACTATATGTGTGAGCTATGACTCCAACCAGTGGAGATTTTTTTGATTTTATTTATTATTGTCACATGTATTTTCAGTGAAAAGTATTGTTTCTTGCACACTGTACAGACATAGAATACCGTTCATAGAGAAGGAAAGGAGACAGTGCAGAATATAATGTTACAGTCATAGCTAGGGTGTAGTGAAAAATCAACTTAATTCAAGGTAAGTCCATTCTAAAGTCTGACAGCAGCAGGAAAGAAGCTGTTCTTGAGTCGGTTGGTACGTGACCTCAGATTTTTGTATCTTTTTCCCCAACGGAAGAAGGTGGAGGAGAGAATGTCCAGGATGCATGAGGTCCTTAATTATGCTGGCTGCTTTGCCAAGGCAGCGGGAAGTGTAGACAGACTCAATGGATGGGAGGCTGGTTTGTGTGATGGATTGGGCTACATTCACGACCTTTTGTATTTCCTTGCAGTTTTGGGCAGAGCTGAGGCCACACCAAGCTGTGATATAACCAGAAAGAATGCTTTCTGTGGTGCACCTGTAAAAATTGGTGAGAGTCGTAGCGGACATGCCAGATTTCTTTAGTCTTCTGAGAAAATAGAGGCAGAGTTGAGCTTTCCTCCTGGGCTTCAGTTTTGTCAGGTCTCCTTGGTGTAAAATTCTCAATGGGCCTGATGTCAAGGGCAGTCGCTCTTGTACATGTTTAGTGTTCACTGCGACTCAGTCAGTGGCACTCATGCCTTGGTATCAGAATGTCGTCATCTGGACTGATTCCTCACTGCCAATGCAGAGAACCCACAAAGCTGTCACCAGCATGGCAATGCCAGACCGTTTATATGTTAATGATGGTGAGTGCAGTTAGCCTCTCGGTTATTTTGACAGTAAAATCTGACCCATTATCGCGTGTTTCTTCAATTCACCACTTTTTTTGCAGCAAGTTATAAGGAAGTAATTACATTTTCCATGGGGAAGATCCTTTTGCTTTGCCTATTCATTCCACAGCCAGTCTCATTGTTTCAGGGTAACCCTCCTTGCTTTGGGGGAAGTGGCTGTGAGCTCCGCAACATGCCCAAGCACCCCGTTCACCATGCTGCTCCGAAAAGGTGTTAGACTCGCTAGTTAATGCATAACCAGAAGTTATGTTACAGCCCTGAAAGCAGTTCCCACTATTGGCCCACTGACTCGCATACTTAGCTTGAGTACACTTCCACACACCGTGCCTCGTGTAATTGATTTGATTTATTATTGTCACATGCATTAGTACACAGTGACAAGGATTGTTTCTTGCACGCTATGCAGACAAAACATACCATTCATAGAGAAGGAAAGGAGTGCAGAATTCCTTCCCTAAAGGACATTCATGACCCTCATGAGTATTTACGACAATCGTTTCCTGGTCATCAGTAGACTTTTAGTTCCAGATTTTTTTTTATTGAATTCAAATTCCATCATCTGCTGTTGTTTTGATTTATTATTGTCATATGTATTAACATACACTGAAAAGTATTGTTTCTTGTGCACTATACAGACAAAGCATACCATTCACCGAGAAGAAAAGGAGAGGGTGCAGAATGTAGTGTTACAGTCATAGCTAGGGTGTAGAGAAAGATCAACCTAATGTGAGATAGGTCCATTCAAAAGTCTGATGGCAGCATACCTCGCATTAAGGGCGACACGGTGGCACAATGGTTAGCGTTGCTGCCTCACAGCATCAGGGACCCGGGTTCAATTCCGGCCTCGGGTCACTGTTTGTGCGGAGTCTGCACATGCTCCCCGTGTCTGCGTGGGTTTCCTCCGGGTGCTCCAGTTTCCTCCCACAGTCTGAACGACATGCTGGTTAGATGCTGGTTAAAGTCGCTGGAGTGTGGCTAGTAGGGGATTTTCACTGTAACTTCATTGCAGTGTTAATGTAAGCCTACGTGTGACTGTTCTTGAGTCGGTTGGTACATGATCTCAGTGTTACTGGGAATTGTTGTTGTTTGAATAAAAAGTTTTGGAAGAAGAAGCAGTGTATTGAGTAGGAGGTTAATGCTTAAAAAGTGTGATGGTGAGATGAGGAAAAATTTCACACAGCAAACAGTTGTGATTTGGAATGGATTGCCTGAAGCAGATTCAATAGTAATTTACAAAAGAGGATTGGATAGATACTTTCGTGAATCAGGATAAATGGGGTCAAGTTCAGGTTAGCAAACAGTAGCCAGTGCCACACCGATCGGCACAGCGAACTCAACTTTTTACCATCGTTCATGGGATGTGGGCATTGCTGGCTAGGCTAGTATTTATCACCCATCCTTAATTGCATTTTGAGAGTCAGCCACATTGCTGTGGCTCTGGAGTCACGTGTAGTCCAGATTGGGTAAGGGCAGCAGATTTCCTTCCCTAAAGGGACATGTGTGAACCAGATGGTTTTTCTGACAATGGGTTCACAACCATCATTAGACTATTCAATTCCAGATTTTTTTTTTATATATTGAATTCACATTTTATCATTTGCTGTGCTGGGATTTGAAACAAGTCCCCAAATCTTCCCCTTGGGTCTCTGGGTTCTGGTCTAGTGACTACAGCACTACCACGCCTCAATAAGTGGACCTATTCTCTGTGGCATTTAAAGTTGATTTATTAGTGTCGCAAGTAACCCTGCATTAACACTGCAATGAAGTCACTGTGGAAATCCCCTAGTCGCTACACTCTGGCGCTTATTTGGGTACACTAAGGAAGAATTTAGCATGGCGAATACACCTAACCAGCACATCTTTCAGACTGTGGGAGGAAACCATGCAGATACGGGGAGAGAGTGCAAACTCCGCACGGTGACCCAAGCCGGGAATTGAACCTGGGTCCCTGGCACTGCGAGGCAACAGTGCTAACCACCGTGCCACCGCTATTTAGAAGAATGAGGAATGATAGTATTGAAACGTGATCGGGATTAACATGTTGGATGCTGAGATAATGCCCCCTCATGGGTGATCTAGAACTGGGAGACGTAGGAATCTCCCATTTAACACAGAGGAGGAATCGTAGAGTCATCACTGGAACAGAAGGAGGCCATTCGACGCAGACTCCGAACCAACACCTACACAGCAATTCAGGTCGCACCTCCACTTCAACCACACCTGTGCAAGGATATTTTGGCCTTGGAGGGAGTGCGGAGGAGGTTTACTGGGCTGATACCGGAGTTGAGGGGGTTGAGCTATGAGGAGAGGCTGAATAAACTGGGCTTGTACTCGTTAGAGTTTAGAAGAATGAGGGGAGATCTCATTGAGACGTATAAGATGATGAATGGGATGGATAGGATAGAGGTGGAGAGACTCTTCCCGCTCAAAAAAGACAGTAGGACTAGGGGGCACAGCCTCAAGATAAAAGGGGGTCGGTTTAGAACGGAGTTGAGGAGGAACTTCTTCACTCAAAGGGTGGTGAATCTCTGGAATTCTCTGCCCGTTGAAGTGGTGGAGGCTGCCTCGCTAAATATTTTTAAGACGCGGGTTGATGGGTTTTTGATAAGAGAGGGGATTAAGGGTTATGGGGAGAGGGCGGGAAAGTGGAACTGAGCAGCGACAGATCAGCCATGATCTTATTGAATGGCAGGGCAGGCTCGAAGGGCTGGATGGCCTACTCCTGCTCCTATTTCTTATGTTCTTATGGCTGTGCAAGCTTATTTCCCCTCAAGTGCCCATCCAATAATCTTCTGAAAACATTGCTTGTTCCTGCTTCCACCACCATTGTGGACAGCGAGTTCCAGGTCACACTTCTCTGTGTGAAAAACAAACGGTTCTTCCTCCTATTCCCCTCTATTAATACTGTCCCTCCTACTCCTGCTATCACCAGTTAACGGGAATAGATTTCCTTCTCCGCTTTATTTCAACCTGTCATAATGTTGTACACTTCTGCTTTGTGTGAAGAGGGATAACCCTAGCTTCTCTGACCCAACCTTGTAACTAAAATCCCTCATCCCTGGAACCATTCTGATAAATCTTATATCTGTACTCGTTGCAGTTTAGGAGAACAAGAGGTGATCTTATTGAAACATAAGCTAAGGGGACATGGGCAGCACGGTGGCGAGCACTGCTGCCTCACAGTGCCAGGGACCCGGGTTCAGTTCCCAACTTGGGTCACTGTCTGTATGGAGTTTGCATGTTCTCCCCATATCTGTGTGTGGGTTTCCTCCGGGCGCTCCGGTTTCCTCCCACAGCCCAAAAGACGTGCTGCAGGTTAGGGTGCATTGGTCACGCTAAATTCTCCCTCCGTGTACCCGAACAGGCGCCACAGTGTGGTGACTAGGGAATTTTCACGGTAACTTCATTAATATAAGCTTATCTATGACACTAATAAATAAACTTCAAGGGGGGATGCTGAGAGGTTGTTTATCATTGGGGGAGGGGGGGTGTGGTGGACTAGAACTAGGGAGCACAGTTTCAAGATAAGGTGTCTCTCGTTTTAGGTGGAGATGAGAATTTCCTTTGAGAGCCTTGGGAATTCACTTCTGCACAGAGGGACAGGGGCAGGGCCGTTTAATATTTTAAGGCTGAAGTAGATAGATTCTTGACTTACGAGGGAGTCAAAAGTTATCGGAGTGGCAGCGGAGTGGGGGTGGGGGTGGTGGTGGTGGTGCTACGTTAGGTGAGGCCACAGTCACATCAGCCATGATCTTATTGAATGGTGAAGCAGGCTCGAGGGACCAAATGGCCTACTCCTGCGCCTAATCCATAGTTTTGTTATTGTGAAGCCAGGATCTTGGAGGAGGAATTTCTTCTGACATGGGGAATCTGTGGAATTCTGTACTCCACAGAGCAGCAGAGACTGTGAGGGAGCCAAGGGCTGTAGGGAATAGGCAGGAAAGGGGAGTTGAGGCCCTGGTCTTATCGAATGATGTACATAGAACATTACAGCGCAGAACAGGCCCACGATGTTGCGCCGACCAATTAAAAAAGCAATGACCCTCTAACCTAAACCAATCCCTTTCCATCCATAAACCTATCCACGGATCTCTTAAACGCCCCCAAACTAGGCGCATCTACAACTGCAGCAGGCAGGGCATTCCAATCCCTCACCACCCTCTGGGTAAAGAACCTACCCCTGACATCCGTCCTATAACTACCACCCCTTAATTTAAAGCTATGCCCCCTCGTGCTAGCTTTCTCCATCCGAGGAAAAAGGTGTAGTAGGGGCCAAGGGGCTGAATGACCGGCTCCTGCTTCTTTATGTTCTTATTTCGGGGAAAAGATTTGAAGAGCCATGGGGGGAAAATAAAACAGGAGAATAGGACTAATGTGCTAACTCTTTCCCAAAGCAAACACAGGCGTGATGACTGACTTCTGTTGTCGTTCTGTGTCTACCAGTTTGAAAGTGTTGTATGGGATCTCAGTTTTTAAACGTACCTTTTAAAGCTTACGGTTTAAAAGTTTTTTATTAATTATTGTCACAAGTAGGCTTACATTAACACTGCAATGAAATTACTGTGAAAATCCCCTCGTCGACACTTTCCGGCGCCTGTTTGGGTACACTGAGGGAGAACTTAGCATGACCAATGCGCCTAAGCAGCGCGTCTTTCAAACTGCGAGAGGAAACCAGAGCACCTGGAGGAAATCCATGCAGACACGGGGAGAACATGCAGACTCCACACAGACAGTGACCCAAGACCAGAATCGAACCTGGGTCCCAGCGCTGTGAGGCAGCAATGCTAACCACTATGCTGCCATGACCCCCCCTTTATTAATTAAAGGATGAAAGTGGGAATGTATTAAATTATACTCAGCTGCTTATTACAAAGAATGTTCCATCATTGGGTTTGAGCTAATTAAAGCACAAAGGCTCATATTCTAGACTAAACACACTGGAATAATTAGGTATAACCACTTCTAAACTTGTTTTATAATACGTGGTCTGCTTGTACAAAAGAAAATTTTCACTGTTGCTCGAATCTTAACGTTAGCTATGGCTCATGGTGTATTAGTGTCGGCAGTTTCTCCCAGCTAGAGTGGTTCTTCCTTGTTGCTGGCTGGGTGGCCGTGAGATCTCAGTCCAGAAGAGAAAATGCAGGCCTGGCAACATCTGTAGGGGGGGTAACAGAAAGTGAATGTAGAAAGCTGGGGGGTGGGGGGGAAGAAGAAAAATGAAGACCATAAAGAAATAAAAGCTAGAGAACAGTAAAAATTAAATAAAATAGAATGAAAACAAAGGGAGTCGCGGTGGAGCAGAGCCAATCATCAGAAGTTATTGAATTCGATATTGAGACCAGAAGGCTGTAAAGTGCCTAGCCAGAAGATGAAATGCTGATCCTCCAGTTTGCGTTGAGGTGAGATCTCAGTGTTGGTTGT
This sequence comes from Carcharhinus amblyrhynchos, assembly GCF_965287045.1. Classification (NCBI taxonomy): domain Eukaryota; kingdom Metazoa; phylum Chordata; class Chondrichthyes; order Carcharhiniformes; family Carcharhinidae; genus Carcharhinus; species Carcharhinus amblyrhynchos. The sequence continues at coordinate 123,148,630 of NC_137331.1, forward strand.
GGGTTCACAGATGATTTAAGCTTCACTTCACAGGCTCTGCTGCAGTAAAGACATTGGTTGTTGTCTGGTAGAGATGGTGATGGATTGATAGCCCAAGCAGTCACCTTCTCTGTGTCTGTCTTGCCATTCTTCTCTCTCTCTCTCTCTCTCTCTCTGTTGCTCTTGTTGAATAGAAGGTCTTGGCACCATTTTTAATGGTGAGTCTCCATTTTGGTGGCAATCTGCTTCTGATGTGTTGTAGAGTCACAGAGGTTTACAGCATGGAAACAGGCCCTTTGGCCCAACTTGTCCATGCCGCCCTTTTTTTTTAAAATCCCCTAAGCTACTTCCAATTGCCTGCATTTGGCCCATATCCCTGTATACCCATCGTACCCATGTAACTTTCTAAATGCTTTTTAAAATACAAAATTGTACCCGCCTTTACTACTACCTCTGGCAGCTTGTTCCAGACACTCGCCACCTTCTGTGTGGAAAAAATTGCCCCTCTGGACACTTCTTTATCTCTCCCCTCTCACCTTAAACCTATGCCCTCTAATGTGTTGACATTCATGAAGGCTCTGAGATTACCTTTGAAGCATTTTGTTTGATCTCTGTATGAACGGATCCCGTGGCGTAGCTCTGAATAGTGCCCCTGTTTGGACAGTCCCGAGTCAGGCATTCTGATTACATAACCTGCCCACCTCAGCTGGAATGTAGAAAAGGGGCAGTGGGGGGGGAAGAAAAATGAAGAAAGACCAGAAAGAAATAGAAGGTAAAGAACAGTAAAAAATTAAATAAAATACAATGAAAACAAAGGGTGAAGATAGGATAGAGCTAATCATCTGCAGTTGTTGAATTCGATGTTGACGCCGTAAAGTGCCTAGCCAGAAGATGAGATGCTGTTCCTCCAGTTTGCATTGAGGTGAGGTATCAGTATTGGCTGGCCTGCCCACCTCAGCTGATGTGAAATTATCAATGTCCCTCTGTGGCATGCCTCCAATACTTAGAGGATGAACATATTTATTCTTTTTGTCCTCCCGTTTGATTTGCGAGATCGTCCTAAGATGGTGTTGATCTCTGGCCTTAATATGGCGTTTTTAACTTGTCCAAAGCTTCAGAACCCTAAAGATGCGTGGAGAGAGCCACTGCCCAATAGTCTTCAAGTTTTTCCCCCGGAGCACACTCACCTCAGTCAGCATTTTTGCGTTCAGATCCAACTTCAGACGCTTTAGTACGTCATCCAGGTCTACACTCCCGTTGCAGGACTCAGGGAGTGCTCCATGTTGAGAAGTGCCATCTTTTGGATGAGACGTAAACCAACTGCCCACATGGGAACTATTTCAGAGAGGGGCAAGAGAGTGTACAGAGTCTTAGAATGGTTACAGAACAGTAGGAAGCCATGTGGTCCATTGTCTGTGTCAGCTCTTTACGAGAGCAACTCACCCAATCCCACTATCCTTCCCTTTCCACGTAACTCTGTAATTTGTTTTCTTCAGATATCAGATTCAGAAATGTAATCCAAAACAAAAGGGCGGCTAAACCTCTATGACTCCATGACTGTATCCAGTTTCCTTTGGAAAATCTCCATTGAATCTGTCTCCAGGACGAAACAAGAGATGGGTGCAGACGTAGACCACGTGGCCCATTCAGCCTGCTCCACTGGTCAGAGGCTGTCACCTTGTGAATGCCACATTTGTACCCACTCTTATCTTCCTGTCTGTTAACCAACTCTCTATCCATGCTAATATATTAGTTCCAACTCATCAACCCTTATCTTTCCTATTAATCTTTTGTGTGGCACCCTATGGCTTGACGGATACATGAATAGAGGGATACAGACTGTGTGGAGGCAAAAGGTGTTTAGTTTAGAAAGGCCCAGCAGGCTTGATGGGCCGAAAGACCTGTTGCTGCGCTGTATTGTTTTTTGTGCTTGCCTTTTGAAAGGCTGTACATTCCCTAACCACTTTTTAAAAATTCATTCATGGGGAAGTGGGCATCGCTGGTTGGGTTGGCAGTTTTTGCCCGACCCTGAGGGCAGTTAAGACTCACACATAGAACGTGACTAGATAATGACAGTAGCTTTCCTTCCCTAAAGGACATTAGTCAACCAGGTGGGTTTTTGCGACAATCGACGATGGTTTCATGGTCATTCTTACAGTTTTAATTCCAGGTTTTTATTGAATTCAAATTTCCCCATCTGCCATGACGGCATTTGAACCCGGTTCCCCAGAACGTCATCTTGGGTCTCTGGATGACTAGTCCAGCGACAATGCCGTTATGCCACTGCCTGCACTTACTGACGTGGTTTGAGACTAAAGAGTTCTGTCGTTTTAAGACTGAGATGAAGGGAATGTGTTCTTTTTTCTCTGAGGGTCGTTGGCAGGTGAACTTGCCTTCCCGGAAAGCAGTGAAGGCTGGGTCATTGAATTTATTTGAGTTTGAATTAGACAGATTTTTAGAATTGGAGAGGGGTCGAGGGTTATGGAAGAAGAGGACAAAGTGGAGTTGGGGGTCACAGCCAGATCAGACAAGATCTTGCAACGGGCTTGAAGGGCTGGATGTCCCACTCCCATTCTAAGCCCTATTTTAAAATAGAATGTTTCTTCATAGATTCATAGAATCCCCACAGTGCAGAAGGAGGCCATTTGGTCCGTCAAGTCTGTACCAACAACAATCCCATCCAGGCCCTATCCCCGTAACTCCAGGCATTTTTTCTGCTAATCCTGATACTAAGGGACAATTTAACATGGCCACTTAACCTAACCCACACACCTCTGGTTGCGCAGTTCTGGTTTCCCACTCACCATCTCCCCAGTATCCTGACTAACATCGTCTTAGAGAGTACAATAAGATAATCTGATCATTATCACATTACTGTTTGAGCGACCTTGCTATGCATACATTGGCTGCCATGTTTCTTGCATCATAACTTGCATTTCTAAAGTATTGCATTGGTTCTGAAGCATTTTGGTAGCGTGGGAGGTTTTGAAAAGAGTTGTAGGAATGTTTTCTTTGATGCCTTTTATAACTGTGGGCAGCCCGTTGGCACAGTGGTTAGCACTGCTACTTCATACTACTAGAGACCTGGGTTCAATTCCTGGCTTGGGTCACTGTCTGTATGGAGTTTGCACATTCTCCCCATGTCTGTGTGGGTTTTCTCCGGGTGCTCCTGTTTCCTCCCACAGGCCAAAGATGCATGGATAATCCCAGGGATTGTCCCAGTCTCTCCAGACTTTCCTTGTAATTCACACCGTCAAGTCCCGGTAGTATCCTAGTAGATCTCTTCGTTTTGTAACTCTCCCCAACGCCCTACCAGTAACTATGGGTCCTGCCCTGATACGATCTACAAAAATGCATCACCTTGCATTTATCTAAATTAAACTCCATCTGCCATTCGTCAGCCCACTGGCCCAATTGATCAAGATTCTGTTGCAAACCTAGGTAACCGCCTTCCTGCCCAGTCTTGCCTTTCACTCTAATAGGAATGTACTTACCCTGAACCCTGGTTAACATACTTTTAGAAGCCTCCCACTTACCAGATGTCCCATTGCCTTCCCACAGACTTCCCCCAATCAACTGTTGAAAGTTCCTGCCTGATATCATCAAAATTGGCCTTGCCCCAATTTAGAATTTTCACTTTTGGGCCAGATCTATCATTCTTCATAGCTATCTTAAAACTAAGAGAATTATGGTCATTCGTCCCAAAGTGATCCCTCACTAACATTTCTGCCCTTCCTTATTTCCCAAGAGGAGGTCAAGTTTTGCCCCCTCTCTATTCGGGGCCATCCACGTACTGAATGAGAAATTCCTCTGAATACACTCAACAAATTTCTCTCCATCCAACCATCCAGTACTATGGCTGTCCCAGTCAATGTTGGGGAAAATTAAAATCTCAGACTATTACCACCCTATTTTTCTTGGAGCTATCTGTAATCTCCTTACATATTCACTCCTCAATTTCCCGCTGACTATTTGGGGGCCTATAGTATAACCCTATCAAAGTGATTTCCCCCTTCTTATTTCTCAATTCTACCCAAATAGAATCAGCAGATGAATCCTCGGATATATCCCCTCTCAGTACTGCTGTGATGTTTTTCCTAATCAAAAGTGCAACTCCCCCTCCTCTCTTACCTCCTGTTCTACCTTTCCTATAGCATTCTATAGTAGCACTGAGCTACCAATCCTTTCCTTCCCTTAGCTGTGTTTCAGCAGTTGCTATAGTATCCCAATCCCAGGTACCCATCCATGCCCTGAGTTCATCTGCCTTGCCCGTCAGGCCTCATGCATTGAAATAAATGCAGTTTAATCTGGACTTCCCTTGCTGTCTGTCTTGCTTTTGCCTGACCTGTCTAGTGCTAGATGCTGCCAGACCCGCTGAGATTTTCCAGCGTTTTTTCTTTTGGTTGCCCGCTTTGCGTTAAGCACAAGGTAGCAGAGGTGGACAGACAGATGTCAGGGTGTATTAACCTCAGTATCCATTATTAAAAGACGTTCTTCCATTTAGCCTGGGCTGTGTTAGCATCCAGACCCAAAGAAATGAAATGGAATCACAACAGCTGCTCAGTTCCTGTAATTACTATCACATCAACAAAGACTTGGTCCTTTTAACAATACCTGCAGCATTCTGACATGTGAAATCTATCTTAATGGCGATAGAAATATTGACTTGGAGAAAGGATAAGTCAGCATTTTGCTGCAACCTTTTACTCAGTTTAACTGATATTGACACTGGAAGCTGATTCGAGCATGAGGCAATAGATAACTTTAGTTCTGATCATCTAATGGATTAGAATTTTATACATTCTTACGCTGCTACTAACTCTACTGTACAATTATGGAATTCATAGAATCTTGGGGTTTACAGCATGGAAACAGGCTGTTCGGCCCAACTTGTTCATGCTGCCCCTTACCACTAGTAGATCCCAACTGCCTGCATTTGGGCCATATCCCTCTATACCCATCTTACCCATGTGACTAAATGCTTTTTAAAAGACAAAATTGTACCCGCCTCTACTACTGCCTCTGGCAGCTTGTTCCAGACACTCAGCACCCTCTGTGTGGAAAAAATCGTCCCTCTGGACATTTTTGTATCTCTCCCCTCTCGCGTTAAACCTATGCCCTCTAGCTTTAGACTCCCCTACCTTTGGGAAAAGATATTGACTATCTAACTGATCTGTGCCCCTCATTATTTTATAGACCTCTATAAGGTCACCTCTCAGCCTCCTATGCTCCAGAGAAAAAAATCCCAGTCTATCCAGCCTCTCCTTATAACTCAAACCATCAAGAGATTAACAAACTTCCATCTTTAACCATTCATTAAGTATAATTTTAAAACAAATTTGCTTTTTTGTTTTGTAGCACCTTTCATGATGGGCAGCACGGTGGCACAGTGGTTAGCACTGCTGCCTGACAGTGCCAGGGAGCCGGGTTCAATTCCTGGCCTGGGTCACTGTCTGTCTGGAGTCTGCACGTTCTTCCTGTGTCTGAGTGGGTTTCCTTCAGGTGCTCCGGTTTTCCCCCACAGTTCACAGATGAGCGGGTTAGGTGGATTGACCATGCTAAGTTGCCCCTTGGCGTCGAGGGGATTAGCTCGGATAAAGACATGGGGTTATGGGGCTAGGGCCTGGGTGGGATTGTGGTCGGTGCAGACTCGATGGGCCAAATGGCTTCCTTCTGCACTGTAGGATTCTATGATCTCAGAACATCCCCAAGTGCTTTACCGACAGTGAAGTATTTGAAAAGTATGTTTGAGGTTGCCCTGTAAGAATTGTGGTCACCTATGTGTGCACAGCAAGCTCCCACAAACAACTGTGTGCAGTGATCAGATGATATTTTAATTTAAGGAGATTGTTGCTTGAGGGACAAGTATTGGAAACCAGGGGAACTGCCCTGCTCTCTCTTTCTTAAGGAAAAATGGCATGAGACCTTGCACATCCATCTGAGACAGCATCTGAAAGACTGCACATCTGACAGTGCAGCTGTCCCTCAGTAGAAGTCAGCTGAGATTAAGTACTCAAGTCTTTGCTGTGGGACTTGAATGCACAACCTTCTGACTCTGATGGGCGGAGTGCAACCCATGGAGCCGTGATTGATAGTTTGACCAACTCTTATTCATTCAAGGGATGTGGGTGTCGCTGGCTAGACCAGCATCATTGCCCATCCTTAATAGCCCTTGAGAAGGTAGTAATGAGCTGCCTTCTTGAACCGATGCAGTCCAAGTGGTGTAGGCACACCTGCTGTGCAGTTAGGGAGGGAGTTTGACCCAGGGCAGTGAAGGAACAGTGATACATTTCGAAGTCAGGATGGTGAATGGCTTGGAGGGGAACCTCCAGCTGGCGGTGTTCCCATGCGTCTGCTGCTCTTGTCCATCTAGATGGTGGAGGTTGTGGGTTTGGAGGGTGCTGTCAAAGGAACCTTGGTGAGTTCCGGCAGTGCATCTTGTAGATGGTACACATGGCTGCCACTGGTGGAGGGAGTGAATATTTGTGGATGGGGTTCCAATTAAGTGAGCTGTTTTGCCCTGGATGGTGTCGAACTTCTTGAGAGTTGTTGGAGCTGCACTCATCCAGGCAAGTGGGGAGTATTCCATCACACTCCTAACTTGTCTTGTAGATGGTGAGCAGACTTTGGGGAGTCAGGAAGTGAGTTACTCGCTGCAGGATTCCCAGCCTCTGACCTGCTCTTGTAACCACTTTATGTGGCTAGTCCGGTTCAATTTCTGAATAACGGTAACCCCCAGGATGTTGATAATGGGTGTATCAGTGATGGTAATACCATTGAATGTCATGGGGCGATGGTTAGATTCTTCCTTGTTCAAGATGGTCATTGCCTGGCACTTGTGAGGCACAAATTTAACTAGCCAGTTGTCAGCTCAAGCCTGTTGAGGCCTTGCTGCATTTGAACACGGACTGCCTCGCTATCGGAGGAGTCGCGAATGGTGCTGAACATTGTACAATCATTGGCGAACACCCCCACTTCTGACCTAATGACAGAGGGAAGGTCATTGAAGAAGCAGCTGAAGATTGTTGGGTCTAGGACACTACCCTGAGGGACTCCTGCAGTGATGCCCTGGAGCTGATGATCGACCTTCAACCACCACAGCCATCTTCCTTTATGCCAGATCTGACTCCAGTGACCCATCGGTAAATTCAATACAGTATTCTGGTGAAGCCCCAGTAGAGAGCAGTCACCTCCTTTCAAATGCTCGAGTGTTCTAGCTAGACAGGTGCATCTGTTAACAGCATCTGTTAAAAGGAAGAATTGGCAAAAATAGTCTTTTCAACTTCAAGGTCATTTGTTCAGGTCAGCAGCTTCTCCACTCTGGACTCTTGTCTGAGTCAGAATATTGGCGATTCTGTTCTGTTCTTTCATGGGACGTCACTGGCTGGGCCAGTATTTGTTGTCCATCCCTAATTACCCTTGAGAAGGTAAGGGTCACTCACAGTGCTGTTTGGGAGGGAGTTCCAGGGTTTTGACCCAATGACAGTGAAGAAATGGCGATATGTTTCCAAGTCAGGGTGGCAAGTGGCTTGGAGGGGAACTTGCAGGTGGTGGTGTTCCCAGGTATCTGCTGCCCTTGTCCTTCTTGATGGTGGAGATTGTGGGTTTGGAAGGTGCTGTCAAAGGAGCCTTGAGTTGCTGCAGTGCATCTTGTACATGGTAAACACAGCTGCCATTGCGTGTAAGTGATGGAGGGAGTAGATGTTTTAAGTTGGTGGAAGGGGTGCCAATGAAGGGGTCTGTTTGTTTTGGATGGTGTCAAGCTTCTTGAGTATGGTTGGAGCTGCACCCATCCAAGCAAGTGGGGAGTATTCCATCACACTCCTGACTTGTGCCTTATAGACAATGGACAGGCTTTGAGGAGTCAGGAAGTGAGTTACTTATCACAGAATCCCAGCCTATGACCTGCTCTTATAGCCACAATATTTATTCCAGTTCAGTTTCTGGTCAGCAGGAAGTTGACAGAAAGTTCAGTGATAGTAATGCCACTGAATGTCAACGGCGAGATAGAATTTAACTATCTAAAGGGAATTGAAGGTAGACCGATTGAGAGAATAGTTTATAAAGTATATAGTATCCAATGCTTTTTAAATAGGGTCATAGAACCATAGAATCTCTCTAGTGCAGAAGTGGGCATTCAGCCCATCGAGTCCGCACTGATGCTCTGACGGAGTACCTTACCAGGCCCTCCTTGCTTCGCATCCCTGTACACCCATAAATCTACTATGGCCAATCCACCCAATCTGTATATCTAGTGGCAATAAGCATGGCCAATCCCCCTGACCTGCGCATCTTTGGACTGGGAGCACCCAGAGGAAACCCGCGCAGACACAGAGAACGTGCCAATTCCACACAGACAGTGACCTGAGGCTGGAATTGAACCCGGGTCCCTGGCACTGTGAGGTAACAGTGCTAATCACTGTGTCACTATCATAGAGCACAAGAGTAAGGAGGTTATGTTGAATTTGTAGAAGACGCTAGTTTGGCCTCAGCTTTTTTTTTATTCATCCATGGGGCATGGGTGTCGCTGGCTGGCCGGCATTTATTGCCCATCCCTAGTTGTCCAAGGGCTGTTGAGAATCAACCACATCGCTGTGGCTCTGGAGTCAGATGTAGGCCAGACCGGGTAAGGATGCCAGATTTCCTTCCCTAAAGGGCATTAGTGAACCAGATGGATTTTTCTGACAATGCTTTCACGACCATCAGTAGATTCTTAATTCCAGACTTTTTTTTTATTGCATTCAAATTCCACCATCTGTCCTGGCAGGTTTCAAACGCGGGTTCTCAGAACATTCGCTGAGTTTCTGGATCAATAATCCTAATAATAATAATATCACTGGGCCATTGCCTCCTTGTACAGAGGAGGTTCACTAGGATTTTGCCTGGCATGAAACATTAGAGCTATAAGGAGAGACTGGATAGGCGTGGATTGTTTTCTCTAGAGCAGAGAAGGCTGAGGGAGGATATGATTGAACATAAGAAATAGGAGCAGGAGTAGGCCATCTAGCCCTTCGAGCCTGCCCCGCCATTCAGTAAGATCATGGCTGATCTGTCGTGGCTCAGTTCCACTTTCCCGCCCTCTCCCCATAACCCTTAATCCCCTCTCTTATCAAAAACAATTGAGGTGTATAAGGTTGAGGGGTTTGGAGAGGGTGAGCAGGAAGTAGCTGTTCCCCTTGGTTGAGGGGTCAATCTCAAGGGGGCAGAGCTTCAGGAGATTCAGAGGGGATTTGAGAAAAATAAAATGCATTGAGAGGGCGGTGGGAACCTGGAATGTACTGCCTGAGGAGGTAGTGGAGGCTGGAAACCTTTACAACTTTTTTGAGCACTTGGAATATCTTAACATTGAAGGATATGGGACAAGAGCTCGAAGGGCTAGATGGCCTACTCCTGCTCCTATTTCTTATGTTCTTACGTTCTAAGAGCTGGAAAATGGGATTAGTGCGGCTTTGATGGTAGTTGTAGTGGACAGTGAACACTTTGGCCTATGGGAACCATGGAACTATCATCGATAGTCATAAAAACCCATCCGGTTTATTAATGTCCATCGGGGAAGGAAATCTGCTGCCCTTACCTGGTCTGGCCTCCACGCGACTCCAGAACCACAGCAATACAAATGACCCGGAAGTTAGCCGAGCGCGACGTTTGGGTTTTTTGGGAAGGACCAGGAATGCTGGTCTTGCCAGCGACGGCCACACAGAGTAAATGCAAAGACAGTGTTTAAGATGGAAGTGGTTATGACTCTGGAGTGTGACTGTTGCATCATGCGATCATCCATCCTACAGCAGAAGGGTTTGTTTGCGGGTGCAATTTGTTTATATCTAAATAAATGCAAGGTGGCTCCAAGTTATTCCTAGTTTTGTGTCTCCTTTAAACATTGCTGGTGTGCCAGCCTGCATTCTGCAATGAAGCAGAGCTAGGTTTAAAGGTGGAAAGAATTGGTTTGAAAGCGATGCAGTATTGCAGTACAAAAAGTATTAAACCAGCACCTTACTGTGCAGACACTCATAATGTGCAGCAAGTGGTACTGTTCTATTGCTTTATGTGCCTTCCAGTCATCGGTTTTTATTTCTGGAATCGGGAGTGGGGGCAGGGGGGTTGCCTTGATGAACTCATGCTTCCCCTAATGGGAATTTACACTGTCTCTCAGAACGTTTTCCATTAATTTACCCACTACTGAGTTTGGACTTTTCAATCGAAGTGTTCTACTGCTCAAACTTGCAGCTTTAGATCAGCCTCCCTCACTTCCTTTTGTTCAATAGCAGTAAAATCACCTGTCACTCGTGAGGTGATAATCTGCAGCAAAAAAACAGGCCAGTTGCCCCAAGTGGCATATGCTGTACACAACCCTCCAACCTCTCCCCAGCCGCCACTGCCCATCCCCTCAGTGAATCCTTCAATTCTTTTCTCCCTAAAGTATTTATCTATTTTTCCCTTAAGTTCATATGTACTGGGGACCCAGGAATGTCGATAATAGTAATGCCATCATTACTAGATGGAGGCCCAGGCTACATGGTGGCACAGTGGTTAGCGCTGCTGCCTCACAGCACCAAGGACCCGGGTTCGATTCCTAGCTTGGGTCACTGTTTGTGTGGAGTCTGCACGTTCTCCCCATGTCTGCGTGGGTTTCCTCTCATGCTCCGGTTTCCTCCCGTACTCCAAAGATGTGCAAGTTAGATGCGTTGGCCATGCTAAATTGCCCCTTAGTGTCGTGGGGACTAGCTAGGGTAAATACATGTTGTTATGAGGATAGGACTTAAGTGGGATTGTGGTTGATGTAGATTCAATGGGCCGAATGGGCTCCTTCCACACGGTTAACATACATTGAAAAGTATTGTTTCTTGCGTGCTATACAGCCATAGCATACCATTCATAGAGAAGGAACGGAGAGAGTGCAGAATGTAGTGTTACAGCCATAGCTAGGGTGTGGAGAAATATCAACTTAATGCAAGATAGGTCCATTCAAAAGTCTGACAGCAGCAGGGAAGAAGCTGTTCTTGAGTTGATTGGTACGTGACCTCAGACTTTTGTATCTTTTTCCTGAAGAAAGAAGGTAGAAGAGAGAATGTTCGGGGTGCGTGGGGTCCTTAATTATACTGGCTGCTTTGCCGAGGTAGAGGGAAGTGTAGACAGAGTCAATGGTTGGGAGGCTGGTTTGAGTTATGGATTGGGCTATGTTCACAACCCTTTTGTAGCTCCTTGCGGTATTGGTCAGAGCAGGAGCCATACCAAGCTGTGATACAACCAGAAAAAATGCTTTCTATGGTGTATCTGTAAAAGTTGGTGAGAGTCATAGCTGACATGCCAAATGTCCTTAGTCTTCTGAGAAATTAGAGGCATTGGTGGGTTTTCTTAACTATAGTGTTGGCATGGGGGGTACCAGGACAGGTTGTTGGTGATCTGGACACCTAAAAACTTGAAGCTGTGAACCCTTTCTACTTTATCCCCAGTGGTGTAGACAGGGCATGTTCTTCGTTACGCTTCCTGAAGTTGATGACAATCTCCTTCATTTTGTTGACATTAAGGGAGAGATTATTGTTACCACAGCAGTTCACCATATTCTTCATCTCATTCCTGAACTCTGTTGCGTCATTGTTTGAGATCTGACCCAGTATGGTTGTGTCGTCAGCAAACTTGAAAATCAAATTAGAGAGGAATTTGGCCGCACAGTCACAGTTGTATAAGGAGTATAACAGGGGTCTGAGAACACAGCCTTGTGGGGCACCGGTGTTGAAGATTATCATGGAGGAGGTGTTGCCCATACTTACTGATTGTGGTCTGTGAGTTAGGAAGTTCAGGATCCGGTCGCAGAAGGAGGTGCCGAGACCCAGGCCATGGAGTTTGAAGATGAGTTTCGTGGGAATAATGGTGTTGAAGGCTGAGCTGTAGTCAATAAATAGGAGTCTGACATAAGTGGCCTTGTTATGTAGGTGTTCCAGGGTTGAGTACAGGGCCAGGGAGATGACGTCTACTGTGGACTTGTTGCAGCAGTAGGCGAACTGTAGTGGATCCAGGTCGTCTGTGGGCTTGAATTGATTCGTGCCGTGACTAATCTTTCAAAGTACTTCATAATGATGGATGTCAGAGCCACTGGCCGATAGTCAGTAAGGCACACTGCTCGGTTTTTCTTAGGTACCGGGATGATGGTCGTCTCCTTGAAGCAGATAGGGACCTTAACGTTTTCTTCCAAAGTGGCCTATTTGTGCGTTATCCAATTTTATTGTGAAATTAGGTGCGAAGGGAAAATTTGCAATTTTGTTTTGCCGTATCTAATTCAAATAAAAACTGGAGGCAATTAATGGTTTTCCTTGCTGTGTTCAAATAATTATCCCCTCTGCAGTCTGGTGCCATGTACTTAGTTTTGGGTCCACTGGAGCTGGAGGAAAGTGGGCGGCACGGTGGCACAGTGGTTAGCACTGCTGCCTCACAGCGCCAGGAACCCAGGTTCGATTCCCAGCCTGGGTCACTGTCTGTGTGGAGTCTGCGCATTCTCCCTGCGTGGGTTTCCTCCAGGTGCTCCAGTTCCCTCCCACACTCTGAAAGACGTGCTAGTTAGGGTGCATTGACCCGAACAGGCACCGGAGTGTGACGGCTAGAGGAATTTCACAGTAATTTCATTGCAGCGTTACTTACTTGTGACTAATAAATAAACTACTTTTAAAGTGCTCGGACTCCATTCTGTCCCGCAATCCCATGCTGTGAATGGGAAACAGTGCTGCTCGGGGATTTGTACTGCACGCAATGTACATCTCTCCGTTTTATTTTCAACTCCGTCTCCTGGGGACGTGCTCACTGTACCAATGGGTAAGTGTGAATTATAACACTCCAGCAAGGACACCGTAATACAGCAAAAGGGTTTTAAAGGAGACAGTGCCTCAATTTGTTTTGTTCTCACAGAAGCTGTTTTCTTTTAATGGTGAAAAATTGCATCTATTTTTCATTACCTCCGCTATTTATAACAATTGTACAAACTGAATGTGCACAGCATCCAGGTTTTGAAATTCATTTTGCGTACATGCCCCAAAGGCATGCAAGTAATCTACTGGGTTGTATGAAAATAGAACATTGACCGGGCCAGAGACTTGGTGGGGAATGAGTTGTAGCTGCCTCCACATAATGGAAAGAAACAGGCCATTCGGCCCTACTCGAAAATGCCAAAGGGTCATCCAGACTCGAAACGTTGGCTCTATTCTCTCTCCCAGGCGGCTGCCAGACCTGTTAAGATTTTCCAGCATTTTCTGCTTTTGTTACAGATTCCAACCTCTACAGTAATTTGCTTTTATCATCTGTGTTGGCGTGTCATTCTCCAAGTGAACCCCTCCCCCATACTCTTCAACAAGAGAAAAATCTAACTATCGCCCCTTGACATGCAGCATGGTGACACAGTGTTTAGCTCGGCTGCCTGACAGTGTCAGGGGCTCTGGTACGATTCCCTGCTTGGGTCATTGTCTATGCAGAATTTGCATTCTCTCCGTGTCTGCATGGGTTTCCTCCGGATGCTCAGTCTCCTCCCACAGTCCGAAAGAAGTGCTGGTTAGGTGCATTGCCATGCCAAATTCTCCCACCGTGTACCTGAACAGGTGCCGGAGTGTGGCGACTCGGGGATTTTCACAGTAACATGATTGCAGTGTGAAGTAAAACTTATTAGTCACAAGTAAGGCTTACATTGACACTGCAATGAAGTTACTGTGAAATTCCCCTAATCGCAACACTCCAGCACCTGTTCGGGTCAATGCATCTAACCAGCACATCTTTAGGACAGTGGGAGGAAACAGGAGCGCCCGGAGGAAACCCACACAGACACGGGGAGAACGTGCAGACACCACACAGACAGTGACCCACACCAGGAATAGAACCTGGGTCCCTGGCGCTGCAAAGCAGCAGTGCTAACCACTGTGCCTCCGTGCTGCCTACTTATGACTAATAAATAAACTAACTTACTTACATTCAGGGCCATTACCATCACTGAATCCCCCACTATCGATATCTGGAAGGTTACCATTGATTTCGCTGGACTGGCCATAAAGGTACTCTGGCTACCAGAGGAGGTCAAGAGACTGGGAATCCTGCAGTGAGTAACTCAACACCTGACGTCCCAAAGACTGTGCACCAGCTACAAGATACAAGTCAGCTAATGGAATACTCTCCATTTGCTTGGATGGACATAGCTCCAACAACCTGCAAAGCCCGACACCATCCAGGATAAAGCAGCCCACTTGATTGGCACCCCATCCACAAAAATACATGAGCCACCACCGAGGCACTGTGGGAACGCGGAAGTTTTTTTACCCAGAATGTGGCCTTCGAGCACACTCTGGGTTAAAAAAAAAACTTCTGAGTTCCTTCCGTGGTTTATTAGTGACTGTCCTGGATTTATGGCTTCTGGTTCTGGGCTGTCGTTCATCTACTCTAATAAACCCTTCTGTAAATTTTAAAGCCACTATCAGTTCATCTCCTAATTGAATTACGCAGGGGACCATTTGGTCCGTTGCGCTGGCTGCCAGTATAAACCCAGTTGGCGAGGAGAGGGTGGAATCATTTGGGGCAATTTAAAAGCTTGCATTTAAGAAAGAAAACCTTTAAATTGTTTGGTTGTTAATGATTTTTATAAGAAACCTGAGATGCCAAAAAAAATGCTGTATCATTCAACCGGGTAATGACAAGTCCATTTGCTTTTCACCAAGATGAGGTAGGACACTCCCAGGACGGGTGTGGCGAGTGACCAGTGGTGGGCCAGGTTTGTGGTGGGGTTGGGGAACAAAAAATCTGAACTCTTTGACTGAGATTTTGGTCACAAACAAAGACATGGAATCCTGACAGTGCAGAAGGAGGCCATTTGGCCCATCAAGTCTGCACTGACTCTCTGACAGAGCATCCCACCCTATCCCCATTGCTTCATGTATTTACCCTACGAATGCTCCAAACACACATCTTTGGGCACAAAGGGGCAATTTAGCATGGTCAATCCACCTTAACCTGTGCATCTTTGGACACGAAGGGGCCATTTAGCATGGCCAATCCACCTAACCTGTACATGTTGGACTGTAGGAGCTGTGAGGCAGTACTGTGCTGCTAACCACTGTGCCTCCTACCTATTCTGATATCCCTTGATGTAGCTCAGTGCCAGGTTTCACTTGGTAACATTTCTTTGGGCGATCTCACAACTTTAAAGGTGCTACATGAATGCACTTTGGTGCTGTTGTCAAGCAAGCCCACCAGAAGTCCCGTTTAAACAAAAAAAAACAGGACTGCTCTGGCTTGCCCTGTTCTGGAGCAGGCCCTTGGGAATTCGCTCTAAGATAATACTCCAAGGTCGTGGCTGATAGTATAAAATATTTACATTCTTTCTTGCTCGTTAGACCAAAAACAAAGCCGAATTCAAATGTGCAGTGCCACTTTGTAGAAGCTTGCTGAAGATACTTGTTTTTGTGCAGTTTGTACAGTCTTCCTGTTCATTCATTTGCGTGTTCTGCCCAGTGACAGGTCCCTGGCTTCATCCTGAGCTGCATTCCTGGCAGCTTTTTGTATGTGGCTGGTTTGCCATCCACACTTGGGAGTGACCCCAGTCCACCTCAGCCAGGGCTGGAATTGAACCCTTACCTTTGGTGTTATTCTGAACCATGTGACTGATCTCCTAGCCAGCTGAGCCAACCACCTTTATCTTAGCCCCAGTATGTAATCTTTCAAGTGGATAAGGTTTTCCTCATCCTTTAAACCTGCTGCTGAAGTGAAGACTTGACGCCACTTATTGGCCTTGGACAGAGTACGGAGAACGTTCACCAGGCTGATACCAGAGATGAGGGGTTAGCTTATGAGGAGAGATTAAATAGACTGGGCCTGTACTCGTTGGAGTTTAGAAGACTGAGGGGGGATCTTATAGAGACTTACAGTTACAAGTGGTGGACCTCAAGGATCTGTTCTGGGGCCACTGCTGTTTGTCATTTTTATAAATGACCTAGATAAGGACGTAGAAGGATGGATTAGTAAATTTGCTGACGACACCAAAGTTGGAGGAGTTGTAGACAGTGAGGATGGATGTTACAGTTTGCAGAGGGACATAGATAAGCTGCAGAGCTGGGCCAAGAGGTGGCAGATGGAGTTTAATATGGAAAAGTGTGAGGTGATTCACTTTGGAAAGAGTAACAGGAGTACAGAATATAGGGCTAATGGAAGGACTCTTAGTAGTGTTGACGAACAGAGAGATCTCGGGGTACATGTCCATAGCTCCCTGAAAGTTGGCACCCAGGTTGATAAGGTTGTTAAGAAGGCGTACGGTGTTTTAGCTTTTATTGGTAGAGGGATTGAATTTCGGAGCCGTGAGGTCATGTTACAACTGTACAAAACTCTGGTGCGGCCGCACTTGGAGTATTGCGTACAGTTCGGGTCACCACATTATAAGAAAGATGTGGAGGCATTGGAAAGGGTGCAGAGGAGGTTTACCAGGATGTTGCCTGGTATGGTGGGAACTCCTATGAGGAAAGGCTGAGGGACTTGAGGTTATTTTCATTGGAGAGAAGGTTACAAGGTGTATAGGGCATTGGTGAGGCCGCAGCTGGAGTACTGTGTGCAGTTTTGGGCGCCGCACCTGCGCAAAGATATTTTGGCCTTGGAGGGAGTGCAGAGGAGGTTTACTAGGCTGATACCGGAGTTGAGGGGGTTGAGCTATGAGGAGAGGCTGAATAAACTAGGCTTGTACTCGTTAGAGTTTAGAAGAATGAGGGGAGATCTCATTGAGACGTATAAGATGATGAATGGGATGGATAGGATAGAGGTGGAGAGACTCTTCCCGCTCAAAAAAGACAGTAGGACTAGGGGGCACAGCCTCAAGATAAAGGGGAGGCGGTTTAGAACGGAGTTGAGGAGGAACTTCTTCACTCAAAGGGTGGTGAATCTCTGGAATTCTCTGCCCGTTGAAGTGGTGGAGGCTGCCTCGCTAAATATTTTTAAGACGCGGGTTGATGGGTTTTTGATAAGAGAGGGGATTAAGGGTTATGGGGAGAGGGCGGGAATGTGGAACTGAGACACGACAGATCAGCCATGATCTTATTGAATGGCGGGGCAGGCTCGAAGGGCTAGATGGCCTACTCCTGCTCCTATTTCTTATGTTCTTAATGAGGCATACAAGATGATCAAAGGATTGGATAGGGTGGACACTGAGAGCCTTTTACCTCGGCTGGTGATGGCTAACATGAGGGGACATAGCTTTAAATTAAGGGGTGGTAATTATAGAACGGATGTCAGAGGTAGGTTCTTTACTCAGAGGGTAGTAAGGTTGTGGAATGCCCTGCCTGCAGCAGTTGTGAACTCGCCAACTTTAAGGGCGTTCAAATGGTCAGTGGATAGGCATATGGATAACATTGGAATAGTTTAGGTTAGAGGGTCATTAGATTGGTTCCACTGGTCGGCGCAACATCGAGGGCCGAACGACCTGTACTGCGCTGTAATGTTCTATGTCCTACAAGATAATGAAGGGTCTAGATAGGGTGGAGGTAGAGAGATTCTTTCCGCTTAGAAAGGAAACCAGAACTAGAGGGCACAGCCTCCAAATAAGAGAGGGGCAGTTTTAGAACAGAGTTGAGGAGGAACTTCTTCACTCAAAGGGTGGTGAATCTCTGGAATTCTCTGCCCGTTGAAGTGGTGGAGGCTACCTCGTTGAATATGTTTAAGTCCCGAGTAGATAGGGGAATTAAGGGTTATGGGGAGAAAGCGGGAAAGTGGAACTGATCCACTTCAGATCAGCCATGATCTTATTGAATGGCGGGACAGGCTTGAAGGGCTAGATGGCCTACTCCTGCTCCTATTTCTTATGTTCACTGACTGTCACACAGCAACAGGCCATTCAGCAGAGCCTGCCCATGCTGGTGTTTGTGCTCCACCTCAGTTTCCATTTTAGTGGTATTATCGCTCGACTATTAATCCAGAAACTCAGCTAGTGTTCTGGGGACCCGGGTGCGAATCCTCCCTCAGCAAGTGGTGGAATTTGAATTCAATAAAAATCTGGAACTGAAACTCTAATGATGATGGCTATGAAACCTTGTCAATTGTCAGTAAAACCCATCTGGTTCACTAATGTCCTTTAGGGAAGGAAATTGCCGCCCTTACCCAGTCTGACCAACATGTGACTCCAGAACCACAGCAATGTGATTGACTCTGAACTGCCCTCGGGCAGCTAGGGATGGGCAATAAATGCTGGCCAGCCAGTGACGCCCATGTCCCATGAGTGAATAAAAAAAACTCAATCAATTAGCATGTTCTGTCTTTCCTTTTTCCCTCACGTACTTTTCTAATTTTTAAAAATATATCTGCGTATTAGTCTTGAATATTCCCACATGCAAGCAAGTCCCACTCTTCAAGTGAAGAGATTTCTCCTGGATTGCTCTTGGTGAATACAGAAATAGGATGAATGAGTGGGTGGGAGGGAGTTAGTGCCAGAAGAAGGGCTTTAAATTCCTTGAATACCCGGACCCGCTGGACTTTAACCTGGTGTTGTGAGACTTCTTACTGTGCTTACCCAAGTCCAACGCTGGCATCTCCATGCCTTTATTTACACCCCAGCTACTGTAACACTATATTCTGTACCCGTTCCTTTCCTTTTCCTCTCTGTACCCGATGAACGGTATGATTTGTCTGTATAACGCGCAATAAACAACACTTTTCACTGTAAGCAACTGGTAATGCTTTTGGAGCTCCCATCCCAAAATTAGTTCCCAACAAGTTCCAGTGGCACAAATGCAATGTTTCACCTTGATTTGTTCCTTTCGGCTGACAATCTTGATCATATATCATTATGTATATATGATATTGTGCATTTTCCATGATGATGCCATGACCAGTTGAGGCAACTTTATATCTGCATTCTTTTCCCATGCCATATAAATTGTTGTTTTCTTTGAAATTTGGTATTCTTGCATCTGTCCTGGTGAGTGCAAGACCAAAAACTCCAACAGTGTGCCTCTTTTCTCAGCAGTACTCAAAATCTATACAACCAAAGGACTATTTGATCCTGAAGCAACGTAAGAGACAAATGAAATCACCACTTTGTCAAGGTCTTCAGTCTGTCAGCAACGATGAGCAAAGCTTAATTAACCCTTAACTGCCGGTTAGAGCATCGAAACAGGAGGAGGCCATTGTCTGAGATCACATACCAACCGATTCAAGAACAGCTTCTTCCCTGCTGCCATCAGACTTTTGAATGAACCTACCTCTCATTAAGTTGATTTTTCTCCAAACCCTAGCTGCAACTATAACACTGTTCTGCACCCTGTTCTATCCTTCTCCATGAACGGCATGCTTTGTCTACATAGCAGCAAGAAACAATACTTTTCATTGTATACTAATAAATGTGACAATAAATCCTATCAAAGCGATGGCACCTGTACAGTTGAGATAGGTCGCACCTAAATGGAGCTGGGACCAGGTTCCTAATGGGAGTGATTTGCTAATTTTTTTTTGTCCGTTCATGTGGGTCTCACTAATTGCCCTTGTTCAGAAGGCAGTTGAGATGGCAGTTAACAAAGACCAGGAGATAATCAAACCCCAAGGAGCTCTACAGCCAGTTGAACCCTTGAATCCCTGTCTTGGAATCTCTACAGTGCAGAAAGTGGCCATTTGGCCCTTCAAGCCTACACCAACAACAATGTCAACCAAGCCCTAAATAGGTGGGGTTACAGGGATAGGGCCTGGGTGGGATAATCTGTCGGGAGAGTCGGTGCAGGCTCGATGGGCCAAATGGCCTCCTTCTGCACTGTAGGGATTCTATAACTCCCCATTTTTCCTGGCTTCCCGGGGGCGGGGGGGGGGGCAGGAAATTCCAAGCCCCCAGTTTACAAGACTTGTAGCCTTGAGTTGCTGCAAAATAAAAAGATGAAACGTCTTGAGGGCTAAAAGTCCGAATTAAAAACAGAAAATGCTGAGATCCCCGTCAGCATCTTGGGGGGGGGAAAAAAAGAAAGGCAGATTAGTGTTTCAGATAAATGCTCTTAATCAGAGCTGGGTTCAACGGGCTTTCCTGATGAATTGAACAGTCTAATAAAATCAATAATTAATGCCATCACCACACACGAAACAGAAGCGCAAAAAAAAAGCCTTAGAATATCAGTCACTTTTTCTAGTTTACATTTTTAAAAATTTTCTAACCTTCACATTTAAAAATGTGACTGTTAAAAATCTGTTCAATACGGCCCCTGATAGTGAATTTTCTCTTGACTTAAGCACATAAGAACATAAGAAATAGGAGCAGGAGTAGGCCATCTAGCCCTTCGAGCCTGCCCCGCCATTCAATAAGATCATGGCTGATCTGTCGCTGCTCAGTTCCACTTTCCCGCTTTCTCCCCATAACCCTTAATCCCCTCTCTTATCAAAAACCCATCAACCCGCGTCTTAAAAATATTCAGCGAGGCAGCCTCCACCACTTCAACGGGCAGAGAATTCCAGAGATTCACCACCCTTTGAGTGAAGAAGTTCCTCCTCAACTCCGTTCTAAACCGCCCCCCTTTTATCTTGAGGCTGTGCCCCCTAGTCCTACTGTCTTTTTTGAGCGGGAAGAGTCTCTCCACCTCTATCCTATCCATCCCATTCATCATCTTATACGTCTCAATGAGATCTCCCCTCATTCTTCTAAACTCTAACGAGTACAAGCCTAGTTTATTCAGCCTCTCCTCATAGCTCAACCCCCTCAATTCCGGTATCAGCCTAGTAAACCTCCTCTGCACTCCCTTCAAGGCCAAAATATCTTTGCGCAGGTGCGGCGCCCAAAACTGCACACAGTACTCCAGCTGCGGCCTCACCAATGCCCTATACAGCTGCAGCAAGACCTCCCTACTTTTATATTCAATCCCCCTCGCTATGAAGGCCAGCATCCCATTCGCCTTCCTGACCACCTGCTGCACCTGCCAGCTGGGTTTTTGCGACTCATGCACAAGGACCCCGAGGTCCCTCTGCACCGTCGCCTGCTGCAGTTTTTCGCCCCGTAAGTAATAGTCCTTCCTACCATTCTTCCTACCAAAGTGGACCACCTCACACTTTCCATCTTGTTTCAGCGGACGGCGCTCTCGCTTCTAAGGTGAAGGGTTTAAGTTTCACCCCAGAGATCTGAGCACTCAGCCCAGGCTGATGTTCGCCATGCCTGTGCTGCAGGAGTTCTGTACTGTCAGAAGTGTGCCGTCTTTGAGTTGAGAGGGTAAACCAAGGCCTCTTCCCAACCCTCTCGGGTGGACGTCAAAAATCCCACAGCCAATCTTCCAAAGAAGAGCAGGGGAGCGTTCCTCGCTTCCCGCAGCCAATATTCAACGTACGTCACCAGATAGCATGCCGACACTATAGTGAAGGAAGCCCACTAATGCCTCTGCTTTCTCAGAAGACTAAGGAAATTTGGCATGTCAGCTATGACTCTCACCAACTTCTAAAGATGCGCCATAGAAAACATTCTTTCTGGTCGTATCACAGCTTGGTACGGGCTCCTGCTCTGCCAAAGACAGCAAGAAACTACAAAAAGTCGTGAATGTAGCCCAGTCCATCACGCAAGCCAGCCTCTCATTCATTGACTCCATCTACACTTCCCACTGCCTCGGGAAAAGCAGCCAGCATAATTAAGGATGCCATGCATCCCGGACATTCTCTCTTCCACCTTCTTCCGTCAGGAAAAAGATACAAAAGTCTAAGGTCATGTACCAACCGACTCAAGAACAGCTTCTTCCCTGACGGATCTATCTCACATTAAGTTGATCTTTCTCTGTACCCTAGCTATGACTGTAATGCTACTTTCTGCACTCTCTCCTTTCCTTCTCTATGAACGGTACAGTGCGCAAGAAACAATTCTTTTCAGTGTATCCCAGTGAATGTGACAATAATAAATCACATCAAAGCTTCTCATTGTTAATTGTTGTGCAAATTAATTGCCACTTCTCTCGCATTGCACCAGTTCAACAAATTGTCTGTTGACCACAAGGTGCTTTAGGAAGTTCTGAATTTGAACAAAGAACAATACAGCACAGGAACTGAAATTGAAAGGGTTGGCTTTTGAGGAGAGACTGAGTAGACTGGGACTATACTCATTGGGATTTAGAAGAATGAGGGGTACTTATGCAAACATATAAGATTATGAAAGGAATAGATAAAATAGAAGCAGGGAGTTTGTTTCCACTGGTGGGTGAAACTAGAATGGTGGGGGGGAGTGGCCTCAGTATAAGGGGGAACAGATTTAGGACTGAGTTGGGGAGGAACTCCTTCACCCAAAGGGTTGTGAATCTGTGGAATTCCCTGCCCAGTGAAGTATGAATGTTTTTAAGGTAAGGATAGATAGATTTTTGAACAGTAAAGGAGTTTAGAGTTATGGTGAGCAGGTGGGTAAGTGGAGCTGGGTCCACAAAAAGATCAGTCATGACCTTATTGAATGGCAGAGCAGGCTCGAGATGCCAGATGGCCTACTCCTGCTCCTAGTTATTATGTTCTTAATAGGCCCTTCAGCCAAAGCCTGCACCGATATGCAGTTTCTATCCCTCTGTTCACCTCCAGGTCATGCATCTATCAAGATACACCTTGAACGTTGCTAATTGCCTAGCAGCGTGTTCCTCTCTCTGTGTGAAAAACTTCCCCCGCACGTCTCCCCCCAAACTAACCCCCGCACCTTGAACCTGTGCCCTTTTATAGTTGACCTTTCCACCCTGGGGAAAAAGCCTCCGATTTATCCTCCCTGTCTTTACTTTCATAATTTTATTGACCTCAATCAGATCTCCCCCTCAGCCTCCGTCTTTCCAGATTTGATCGTGTATGTTTCAAAAAGATCCTGAGAGGGCTTGACTGGTGAGAGGATGTTCCACCTCATTGGGGGTGTCCAGAAGTGGTAAGGAAGGGTGGTGGGAGTGGAACACGATATAAAAATATGATGAGGAATTCCTTCTCTCGGGGTGGTTAGTCTGTGGAATCCCCTCCCCCAGAAAGCAGTGGAGACCGGGTGACTGAACGTATTCAGGGTCGTGTTGGACAATTTTTTTGAATGAATAAGGGCGTCGAGGGCTACGGATGCAGGTGCAGGCAAGCGAAATGAAGCCAACGCTTTATTATCTGTGATCGTATTTGGCCTTCAAAGTGCAAGGATTCAAGAACAGGAGCCAGGGATGCCTTGCCGCAATTATACAGGGCCACACAGGGGATATTGTGTTTTGGTGCAGTTGTCGTCTCCTTATCGGAGGAAGGATGTCCTTGCTATAGAGGGAGTACAGCGAAGGCTGATTCCTGGAGTGGCACGACCGATGTATGAAAAGAGATGGAGCCGGTTAGGATTGTATTCGCTGGAGTTTAGAAGATTGAGGGGGGTATCTCACTAAAACGTATAAAATTCTAACAGCCACCAGGCAGGGTGGACGCAGAAGGGATGTTCCCGACGGTGGGGGTGTCCAGAACCAGGGTCCATCGTTTAAGAATACAGGGAAATCTCTTCACCCAGAGAGTGGTGACCCTAAGGAATTCGCTACCACAGAAAGCAGTTGAGGCCAAAACATGGAATGTTTTCAAGAAATTAGATATTGCTTTCGGGGTGAAGGGCATCAAAGGATATGGCGGGTGGGGGGTGGGGGGGGGGAGGTGGAAGGTAGGATCAGGTGATTGCATTGGATGATCAGCCATGGTCATGATGAATGGTGCAGCAGGCTCGAAAGGCCGAATGGTCTACTCGTGCTCCTATTTTCCATGTTTCTATGTATTGAATGGCAAGCAGGCTCAAGGGGACTCCTCTTATTTCTAATATTCTTTATTCGAAGATGCAGTTGTTCTTTCTGTCCCTTTCACCTGCATCTCATTTGGTTTATAAGTTTGAAAACGGGCCAAGGTTTAGGTCGTTTGTTATTCTCTTAACAGCTTGTGTGCCTGTTCTCAGTCTGTCTAAATTCAAACTGTAACAGAATAAACATGTTTACCTCAGACATTTTGATAAGCTTTTGTTTGGGGGGGCTGGGGGGACAGAAATATTCTGTTTCTATTATCCCTCAAGTTGCTGAATGTGTAAATGTTCTTCTCTCCAAAGGGCATCCATCCCTTCGGGCCAAGTAAGCCTTGTGTGCCTGCGTTATCTGAGGCTCAGAGTAACAAAGCCAACGGGTTATGTGCACAGCAGCCTGAATTTATAACTCGGCTCCCTTGGCAATTATAGCATAAGTTGGATTTAAGTGCGCCACAATAGATGCAATAAACCAACTCTCGAGAGGGAAACGGGTCTTTTTCTTGAGGCTTGGGTGAAGTTGGTCTTGGCGTAGGGCAGGGCTCCGAGGGTGGCACTGTCACCTCCGAGTCAAGAGGGTTACAGGTTCAAGTCCCACTTCAGGAACTTGGGCGTAGAGTCTAGGCCGAGGCTCTTGGTGCAGTGTGGGAGGTGTTGCTGCACTGCCAGATGTGCTGTCTTTCAGATGAGACTCAAAAACTAAGGACCCATTAGCCATCTCAAGATAAAGAATAGCATTGTTTCAATGAGCAGTAGCAAAACTCTCCCCTTTATCCTTATCAATATTCCTCAATTAATAGCACCACAGTAGATTCACTGTTCACAAGAACACAAGAAATAGGAGCAGGAGTAGGCCATCTAGCCCTTCGAGCCTGCCCCGCCATTCAATAAGGTCATGGCTGATCTGTCGTGGCTCAGTTCCACTTTCCCGCCCTCTCCCCATAACCCTTAATCCCCTCTCTTATCAAAAACCCATCAACCTGCGTCTTAAAAATATTTAGCGAGGCAGCCTCCACCACTTCAACGGGCAGAGAATTCCGGAGATTCACCACCCTTTGAGTGAAGAAGTTCCTCCTCAACTCCGTTCTAAACCGCCCCCCCTTTATCTTGAGGCTGTGCCCCCTAGTCCTACTGTCTTTTTTGAGCGGGAAGAGTCTCTCCACCTCTATCCTATCCATCCCATCCATCATCTTATACGTCTCAATGAGATCTCCCCTCATTCTTCTAAACTCTAACGAGTTCATGATCACATTATCTGTCAGAACTTGCTGCGTGTAAATTGGCTGTGTCTTCCCTACACTGCAGCAGTGACTCTGTGACACCACAGTAGGTTATATTAAACCTGTGCACCTTTTGTTAGATCTAAAGGGAACGTCTCCCTATTTACTGCTTAATTTCAAGTGTATGGGTCAAATTCCCTTCCTTTGTGACTTTGGTTACCTGAAGGTCACCAGTGCCAGCAGAAGACCCTGTCTGTTTCAAGCTCTGTTCTTTATTGGCAATTTGCTGGTGGGCTTTGGATGAAAAAAAAGCACGAGATTTCCATACTTTACTGCTTTCCTACTGCCCCCTCCCTTTCCCCCTCATCTGCCCTAACTTCCCTTATTACCAACACTCTACCACTGGTGACGGTGCTTTCAAACCAATCCTAACCAGAAAGCTAGTTGGTGAAGAATGGTGTTGGAGCCAAATTTTACTCCATCTTGCATTTATTTACAGAATGAAACATTGCAAGTAAGAATACACCCCCTACCCCACAGTTTTAATCAGCTTAAACCCCAGTTAATGACCAGCATCGACATATAACAAAGAACAGTACAGCACAGGAACAGGCCTTTTGGCCCTGCAAGCCTGCACCAATCATGCGTTTCTAACTAGACCATCCGTTTGTATCCCTCTGTTCCCAGTCTGTTCATGTGGCTATCTAGATAAGTCTTAAATGATCCTAGCATGTCTGGTTCTCCTTAATCCTGTCCGCCAAGGACATTTTGTGACCCCTTTTTGCCCTTCTAATCCCCTGTTTGAGTTCTTTTCTACTTTCTCTGTATTCCTCCAATGCTTCATTTGTTTTTAGCTGCCTGGACCTTATGTATGCCTCTTTTTTTTCTTTTTGATTCGATCCACAATTTCCCTGGTTATACACAGCTCTCGAATCCTATGTTTCCTATCCTTCCTTTTTACAGGCACATGCCTGTCCTGCACTCCTTGAAAGACTCCCACATGCCAGATGTGGATTTACCCTCGAACAGCCTCTCTCAATCAACAGCCACCAAATCCTGCCTAATCCGGTTGCAGTTAGCCTTCCCCCAATTCAGCACCTTACTCATAGGACAACACTCATCCTTTTCCATGACTACCTGCAAGTTTACAGAATTGTGGTCACTGTTCGCCACATGTTCCCCCACTGAAATTTTGATGACCTGACTGGGCTCATTCCCCAGTACTAGGCCCAGTATAGCCCCCTCTCTAGTTGGACTATCAATATATTGTTCCAAAGAACTTTCCTGGACACATTTTACAAATTCCTCCCTGTCCAAACCCCCAGCCCTAAGGGATTTCCAGTCTATATGAGGGAAATTAAAGTCTCCCACTACAACAACCCTTTTTTTTCTACACCTGTCCCAAATCTCCTTACATACCTGTTCTTCAACTTCCTGTGGGCTGTTGGGAGGCCTGTAGTATACCCCCAGCATAGTGACTGCGCCCTTCCTGTTTCTGAGCTCTATCCACAGTGTCTCATTACATAATCTTTCCAAATTGTCCACCTTCTGTACCGCTGTAATATGCTCCCTAACCAGTATTGCTACTCCTTCACCTCTTCTAGCTCCACCTCTGTCTCGCCTAAAAC
Source organism: Carcharhinus amblyrhynchos (assembly GCF_965287045.1). Lineage (NCBI taxonomy): Eukaryota > Metazoa > Chordata > Chondrichthyes > Carcharhiniformes > Carcharhinidae > Carcharhinus > Carcharhinus amblyrhynchos. The sequence goes on from NC_137331.1 coordinate 123,175,170, forward strand.
ACTTATACCTTGGACTATTCAGCTACCAGTCCTGTCCTTTTAACCAGCTGTCACTGCAACCACATCCAAGTTCTGCGCATGCACTAAGGCTCTAAGTTCATCTGTCTTGCCTGTTACGCTCCTTACGTTGAAGCAGATGCACTCCAGACCTCCAGCCCCACTGAGTTCATCCTTCCCCCAGATTGCTCTTCCTCTTAGGTAGTTTTGTCTTGGCCCCATGCTCGTCCCCAGTTCTGTACGCTTGCTGACCTATTGTTCCGATCCCCACCCTCCGCCACATTAGTTTAAACCCATCCGAACCATACTAGCAAACCTCCCAGCCAGGATATTGGTTCAGGTGTAACCCGTCTTTCTTGTACAGGTCCCATCGTCCCAGTGACCCATGAATCTGAAGCCCTCCCTCCTGCGCCAGTTCTTCAGCCATGTGTTTAGCTGCACAATCTCCCTGTTCCTAGCCTCACTAGCACGTGGCACAGGGAGTAATCCAGAGATTGCTACCCTAGAGGTCCTGTTTTTTAGCCTCCTACCTAACTCCCTAAATTGTTCTTGCAGGACCCCCCCCTGCTCTTTCTACCCACATCATTTGTACGAATGTGGACAATGAGGTCTGTCTGATTGCCCTCCCCTTTTAGGATGCTCTCTACCCACTCAGAGGCAGGCCCCTAGCGCCAGGGAGGCAGACTACCATCCTGAAGTCTCGTTTGCACTCACAGAACCGCCTGTCTGTGCTTCTAACAATTGAGTCCCCCAGTACTATTGCTATAAGTAAGTACAGTTTTGATTTGATTTATTATTGTCACATGTATACAGTGAAAACTATACACCCATAACTGGCCAAATTCCCTTCCAACTCAGTTTTCAAGTTTGCTGATGACACCACCGTAGTGGGTCGGAACTCAAACAATGATGAGACAGAGTACAGGAAATGAGATAGAGAATCTGGTGAACTGGTGTGACGACAATAATCTCTCCCTCAACATCAACAAAACGAAGGAGATTGTCATCAACTTCAGGAAGCATAGTGGAGAACATGCCACCGATGGGGATAATGTAGAAAGGGTCAAGACCTTGATGTCCAGCTCATCAACAACTGTGCTGGTCCTCCCCATGCCAACAATATAATTAAGAAAGCACACCAACACCTCTACTTTCTCAGAAGGCTAAGGAAATTTGGCATGTCAGCTACGACTCACCAACTTTTACAGGTGCACCATAGAATTGATACTTTTGATTTATTATTGTCATGTACTAGCATATAATGCAAAGTATCGCCTCTTGCGCACTATACAAAGCATACCATTCATAGAGAAGGAAACGAGAGTGCAGAATGTAGTGATACAGTCATAGCTAGGGTGTAGAGAAAGATCAACTTAGTGCAAAGTAGGTCCATTCAGAAGTCTGATGGCTGCAGGGAAGAAGCTGTTCTTGAGTCAGTTGGTACGTGATCTCAGACTTTTGTATCTTTTTCTCGACAGAAGAAGGTGAAAGAGGGAATGTCCAGGGTGAGTGGGGTCCTTGATTATGCTGGCTGCTTTTCCGAGCCAGCAGGAAGTGTAGACAGAGTCAATGGATGGGAGGCTGGTTTGCGTGATGGATTGGGCATTGTTCACGACTCTTTGTGGTTTCTTGCGGTCTTGGGCAGAGCAGGAGCCCACACCAAACTGTGATACAACCGGAAGGAATGCTTTCCATGGTTCATCTGTAAAAGTCGGTGAGAGTCGTAGCTGACAATTAACAGTGAACTCTTGAATTTACTCTCCGCACCCCCCTCCTCCTACTTTTATGATGTTCCTTAGAGCATACCTTTTTTGACCAACCATTGGACCATCTTTCCTGATGTCTCCTTGTGTGGCTTTAACATAGAGGCGGGCGACATGCGACCTGCCCACTTGCAGAGTTGCCACATTGAACTGATTCCTGTCCGTGTAGTTTTTTTTTCCTGCCGGTGTGATTGAAGTGAAGTGAGGTGGGTGCTGGTTGCTCACAACACTGACTGTGAGAGCCGTGTGCTCCCTCTGTGTCCAAAGCGTTAATTTTTTTTAGTGTTTACCATTTGAAGTTGAGGACAGTTCCGTTAATATCGAAATGATGAAGCATTTTCATAACTCATTATGAAATATTCAGCATTTATTAAATGTATTTAATCTGATTCATGGGATCATAGAAACTAGAAGTGGCTGTAGGCCATTCGGCCCTTCGAGCTTGCTCTGCCACTCGTTTTGATCATGGCTGGTCCTCATGCTTAGTGAACAAGTTGAGAACGGAGTTGAGGAGGAACTTCTTCACTCAAAGGGTGGTGAATCTCGGGAATTCTCTGCCCGTTGAAGTGGTGGAGGCTACCTCGCTAAATATATTTAAGATGCGGGTTGATAGGTTTTTGATAGGCGAGGGGATTAAGAGTTATGGGGAGAAAGCGGGAAAGTGGAACTGAGACACGACAGATCAGCCATGATCTTATTGAACGGCGGGGCAGGCTCGAGGGGCTGGATGGCCTACTCCTGCTCCTATTTCTTATGTTCTTATGCTCTAACAAGCCCAGTTTCAATCTTGAGAGCCACTAATGTGGCCTGCTCACCAGTCTAAGTTGTCCATTGCTGGTTTAGTGTCTAGAAACATTGCTGTGAAGCTCTTGGAATGTTTCACTGCATTAAGTGTGTTATAGAAATGCTGATTGTAGTTCCTCTGGTGTGGCTAACTGTATTGTGCTCTGCTAATACTGCCCTAGAACAGCATATCTGGCTGATCATGTTGATCTCTCTCTGCACACTAGTATACATTGGGGTGACACTGTGACACGGTGGTTAGCACTGCTGCCTCACAGCACTAGTGACCCAGGTTCAATTACCAGCTTGGGTCAATGTCTGTGCAGTGTCTGCATGTTCTCCCCATGTCTGATTGGGTTTCCTCCGGGTGCTCCGGTTTCCTCCCACAATCCGAAAGATATGCTGAATACAGGTGTGTTGGCCATGCTAAATTCTCCCTCAGTGTACCCGAACAGGTGCCAGAGTGTGGTGACTAGGGGATTTTCACAGTAACTTCATTGCAGTTTTAATGTAGCCATGATGTGGAGATGCTGGCATTGGACTGGGGTGGGCACAGTAAGAAGTCTCACAACATCAGGTTAAAGTCCAATAGGTTTGTTTAGAATCATAAGCTTTCAGAGTACTGCTCCTTCATCAGCGCTCTGAAAGCTCGTGATTCCAAATAAACTTGCTAGATTTTAACCTGGTGTTGTGAGACTTCTTACTATGTTAATGCAAGCCTATTTGTGACACTAGTAAATAAATAAAATCATTATCTCTATAGCATATGAGAGAAACCAAGGGTTTGCTACTTCTGGGAAAGGGTTTGTTTTGCAAATGAGACATAAATTGCCTGAACTGTTTCTATAAAGCCCTATAATCTTTCCAGGTCACTGTTCTCCCAGTCACTGCAGGTACTTTATCTTTAGTGTACTCCAGTGCAGTGACCCTGTTACACTGCTAATTTTAGTTGCACTGAATAACGTTTTGAGGGCAGGACGTGTGGACGTTCACACTGCTGCTCACTCAAGCAGCCTGTTCACCTTTCCACGCTAATGTTCATCCTCCACACACACACCTCCACCCACCCCTCTTCATCACACACTATCAACATACCCTTCCATTCCTTTTCCCCTCACAAGTGTATCTAGCTTCACTTTTACCCTGCTGTTGTTTGGCTGTACTTCCACAGACCATGATAAGGGAAGAGCCAGATTACGTTTATGACTAGCTCTGACGAAGGGGCACCCAGACTCGAAACGTTGGCTCTATTCTCTGTCCACAGATGCTGTCAGACCTGCTGAGACTTTCCAGCATTTTCTGTGTTTTTTTTAATGTGACCTCTTTCATATCTGCACACAGGACGTCTCAAGGAGCTTCACAGCCCATGAATTACTTTCTGAAATGTTTTTTAATGCTATTTAAATAAATAGCATTATTTATGCTAATACTATCAATAGTTTGTGTGCGACAAAGTCCCACACACAACAGTTTTCTATTCTTTCACACCTCCCATCCATTGACTCTGTCTACACTTCCCGCTGCCTCGGCAAAGCAGCCGGCATAATTAAAGGACCCCACGCACCCCGGACATTCTCTCTTCCACATTCTTCCATCGGGAAAAAGATATAAAGCCTGAAGTCATGTACCAACCAACTCAAGAACAGCTTGTTCCCTGCTGCTGTCAGACTTTTGAATGGATTTACCTCGCACAAGTTGATCTTTCTCTACACCCTAGCATTGACTGTAACACCACATTCTGTACTCTCTCCTTTCCTTCTCTATGAATGGTATGCTTTGTCTGTATAGCACCCAAGAAACAATACTTTTCACTGTGTACTAATACATGTGTCAGTAATAAATCAAATCAACAGCAGATGTGAAATTTGAATTCAATAAAAAATATTTGGAATTAAGAACCTACTGATGACCATGAAACCATTGCCGATTGTCTTAAAAACTCATCTGGGTCAGTAATGTCAATGTAAACAACGGATGGGAGGCTGGTTTGCATGATGGGCTAGGCTTTGTTCATGACCCTTTGTAGTTCCTTGCGGTCTTGGGCAGAGCAGGAGCCATATCAAGCTGTGATACAACCAGAAAGAATGCTTTCTATGGTGCATCTGTAAAAGTTGGTAGAGTAGTAGCTGACATGCCAAAATTTCTTAGTCTTCTGAGAAAGTAGAAGCATTGGCGAGCTTTCTTAACCATAGTGTCAGCTGGAGGGACCAGGACAGGTTGTAGATGATCTGGACACGTGGAAACTTGAAGCTCATCCTTCATCCCCATTGATGTAGACAGGGGCATGTTCTCCACTACATTTCCTGAAGTCAATAACAATCGCCTTCGTTTTGTTGACATTGAAGGAGAGATTATCGTCATCGATAATCTGAAGTGGTGGTAATTGAAGTGGTGGAGGCTACCTCGTTGAATATATTTAAGACACTGGTAGATAGATTTTTGATAGACAGGGGAATTAAGGGTAATGGGGAGCAGGCAGGAAAGTGGAACTGATCCACTTCAGATCAGCCATGATCTTATTGAATGGTGGGGCAGGCTCGAAGGGCTAGATGGCCGACTCCTCCTATTTCTTATGTCCTTATGTTCATCCCACCAGTTCACCAGTTTCTCTGTCTCATTCCTGTACTGTCTTTCGTCATTGTTTGAGATCTGACCTCTTCCCGCTCAGAAAGGATAGTAGGACTAGGGGGCACAGCCTCAAGATAAAGGGGGGGCAGTTTAGAACAGAGTTGAGGAGGAACTTCTTCACTCAAAGGGTGGTGAACCTCTGGAATTCTCTGCCCGTTAAAGTGGTGGAGGCTACCTCGCTAAATATTTTTAAGACGCGGCTTGATGGGTTTTTGATAAGAGAGGGGATTAAGGGTTATGGGGAGAGGGCGGGAATGTGGAACTGAGCCACGACAGATCAGCCATGATCTTATTGAATGGCAGGGCAGGCTCGAAGGGCTAGTTGGCCTACTCCTGCACCTATTTCTTATGTTCTTATGTACGTTGCTGTCATCAGCAAAGTTGAAAATGGAGTTGATCGAGAATTTGGCCACACAGTCATAGGTGTATTAGGAGTATGGTGGAGAGCTGAGGGCACAGCCTTGTGGGGCACGTGTTGAGGATGATCGTGGAGAGGTGTTATTCCCTATCCTGTAGTCTGTGAGTTAGGTAGTCTAGGATCCAGTCGCAGAGGGAGGAGCCAAGCCCCAGGCCACAGATTTGGAGATGGGTTTTGTCGGAATAATGGTGTTGAAGACTGAGGCTGTGGTGGGATTCGAACATGGGTACCATAGCTGGACTATTGATGGATGAATACCACTGGGCCATCACCTCCCTTACTTAGCAACAACAACTTGTGTTTATATAGCATATTTATATATTGCTCCTTTCACATAATGAAACATTCCAGGACACTTCACACGAGCATTATCAAACAAAATATGACAGTGTGAAAGGTTAGTTTTAAGGAGTGTATTATGGAAGGAAATAAGGTAGAGAGGTGTTGGAAGGGAATTTCTGAGCTCTCCACAGAAAGTTAAGTTGGGTAATTAACAAAGTGCTCTCTCTTAACGGTGTAGTAATTGTTAATGATCATTATGGTGGTGGAAACGCCTGATACTCCATTATCAGCATTTGACATATATCTGTCTCTTTAAAAATGGACACATGAAAATAAGTATTTGATGGACATTTTTGTGTCGAATAAACAGAAACAGTGGAGTAAGTCATTCACTATGATGAGTGCTTACTGTATAAAAAAAAAAGTAGACTGCATTGGGATACCTTTTGAACTTGTATAGTGTTTGAAATGATACTTGAAACTTGTACATCTGATGTGCTAAGTGTAATTTTACAAGATGTAAATTTTAAATTTACATTTAAATAAGGGGAGGTGAGGGTTCTTCTCCAAGCCACTCACCATTCTGACTCAGAAATAAATCACTGTTCTTTCACTCTGCTGTGTCAAAATCTCGAAACTCCTTCTGTAACAGCACTGTGGATGTACCTACACCTCAGGGGCTCAGCGGTTCAAGAAGGCAGCTCACCAGCACCTTGTGAAAGGGCAATAAGGGCTGGGCAATAAATGCTGCCCAAATCAGTGAGGCGCACACCCTATGAATGAATCTGTTAAAAGTAAGGATCAGCCTCTGACCCAGAAAATAAATGCAGAGTCTCATTCATTTAGGTTGGGAATTGTTGTTGGAGATTTAGAATTTTAAATTTTTGATTTTTTTTTCTGATCATTCCATCGGTGGCACAGTGGTTAGCATTGCTGCCTCACAGCGCCAGGGACCCAGGTTCAATTCCCCGCTTGGATCATCGTCTTGGTGGAGTTTGCATGTTTTCCCCATGTCTGCGTGGGTTTCTTCTGGGTGCTCCAGTTTCCTCCCACAGTCCCAAAGATGTGCCGGTTAGGTGCATTGGCCGTGCTAAATTCTTCCTCAATGTGTCCAATCTGGTGGCAGAGTGTGGGGACAAGAGGATTTTCCACAGTAACTACATTGCAGTGTTTATATAAGCCTACTTGTGACACTAATAATAAAACTTCCTGTTTCTTTCACTTAGGCCAATTTTCCATTCCTTGCTTCATTTCTCTTTCTGCATCTTTGTCTGTTGTTCCTCTGTTTATTTCTCAATTGTGAAATCTCATTGTTTAAGTAGGCAGACTATTCATAGCTCGTATACACTTCCTAGTAACGACTTACATTTACATGCAGAGAACCATTCCTGGCAAACAGAGTCTGTTCAAACTTTATGGGGTTTTTTTAATCATCTAGGAGCTTGAGGAGTCTATAGTTCCCTGTTGCTTGCTTTTTGGCCACACCTCAGCCAATTGCAGTCGACTTGCCCACCAATCAATACCCTTTTTTTCTTGTAGTATAATTTGTTGTGATGGTTTGAAATTTGGTATTCTTGTGTTTGTCCTGATGAGTGGAAGATGGAAAGTTTTGACAACATGTCTCTGTTAAAGAGTATTGGAGGCGAACGATTGTTCCCGTCATTCACCAAGGTCACAGATTCCATGTTGACGTTTGCTCCACACTTGCCATCTCGTAATTCCAGCAGGTTAGTGGGCAAACGTGTTTCGAATCCCAAACATGCCTAACCGAGTCTAGCTCATGGAGAAGGTTACGAGATGGGAGGTTTTGGTAACGTGTGAGATTGGCATCTGAGGTTGGAAATGCATCTCATGGGAAATCGTGTACTCCCATCAACACACTGGGTAGGATTTTCGCTCCCTGCCCCTCAACACCCCGACCCTCCGCAGTGTGTTTCTGATGAAGGAGACGGCCCCTCGTTACCCGCCACTGGAATCTCTCAGTCATGGAATCCCTACGGTGCAGAAGGAGGCCAACTGTCCAACAGAGCATCTCTCCCAGGGTCACCCCTCCTATCCCTAGAACCTAACACATTTAGCATGGCCAATCCCCCTTGGGATTGTGGGAGGAAACCCAGGCAGACACGGGCAGCACAGTGGTTAGCACTGCTGCCTCTCGAAGCCAGGGACCTAGGTTCGATTCTAGCCCTGGTCACTATCTGTGTGAATTTTGCACATTCTCCCCGTGTCTGCATGGGTTTCCTCTGGGTGCTCCCGTTTCCTCCCACGCTCCCAAGAGGTGTGGGTTAAGTTGATTGGCCATGCCAAAATTGACCCTAGTGACGGGGAAATTAGCAGGGTAAATGTGTGATGTTACGGGAATAGGGCCTGGGTGGGATTGTGGTTGGTACAGACTCAATGGGCTAAATGGCCTCCTTCTGTAGTGTGGGGATTCTATGAACATGCAAACTCCACACAGTTACCCAAGCTGGGAATTGAACCCGGGTCCCTGGCGCCTTGAGGCGGCGGTGCTAACCACTCTGCCACCCAGTCCTGCCATTGTGTAAGTTGTTGTGCTTGGCTAACTCTTCCTGCAACATAAGAACGTAAGAAATAGGAGCAGGAGTCGGCCATCTAGCCCTTCGAGCCTGCCCCGCCATTCAGTAAGATCATGGCTGATCTGAAGTGGATCAGTTCCACTTTCCCGCTCTCTCCCCAGGAACTCACCACAGCTGTGGCAGGGAGGGATCATCTTCAGCAGGACTGGAAGCTCCCAGAAGCAGGGAGGCCTGGAAGATCCCATCCCTGGCATTGCTGCGAAATCCACAAGTTTTTCACCTTTGTGTCGCCGGAATATAATTCAGCACCATCCAGCAAAAAGTCAAGGGTTTTTTTTCCCTTCATCGCCATCATCAAGGTATACTTTGCTCGCCGCCCTTTCTATCACCCACGTACTTCAGTCGTGATGCACATCCGCCAGTCCATACGACTGAACGTCCATGATTCCCAAAAGCCCAGAAGGCAAATGCATACCTGGCAGATAATTTACTCGGCAGGATTCAAAAAGTGTCTGGACATCTTGCAGATGTGCCGGTTTCCAGAATACTAATCGCACCAGCTGTAATCATGGAAGTAACAGAGGCCCCTTTGGGCTCATTATATTTTAGCTGCAAGGATATTTCTACCCTGCCTGCAAAGATTAAGAAACGGTTACTGATGGTATGTTGGTTCGGTGTGGCACGTTACAATGTGGAATACAGCTCGCAGTGTTTTAAGATGCTGTGCCATTTAGCTTTGTTCTCAGTATCTCTATCTTCTGATCAGTTCAGAGAGTTGATGATTGGATCCTGTCTGCCTGGCTCTGTCCATCCAGTCAGAGCCTGGGTACGTGGACATGGTCCAATTTTGTCCATTCGAATGCCGCCGAACCTTGATGTTAATGTAATCCTCCAGGGGTGGGGGGGGGGGTGCTCAATTTACAAGAATCTTTCTCCGCCGTCAGTTCACTGTATCCTTGAACCATCAGTGCAGTCTGATTAAACGGGCGGCAATGGTGGCACGGTGGTTAGCACTGCTGCCTCCCAGCACCAGAGACCTGAGTTTGATTCCCGGCTTGGGTCACTTCCTGTGTGGAGTCTGCGCATTCTCCCCATGTCTGCATGGGTTTCCTCCGAGTTTGCCAGTTTCCTCCCATAGTCCAGAGATGTGTGGGTTAGGTGGATTGGCCACGCCAAATTGTCTCTTGGTGTCAGGGGAGCTGGCTAGGGTAAACACCTGGGGTCACGGAGCTAGGACCTGCCCAGTCCAGACTGGATGGGCTGAATGGCCTCCTTCTGCACTGTGGGATTGCTGTAGGTGCTCTGGTGTCTTCTCACAGTCTGAAAGGCGTGCTGGTTAGGTGCATTGGCCATGCTAAATTCTCCCTCAGTATATCTGAACAGGCATCGGAGTGTGGCGACTAAGGGATTTTCACAGTAACTTCATTACAGTGTTAATGTAAGGCTACTTGTAACACTAATAAATAAACTTAAACTTAAGGACTCTATGAAATTACTGCAGATGATCTGAAACAAAAGCAGAAAATGCTGGAAAATCTCAGCAGTTTTGGCAGCATCTGTGGAGAGAAGAATAGAGCTAATGTTTCGAGTCTGGGTGACCCTTCGTCAGAGCTCCATAACGTGACTGATCAAGTTTGGTGAAATTGTAACTGTGATGATTGAGCAAAACCACGTATCTTTAAACTGCATTTTATTTTATTCTTTGGTATGTGAGCATCATTGGCAAGGCCAGTGTTTATTGCCCAAACTTAATTGCCCTTAAACTAGAATGGCTTGTTCCGCCATTTCAGAGGGCAGTTGAGAGTCAACCACATTGCTGTGGGTCACGTGTAGGCCAGACCAGGTAAGGACGGCAGATTTCCCTCTCCAAAGGACATTAGTGAACCAGTTTTACAACGATAGTTTCTTGATCATCACTATTGAGACTGGCTTTATATTACAGACTTATTAATTGAATTTAAATTCCACCAGCTGCCATGATGGGATTCGAACCCTGGGTCTCCAGAGCATTGGCCTAGGTTTCTAGATTGCTGGCCCAGTGACATTACCACAGTACTACAGTCTCCAACCCTTTGGGCTCTCATCTTATGACTTAATTTTCATGGGGTACCTTGCTGAAAGCCTTCTGGAAGTCCAAATACAACACATCTACTGATTCCCCTTGGTCCACTCTGGTTGAGACTTTCTCGAAAAATTCTAACAAATTAGACAGACAAGATTTTCCTTTCATGAAACTGTGCTAACTCTGCTTGATTAGATTGTGATTTTCCAAGTGTGTTGCTATCACTGCCTTAATAATTGATTGATTGATTTGGTTTATTATTGTCACGTATTAACATACAGTGAAAAGTATTGTTTCTTACAAAACATACCGTTCATAGAGAAGGAAACAAGAGAGTGCAGAATGTAGTGTTACAGTCATTGCTAGGGTGTAGAGAAAGATCAACTTAACGCAAGATCAAATGTCTTGACAGCAGCAGGAAAGAAGCTTCTCTTGAGTTGGTCGGTACGTGACCTCAGACTCTCGTATCTTCTTCCCGACAGAAGAAGGTGGAAGAGAGAATGTCCAGGGTGCGTGAGGTCCTTAATTGTGCTGGCTGCATTCACAACCCTTTGTAGTTTCTTGCGTTTTGGTAAGAAGTCTCACAACACCAGGTTAAAGTCCAACAGGTTTATTTGATAGCACGAGCTTTCGGAGCACTGCTCCTTCATCAGGTGAGTGCGGCCTTGGGCAGAGCAGGAGCCACGCCAAGCTGTTTTCTGTGGTACACCTGGCTGCTACATTTCCTGTGTTAAAACAGAGATTCCACTTCCAAAGTTCCTCATTGGCTGTAAAGTAGCTTGGGGTGTGCTGAGATTATGAAAGGCACTATATAAATGCAGGTTCTTTTTAGTAACGTTCAACATTGTTTTCACTGACTCATTTTTTACTTTGAAGAAAAACTACTTGCACAAGATAACTACACTAAGGTATGGTTATCTTGTATCAAAGCAAATTACTGCAGATGCTGGAATCTAAAACCAAAAGAGGAAAACGCTGGAAAACCTCAGCTGGTCTGGCAGCATCTGTAAGGAGAGAAAAGAGCTGACGTTTCGTGTCCAGATAACCCTTTGTCAAAGTTATCTTGTGTTTAACGAAAGGAAGATGAAATACTGTGCCAGAGCTGATTGCACCTTGAGGAGTTCTGCTCCTCGTTTTAAAATTTTTTGGGTCTGTCCGATAGTACTAAATCTGCTTAAATTTGTATTTGGAAAGGTTTCTACAAATCAGAGACACTAAGTCTGTCAGTAATTTAGTCGTAACTTTGTTTAAAAGAAAACTTTAAAAGTTTCTCCAGGTGTAAAAAAGTTGATTGTGTAATCTGTCCTTTTCATCTCAAAGCTGTTCGAGTGTTGGGTTAATCCCACTTTTTACTTTGAATTTACAGTTGGAGCTTGGCGGGTGTGACTGATGGATGTGACCATTTCTCTTACAGGACAGTCGGCACAACATGTCAAGACCCCTGCTGACCAGATCTCCCGTATCTCCGCTGACGAACCAGGGGATCCCGACCCCAGCACAGCTCACCAAATCCAACGCCCCAGTGCACATTGACGTGGGAGGTCATATGTACACCAGTAGTTTGGCGACGTTAACTAAGTTTTCCGATTCAAGGTAAATGTAAGGTGGCGCGTGTTTGTTTGATATTCCAGAACTTAAGTATTGCTGAAAAACAGAGAGGTTGCTGAAACTTTTCATCTTGTACTCAGCTTGACAAATGCAAGAATACCAAATTTCAAATGATCACAGTTTACACTTAGGTTAAGACATTGGCAACATTTCTCTTTTTTCAGCAATGCACAATTTTTATTTTAATTGTTAGAAAGCATGTTCAGAATAGAGCCATGCCGTTCTTGGAATGAAATTGGGATTAGAGGGCAGGAGATAGGCCACTCGGCCCATCGAGCCTGTTCTGCTATTCAATAAGGTCGTGGCTGATCCGATTGTAAATTCAACTCCTGCCTACCCAATTACCTTCCGCCACCTCGTTACCCAATTACCTTCCGCCACCTCGTAACCCAACATATTTACCCTGCTAATCCCTCTAACCTACGCATCTTTGGACATTAAGGGTCAAATTAGCATGGGCAATCAACCTAACCCGCACATCTTTGGATTGTGGGAGAAAACCGGAGCACCTGGGGGAAAGCTGCGCGGACATAGCCCAAGCCAGGAATCGAACTTGGGTCTCTGGAGTTGTGAGGCAGCAGTGCCAACCACTGTACCACCGTGCCACCCATGTTGGTAGCATTTGTGGCTCCCATGTCTAGTCAAGGGGACTTGGGAATTTGTTTTATTTAATGAGTTGTCCTGATCAGCCTGGTGCTGACTTGGTGCAGGCAGTTTCAATAAGAACTTTCAAAATGGAATTGGGTAAATACAGGAAAGGGTAAAAAATTGCCAGGCTACGGGGAAAGAGCGATGGGGGGGGTGGAGCTAATAGGATAGCTCTTCTGAAAAGCTGCCACATGGTCAGTGGGCTGAATGGTCCCATTCTGTTAATGCGATGGGAGAGCTTAAACTTTTAACAAAAGTGATAAGAGACAGGTGCCACAGCCTGACATTAACTTAAGAACAACTCTTTAACATATCACATTTGCTTCTGTGAAACATTTCTGTTGCCTCCGATGGCTTGCCATCTGTCTAAAATTTGTCGTTTGATACCATCCAAATGTCCGACCCTTGACTTTTCTGCTTGCAGGATTGGTCGACTCTTTGATGGAACTGAACCCATTGTCTTGGACAGTCTCAAGCAGCATTACTTCATCGACAGAGATGGTCAGATGTTCCGTTACATCTTAAACTTCCTTCGCACTTCCAAACTCCTCATCCCTGACGATTTCAAAGTAAGTTGATGTACTGGGACTGTATAAAGGTGCAATTTACAATCAGGAAATTCTCCCAATGGTTTCCAGTAGCACTAAACTCACTGCGTGGGGGAGCTCATCCCTAATTGCCCTTGAACTGAGTGTCTCACTCAGCCATTTCAGAGGGCAGTTAAAAGTCAACCACATTGCTGTGGGTCAGATGTAGGCCAGACCAGGTAAGGATGGCAGATTTCCTTCCCTAAAGGACATTAGTGAACCAGATGGGTTTTTACAACAATCAACAATGGTTACATAGCCACTAATAGACATTTCATTTCAGATTTTTAATTGAATTCAAATTCCAATATCTGCTGAGGTGGGATTTGAACCAGGCTCCCCAGAGCATTACCCTGAGTCTCTGAACTACTAGTCCAGTGAGAATACCATTACATCACTGCCTCCAGTTTTAATCGGTAAGGGAATTGAGGGTTATGGGGGTATGGTGAGAAAGTGGAGTTGCGGATTATCACATCAGATCAGTCACAATCTCATTGAATTGTGGAGCAGACTCAATGGGCTGAATGGCCTACTTCTGCTCCAATGTCTTACGGCCTTAGAGCCTGGATAGTTGAAGGCGTGGCCACCACTGTTGGAGCGATTAGAATTGGAGATGGATTTGGAGATAGGTGAGAGATTTGTGAAAGGATAGAATGGGATGAGTGCATGTACCTCAGGAGGGTTGTGAGGCTGGAGAAGATTATTCATGCACATGGATGCCTTGTTATTGGAGAGTGAAATATCTCTGTTGTTTGTTTGTGTTTGTCAAAAACTGGGATTTAGATGCATCATTGAAACCATGGAGATGGATTTTGACTCTGTCCGTGATATGCCTGATCTCGGAGCACCTGATGTTGGCACTGGGTGACAAAATGACACATTTACTGGTAACATCTGCCAAGAATAAATGTTTTAGCACAAGGGTTGTTTCTCACACAATTCTGCAACATACAGGACATCTCAACATGACGGTCCTAAACCTGACCGTCAACCTCAACACCACCTTCTCCATTATCCCCATATCCTTTCATGCCTAAAGACCTATGAGCCTCTAAGCTGAATATACTCAATAAGCACCCAGAACTCCTGGAGTATCCCAAAGATTCACCACCCTCTGAGTGAAGACCTTTCTCTTCACCCTAAACCCCCTCATCCCACGAACAAGTCTCATGAACCGTCATTGGGCATTTGGAGGCTATTCGGTCCCTTCAGCTTGCTCTGCCATTTGATAAAGTCAAAGCTGATTTGATTGTGACCTCAGCTCCACTTCCCTGTTGACCCTGTGTACCTTTTGACTACCTGGTCAGTCAAGGATCTTTCTACCTCAGCCTTGAATATATTAATTGATCCAACCTGCACTGCTCTCTGGAGAAGAGAATTCTACAGACTAATGACTCTCCACAAGAAAAAATTTCCCTCTGCTCCCTCTTAAATGAGAGATCCCTTATTTTTAGATCTTGTCCCCTAGTTCTAGTCTCTCCCACAGGAGGAAATATCCTAGACTTATAGAGGTTTACAGCATGGAAACAGGCCCTTCAGCCCAACTTGTCCATGCTGCCCTTTTGTTTAACCACTAAGCTAGTCCCAATTGCCCACATTTGGTCCCTATCCCTCTATACCCATCTTATCATGTAACTGTCTAAACTCTTTTTAAGCGACAAAATGGTACCCGCCTCTACTACTGCCTCTGGCAGCTTGTTCCAGACACCCACCACCCTCCCAGAATCCACTCTATCAATACCCCTTTATAGATAAAGAGATTATGGCATAGAATCTTCATTCTTATGCTCTGAACACTTGCTGACAAATGCTAAGATACCATTTACCTATCAGATTGGCATACCTGTATGTTATATGTTCTCTTATAGAACGATTATAGCTTCATGACACCCAGGCCCCTCCAGATGTAACTACTGAGCACATCAGTCAAGGTTGACACTGTGGTGCAGTACTAAGGGAATGCTGCGCTACTGGAGGCCCATCCAACTGTCGGGTGAGATGTTAAAACAAGGCCCCAGCTGCTTACTTGGAGGGGTGAGAAGATGTCATGGTGGCCTTTTGAAGAGGAGCAGGGAGGGGAGTTATCCCTGATGCCCTGCCCAAAGATATATCTCTCAATCAACATCAGAAAAACAGATGATATGTTCATTATCACATTGCATTCATGTTGCAGCTGTACAAAACTCTGGTGCGGCCGCATTTGGAGTATTGCATACAGTTCTGGTCGCCGCATTATGGGAAGAATGTGGAAGCATTGGAAAGGGTGCAGAGGAGATTTACCAGGATCTTGGCTGGTATGGTGGGAAGGCCTTATGAGGAAAGACTGAGGGACTTGAGGCTGCTTTTGTTAGAGAGATGAAGGCTAAGAGGAGACTTAATAGAGGCATATAAGATGATCAGTGGGTTAGATAGGGGGGACAGTGAGAGCCTTTTTCCTCGGATGGAGATGGCTAGCACGAGGGGACGTAGCTTTAAATTGAGGGGTGATAGATATAGGACAGATGTCTTTACTCCGAGTAGTAAGAACATGGAATGCCCTGACTGCAACAGTAGTGGATTCACCAACATTAAGGGCACTTAAATGGTCGTTGGATGAACATTTGGATGATATTGGAGTAGTGTAGGTTAGATGGGCTTTAGATTGGTTTCACTGTTCGGTGCAACATCAAGGCCCAAAGGGCCTGTACTGTGCTGTCATGTTCTATGTTCTATTGCTGTTCGTGGAATCTTGCTGTGCATAAATTGCCTGCCACGTCTCCTACATTACAACTGGGATGAGATTTGAAAAGTACTTAATTAGTTGTAAATTTCTCTGAGAGATCCAGTGATCATGTAAAGCGAGACCTTGGAGTCCTCATGCATCAGTTGCTGACAGTAAGCGCGCAGGTACAGCAGGCAATAAAAAAGGCAAATGGTATGTTGGCCTTCATAGCAAGAGGATTTAAGTATAGCGACAGGGATGTTTTGCTGCAATTGTATAGGGCGTTGTCGAGGCCACACCAGGAATACTGTGTGGAGTTTTGGTGTCCTTATCTGAGGAAGGATGTCCTTGCTACACAGGGAGTACAGCGAATGTTTACCAGGCTGATTCCTGGGGTGGCAGGTCTGTCGTATGAGGATAGACTAAGCTGGTTAGATTATATTTACTGGAATTTAGAAGAGTGAGAGGGGATCTCATAGAAACTGATAAAATTCTAACAGGATTAGACAGGGTAGATTCAGAAAGAATGTTTCCAATGGTGGGGGAGTCCAGTACCAGGGGTGATAGTTTGAGGATAAGGGGTAAATCTTTTAGAACTGAGGTGAGGAGAAATTTCTTCACCCAGAGGGTGGGGAATGTGTGGAATTCACTCCCACAGAAAGTAGCTGAGGCCAAAACAATGTGTGATTTCAAGGAGGAATTAGATGTAGCTCTTGGGGCTAAAGGGAATCAAGGGATATGGGAGGAATGGGGGAATTAGAATATTGAATTTGATGATCAGCCATGATCGAGATGAATGGCAGAGTAGGCTCGAGGGGCCAAATTGATTACTCAAAGAACAAAGAAAATTCCAGCACAGGAACAGGCCCTTCGGCCCTCAAGTCTGCACCGACCATGCTGCCCGACTGAACTAAAACCCCCTACCCTTCTGAGGACCATATCCCTCTGTTCCCATCCTATTCATGTATTTGTCAAGATACCCCTTAAAAGTCACCCTTGTATGTGCTTCCACCACCTCCCCCGGCAGCATGTTCCAGACACCCACCACCCACTGTGTAAAAAAAACTTGTCCAGCACATCTCCTTTAAACTTTGCCCCTCGCACCTTAAACCTATACCCCTTAGTAATTGATTCTTCCACCTTGGGAAAAAATCTTTTGCCTATCCACTGTGTCCATGCCCCTTATAATCTTGTAGACCTCAATCAGGTCGCCCCTCAACCTCCATTGCTCCAGAAAACAAACCAAGTTTCTCCAACCTCTCCTCAAAGCTAATGCCCTCCATACCAGGCAACATCCCGGTAAATCTTTTCTGTACCCTCTCCAACGCCTCCTGTTTCCATTTTCAGTGTTTCTATGTAAATGCAAGTCTTTTCTTGCTAACTCTCTCAATTATCCAGTTATCTCCATTCAGCTGAGACCAGTGATGTTACTGTATGGAGCCTTAACATAAATGCAAATCTTCTGTCTGTTGATATATCTGTAGTGCCAGGGTGTCTATCACTGCACGGAGTGTCATTGCCTGAGGATGTATTTCAGTATTGGCCAACTTGCTAAAGCTTTCTTTGTTGCCTGTGTTGTGTTCAGGATTACAGCTTGTTATACGAAGAAGCCAAGTATTTCCATTTACAGCCCATGCTAATAGAGCTGGAACGGTGGAAGCAGGAGCGAGAGCTAGGCCGCTTCTCCCGACCGTGTGAGTGTCTGGTAGTGCGCGTGGCCCCCGACTTAGGGGAGCGGATTACTCTGAGCGGCGACAAGGCCTTGATCGAAGAGGTGTTCCCGGAAATTGGGGACGTGATGTGCAACTCCATCAACGCTGGCTGGAACCATGACTCGACACACGTCATCCGCTTCCCCCTCAATGGTTACTGCCACCTCAACTCGGTCCAGGTATTGGTTCATTTTTGTGTCTCTGCGTGCATTTTCCTCTCCCTCTTTGGGAAATGTTGGAAGAATTGAGGAGCTGATTGTCACACTCGTGAGTCACGTCATGAGGCTACCCCTGCGGTCAACAGGTCCTGGCTCTGACAAAGGGTCATCCAGATTCGAAACATTAGCTCCATTCTCTCTCCAGAGATGCTGTCAGTCCTGCTGAGATTTTCCAGCATTTTCTGTTTTTGTTTAAGTTCCGGAGAGGGATTTGAATTCAGGATTCCTGAGTGGGAGGCAGAGACATGACTTACCGACCAACCAGGCTGTCCGGGATTGGTTAGAACGAATGTTTCTTTTTTATTCATTTATGGGCTGTCACTGGCTAGGCCAACATTTATTACCCATTCCTAATTGCCCCTTCAGAAGGTGGTGAGCTGCCTTCTTGAACCACTACAGTCCTGAATGGTGTAGGTACATCCACTGTGCTGTCAGGGAGGGAGTTCCAGAATTTTGACCCAGCGACTGTGAAGGAATGGTACATTTCCAAGTCAGGGTGGTGAGAAATGCTGACGTGAACTTGTAGTTGGTGGTGTTCCCACATGTCTGCTGCCCTTCTCGCATTTGGTATGGGTTTAGACAGTGCTGTCTGAGTAAATTGCTGCAGAGCATCTTGTGGATGGCATCCTGGGTGCCACTGTGCATTGGTGGTGGAGGAAGCGAATGTTTGTGGATGCCAACATGCTTTGTCCTGGACAATGTCAAGCTTCTTGGACTGTTGTTGGAGTGCACTCATCCAGGCAAGTGGAGAGTATTCTATCACACTCCTGACTTGTCCCTTATAGATGGTGGACAGACTCTGGGGAGTCAGGAGGTGAGTTACTCGCCACGGGATTCTTAGCCTCTGGTCTGCTCTGGTAGCCAGAATATTTATGAGTCCAGTTCATTTTCTGGCCAACGGTAACCCCCAGGATGTTGATAGTGGGGGTTTCAGTGATGGTACTGCCATTGAATGTCAAGAGGAGATGGTTAGATTCACTTTGTTGGAGATAGTCATTGCATGGCACTTGTGTAGCACAACTGTTACTTGCCACTTGTCAGCCTAAACCTAGATTGTCCAGGTCTTGGTACATTTGAACATGGACTGCTTCAGTATCTGAGGAACTGCATATGGTGCTTATTGGCAAGCACTGTATGTTAAAAGGAATCACACTTACTTAAGGCCTTGCCATTTTAGTCATTTCTGTAAACTTGAGGTGGTCCAAATTCTCTGCCCCAAGTCCTGTTCCCTGTGCCAGCTGACCTACATTAACAACGCATTGATTTTAAAATCCTCATCCTTGTTTTCAATCACTCCTGGACTCATCCCCTCCTTACCTCGGTAATCCCCTCAAAGATATCTGCACGCCTCTAATTAGGAGAAGAAGTGACTGCTGTCTGCTTTGCAAAGGACTCGGATACTCACCCAAACCCACATTTCCCCATAAGTGAAGTCAGAGTGTACAATTCCAGGAATCAGCTCATTTTTATCCCTTTGCTTTTATTGCAAGGGAGGTAGAGTATAAAAGTAGGGAAATCTAACTATACCTGCAGTATTGTGATTAATTTTGACCTTATTTAAGGAGAAATATATTTGCATTGGAGGGAGTTCAGAGAAGGATCATTTGACTGATTCCTGGGATGAAGGCATGTCTTACGAGGAAAGGTTGAATGGGTTGGACTGCTGCTCATTCGAGTTTAGAAGAATGCAAGGTGATCTTACCTGAAGATGGGTACAATGGGATATGGTCCAAATGTGGGCAATTGGGACTAGTTTAGGGATTTTTTTTAAAAAAGGGTGGCATGGACAAGTTGGGCCAAAGGGCCTGTTTCCATGCTATAACCTCTATGACTCTAAGATATAAGATTCTGAGGGGCAGTGACAGGGTAGATGCTGAGAGGATGATTCCTCTCATGGTGGTATCTAGAACAATGGAATCGTTTCAATATTCGGCAACGCCTGTTTAAAATGGAGATGAGGAGGAATTTCTTCCCTCAAAGTCCAGGAAATTTTCTCCCCCAGAGAGCAGTAGAGGCTGGGTCATTGAATATATTCAAGGTTGAGTTAGAACATAAGAACATAAGAAATAGGAGCAGGAGTAGGCCATCTAGCCCTTCAAGCCTGCCCCGCCATTCAATAAGATCATGGCTGATCTGTTGTGGCTCAGTTCCACATTCCCGCCCTCGCCCCATAACCCTTAATCCCCTCTCTTATCAAGAACCCATCAACCTGCTTCTTAAAAATATTTAGCGAGGCAGCCTCCACCACTTCAACGGGCAGAGAATTCCAGAGATTCGCCACCCTTTGAGTGAAGAAGTTCCTCCTCAACTCCGTTCTAAACCGCCCCCCTTTTATCTTGAGGCTGTGCCCCCTAGTCCTACTGTCTTTTTTGAGCGGGAAGAGTCTTTCCACCTCTATCCTATCCATCCCATTCATCATCTTATACGTCTCAATGAGATCTCCCCTCATTCTTCTAAACTCTAACGAGTACAAGCCTAGTTTATTCAGCCTCTCCTCATAGCTCAATCCCCTCAACTCCGGTATCAGCCTAGTAAACCTCCTCTGCACTCCCTCCAAGGCCAAAATATCCTTGCGCAGGTGCAGCGCCCAAAACTGCACACAGTACTCCAGCTGCGGCCTCACCAATGCCCTATACAGCTGCAGCAAGACCTCCCTACTTTTATATTCAATCCCCCTCGCTATGAAGGCCAGCATCCCATTCGCCTTCCTGACCACCTGCTGCACCTGCAAGCTGGGTTTTTGCGACTCATGCACAAGGACCCCGAGGTCCCTCTGCACCGTCGCCTGATGCAGTTTCTCGCCCCGACCGATTTCCGACTGACATATTCTAAGGGACAGGCAAGGAAGGGCCAAGGCCACGATCAGATCAGCCTCAATCTTACTGAATATCAGAACAGGTTCAATGGGCTAAATTATTTTTCATTCGTGGGATGTGGGTCTTGCTGGCTGGGCCAGCATTTGTTACCCATCCTTAATTGCCCTTGAACTGTGTGGCTTGCCATTCCATTTCAGAGGGCAGTTAACCACATTGCTGTGGGTCTGAAGTCACATGTAGGCCAGACCAGGTAAGGACGGCAGATTTCCTTCCCTAAAGGACGTGAGTGAACCAGATGGGTTTTTACGACAATCTTTTCATGGTCATCGTTCGACTTTTAATTCCAGATTTTTTATTGAATTCGAATTTCACCATCTGCTGTGGGGCAGATGGGGTGATAATTAGCTGGGTCGGATTTGGCCTGTTTCTTGTGTGCAGGGCATACCTGGGCGATTTTCCACATTGCCGAGTAGATGCCAGTGTTATAGCTATGCTGGAAGAGCTTGGCTAGGGAAGCAGCAAGTTCTGGAGCACAGGTCTTCAGTACTATCGCTGGAATATTATCAGGGCCTATCGCCTTTGCAGTATGCAATGCCTTCGGCCATTTCTTCTAATCATGTGGAGTGAATCAAATTGGCTGAAGACTCGCATCTGAGATGCTGGGGACCACTGGAGGAGGCTGAGATGGATCATCCACTCAGCACTTCTGGCTGTAGATTGCTGTGAATGTTTCAGCCTTACCTCTTGCACTGAGGATAGAGATATTTGTGGAGCCTTCTCCTCCTCCAGTGAGTTGTTTAACTTTCCATCAGCATTCATGACTGGATGTAGCAGGACTGCAAAGCTTAGATCTGATCCGTTGGTTGTAGGATTGCTTAGCTCTGTCTGTTACTTGCTGTTTATGCTGTTTGGCATATGCAAGTAGTCCTCTGTTGTAGCTTCACCAGTTTGACACCTTATTTTTAGGCATGCCCTCCCGCACTCTCCGTTGAACTAGGGTTGATTGGTGGTAATTGGTTGAGTGGGATTTGTGTGTGTTATTGGAGCTGTATTCATTCATGTGAGTTGAGAGTAGTTGGAGGGGGGGCAATGGCTTATTGGTAATGTCAGCAGACCAGTAATCCAGACGCCTAGGCTAATGTGCTGGAGACCTGGGTTTGAAGGGGATAAAATATAAAAGCAAGGAGGTCTTGCTGCAACTGTACAGGGCACTGGTGAGGCAGCAACTGGAGTACTGTGTGCAGTTTTGGTCCCCTTATTTGCGAAAGGATATATTGGCCTTGGAGGGAGTGCAGAGAAGGTTCACCAGGCTGATACCAGAGATGAGGAGAGATTAAATAGACTGGGCCTGTACACGTTAGAGTTTAGAAGGCTGAGGGGAGATCTTATAGAGACTTACAAGATAATGAAGGGGCTAGATAGGTTAGAGGTTGAGAGATTCTTTCCGCTTAGAAAGGAAAACAGAACTAGAGGGCACAGCTTCAAAATAAGGGGGGGGGTCAGTTTAGATCAGAGTTGAGGAGGAACTTCTTCACTCAAAGGGTGGTGAATCTCTGGAATTCTCTGCCTGCTGAAGTGGTGGAGGCTACCTCATTTAATATATTTAAGTCACGGGTAGATAGGTTTCTGATAGACAGGGGAATTAAGGGTTTTGGGGAGAAAGTGGGAAAGTGGAACTGATCCACTTCAGATCAGCCATGATCTTATTGAATGGCGGGGCAGGCTCGAAGGGCTAGATGGCCAACTCCTGCTCCTATTTCTTATGTTCTTATGAACCCCACTACGGCAGCTGTGAAATTTAATTCAATTCATAAATCTGGAATTGAAAAGCTAATCTCAGCCATAGTGACCATCAAGACCCACCTGGTTCACTAATGTAGTGGAAGGAAATAAATCTGCTGTCCTTACCCGGCCTGGCCTACATGTGGACCCCAGACCTACAGTAACAATAATGTGGGCTTAGGGCCAAGGGGTTACAGATTGCGCTGGTGTACAAGTCTGCTGCTGCAGATGGCCCACAATCCTTCATAGATGGCCAGTCTGGAGTTATGATGTGGGTATGCCGGCGTTGGACTGGCGTAAACACAGTAAAAAGTCTGACAACACCAGGTTTTAGTCCAACCTATTTATTTGATAATATACTCGCAAGCTTTCGGGTTAAGCCTGAAAGCTTGCGAGTATATTATCAAATAAATAGGTTGGACTAAAACCTGGTGTTGTCAGACTTTTTACAGTCTGGAGTTGCCAGATCGGTTTGAAATCTATCCCAATTCAAAAATTGGTGGTGCCACACACCACAGTGAAGGGTATTCTCAATCAGAAGATGGGACTTTGTCTCCACCAGGACTGTACGTTGGCCACTCCTACCGATACTGTCATGGGCCAATAGGCAGTTTTGTGTAGCCGAGGTCATGTACGATTTTCCCTCTTGTTGGTTCTCTCACTATCTGAAGACCCAGTCCAGCAACGAAAGTCAGGTTCGATCAGTAGTGGTACTTCTGAACCACTCTTGCTGATGGGCATTGAAGTCTCTCACTCAGACACCCCTCTGTGCCCTTGCCACTTCCATTGCTTCCTCCAAGTGGTGTTCATTCATCAGCTGAGTTGTGGGGGGGGAACTGATATGTGGTCATCAGTAGGAGGTTTCTTGCCCATGTTTGATCTGGTGTTGTAAGACTTCATGGGGTTTGAAATCGAGAACTCCCAGGATAGCTCCCTCCTGACTTAATAAAGTTTGGAACCACCTCAGGTGGGTCTCTGTCCTCTGGGTGGGTCAGCGTATTCCCAGGGATGGTGTAAAATATGATTGCTTGAATCTGACTATGTCAGACTGTTGCTTGACTACCCTTAGAGCAGCTTCCCCCAATGTTGGCAGGAGGTCCCAGATGTTAGTAAGGAGGACTTTGCAGGGCTGTGTTTGCCTTTGTCGTTTCAGGTACCTAGGTGGATGTTGAGTGGTCTGTCTGGTTTCATTCCTTTATGTAAACCAAGTAGCGGTTTTGATAGAACAGAGTGACTGGATAGACCATTCAGAGGCATTTCAGATCAACCATATTGTTGTTACTTTGGGTCTGGAGTCACATGTAGGCCAGACAGGATAAAGATTGCAGATTTCCTCCTTTCAGCTACATTAGTGAACCCAGATGGGTTTTGATAGTCACTATTGTTGAGATTAGCTTTTCAATTCCAGATTTTTTAATTGAATTTAAATTTCGCCAGCTGCCATGGTGGGATTTGAAGCTGGATCCCCTGCACAATAACCTGGGGCCTCTGGATTACTGGTCTGGTGGCATTACCATTACGCCGCTATTTCCGACTCGCATGAATGAGTACGGTTCCAATAACGCACACAAATCCCCACTCCTTCCCTAACAGCACTGTGGGTGTACTTACACCTCAGGGACTGCTGCAGGCCCAAGAAAGCCACTCACTACCACCTTCTCAAGGGGCAGTTAGGGAATGGGCAATAAATGCTGACCTAACCAGCGACCCTCACATCCCATAAACGACCTTTGGAAAAAAGAAAGATGCCATCTGGCTGACCGTGTCGATGCCAATTCTTCCAAACAGCAAAATCCTGCAGCTGCTGGAAACCTGAAATAAAAACAGGAAATGCTGGAAAACCTCAGCAGGTCTGGCAGTATCCACGGAGAGAGAAGCAGAGTTAACGTTTAGAGTCGGTGTGATTCTTCTGCATTTTCTAAAGAGAGGAAGGAATGTGATGGATTGTGTACTGTGTGAGGGGGGGGGTGGAGAAGAGTGAAAGGTCAGTGATTGGGTGAGATTGCAACAAAGCTGTGTAGGGAATGAGTCAGAGGGAGTGTCAATGGCCGTGTGAAGGGCTGTAGAAGGTGCTGATTGCAGCACTAAGGTGAGATTGGAGAACAGGGATCCGTGCTCAGTCAGAGCGAAATAAAAAACAAGTAACAGGTGGCCCTGCGGGGGAAGGGGATTGCATTGAGGCAAAGCAATTTTTGGATTAAAAAAATAGGGGGCCAAGATGAAAAGAGAGGTCACAATCTAAAGTTGTTGAACTCAGAGTTGAGTTCCCAAGGGCTGCAATATTCCAGACCGGAAGATGAGGTGCTGTTCCTCCAGTTTGTTTTGGGCCTCACTGGAGCATTGCAGCTGGCCAAGGACAGACATGTGGGCAGGGCAGCAAGATGCTGAGTTAGAATGATGTGGAGATGCCGGCGTTGGACTGGGGTGGGCACAGTAACAAGTTTCACAGCATCAGGTTAAAGTCCCAGCAGGTTTATTTGGAATCACAACCTTTTGAAGCGTTGCTCCTTGAAGGAATCTCTCAACCTGGTGTTGTGAGACTTCTTACCGAGTTGAAATGACACGCAAAAGGAAGGCTGGGGCCATTCTTGTGGACTGAGTGAAAGTGTTCCACGCAGCAGTCATCCAGTTGCATTTAGTTTTGTCAGTGTGGAGGAGACTGCATTGGGAGCAGCAACCAAATGGAAGGAAATGCAAGTGAATTGTTACTTCAACTGGGACGTTGGATGGCGAGGAAGAGAAGAGGAAGGTGTTGAACCTTCTGCAATAGCAAAGGAAGGTGCTGTGAGAAGATGTGAAGAGTTGGGTGTGATGGAGGAGTGGACCCAGGTGTCACAGCAGGAACAGTCTCTGCGGAATGCTGAAAGTGGGGGAGGGTGGGGGAAGAGTTGGCAGAAATCAACTCTAGTTGCCAGGATGACACGGTGGCACAGTGGTTAGCTCCGCTGCTTCACAGTGCCAGGGACCCGGGTTCAATTCCCAGCTTGGGTCACTGGCTGTGCGAAGTCTGCACATTCTCCCCGTGTCTGTGTGGGTTTCCTCCGGGTGTTTCAGTTTCCCCTCTCGCTCCAAAGATGTGTGGGTTAGGTGGATTGGCCATGATGAATTGACCCAGTGTCAGGGGGACTAGCAGGGTTATGGGGATAGGGCCTGGGTGGGATTGTGGTCGGTGCAGACTCGATGGGCCAAGTGGCCTCCTTCTGCGCTGTAGGGATTCTATGAAATGGCGGAAAATGATCATTTGATTGTGGAGGTTGGTGGGGTCAAAAATTAAGGTAAGGGGAATCCTATCATGGTTCAGGGAGGGGGTGAGGGCAGAGGTGCGGTAAATGGTCAAACCCGGTTGAGTTCCTTGTCAACCACAGGGAGGGGTCTTCAGTTAGAGAGAAAGACAGACATTTTCCAAGGTGACATCAGAACAAATGCAAGGGGGTAGTGAAACTGGGAGAATGGGTTGGAGACCTTCCAGGGAGCGGAATGTGAGGAGCTGTAGTTGAGGTAGCTGTGAGGGTCAGTGGATTTATAATGAATATTGGTGGTTAGTCTATCACCGCAAATGGAGACAGAGAGGTCAAGGAAGGGAAGTGAACTGTCGGAGATGGACCATGTGAAGGTGAGAGAGGGGTGGAAATCCGAAGCAAGATCGATAAATTTTTCCAGGATCTAGCCATAGCTGGAATTTGGCACCAGTACAGACATCGATGTAACAGAGAAAGAGCTGTGGAAGTGGGCTTGAGTTGGACTGGAGCAAGGAGTGTTCCACACAGCCCACCACAAGATAGGCTTAACTGGGATCCCTGCGCATACTGTAGCCATACCTTCTATCTGTTAGAAGTGAGACAAGTTAAAGCCTTCAAAGGGTAATTTAATGAGCTCCCCTGTCCACCTTTTCCCCATATCACTGCCTCTTGTTTGTCCTTCAAATATTTATCCAGTTCCCTTTTGAAAGTGACTATTGAATCTGCTCCCTGTCAGACTGCGCTTCCCAAATCCTGTACTGTCACCCTGCACTGGCAGACGGAGCCAAAGTCTAATGAATTCAGGAAAGCCTTGGGTGGCTAATTTGAGGTTGCAGCCAAAATATTTAAATATCAGTTGGTGTTTGAGATTTGTTGTTAATCTGTGGGGGATGCATTGAAGAGTCTTCCCTCTCTCTCGCTCTCTGTGTCTCTGTTACAGAAATAGCAGATTGGATTCATTAAATTCTGTGATTTGCCAAAAGTCAGTTCAGAATGACAACTTTAACCAAACATTAAATGAATAATAGAAACTGTCGATAAAAGCCGCTCTCGTTGGGTGGCCTGGAGCAGTACTGGTGGTCTTGGCCAGGGGGCAGAGTGGGGAGGGGGGAATGGAGGCTGGCTCAGCAGAGCTGCAAGTGTTGTTGAGGCAAGGACATGAAAGTTTAATGCGGCCGTGCGCCTCACATCTCTTAATTTCCTTCGGCAGGTCTTGGAACGGTTGCAGCTGAAGGGATTTGAAATCATTGGCTCCAGCGGTGGCGGCGTTGACACTTCCCAGTTTAGTGAATATGTACTGAGGCGGGAAATCAGGCGATTATCACGTGTGCCGCCCGTCATTCGAATAAAACAAGAACCTCTGGACTGAACGGACACACACTCTTGGGGCGGGTGGGTGGTGGGGGTGCGGGTGGGTGGGGGGATTTGGTTTTGGAGGGGGGGGGCGGGGCAAAAGAGAGAGAGCGAGGGAGAGCAAAAAGTTAAAAAAAAATTATTAAAAAAATAAATAAATTTTAAAAAAAACACACACACCCACACATTTCTTGTGCGTTTGGTTAAAGGTGTTGACTGTTGGTCATCAAACTGAGCACAGCAACAAGTCATTGCCAGAGACTGCATCTAAATCCACTGTTGGGACATTGTGAAATACTTACCATTCTGTCTGAAAAGTTTATATTTTGTTCTCGGCGTGTCTCACAGACCGCATTTTGCCCACAGCCTTTGCACTCGATGCTGAAAGCACTCTGTTCCGACACACGCTGTGTCCCGTCGCGCGCTCAACCTCGGAATAAAGCAGCTTTGCTTGCTCGGCGTTCCAGCAACGCAGGAAATTTTGATCCCGTCCACATTAGCCCGCGGCAAGTTGCAAGGTGGGAACTGGTGCCAGAATCTTGCCTGCCCGCCCACCCGAGGGGCTGGTAGGATCCCATCCAACGCAGAATGCCGTTCTGGGTGAGCGAGGCAGTGAAAGTTGCGGCCAGGGTCTCAGATGTTTGGTCTGTGGGGGGGTGGTGGTGTCGAGGGACAGGCAGGAAAATGGAGCTGAGGCCATGACCTTATTGACTGGCGGACCAGGCTTGAGGGGCCAAGTGGCTTACTGCGGCTCCTAATCCGTGTGGTTTTTCTGGGTCTTGTTTCTTGCAGCTTGAGTAGTAATGCTTGACTGCTGTCTGCCTGGAGGGAATCAGCCGGGGTAAATGTCATCTTGGAAAATATCACTGATCTCACCCAGGTCTCGGACTTAATTGCCCGAGGCTAGTTGTTGCATTTCCTTTTGCTAATAGCAGTTTCCAATTTATTGGACTTTGATGTGTAGAAAATAAGTTTTCTTTTAAAAATTGCTATTAGATTGCATTGTTTTTGTTCTAGAATTTCCAAATACAAGTAACCTTTTGCTCTTGATGCACCAAGGTCTTTCTTACAGTGTAATAGGAGCCCTGTCTCAGCATTCTGTTATTTCCAGGGGGGTGAGGTACACTGATTCACACAATGGGAGTGTGATTTTAACCTAACGCGCCCATTGGTGGGATCGAGAGGGAGCCCACATCGATTTCGTGCCCCATTTCACTCCTGGTGCCCTCTCTTAGAATGTGCAAATTCCACACAGACGGCGGCCCAAGCCGGGAATCGAACCCGGGTCCCTGGCACTGCGAGGCAGCAGTGCTAAACACTGTGCTGTCCCCACTCCTACTATCAAAGATGGTGTAAATTCAACCTTCCACCCATCTCCCCCAGCCAACCATTTGCTTTCCCTGAAGCACTGGGTGATTTGGTAGCTTTGGTCCATTGTGTTGAAAACTTGGCACCCCTGGAAACACAGGATTGCAGTTCGAATGATTCACCAGCCTTTTATAAATTTCATTTAAGAATAGACTGAGACTTCAAAGAAAGATTTGCATTTGTATAGCGCTTTTCGTGACACCTCAAAGCACTGTACAGCCACTGAAGTACTTTTGAACTCTAGCCACCACAGGATCCACAGTAGCCAATCTGGACACAGCAAGCACCCAAAAACAGCAATAAAAAATAATGACTAGATAGTCTGTTTCTGTAATGTCAGCTGTGGGGTAAATAGAATCCTGGCTCTTCACCCCCACACGCGTATAGGTGCACGGGTCCACAAGCTAGTATCTCATCTGAGAGGCAACACCTCCTGGAGTGTGACTCTACCAGATGGGAATGCCAGCCTTGGGTCTTGTGACCCGAGAGGTGAGACTGCCCACCAGCCGAGGCCCAGCTAAATACTGGGTTTGCAAAGTTGTAGTCAACTAGGTAACTGTGTGCAAGGAGGCAAGCTGGGGGGCATCTAAAGGTCTGTATCAAGAGTACAGTCCCAGTTACAATTCCTTGGATGTGGCTAAGCTTTCTTGAACATATTTGGAGCAAAAGGGATGAAATCATAGGATCCCTACAGTGCAGAAGGAGGCCATTCAGCCCATCGAGTCTGCACCGACCACAATCCCACCCAGGCCCTACCCCCATACCCCTACATATTTACCCACTAATCCCTCTAACCAACACACCTTATGACTCTAGGGGCTTCTTTATTAGCACGGCCAATCAACCTAACCCGCACGTCTTTGGATCAGAGGTTATGGGGAGAGAGCAGGATTAGGCTATTGAGTTGGATGATCAGCCATGATTGTGATGAATGACAGAGCAGGCTCGAAGGGCTGAATGGCCTCCTTCTCCTATCTTCTATCTTTCTATTTGAAGGGGAGCTCCCTCATTCAACATTCACTGCCATAGCAGGAACACCTGACTTTCAAATTTTATAGCATAGAGCAACACAGAAGGTGGCCTTAGCCATTTTAGAAAAGTAATTTGATCAGTTCCACCGCCCCCTCTTACTAAATCCCTGCATTTTTTGATCCTTCAGGTTTTGAACGATAACCCTTGAACCCTGTATCTAATCAGATAGTGATTTCCAAATCCTAACCACTTGGGGTTTAAAAAACAGGCCCATCGTCACCCACCGGGAATAGTTTCTCTTTATCTACTGGGAGAGATACAGAAGTGTCCAGAGGGATAATTGTTTTCACACAGAGGGTGCTGAGTGTCTGGAACAAGCTGCCAGTGATGGTAGTAGAGGCGGGTACAATTCTGTCTTTTAAAAAGACAGCTTCAGGTTATGATGGGTATACATGAATATGGGCCAAATGCAGGCAATTGGGATTAGCTTAGGAGTTTTAAAAAAAAAGGGCAGCATGGACAGGTTGAGCCGAAGGGCCTGTTTCCATGCTGTAAACCTCTATGACTACTTCTTTATTCATTCGTGGGACGTTTGCATCACTGGCTGGGCCAGTATTTATTACCCAACGCCCTTTGAACTGAGTGTCTGAGCCGTTTTGGAGGATAGTTAGGAATCAACCACATTGCTGTGGGATCTGGAGTTACTTGTAGGTCAGACCAGGTAAGAATGGCAGATTTCCTTCCCTAAAGGACATTATCTGATACCCTAATGATTTTAGACACCTTTTTTCAAATCTCCTCTTAGCCTTCTCTGCTCTCAGGAGGACGGTGGGAACACCATTGGACTAGAAGTTTAAAGTTTATTTATTAGTCACAAGTAGGTTTACATTAACACTGCAGTGAAGTTACTGTGAAAATCCCCTAGTCGCCACACTGCCTGTTTGGGTACACTGGGAGATAGTTTAGCACAGCTGATGCACCTAATCAGCGCGTTTTTCGGAGCGTGGGAGGAAATGGGAGCGCCTAGAGGAAACCCACGCAGACATGGGGAGAATGTGCAGACTCTGCACAGACAATGACCTGAGGCTGAGAATTGAACCTGAGTGATCTTGTTGAGGTCTAGAATGCTCTAATACTCATGGGACAAGGGATTGAATCTGAACATGGTGGTTGGAACTTAATAAGTCTGGAACCAAAAGATCTAGTTACCAATAATGTTCATTATGACAACTATTACCAATTGTTGTAAAAATCCATCTAGGAAATCTGTCCTCACCTTATCACCCTACATATTGCTCCACACCCACAGCAATGTAGTTGACTTTTAACTGTCCTCTGAAATGGCCAAGTGAACCACTTGGTTCAAGGGCAATTAGGGATGGGAAACAAATGCAGTCCCAGCCAGCGACACCCACATCCCATGAAAGGATGACAGAATTAAGGGAATGTCCAGCACATAAGCCTGCTAATCCCCCTTATATTAAGGGGCAATTGAGTATAGACAACTTAATTGGGTGGCACAGTGGTTAGCACTGCTGCCTCACAGCGCCAGGAATCTGGATTTGATTCTGGGCTTGGGTCACTGTGTGGAGTTTGTGTGTTCTCCCCGTGTCTGCGTGGGTTTCCCCCGTGTGCTCCGGTTTCCATCCACAGGCACAAAGATGTGCTGGTTAGATACATTGGCCATGCTAAATTCTCCCTCCTTGTACCTGAACAGCTGCCAGAGAGTGGCGACTAGGAGAATTTTGCACAGGAACTTCATTTTAGTGTGATAATTTAGTAAGCGTATTTGTGACAATAATAAATAAACTTCAACTTAACCCGTACGTCATTGTTTGAAGGAATGTTGAACAAAGAGTATATCTTACAAGTCTTTTGCGAGGACCCTTCATGTAATTAGGTTAAAGATCCTGTCCTGGACATATTGCTGCGTTTGAGCTTACTGTGCAATTTACCTATGTTAGCATTTCACAATGACTTCATTGGCTGTGGTCATCATCTGGGCATTAAAAGGGTCATGAAAAGTATTGTTATAATTACAGAGTTCTTTTAACTCAGTCTGTATGTTGAACCTTATGATGTATTACATCTTTCAAAAAGGTTTTATTTCTTTCCTGCTTTCCATCTTTAGTCCCCTTCCATCATTGAGAATTCACTCAACAAGCAAGCAGGCCAACCAATAACTGAACATGAGACAAAACTAATTGTGTTGCATTCTTCCGCCGTGGATGGCGCAGTGGCCCAGTGATTAGCTCTGCTGCCTCACAACGCCAAGGACCCAGGTTCGATTCCCGTCTCGAGTCACCGTCTGTGTGGAATTTGCACATTTTCCCCGTTGTCCGCTTCCTCCTGGTGCTCGGGTTTCCTCCCACACTCCAAAGATGCACAGGTTAGGCTGATTGGCCATGTTACATTCCCCCTAGTGTCAGGGGGATTAGCAGGGTAAATACACTGGGTTACTGAAATCAGGCCTGGGTGGGATTGGGTTGGTGCAGGCTTGATGGGCCAAATGGTCTCCGACGGTCAGGATTCTATGCTCCCCTTCACTCTGGTGCAACAGAAGCAGGGTGCGTCCATTCAGCCTCATGAGCCTGTTCTGCTATTCAGAACTGAACTTTTCTACAGCACTCGAAGCGTAATCTCATACTTAGGTTGGGGTGTCTGAAACTAATGATTTAAATTTATCAGTCTGATTAATTGAAAGTAAGCTCAGAAGAATATTCTGTCTACGTTAAACTGAGTATTGTACCCGACGTCTTTAGACCATTTCTTTGTGATACTTCTGTACAAAGAGAGAAGTGAGCTTAGTGTTGGTGTTGCATTGTTCATATTCATCAATTATCTTTGAACTGACATCTTGCCTTTTGCATTTTGTAATTAACGATCATTTATTGAGTATGGCATATACTGTCGATGGGTTTATTAGAAAACAGCCATTAAATCACATCTCACCACTCATCAGCCAGCCCAACAAGGTGAGTAAAATAGGATATTTATTTACATAGAAAAATATCCTATCTGCCCAACTGCTCCCATGTGTGTGTTTATGCTCCTCCCAATCTACTTTATCCAATCCTGCCAGCAATTCTGTTCTCCCCAGTCTACAATAAGACCTTGGGTGCCATGGTGGCACGTGGTTAGCACGGCTGCCTCACAGCGCCTGGGACCTCAGGTTCGATTCCATCCTTGGGTCACTGTCTGTATGGAGTTTGCACTTTCTCCGTGTGCTTGCGTGGGTTTCTTCTGGGTGCTCCGGTTTCCTCCCACAGCCCAAAGATGTGCGGGTTAGGTTGTTTGGCTGTGCTAAATTGACCCTAGGGTCAGGGGGGTTCGTAGGGTAAGTGTGTTGGGTCTGAATGGGATTGTGGTCGGTACAGACTTGATGGGCCAAATGGCCTCCTTCTGCACTGTAGAGATTTGATGATGCAAGGAATTAGGAGTGAGAGTAGGCAATTCTGCTACCCCAAAGTGCGACAGATACTGGGACAGTGAGTAAATTTAAGGAGTTAGATTTTTAACTGAATATGGGTTGAAGGGTTATGGGGAGAAGACAGGAAATGGGGATGGGCCAAATTCTGCTCTTATATCTTATGAACTTATGAATTTAGCCCATCGAGCCCACTCTGCCATTCTATATGATCATCGCTGATCACCATCTGATCCTAACCCCCCTTCCTTGCCTTTTCCCCATAGCCTTTTACCCCACTTTTGATCACATATTCAAATACTTTCTTGAATCGATTGATTGATTCTGCATCCACTGCACTCTGGGGCAGTGTTTTCCATAGATTCACAATCCTCAGTGAGAAGTAGCTTCTCCTTATCTCTCTCTTGAACCTTCCCCCTCTTACTCTACCACTATGATCTCTTGTCCGAGACTGTTCGAGAAGGGGGGAGCATTTGATGAACGTGTCCTTTATCAATCCCATTGAGTATTTTATTTATGTCAATCAAATGCCTCCTCATTCCTCTGTACTCCAGCAAGTACAAGCCCAAGCTACTCACTGCTCCTCATACGACAGCCCCTTCAAACCTGCAGTCAATCTAGTGAACCTCTTCTGAGCTGCCTCCAGTGCCACCAAATCCTTTCTCAAAGAAGGTGAGATAAGGAATAAGAACAAGAGTAGGCCATTTGGCCCCTCAGATCCTGTTCCACCATTCGATAGGATCATGGGGCTGATCTCACCTAGCTCCCTCCTCAGGCTCTCCACAACTCCCTGGGGGAGTATGGGAGGATAAAGTTTCTCCTGAATCCCATTCTGGATTTATTAGTGACCATCTTAAGTTTATGGCTCCTGGATTTATACAACTTGGAAAAGTATTGGGCACTGAGTTGAAGATAATCTTTTGTACAACTTTCTGTCAAAGCAGCAGGATCCTGTTGGAATGCATGCTTCCCAGGCAGCAGGCTACCTGGGAGTTATTTATAGGATGAAATTCTGGTGAACTCCAGTCCTGTTGTACATTAGCCGCTGTGAGGTTGTCAGTCTAACTGGTGTCCTTTCAGATTTGTACCACGTACTCTCTTGTTGAAATTCTCTGCCCTTTTTTTGTTCTGTTCAAAAGATTTCCATAGACGTAGCTGGGTAACATTCTATATTAGTTCTACCATTCACATTTCAGAATACTTTTCAGTGAGGGGGGGCAGGGGGAGCAGGGAGGCGATGGCCTATGGTATTAGTGCCAGACTGTTAATCCAGAAACTCAGCTCATGTTCTGGGGACCTGCGTTCGAATCCCACCACAGCAGATGGTGGAATTTGAATTCAATAAAAAATATCTGGAATTAAGAATCTACTGATGACCATGAAATCATTGTCAATTGTTGGAAAAACCCATCTGATTCACTAATGTCCTAATCTGCCCTCCTTACCTGGTCTGGCCTACATGTGACTCCAGAGCCACAGCAATATGGTTGACTCTCAACTGCCCTCCAAAGGCAACTAGGGAGGGGCAATAAATGCTGGTCAGCCAGCGACACCTACGCCCCAGGAATGATTTTGAAAAATGGATTTGATTTGATTTATCATTGTCGTGTATACAGTGAAAAGTTGTTTCTTGCGCGCTATACAGACAAAACATACTGTTCATAGAGAAGGAAATGAGAGGGTGCAGAATGTTGTGTTACAGTCATAGCTAGGGTGTAGAGAAAGATCAACTTAATGCGAGGTAGGTCCATTCAAAAGTCTGACGGCAGCAGGGAAGAAGCTGTTCTTATGTCGGTTGGTATGTGACCTCAGACTTTTGTATCTTTTTCCTAAAAGAGAAAGGTCAAAGAGAGAATGTCCAGGGTATGGGGGGGGTCTTTAATCATGCTGGCTGCTTTGCTGAGGCAGCGGGAGGTATAGATAGAGTCAATGGATGGGAGGCTGGTTTGTGTGATGGACTGGGCTACCTTCATGACCTTTATTACTTCCTTGCGGGCTTGGGCAGAGCAGGAGCCCAGACCAAGCTGTGATACAACCAGAAAGAATGCTTTCTATGGTGCATCTGTAAAAGTTGGTGAGAGTCAGCATGGCGGGGGGGAAACCAGGACAGGATGTATGGCCATTGCCTGTGGAGCATGACATACTGATGTTGAGGGAGAAAGAAAACATTTGAAGGAGGGTGTTTTTTTTTGAGCGGAAAGTCTTGTGCATTTTTCTTTATTCATTCGGCATTGTAAGCTGACCTCGGTTTTTATTTATAAATGCAAACTAACTCCACAGCAGAAAATCTTAGCGTGCCAGCATCCGAACATGAATACTGGCAGAGAGTCAAACAAATTCTCCTTTAACCCGGTGTGAGAAGGATGAGAATTGTATGTGTTGGTTTTTGTGTGTGTGTGTGGATATGTGTGTGTATGTTCGTGTGTGTATGTGTGTATGTTCGTGTGTGTGTGTATGTGTGTATGTTCGTGTGTGTATGTTCATGTGTGTGTGTATGTTTGTGTGCGTATGTTCATGTGTGTATGTGTGTGTATGTTCATGTGTGTGTATGTTTGTGTGCGTGTGTATGTTCATGTGTGTATGTGTGTGTGTATGTTCGTGTGTGCGTGTGTGTGTGTATGTTCGTGTGTGTATGTGCGAGTGTGAGTGTGTGTCTCAGCAGATGCAAATCTTCTGTACCTGAATATGCCAGAACATGCCAATGATTATAATTGTGTATCATTATCGAACATTCCGACTGTAAATTAAGAAGCAAGCCACAGCCAGGATACTGTGGGTCCAGGACAGATGTTCCAAGTGGGTAGACAATGCATTTTTGTAGATTTTTGACAGCTTTTCCTTTTACCTCCTAAGCAGCACCAAAACTACATGATAATCACTATCTCGGTTTTGAGTTTGGAAATGGGCTAGGGGTCCACGCTCACAGTCAATAGGAAGATTATTCTGCAGCCGTAATTAATGTAGGCCCAACAATTGCCATTTCTCAGAACCAGCAACGAACTCTGCACTTTGTAAAGACTCCAAAGATGTGTAACAAGTTATTATTCTGTCATAGTCACGGCATATTCTTAATAAATGTTTCA
Source organism: Carcharhinus amblyrhynchos (assembly GCF_965287045.1). Taxonomy (NCBI): domain Eukaryota; kingdom Metazoa; phylum Chordata; class Chondrichthyes; order Carcharhiniformes; family Carcharhinidae; genus Carcharhinus; species Carcharhinus amblyrhynchos. Next base: position 123,211,154 of record NC_137331.1, read on the forward strand.
TTTGATTGAACATTTTGCATATCGTTGCCAGCTGTGATTTTATAAGCGAATGTGACACAGGGCTGGCAGGGAAATATGCATTGATGAGTTATTCCCCGACTCCTCTGCACAATTGTACAAAATCCCATTTTGCCGATTTAAAGTTAAAACGTTCATTTATTAGTGTCTCAAGTAGGTTTACATTAACCCCGCAATAAGCGGCACAGTGATTTAGCACTTAGATCACTGTCTGTGTGGAGTTTGCACGTTCTCCCTGTGTCTGCATGGGTTTCCTCCGGTTTCCTCCCACAGTCCGAAAGCTGTGCAGGTGAGGTGGATTGGCCATGCTAAATTGCCCCTTAGTGTCAGGGGGACTAATAGGGTACATGCATGAGGTTGTGGGGCCTGGGTGGGATTGTGATCGGTCAGATCCGATGGGCCTACACTGTAGGATTCTATGAAGTTACTATGAAAATCCCCTAATCGCCACAATCCAGCGCCTGTTCGGGTACACTGAGGGAAATTTAGTATGGCCAATCCACCTAACCGGCATGTCTTTCAGACTGTGGGAGGAAACCAGAGAAAACCCAGACAGACACAGGGAGAATGTGCAGATTCCACACAGTCACCCAAGTTGAGAATCGAACCTGGGTCCCTGGCACCATGAGGCAGCACAGCTGACCACCGTGTCACTGTGCCAGCCTTCCGCCTTGAACCTTCCATTCATAAGAACATAAGAAATAGGAGCAGGAGTAGGCCATCTAGCCCTTCGAGCCTGCCCCGCCATTCAATAAGATCATGGCTGATCTGAAGTGGATCAGTTCCACTTTCCCGCCCTCTCCCCATAACCCTTAATCCCCTCTCTTATCAAAAACCCATCAACCCGCGTCTTAAAAGTATTTAGCGAGGTAGCCTCCACCACTTCAACGGGCAGAGAATTCCAGAGATTCACCACCCTTTGAGTGAAGAAGTTCCTCCTCAACTCCGTTCTAAACCGCCCCCCTTTTATCTTGAGGCTGTGCCCCCTAGTCCTACTGTCTTTTTTGAGCGGGAAGAGTCTCTCCACCTCTATCCTATCCATCCCATTCATCACCTTATACGTCTCAATGAGATCTCCCCTCATTCTTCTAAACTCTAACGAGTACAAGCCCAGTTCACTCAGCCTCTCCTCATAGCTCAACCCCCTCAACTCCGGTATCAGCCTAGTAAACCTCCTCTGCACTCCCTCCAAGGCCAAAATATCTGCGCAGGTGCGGCACCCAAAACTGCACACAGTACTCCAGCTGCGGCCTCACCAATGCCCTATACAGCTGCAGCAAGACCTCCCTACTTTTATATTCAATCCCCCTCGCTATGAAGGCCAGCATCCCATTCGCCTTCCTGACCACCTGCTGCACCTGCAAGCTGGGTTTTTGCGACTCATGCACAAGGACCCCGAGGTCCCTCTGCACCGTCGCCTGCTGCAGTTTTTCGCCCCGTAAGTAATAGTCCTTCCTACCATTCTTCCTATCAAAGTGGACCACCTCACACTTGCCAACATTAAATTCCGTTTGCCATTTCCTGGCCCATTCGCCCAGCCTATCTAGATCCTTCTGCAGACTCTCCACACCCTCCGCACAATTTGCCGTTCCCCCAATCTTGGTGTCATCAGCAAATTTCGACACCCTACACTCGGTTCCCTCCTCCAGATCATCTATATAAATGGTAAAAAGCTGAGGCCCCAGCACCGACCCCTGGGGCACTCCACTAGTCACCATCCGCCAGTCCGAATAGCACCCGTTGACCCCCACTCTCTGCCTCCTATTTGACAACCAATCCTCTATCCACGCTAACACCCTACCCCCAACTCCATGTCCCTCGACCTTCTGCAATAACCTCTTGTGAGGAACTTTGTCAAACGCCTTCTGAAAATCTAGAAAGACCACATCCACCGGCTCTCCTCTATCCACCGCCCTAGACACATCCTCATAGAACTCCAGTAAATTTGTCAGACACGACTTCCCTTTAATGAAACTGTGCTGCATCTGCTCTATCAAGCAATTCCCTTCAAGATGCCTCGCAATTTCCTCCTTGATGACAGATTCTAACATTTTACCTACCACAGACGTTAAACTAACCGGCCTATAATTCCCCGCCTTTTGCCTGGCACCCTTCTTAAACAACGGCGTAACATTAGCCGTTTTCCAATCATCCGGCACTTCCCCGGAATCCAGCGACGTCTGGAAAATAACCACCAAGGCATCCACTATCACCTCCGTCATTTCTTTCAGAACCCTCGGATGCATTCCATCCGGTCCTGGGACCCAAATGGGCCAAAAGGCCTCTTCTGCACTGCAGTAATCTATGATTCTGTGAAATCTGCCGTCCTTACCTGGTCTGGGCCTACATGTGACTCCAGAGCCATAGCAATGTGGTTGACTCCCAAGTGCCCTCCAAGGGCAACCAGGGATGGACAATAATTGCTGATCTAGCCAGCGAGGCCCACATTCAGTGAAATGAATTTTAAAACTCCCCATCTCCACTATTTCCAACATCTTCAAGTATAAGAAATAGGAACAGAATTAGGCCATTTAGCCTAATTTTTCTTGTGAAGAAAAAATTCATGAGAAGGGTTACTTACGTACTTAGGTAGATTGCATGCAATTTAGCCTAAGGGATAGGCCACGCAGCCCCCTCAAGCCTGGTCTGCCATTCAATAAGATCATGGCTAAAAAGTTTTAATTTCAACATCATATTCCTGCCCACCCCCGATAACCTTTCACCCTCCCTTGTAAATCAAGACACACATCAACTTCTGTCTGCCTTAACGATATTAGAAAGCTCTGCCTCAAACATCATTTGAGGAAGAGAATTCCAAAGTCTCACAGAAAAAGAATCCTCATCTCTGTCTCAACCCCTTATTTTTAAACAGTGACCCCCCCACCCCCACCCCCACCCCCACCAAGCTCTAGATTCTCCCAAAAGAGGAAACATCCTCTCCATACCCAGCCTGTCAAGCCCAATAAGAACTTAGAGAAGTTGGTTCTTCTTCAGGAAGAGAAGGTTGAGATGAGTTTCTGAGAGAAATGTTCAAAATCGTGAGGGATCTGGACAGGGAGAAACTGTTTCCATTTTGTGAAAGGCCACTTGTGGAATTTAACATCAATTAATAATAAATTTGGAATTAAAAGCTAGTCTCAGTAATTGTGCCCATGAAGTCATCATTGATGGTCTTAAAAACCCATCTGGATTCACTAATAAACAAAGAACAAAGAACAACACAGCACGGGAAACAGGCCCTTCGGCCGCCATTTTAACATTATGAGTGCCCTCCTCTACCAATGACCTTTGTCTACACCTATTAGGGAAGATTGAGGGGAGACTAATTTAGGGATAATTTGTTACACCGATCAGCCTAAGAGCACATCTTTGGGATGTGGGAGGAAACCGGAGCACCCGGAGAAAACCCACGCAATCACGGGGAGAATGTGCAAACTCCCACAGACACCGGCCCAAATCCATGTATCTGCACAGCAAACAGTGATGGTCACTGAGCTGAGGGAAGGAAAGAATAAGAGGCAGATTCATGGCACTCAAAGACGAAAGCACAGTACAGTACAGGAACAGGCCCTTCAGCCCATCAAGCCTGCGCTGACCACATTGTCCGATCTAGACCAGCTGCCTGTATCCCCCTATTCCCCGCCTGTTCATGTGCCTATTTAGATAAGCCTTAAATGTCGCTGAAGTATCTGCCTCGACCACCTCACTTGGCAGCGCATTCCAGACCTCCCCTGTGTAAAACACTTCCCCACACAGCTGGGGGAGGAGACAGTCTAGTGGTAAACTATTAATCCAGAAACTCAGCTAATGATCTGGGGACCCGGGTTCGAATCCCACCACGGAGGATGGTGGAATTTGAATTCATTCAAAAAAATCGACTGATGACCATGAAAACCATAGTCAGAAAAGCACATCTGGTTAACTAATGCCCTTTAGGGGAGGAACTCTGTGATTCTGTTGCTGGCAAGTGGGATTAGGTGGGCATTTCCTGCATTGGTGCAGACTTGATGGGCAGATGGACCTCTCCTGCACCGTACTAATCTGTGATTCTGACCATCCTTACCCAGCCTGGTCTACATGTGACTCCACAGCCACAACAATGTGGGTGGCACGGTAGCACTGCTGCTTCACAGCTCCAAGGTCCTGGGTTCAATTCCCGGCTTGGGTCACTGTCTGTGTGGAGTTTGCACATTCTCCTTGTGTCTGCGTGGGTTTCCTCCGGGTACATAAGAACATAAGAAATAGGAGCAGGAGTAGGCCATCTAGCCCTTCGAGCCTGCCCCGCCATTCAATAAGATCATGGCTGATCTGTCGTGGCTCAGTTCCACATTCCCGCCCTCTCCCCATAACCCTTAACCCCCTCGCTTATCAAAAACCCATCAACCCGCGTCTTAAAAATATTTAGCAAGGCAGCCTCCACCACTTCAACGGGCAGAGAATTCCAGAGATTCACCACCCTTTGAGTGAAGAAGTTCCCCCTCAACTCCGTTCTAAACCGCCCCCCCTTTATCTTGAGGCTGTGCCCCCTAGTCCTACTGTCCTTTCTGAGCGGGAAGAGTCTCTCCACCTCTATCCTATCCATCCCATTCATCATCTTATACGTCTCAATGAGATCTCCCCTCATTCTTCTAAACTCTAACGAGTACAAGCCTAGTTTATTCAGCCTCTCCTCATAGCTCAACCCCCTCAACTCCGGTATCAGCCTAGTAAACCTCCTCTGCACTCCCTCCAAGGCCAAAATATCTTTGCGCCGGTGCGGTGGTTTCCTCCCACAGTCCAAAGGTGTGCGGGTTAGGTTGATTGGCCATGCGAAGAAATTGCCCCTTAGTGTCCAGGGATGCATAGGTTAGAGGGATTAGTGGGTAAATGTGTAGGGATATGGAGGGTAGGGGCCTGGGTGGGATTGTGTTCAGTGCAGACTCGATGGGCTGAAGGGCCTCTTTCTGCACTGTAGGGTTCTATGATGATGAAATGTGATTGATGGGCAGCCAGCCAGGCTCACATTCCATCAAATGAATTTTAAAACTCTCCATCTCCACGATTTCCAATATCTTCAAGTATAAGATATAGGAACAGAATTAGGCCATTTGGCCCACTGAGTACGGATTGCACTGATGTCAATTTGGCTGTATGGTAGCAGTCTTGTCTCAGAGTTGAAAGATAATGGGTTAAAACCCAATTCAGAGCTCGGACAGGTTACACAAGAACAGTAGGAGCAGGAATAGGCCATTCAGCCCATCAAACTTACTCCAGCAATCAATGCAATCATGGCTGATCTGCAACTCTTTGAAAGAAAACCAAGTGAGTGTCAACAGGGATGAAGATTTAAATTCCAGTTGCTCCCTTTGCCTCAGCTGTTATCACGCAGATAGGGTGAACAGTTACATCCAAAATAAATACAGAAAATCACGGGAAATGCTTAGCCGTTCTGACAGCATCTGGAGAGAGAGGAAACAGATTTAACATTTCAGATCAATGGCGTAGAGGGAGAGGCCATCATTTCACTGGCACGCCAGCCCCAGAATTGCGAGACTCCGAATAAGGCGATGTGCTAAATTGTTCAGCTTCCTTCTTCTTACCCAGACCTGAACAAAGAAAATAGGAGCAGGAGCAGGCCATTCTGCCTTTCAAGCTTGCTCTCGGGGCAGGGTCTAGGCAGGCTCGAGGGGCTAGATGGCTTACTCCTGCTCCTATTTCTTATGTTCTTATGTTCTACCAATCAAAGAACATCCCAGCACGGGAAACAGGCCCTTCGGCCCAACGAGCCCACGCCGCCATAGAACATAGAACATAGAACATAGAACACTACAGCACAAACAGGCCCTTCGGCCCACGAGTTGCGCCGATCACATCAACACCTACCAACCTACAGACCTATCTATAACCCTCAATCTCATTAAACCCCATATACTCATCCAGAAGTCTTTTAAAAGACCCCAGCGAGTTCACCTCCACCACCACTGACGGCAGCCGATTCCATTCACTCACCACCCTCTGAGTGAAAAACTTACCCCTAACATCACTTCTGAACTTCCCTCCCTGTACCTTAAATCTGTGTCCTCTCGTAGCAACCATTTCAACCCGGGGAAATAGCCTCTGAGAGTCCACCCTATCTATTCCTCTCAACATTTTGTAAACTTCTATCAGGTCGCCTCTCAACCTTCGTCTCTCCAGGGAAAAGAGTCCCAGTTCCCTCAACCTAACTTCATAAGGCATGCCTCCCAGTCCAGGCAACATCCTTGTAAATCTCCTCTGTACCCTCTCAATAGCTTCTACATCTTTCCTATAGTGAGGCGACCAGAACTGCACACAATACTCTAAATGAGGCCTGACAAGGGTCCTATAAAGTTGCAGCATTACCTCCCGACTCCTAAACTCAATCCCTCGATTAATGAAGGCCAGTACACCATACGCCTTCTTGACCACCTCCTCCACCTGCGAGGCCGATTTAAGAGTCCTGTGGACCCGGACCCCTAGATCCTTCTGCTCTTCAACACTACTCAGACTTCTGCCCTTGATAGTGTACTCGTTCATCCCGTTGGTTCTGCCAAAATGGACGACTACACATTTATCCATCTTAACAAAGCATTTTCCTACACTTCCCTTGACCCATGTCTATGCTTATGGGACCCACATTGGAAACCAGATTCAGGGGAGAATAATTTAGGGACAATTTGTTACACCAATCAGCCTAAGAGCACATCTTTGGGGCGTGGGAGGAAACCGGAGCACCCGGAGGAAACCCACGCAACCACAGGGAGAATGCACAAACTCCCACAGACACCGGCCCAAATCCATGTATCTGCACAGCAAACAGTGATAGTCACTGAGCTGTTGCGGTGCCCGTCTGCTGGTCCAGGATTAAGCACACACAACGACACGAAGTACTAGGCCACTCTCGAAACCTCCAAGAGCAGCCCACGCACGACCCACCGTGTGCATGCCCCTCGTTTGACAACAAGGTGGACCGACACACCTGCGGATTAAAAGAGGCAAAACATCAACACACGTAGCAATAGATTTCCAGTATCGTCCCGAGGCTCTGATCCTTTTTAAAACCGTCTCCTATAACCCTCCATCCCTGTCTCACTCATGTGCCTATCTAAGTAAACCTTAAACAAGTCCAGCGTGCCTGCCTCCACCACCTCACTTGGTAGCGCATTCCATACCCCCACAACCCTCTGTGTGAAAAACCTTCCTCTAGTATCCAAATTATACTTCTCACCCTCACCCTTAGCTCGTGACCCCTCGTGATATTTGTCTCCAATCTAGGAAAAAGCCTGCCACTGTTGACTCTATCTATACCCTTCATTATTTTATACACCTCTATCAGATCCCCCCTTAATCTCCGTCTTTCTAAGGAAAAGAGCCCCAGTTTACCCAATCTTTCCTCATAACCCAGTCCTTCCATACCAGGCAACATCCTGGTAAACCTCCTCTGCACTCTCTCCAGGGTCTCCACGTCCTTCTGGTAGTAAGGTGACCAGAACTGGACGCAGTACTCCAAATGCGGTCTAACCAACGTTCTGTACAGCTGTAGCATTAGACGCCAGCTCTCATACTCTATACCCCTTCCTATTAAGGCTAGCATTCCATAAGCTTTCTTCGCAACCTTCTCCACCTGGGTTGCCACCTTCAGAGACTTGTGCACCTGCACTCCCAGGTCCTTCTGCATTTCTATACTCTTAATTGGTCTACCTTTTGTCATATAACTCCTCCCTGCATTATTCCTTCCAAAATGCATCACCTCGCATTTATCAGGATTAAATTCCATCTGCCATCTATCTGCCCAATATACCAGCCCAACTATATCCTGTTGTGTCACCTGACAATTTTCCTCACTATCCGCCAATCCTGCCATCTTTGTGTCATCTGCAAACTTGCTGATCACACCACGTACGCCCTCTTCCAAGTCATTTATATATATTACGAAGAGAAGAGGTCCCAGTACTGAGCCCTGCGGCACACCACTGGTGACAGACCTCCAGCTAGAAAAGGACCCTTCCACTACTACTCTCTGTCTCCTGTTACCCAGCCAGTTTTCAATCCATCTAGATACCTGTCCCTGTATCCCATGAGCCTTAACCTTTTCCACCAGCCTACCGTGAGGGACTTTGTCAAACACCTTACTGAAATCCATATAGACGACATCAAGGGCTTGTCCATCGTCAAAAGTTTTTGTCACCTCCTCAAAAAATTCTACCAGATTCGTAAGGCAAGACCTCCCCTGAACAAAGCCATGCTGCGTATCCCTAATCAGATCGCAACACTCCAAATGCTTATACACCCTATCCCTAAGAATTTTTTCCAACAACTTTCCTACCACTGATGTCAAACTCACCGGCCTATAGTTACCAGGGTTATCCCTACTGCCCTTTTTAAACAGCGGTACTTGATGCCTTCGGGAGACGTGATGCCTCCAGGAACTCCCACATGTGGCACCTGACACAGCTGGAGCGTCTCCCCATAAACCCTGCCATGTATCTGACCACCCTTGGAATGATATATACCGAAATGCAACACAGGAAAGATGGAACCATTAGCTCACCTTGCCTAAGCCTGCTCTCGCCTAAGCCCAGTGAGCCAAAGCCCTTATAACTCTCACTCCGCTCCCAGCTCACTCCGCTGCCCGCTCCCGACGCTGCCCGCTGTCTATTACTGCCTTCTTTTTATACCCCCCGCTCTCCCTTCCTGACTAGCCCCTCGCCTAACTTCCGCTATGGAAATAAAAAGTAATCAAAAAGAACCCCGCGAACCGGAAATACAGTCAAGAGCTTCCAAAAGAAAATCAAACACTCACCACAGCCACCAGGTACACTGCTCCCTGGTCCCTCCATGCCGACACTATAGTTAAGAAAGCCCACCAGTGCCTTTACTTTCTCAGAAGACTAAGGAAATTTGGCATGTCCGCTACGACTCTCACCAACATTTACAGGTGCCCCATAGAGAACATTCTCTCTGGTTGTATCACAGCTTGGTCTGGGCTCCTGCTCTGCCCAAGACAGCAAGGAATTACAAAAGGGCCATGAATGTAGCCCAATCCATCACACAAACTAGCCTCCCATCCATTGACTCTGTCTACACTTCCTGCTACCTCGGCAAAGCAGCCAGCATAATTAAGGACCCCACGCACCCCGGACATTCTCTCTTCCACCTTCTTCCGTCGGGGAAAAAGATACAAAAGTCTGAGGTCACGTACCGACCGACTCAAGAACAGCTTCTTCCCTGCTGCTGTCAGACTTTTGAATGGACTACCTTGCATTAAGTTGATCTTTCTCTACACCCTAGCTATGACTGTAACGCTACATTCAGCATCTCTTGTTTCCTTTTTTATGAACTGTATGCTTTGTCTGTGTAGTGCGCAAAAAACAATACTTTTCACTCTATGTTAATAAATGTGACAATAATAAATCAAATCAAATCTTTGATCCCACTCACCCCAAGTGCTATATCCAGGCACCTCTTGGATACATTCAATGTTTTGGCACCAGCTACTTCCTGTGGTAATGAATTCCACAGGCTCACCACTCTTTGGGTGAAGAAATGTCTCCCCAATTCCATCCTAAATGGTCTACCCTGAATCCTCAGACTGTGACCCCTGGTTCTGGACCCTAAGATCATGTATCTAAGAAATCTCTTTCTCCCAAGTCTCCAATTTAGTGATTGATCTGGGCCTTGGGCAATTCCAAATCGATCCGGAAGGGGGGATTTCCACGCGTAAAGATTAGAGGTAAGGTATAGGATAAAACTTGGCACGTATAGCATTCATCTGGGACTGAATATAGTACCGCCTGCAGCTAGGGGTTAGTGTAATTTTGGACAGAGCTATGTATAGGAACAAACACCAGGACAGCTCCTCACTTGGACCTTTATGCACATTTTTCCCATTTCCAATTCTTCTCCCACACGTAGTGGTGCACGCAGGCAGACTTTTGTCTGTTTCCATAGCTCGTAATTTCTGGAACAGGTCTCTAGTCTGTTGCCAGGGGCTTATAGAATCCGACAGTGTAGAAGGAGGCCATTCAGCCCATCGAGTCTGCACCAACCACAATCCCACCCAGGCCCTATCCCTGTAACCCCACATATTTACCCTGCTAATCCACCTGACACTAGGATCAATTTAGCATGGCCACACATCTTTGGACTGTGGGTGGAAACCGGAGCCCCCCAGAGGAAACCCACGCAGACACGGGGAGAAACATGTAAACTCCTCACAGACTGTGACCCAACCCGGGAATCGAACCCGGGTCCCCGGTGCTGTGAGGCAGCAGGGCTAACCACTGTGCCACTGTGCCACGCCATGAGATTGAAATTGATGGGCACCACTCCACATCAAGTATGGCTGACCAGGAGTCTCCCCCGCTCTTACTGGCAGCCATTGACGTGTTTGGAAGGATCTTACAGGTTGACACGCAACCTCTTTGACCGCGTTGCGAATGTACCCTCCTTGACCTTCACTCCTGGGGTGGGCCCTAAACCCGGAGCTTCTCGGTCAGAGTCTGGGACATTACCCACTGCCCCACAAGGTCTCTACCTATTTATGAAGGGCCCTTCTTAAGTTGGATCAGGAATTGGCTAGCTGATAGAAGACAGAGGGCGGGGGTTGATGGGAAATATTCAACCTGGAGTTCAGTTACAAGTGGTGTACCTCAGGGGTCTGTTTTGGGGCCACTGCTGTTTGCTATTTTTATAAATGACCTAGATGACGGTGTAGAAGGATGGATTAGTAAATTTGCTGACGACACCAAAGTTGGAGGAGTTGTAGACAGTGAGGATGGATGTTACAGTTTGCAGAGGGACATAGATAAGCTGCAGAACTGGGCTGAGAGGTGGCAGATGGTGTTTAATACGGAAAAGTGTGAGGTGATTCACTTTGGAAAGAGTAACAGGAGTACAGAATATAGGGCTAATGGAAGGACCCTGAGTAGTGTTGACGAGCAGAGAGATCTCGGGGTACATGTGCATAGATCCCTGAAAGTTGGCACCCAGGTTGATAAGGTTGTTAAGAAGGCGTACGGTGTGTTAGCTTTTATTGGTAGAGGGATTGAATTTTGGAGCCGTGAGGTCATGTTACAACTGTACAAAACTCTGGTGTGGCCGCACTTGGAGTATTGCATACAGTTCTGGTCGCCGCATTATAAGAAAGATGTGGAGGCATTGGAAAGGGTGCAGAGAAGGTTTACCAGGATGTTGCCTGGTAAGGTGGGAAGGTCTTATGAGGAAAGGCTGAAGGACTTGAGGTTATTTTCATTGGAAAGAAGAAGGTTGAGAGGTGACCTAGTTGAGGCATACAAGATGATCAGAGGGTTAGATAGGGTGGACAGTGAGAGCCTTTTTCCTCGGATGGTGATGGCTAACACGAGGGGACATAGCTTTAAATTGAGGGGTGGTAATTATAGGACGGATGTCAGAGGTAGGTTCTTTACTCAGAGGGTAGTAAGGGTGTGGAATGCCCTGCCTGCAGCAGTTGTGGACTCGCCAACTTTAAGGGCATTCAAATGGTCAGTGGATAGGCATATGGTTAACATTGGAATAGTTTAGGTTAGAGGGTCATTAGATTGGTTCCACTGGTCGGCGCAACATCGAGGGCCGAAGGGCCTGTACTGCGCTGTAATGTTCTATGTTCTATGTTCTAACAGTGGAGGTTAAGGCAAGGAAGGATTAAATGAATAAAAAAGATTAGTATCAATCTAGTGGGAAGTCCTTAGCCAATATCTATGAAGGGGACATCAAACTTGATTATCACCCTTCTACCCAACCACCACGCTTGGATGTTTAGTCCTTTTGCATTTTCCTTTCTATTGCTTAACTAAAAGAATCCGTCAGCTCTCCTGAGGGTGAGATTGCAGTCTCTGAATACTAATTCCAATCTTTAGCCCCAAGGTCAGTCATAATCGGAAATGGAAAATGAAGGAATTCGATGTGAAATGGCCGGACTGAGGGTAGACACAGTGTACACGGGCGGGGGGGGTGTAAGCCGAGAGCTCAGGTAGGAGAGGGCAATCTGCACTTTAGAAAAATGCTCAAATGTTCCCTTGTCAAAGAGTTCAGAGATCCACCAAATAAAACCCTTGTTACTTTGAGCCAGGAATCGAACCCAGGACCCTGGAGCTGTGAAGCAGCAGTGTTAACCACTGTGCTACCGTGCCACCAATTGAAGAAAGGGCGACATATTTCCGAGTAAAAAGTCTGACAACACTAGGTTTTAGTCCAACAGTTCTCCATTCTTCTCCATTTAGTTCTCCATTCAGGTGAATGGAGAACTCTCCATTCACCTGAAGAAGAGGGAGTCCCCTCGAAAGCTAGTGAGTTTGCTATCAAATAAATCGGTTGGACTAAAACCTGGTGTTGTCAGACTTTTTACTGTGTTTACCCCAGTCCAACGCTGGCACATCCACATCATGATATATTTCCAAGTCAGGATGGTGAGTGACTTGGAGGGGAATCTCCAGGTGGTCTTGTTCCCAGATGAGGGGTTAGGGGTTGGGGGGAGGGGTGGTGTTGGACTGTTGGGGCCGGATAGAGATTCAGCAATATGTGGAGTTGGGAGAGATTGACAAAGATGTCATGGAAAAAGAGTCAAAGGGAATGTAAATGGTGGTGATCAAGGCTGGGAAGGTGCTAATAGCGTCCATGAAGAGATCAGAATGTGTCAATGACAGAACAAAGATAAGCAGAGTGTCAACGGACAACCTGACACACATGGCAGATAGCCCTGGTGGGGTTGGGGGAGGAAGGACAGCGGGAAGGGAAAAAAGATGGAAAGCTGGATTGAAAAAAATTGCAGAAATGAAACAATGAAAGAAATGAAAGTAAATGAAAATGACTAGCTGAATAAATAAAATAAACTGATGGAAAATAGAGTCACTGGGGTTTACAGCGTGGAAACAGGATTTGCTAGTGAATCATTTGGGCCTCGCTCTGGCCTCCCCCATGAGCCTCCCTTGCAGCTACCATTCGTAATTTAAAAACTCTGACAACTCACCCCACAACTCTTTAGAAATGACCCCCCCCCCCACCCCCTACCCCCAACCCCCACCATGTCAGTTCAGTCTTACTCAAAAGGTCTTCTCGGCTCTCAGCTCTTCTCCTGTTTTAAACACGGTGGCGCAGTGGGTTAGCACTGCTGCCTCACGGCTCCAGGTTCGATTCCTGGCTTGGGTCACTGTCTGCGTGGAGCCTGCACGTTCTACCTGTGTCTGCGTGGGTTTCCTCCGGGTGCTCTGGTTTCCTCCCACACTCCAAAGATGTGCGGGTTAGGTGGATTGTCCACGCTGAAGGAATTTGCTTCCTTCTGTTCCTAGTGGATGAGGAGCAGAAGTCGGCAAGTTCAGCTCTTCAAACCTGCTCTGCCATTCAGTCAGATCGTGGCTGATCTCAAATCCACTTCCCCACCTATTCCCCATATCCCATCTTTAATCAGTAATGTATCTATCTCCTTGAAACCATTCAATGATTTCCAACTCCACCGTGCGACAGGGCAGTGAGTTCCACAAATTCATCCCCCCCTCTGTGAGAAGCAGTTTCTCCTCATCTCAGTTTTAAATCTACCGCCTCCCAATCTCTACCTGCACCCTCTTGTTCCAGACTGCTCCACATGGGGAAACATTTGGTCTGCATTTACTTTATCAATCCCTTTTAGTATTTTATATCCCTCGATCAGATCCCCCCCCTCACCCTTCTAAACTCCAGCGAGTACAAGCCCCAAACTGTTTAATCTCTCCTCATCAACAACATCAACCCTTCCATCTCTGGAATCGATCTGTTGAACCTCCTCTGAACTGCCTCCAACATCACCACATCCTTCCTCAAATAAGGAAACCAAAACTGGACACAATACTCCAGATGTGGTCTCACCAACACCCTGTCCAATTGCAACACTTAGAGTTATGGAGTCATAGAATATTACAGCATGGAAACAGGTCCTTCAGCCCAACTTGTCCGTGCCGCCCTTATTTTTTTTAAAACCCCTAAGCTAATCCCAATTGCCTGCATGTGGCCCATATCCCTCTATACCCATCGTATCCATGTAACTGTCTAAATGCTTTTTAAAAGACAAAATTGTACCCGCCTCTACTACTACCTCTGGCAGCTTGTTCCAGACACTCACCACCCTCTGTGTGAAAAAATTGCCCCTCTGGACCCTTTTGTATCTCTCCCCTCTCACCTTAAGCCTCTGCCCTCTAGTTTTAGACTCCCCTACCTTTGGGAAAAGACATTGACTATCTAGCTGATCTGTGCCCCTCATTATTTTATAGACCTCTATAAGGTCACCCCTCAGCCTCCTACACTCCAGAGGGAAAAGTCCCAGTCCATTCAACCTCTCTTTATAACCGAATCCATCAAATCCTGGTAGCATCCTAGCTTGCAGGTGCAGCAGGTGGTCAGGAAGGCGAATGGGATGCTGGCCTTCATAGCGAGGGGGATTGAATATAAAAGTAGGGAGGTCTTGCTGCAGCTGTATAGGGCATTGGTGAGGCCGCAGCTGGAGTACTGTGTGCAGTTTTGGGCGCCGCACCTGCGCAAGGATATTTTGGCCCTGGAGGGAGTGCAGAGGAGGTTTACTAGGCTGATACCGGAGTTGAGGGGATTGAGCTATGAGGAGAGGCTGAATAAACTAGGCTTGTACTCGTTAGAGTTTAGAAGAATGAGGGGAGATCTCATTGAGACGTATAAGATAATGAATGGGATGGATGGGATAGAGGTGGAGAGACTCTTCCCGCTCAAAAAAGACAGTAGGACTAGGGGGCACAGCCTCAAGATAAAGGGGAGGCGGTTTAGAACGGAGTTGAGGAGGAACTTCTTCACTCAAAGGGTGGTGAATCTCTGGAATTCTCTGCCCGTTGAAGTGGTGGAGGCTGCCTCGCTAAATATTTTTAAGAAGCGGGTTGATGGGTTCTTGATAAGAGAGGGGATTAAGGGTTATGGGGAGAGGGCGGGAAAGTGGAACTGAGCCACGACAGATCAGCCATGATCTTATTGAATGGCGGGGCAGGCTCGAAGGGCTAGATGGCCTACTCCTGCTCCTATTTCTTATGTTCTTATGTTCTTATATCTTTCTGAACTCTTTCTAGTTTAATAATATCCTTTCTGTAATAGGGCAAGGAGAATTGCACACAGTATTCCAAGTGTGGCCTTACCAATGTCTTACAAACTTCTCTACTTTGATACTCTAGTCCCTTTGCAGTAAACGCCAACATCCCATTTGCCTTTTTTATTACATGCTGCACCTGCACACCGACTTTCTACGATTCATGATCTGGGTCACCCAGATCCCTCTGCCTGGAAGCATTTTGAATCTGCTTTCTATTCAGGTAATAATTTATCTATTTTTCCTGCCAAAATGGATAACCTCACATTAATCCGCATTAAACGCCATCTGCCAAATTCTGGAA
Organism: Carcharhinus amblyrhynchos; assembly: GCF_965287045.1. Taxonomy (NCBI): domain Eukaryota; kingdom Metazoa; phylum Chordata; class Chondrichthyes; order Carcharhiniformes; family Carcharhinidae; genus Carcharhinus; species Carcharhinus amblyrhynchos. The sequence goes on from NC_137331.1 coordinate 123,226,567, forward strand.
CATTCTCCAAGCCTATCTATATCCACCTGTAAGATCTTTATATTCTCTTCACTGCCTGTCTTCCCACCTAGTTTAATGTCATCCACAAATGTTGCTACATTGTTTAAAGTTTATTCATGAATGTCTCACGTATTTTTAATTAACACTGCAATGAAGTTACTGTGAAAATACCCTAGTCGCCACACTCCGGTGCCTGTTCAGGTACACTGAGGGAGAATTTAGCACGGCCAATCCACTTAACCAGTGCGTCTTTCAGACTGTGGGAGGAAACCTGAGCATCCGGAGGATACCCATGCAGACACGGGGAGAACATGCAAAGTCTACATAGATAGTGACCCAAGCTGGGAATTGAACCGGGGTCCCTGGCACTGTGAGGCAGCAGTGCTAACCACTGTGCCACCATGTCCCCACTTGCAGATCATTTAGAAAGATGTAAACAGTTGAGGTCCGAGGACTGACCCCTGCAGCACCCAGCTAGTTACATTTCGCCAGCCAGAGAAGGACCCAGGATTGCTTGTGTTTCTTTGGATTAAGGTCTAGTCGGAATCCTAGCTTCGTCAGTCCTCGCCACCCTTCCTTACCCCATCCCACACACTTCACCACCTCATCTTCAATCACTCACCCAAACAACAGAAGCTCCGTGACTTTATTCATCTCCTCGATAAACTGCATCCAAAAACACATTTTGAATCACCTCTCGAGTAATTTGGAAACATTCTATGTCTGCAATATATCACACCTGCACTTCTAAAATCCTAGAATCCCTACAAAGCAGAAGAGGTCATTCAGCCCATCGAGCCTGCACTGACTGTCCCGACAGGGCCTCTCAAGTTTAAGTTTATTTATTAATGTCACCAGTGGGCATGGAATTTACTCTGAAAATCCCCTAGTCGCCACGCTCCAGCACCTGTTCAGGTTACACTGAGGGAGAATTTAGCACGGCCGATGCCCCCTAACCAGCATGTCTTTTGGACTGTGGGAGGAAACCCACACAGACACAGGGAGAACATGCAGACTCCACACAGACAGTGACCCAAGCCAGGAACTAAACCCGGGTCCCTGGCGCTGTGAGGCAGCAGTGCTAACCACTGTGCCACACTTACCCAGACCCTCTCCCCCCACCTTATCACCATAACCCTATACATTTATCAGGGCTAATCCTTCTGACCTGCACATCCTAGGATATTAATGTGCAATTTTGCATGGGCAATCTACCTAACCCACACATCTTTCTAATCTGACAAGATTCATAGAATCCTACAGTGCCGAAGGAGGCCATTCAGCCCATCGAGTCTGCATTGACCACAATCCCACCTAGGCCCTATCCCCATAACCCCATGCATTTACCCTAGCTAGTCCGTCTGACACTAAGGGGCAATTTAGCATGGCCAGTCCACCTAACCTGCACATGGTTGGATAATAATGGGCAATTTAGCATGGCCAATCTATCTAACCCGCACATCCTACTCATCTGACCAGATTCAACCAAATAGTGAATTTGGTTAAAGGAAGCCTTGGTCATACACAGATGCAAGTGTGGAACCCTGGGAACTCTTCAAATAGCGAAAGGTTGATCGAAGAGAGGGTGGAAAGCAGATGTTTCACACTGGCTCCTTCAGAGTGAAGGTTCTCTCAGTCTGATGGTCAACTATTAACCTCTAGCTGACCTCTAGATATCATACTGTCATTCAACTTACAGACAGTGCGACCTTACAAAGAGGGGGATGCTTGAAACACAGCTGCAGGGTAACAGCAGAATAATGCACTGTCCATAGTACAACACCAGTTTGATACCACTGAATGGCTCACTGGGGCATTTCAGAGGACAGTTAGGAGTCTGGAGTTGTAGGTGGGCCAGACTGGGTGAGAACAGCTGATTGAATTTATGGTTTTCCAGTTGCAGTGATTTGAACTCATGTCTCCAGAACATTAGTCCTGGCACCTGGTCCCACTGCCTTTGAAGTTAGAAGATCTGGGTTCGAATCCCACCCATGGACTTGGCAGCTGTGGAAGGGATGTTCATAATAGAACCAAACAGATTGAGTAGCAACCTGCGAATCCTTCCAACAGGGCAGGAGGTAAGAGTGGGAGGGATTCCTGGTCAGCCATGTGATGGAAAGAACATTGGAGCCTGACTCCAGGGAGGGTGGGACTGATGTACGAGGAGAGATTGACTAGGTTAGGATTATTTTCACTGGAGTTCAGACGAATGAGGGGCGATCTCGTAGAGGCTTACAAAACTCTAACAGGACTAAACAGAGTAGATGCAGGGAGGATGTTCCCGATGGTGGGGGGAGTCCAGAACCAGGGGGTCACAGTCTGAGGATTCGGGGTAGACCATTTAGGATGGAGATGAGGAGACATTTCTTCACCCGGTGAGCCTGTGGAATTCATTCCCACAGGAAGTAGTTGATGCCAAAACATTGAATGTTTTCAAGAAGCGGTTAGCGATAGCACTGGGCAAAGGGGATCAAAGGATATGGAGGGGAATAAGGGATCAGGATATTGAGTTTGATGATCAACCATGATCATAATGAATGGTGGAGCAGGCTCGAAGGGCCAAATGGCCTCCTCCTGCTTGTATTTTCTGTGTCTCTATATTTGCCCATCCCTAATTGCTCTTGATCTGAGTAGCTTGCATGGCTCTTTCAAAGGCTGGTTGAGAATCTACCACATCGCTGTAGATCTGGGAGTCACGTGTAGACCAGACTGGTGCGGGCAGCAGATTTCCTTCCCTGAACAGGACTTGCTTAATACTATTCAAATTTAATATTAATAGTATTTATTGTGGCTACCACCTCTGACTAATTAAAACTGAGGAGACCTGAGCAAAGCAGCCAGCATAGTTAAAGACCCGGGTATTCTCTCTTCCACCTTCTTCTGTTGGGGAAAAGATTCAAAAGTGTGAGGTCATGTACCAACCCACTCAGGAACAGCTTCTGCCCTGCTGCTGTCAGACTTTTGAATGGACATTAAGTTGATCTTTCTCTACACCCTAGCTCTCCTTTCCTTCTCCCCTATGTATTCCTTGAACAGTATGCTTTGTCTGTGTGGTGCGCAAGAAACAATACTTTTCACTGTATGATAATACATGTGACAGGGGATTTTCAAAATAACTTCATTGCAGTATTAATCATAGAATCCCTACAATGCAGAAGGGGGCCATTCGGCCCATCAAGTCTGCACCAATCACAATCCCAGCCAGGCTATGTCCCCTTAACCCTACTAATTTCCCTGGTGCTATGGGGCAATTTAGCATGGCCAATGCACCTAACCCACACATCTTTGGACTGTGGGAGGAAACCGGAGCACCTGGAGGAAACCCACTGAGACACAGGGAGAATGTGCAGGCTCTGCACAGACAGTGACCTAAACCGGGAATCGAACCCGAATCCCTGGTGCTCCCTGCTCTCCCACGTGAAGCAGCAGTGCTGACCACTGGGCCACCGTGCTGCTAATGTGAGCCTCCTTGTGACTAATAAATAAACTTTACTTTATAATAAATCAAAATCAAAATTCAAAATTATGACCATGGGAAAGGTGCCTGAGTTGAGGTACTATGCACGGTTCCAATCTCCATTCTCTAAGAAGGATAGAGCGGCCCTGGAAACGGCACAAGAATTGTCCAGAAAGACAGTAACAAAACTGAGAAGGTTATAGATATTGGGAAAGATTTCCCCTAGGAAAGGGAATGCTGATGAAGGTCATCTCAAAGAGGCATTTAAGATTTCAAAGGGATGGATGGAGAAAGAATATGTCAGTTTATGAAGCAATCCAAAACTAGAGGCTACAAATACAAGACAGCCATGAACAAACCCAATAAGGACTTCAGGAGAAACATCATCATGCAGAATGTGGTGAGGATGTGGGTCTCGCTCTCACACGGTTGAGGTGAATGGTATTACAGGGAAGTAGATGAAACACTTAAGTGAGAAAGGAGTAGATGGTTATGCTCTTGGATGAAGAAGGTTAGGAGGAAGTTTGTGTGTAGCATGAACACTAGCCCAGGACGGGTGGGCAGAATGGCCTGCTCCCGTGCTGTAATTTCAATGTAGTTGAAAAAAAATAACAATTATTCCTTCAGAAAGAGATTCTGTAAATAAGCCTGAGGGTAAGTTGCGGACGGTAGAATTCAGTCTCCTCCTCATCTACATTCAGTCTCTAACACCATCAATCCAATTAGGCTGATGACTTCTGGCACAGGACTGGGTCTGTCTGCGCGATGGAAATCCAAGGATATTGCTACAATGCCCACAGGACCTAGTGCCCTCGAGAAAGAAATAATGAATCAACTCATGTTCCAAATAGATTATCACCTGCTCTCCCACGTGACGCCAGTCCTATTCCCAACTCTGACGCCAAGTACGTTGCTGGTGATGATCTGTGCAAATGGAAATAAAACTGATATCGTGTAGGGACAAGGGACCATCTTTCTGCTGCTTCACAGCGCCAGGGATCCGGGTTCGATTCCCGGCTTGGGACCATCTCTCTGCCCCCCCTCGTTCTGTACTTTTTTCATCTTACCAACTCATTTTCCTTCACCTGAACTCCAGCTGAAATACTGACACATGGTTTGATTTGATTTGATTTATTGTCACATGTATTAACATACAGTGAAAAGTATTGTTTTTTGCGCACTATACAGACGAAGCATACCATTCATAGAGAAGGAAAGGAGAGAGTGCAGAATGTAGTGTTACAGTCATAGCTAGGGTGTAGAGAAAGATCAACTTAATGCGAGGTAGGTCCATTCAGAAGTCTGACAGCAGCAGGGAAGAAGCTGTTCTTGAGTCAGTTGGTACGTGACCTCAGGCTTTTGTATCTTTTTCCCAAAGGAAGAAGCTGGAAGAGAGAATGTCTGGAGTGCGTGGGTTCCTTAATTATGTTGGCTGCTTTTCCTGAGGCAGCAGGAAGTGTAGATAGAGTCAATGGGTGGGCGGGTGGTTTGAGTGATGGATTGGGCCAAGTTCACAGTCTTTTGTAGTTTCTTGCATTCTTGGACAGAGCAGGAGCCATACCAAGCCTTGATAGAACCAGAATGGACTTTTGAATGGACCTACCTTGCATTAAATTGATCTTTCTCTACACCCTAGCTATGATATTCTACATTCTGCACTCTCTCGTTTCCTTCTCTGTGAACAGTATGCTTTGTCTGTACAGTGCGCAAGAAACAATACTTTTCACTGTATGTTAATACATGTGACGAGAAAGAATGCTTTCTATGGTGCACCTGTAAAAGTTGGTGAGAGTTGTAGTGAACATGAGGCAGGAAAATGAAGACATCTCGGGATCATATCATGGATTCATGGATTAATTGGAAGCCATTCAGCTCATCGTGTCCAGCTGGCTCTCTGCAACTGCAACCCGGCTAATCCTACTGCCCTGATTTCCCCCCATAGTACAAAGAAATAGTTACCCCCCAGGTGCACACACAATTCTCTTTTTGAAAGCCGTGATTGAATCTGCTCCATCACACTCTCATTCTTTCAAAGGGGTCGATGTAATCGGAACGGTCCTGTAACACTCTGATTCTCACTGCCACACTTACAGTAAACTGCTCAATAAAATTGATTTGGGTTACAGTTCTTTTCCTCACTTGTGACAGTTCTGAATAAGCAGTTTACGTTTGATCTCGAGATAATAGACTCATCCCCACAGAGCAGAAGGAGGCCATTCAGCCCATTGAGTCTGCACCGGCTCTCAGACAGAGCATCTTACCCAGGCCCTTCCCCCACCCTGTCCCATGGCTAAACCATCTTGGGAAATTTAGGGGACAATTTATCATGGCCAACCCACCTAACCTACACATCTTTGGACACTAAGATGCAATTTAGCATGGCCAATCCACCTAACTTACACATCTTTGGACACTAAGATGCAATTTAGCATGGCCAATCCACCTAACCTGCACATCTTTGGACACTAAGGTGCAATTTAGCATGGCCAATCCACCTAATCTACACATTTTTGGACACTAAGGGGCAATTTAGCACAACCAGTCCTCCGAACCTGCACATTTTGGACACTAAAGGAAAATTCAGCATGGCCAATCCACCTAACCTACACATCTTTGGACACTTAGGGGCAAATTAGCATGGCCAATCCTCATAATCTATTCACCTTTGAACACTAAGAGGCAATTTAGCATGGCCAGTCCACCTACCCTGCACGGCTTTGGACAATAATGGTCACCAATTATTAGTTCAGTGACAATAACACTAAACCACTGCCTCCCCTTATGGTTAGTGGCTTGGTCAGGCTACTTGCAGGTGGTGGTGTTCCCATTTGCCAGGTTATTTTCCCCACAAGTCAGCTTGTATTTCTAATCCGGTTTCCCACCTCTCGTAGGGGGATCACCTGCTTTTGGGGGTGTTGGGCAGGAGACATACTGTGTTCCACGATGTGTGGGACAGGCTGAACTGATCAGAGAGTCTTCACTTGCCTATTATGGTGTCACAGTGGCACTGTGGTTAGCACTGCTGCCTCACGGCGCCATAGGAACCCTGGTTCAATTCCCGGCTCGGGTCACTGTCTATGTGGAGTCTGCACGTTCTCCTTGTGTCTGCGTGGGTTTCCTCCGGGTGCTCCGGTTTCCTCTCACAGTCTGAAAGATTTGCTGTTTAGGTGCATTGGCTGTGCTAAATTCTCCCTCAGTGTACCCAAATAGGCGCCAGAGTGTGGCGACTAGGGGATTTTCACAGTAACTTCATTGCAGTGTTAATGTAAGCCTACATGTGACACCGATGGATAAATCATTGTTAGTTGGTTCCTGTTTCATCTCAGCCTCACGTCTCGTCTACAAATAATAACCATTGCAGAGGAGGTAGGAGAATGTGGGATAGATTGGTGAGAAAGTCTAGCTGGATCCTATCCCATTACAGAAAGAGTGTCGGCAATATTGCAACTGCCAACTGGGTGGCACGGTAGCACAGCGGGTTAGCACTGCTGCTTCACAGCTCCAGGGACCTGGGTTCGATTCCCGGCTCGGGTCACTGTCTGTGTGGAGTTTGCACATTCTCCTCGTGTCTCCGTGGGTTTCCTCCGGGTGCTCCAGTTTCCTCCCACAGTCCAAAGATGTGTGGGTTAGGTTGATTGGCCGTGCTAAGAAATTGCCCCTTCGTGTCCAGGGATGTGTAGGTTAGAGGGGATTAGTGGGTATAATGTATAGGGATATGGGAGTAGGGCCTGGGTGGGATTGCGTTCGGTGCAGACTCGATGGGCCGAAGGGCCTCTTTCTGCACTGTAGGGTTTCTATGATTCTAACTTACCGGAAGATCAGACTATCATGTTTCAACAGCAACAAACCTTCTTTGCTTCAAGATACCAGGGGTGAGCAGCAGAATGCCAGGGTGCAGGTGTAGGTGGGGGGTAGAGTGGGTCAGATTGGCAGCAATAAGAAGCCAATCTGCCAGTGAAGTCTCAGAGCAGATTGGCAGGACTTTGGAAGAGGGAACGGGTCATCAGGAAAACATTCACTCCCAGGAACACATCTCCAAAACAGCATCAAAGCTAATCCCCAATAAAAACAATACCCTGAAGAAACCTAATGGGAAAATCTCCCTCACTGCGGGAATAGCACAGCGAGTGGTGTTGTTTCCGGATGGTCACAGGATTTGTATTTTATAGGGTGGTTCTCACAATCCTGCTTCTGGAACGGAAGCGCTGTGGGTTCAACTCCCACTCCAGAGAGTGGAGCACGTGCCCCAGGCTGACACTCCAGTGCCATACTGAGGGGGTGCTGCACTGTCAGAGATGCCATATTTCCGATGAACCATTACACTGAGGCTCACCGGGGTCCCAAAGAAGGGCGGGGGCGATCCCCTCGCCAATATTACAAAGTACAAAGAGTACAAAGAACAACACAGCACGGGAAACAGGCCCTTCGGCCCAACGAGCCCACGCCGCCGTCCCACTATCTCAGTGTCCTATTTGTGATTTTAGTCTACGCCTAATGTGCGAGGATCAGGGAGGTCCAATTTAGAGACAATTTAGTACCCAATCAATCAGCCTAAAAGCACATCTTTGGGGATGTGGGAGGAAACCGGAGCACCCGGAGGAAACCCACGCAACCACGGGGAGAACGTGCAAACTCCCACAGACACAGGCCCAAATCCATGTGTCCGCACAGCAACAGAGATAGTCTCTGAACTGTCATGTTGCCCTCGAGATGGTCCAGTTTAAGCACACTAACGACATGAAGCAATAGGCAACTCCCGAAGCAACGTCCAAGAGCAGCCCACTACAACCTGCCGCATGCATGCCCCTTGCTGGACTTAAATGTCTGTGGAGACAAAAAATTCATTATTAAACAGACTGTAACATCCCTGAGGCAAAACGTATTCCCAAGCCTACAATGTTTAGTAAGGCCTACTATATCCCCCTATATGTAGCCCGCTCATGTGGCTGTCTAAGTGACTCTTAAACAACCCTAGCGTGCCTGCTTCCACCACCTTACTCGGCAGTGCATTCCACACCCCCACTACCCTTTGCGTGAAAAACTGCCCTCTAATATTTGTCTTATACCTAGCCCCCCTCACCCTAAGCTCGTGACCCCTCGTTCTATCCATTTCTAATAACAGAAAAAGCTTACCACCATTTACTCTATCTATCCCCTTCATAATCTTATAAACCTCTATTAGATCCCCCCTCAGCCGACGTCTCTCAAGGGAAAACAGCCCAAGTTCATTCAATCTTTCCTCGTAAGACAGCCCTTCCATACCAGGCAGCATCCTGGTAAATCTCCTCTGCACTCTCTCCAGGATCTCTACATCCTTCCGGTAGTACGGCGACCAGAACTGGACGCAGTACTCCAAGTGAGGCCTAACCAACGTTCTATACAACTGCAACATCAGACTCCTACTCTTATATTCTATACCTCTTCCTATGAAGGCTAACATACCATACGCTTTCCTCATCACATTCTGCACCTGCACCGACACCTTCAGGGACTTGTGCACTTGCACCCCCAGGTCTCTCTGCGTATCTATACTCCGGATAGTTCTACCTTTTATCGTATAACTCCCCTCCACATTACTCCGGCCAAAGTGCACCCCACAACCAACCAATCTCACTAAATAAACCAGATGGCCTGAATAATATCACATTGCTCCTTGTGGGAGCTTGCTGTGCATGAAAGGGCCATTATAACACTGAATGCACTCCACAAGTAAGTACTCTGTTGTCTGTAAAGCATTCTGGAAGGGTCTGAGCTTGTTAGGGCTGATACATGGGGCAGCACGGCGGCACGGTGATTAGCACTGCTGCCTCACAGTGCCAGGGACCTGGATTCGATTCCCAGCTTGGGTCACTGTCTATGCAGAGCCCGCATGTTCTCCCAATGTCTGCATGGGTTTCCTCCCACAGTCGGAATGATGTGCAGGTTAAGTGGATTGGCCACGCTAAATTGCCCCTTGGTGTAAAATAAAATGTATTTATTAGTCACAAGTAAGCCTTACAGTAACACTGCAATGAAGTAACTGTGAAATTCCCTTAGTGTTAGGGGGATTAGCGAGGTAAAATCACAGATTCCTACAGTGCAGGAGACCATTTGGCCCATCAAGTCTGTACCATCAACACCACATATTTACCCTGTTAATGTTTCTGATACTAAGGGGAAATTTAGCATGGCCCATCCACCTGATCTGCACATCTTTGGACTGTGGGAGGAAACCCACGCAGACACGGAGAGAACGTGCGGACTCCGCACAGACAGTGACCCAAGCCGGGAATTGAACCTGGGTTCCTGGCGCTGTGAGGCAGCAGCGCTGACCACTGTGCCACCGCGTGATGACGGGGATAGGGCCTGGGTGGGATTGTTTTTTGGTGCAGTCTTGATGGGCTGAATGGCCTCCTTCTGCACTGTAGGGATTCTATGATAAAATACCGCTCTTTTCTCTTCCTATCTGGTGCTCTGTCTGTAAACAATTCACACACATTTGGTCTCCACAACAGAAACAGTTACATTCCAACCATTCTAATCCTTTAAAGCTTTTTGTGATTATCTTAAATTTGTCTTCTCTCTTTACCACATTAGTGAGCAGTGGGAGGAATTTACCACCATTTACACTGTAATCTTCCCTAATCCTGTAGACCTCTGTCAGGTCAGCCTGAACCTTCTGAACTCCCGGGGAAATGTTCCTATCTTCTCAACTCCCCCTTCACAACTGGGATTGGAAATGTGCGACTCACTCTGCGAATGTCTCCTCCTTTCAAAAAGAAAATTGAGCAAAACAGCTTTAGAACATAATGAGCGTTCGCCCCGAGGTGAAATTGTCTAAATTCTAAGTTATATGGGGGACAGTCAGTGACATTGTCGCTCCCTCCCTAGTGTGGGAGTACCTACACCACATGGACTGTAGCGGGTCCATGGACTGTGGCAGCTCACCACCACCTTCTCAGGGGGCAATTAGGGAAGGGCAATAAAGGCTGCAACGCCCACATCCTGTGAAAGAATTTTCAGACCACAGCCTTCCTCAGGCGGAGATCAACTCTCGAACCAAGTGCACGTCCCATTGGCTGACAAGTCACTGATCGACTTCTGCAAAAGCAAAACCAGCAAATTTGGGATCTGTATTTAAAATAAAATCCAGGAGAGCAGTAATTACAGGCCCATTCAGCTGGCATCAGCTGTGGCAGAACTGGGAGTGAGACAAGAACCCACAAACCTTCTGACTCAGATACTCGAAGACTCACATTAAGGCTGTAACTCTGGGTGAAGTAATGAGCGCTGCGCTGTTGGTGTCACAATCTTTCAGATGAGATAGTAATTTTACCCTCCGTCCGTCTCTTAAGTAAATATAAAAGATCCCACGGCACTAGCTTACCCCGCTAGACCCCCTTGACACTAAGGGGCAATTTCTTAGCACGGCCAATCTACCTAACCCGCACATCTTTGGACTGTGGGAGGAAACCGGAGCACCCGGAGGAAACCCACGCAGACATGGGGAGAACGTGCAGACTCTGCACAGTCACCCAAAGCTTAGAATTAGAATCCCTACAGTGCAGAAAGAGGCCATTCGGCCCATTGAGTCTGCACCGACCACAATCCCACCCAAGCCCTACCCCCATATCCCTACATATTTACCCACTAATCCCTCTAACCTACGCATCTCAGGACACCAAGGGCAATTTTAGCATGGCCAATCAACCTAAACTGCTGGAATCGAACATGGAGCCCTGGTGCTAGAAGGCAGCAATAGCTAAACACTGCGCCACCCCGTGCTTGCTCCTGAGGAAGAGCGAGAGATTGCTGAAAAGGGCGACCTGTTGCTGAAGCTTTTCATCTTACACTCAGCAGGACAAACACAACATTAGTCATAAGTTGGCTTACATTAACACTGCAATGAAGTTACTGTGAAAATCCCTGAGTCGCCACGCTCCAGCGCCTGTTAGCGTCTAACCAGCACGTCTTTCAGAATTTGGGAGGAAACCCACGCAGACACGGGGAGAATGTGCAGACCCCACACAGACGGTGACCCAGGCTGGGAATCGAACCCAGTCCCTGGTGCTGTGAGGCAGCAGTGATAATCACTGTGTCACTGCACCGCCCAAGAAGACCAAGACAAGAATATCAAAGTCAAATAATCACAATTTACACCACAAGGGATAAGGGTGCTGATTGCTTAGCAAATGATCCTGATTGGCTGAGGCATCACCATGGAGAATGCAGCAGGGAACTATAAACTCCCCAGGCCTCTGGGAAATTCAAAAGAGACGGTGAGGCTTGGGCATATTCCTTTTGTCTGCGGAGAGTGGATCCTTGTGTATGAATGTATGTCGCTGTTAGAAAACACAAGTGGGCAGCTCCAGGGACCTGGGTTCAATTCCCGGCACGGGTCACTGTCTGTGTGGAGTTTGCACATTCTCCCTGTGTCTGCGTGGGTTTCCTCCGGGCGCTCCGGTTTCCTCCCACAGTCCAAAGACGTGCTGATTAGGTGCATTGGTCGTTCTGATTTGCCCCTTAGCATCAGAGAGACTAGCTAGGGTAGATGCACGGGGTTACAGGGATTGGGATTGGGATTGTGGTCGGTGCAGACTCGATGGACCGAATGGCCTCCTTTTGCACTGTAGGACTCTCTGAATCTATAAGCGTGCCAGGTTATTTCCTTGACGAATGATCTTAAATTGCTTGTTACTGACATTATTATCACACTCAGGATTGTTCTGCCAGTGCTGACCAATCCCTGAATCACATGGCACGGAAGGAGTTCAGTTTTGGGTTTTGTTAGTGTGGGCTGGTCGAGTCCACTCAGTCTGCTTGTTACATCATCCCTCAGAGTTGAGGAGGAGGACAGTCTGTACACTCCTGTTACAAACAGCTGCATGAACGGACTGTTTGAATTTGATCAGCCAATCAGTGGGATGTTCGACGTTGCACCCACACTGAAATTTACACAAAGTTGCTCAATTGCAATTGTTTCGAATTTTGACATTCTTGCATTTGTCCTGATGAGTACAAGATTGAAAGCTTCAGTAACACGTCTCTTTTCAGCGACATTCAAGAACAGGCGTGTTAATGAGGTGGAGATGCCGGTGTTGGACTAGGGTGAGGACAGTAAGAAGTCTCACAACACCAGGTTAAAGTCCAACAGGTTTATTTGGAATCACGAGCTTTCGGAGCGCTGCTCCTTCATCAGGTGAGTCAAACTGCAGTTCTCATGATAACCCAGTATATTTCTCTTAGTGGGAGCTTTCTGTGCATAAATTGAGCTGCCCCGTTTTTGACATTCCTCCAGTTATTACATTCCAGAAGCATTTCATTGACTGTAAAGGTTTGTTTTACTCACTCATGTAACGTGGGCATCGCTGGCTAGACCAGCATTTATTGCCCATCCCTAATTGACCCTTGAGATGGTGACGGTGAGCTGCCTCAGAATCATAGAAAATTTACAGCACAGGAGGAAGCCATTCGGCCCATCTTGTCAGCCCGAGGACCCCCAGGTGCCCTTCCTAATCCCACTTCCTGCACCCAGCCCAAGGCCCCGTAGCTTACAGCACTTCAGGTACAGATCCAGGTGCTCCTTAAAAGAGTTTCGAGTCTCTAACTCCCGTCACCAACTCAGGAGGTGAATTCAATCCTGAGTCACTGCAGCCCGTGTGGTGTGTAGGTACATCTCCCTGCTGTTAGGGAGGGAGTTCCAGGAATCTGACCCAACGACAGTGAACGAATGATGATATATTTCCGAGTGGGGATGGTGAGTGGCTTGGAGGGGATCTTGGAGTGTGAGTGGCTTGGAGGGGATCTTGGAGTGTGGTGTTCCCAGGTATCTGCTGCCCTTGTCCTTCTAGGTGGTAGAGGTTGCAGATTTTTAAAAAAGTTCATTCATGGGATTTATTGCCCATCCCTAGTTGCCCTTGGAGGGCAGTTGAGAGTCAACCTCATTGCTGTGGCTCTGGAGTCACATGTAGGCCAGACCAGGTAAGGACGGCAGATTTCCTTCCCTAAAGGACATTAGTGAATCAGATGGGTTTTCCAACAATCGACAATGGTTTCATGGTCATCAGTAGCTTCTGAATTCCAGATTTTTAAAAATTGAATTCAAATTCCACCATCTGCCGTGGTGGGATTCGAACCCAGTTCCCCAGAACATTTGCTGAGTTTCTTGACAAATAGTCTAGCTATAACACAACTAGGCCATCGCCTCCCTAACAGTACCTTTGGAAGGTGCCGTTGAAGGAGCCTTGTTGAGTCACTGTTTTCAAACAAACTGCTTTGTGATACGTGCCGGAGAAATGCACGTCCTCTTTCTCTTGCAAATAGGTAACATATTGAGAAGGTTGGACCTTCTCAGGGAATGTTCTATAGCTACAAAGCCAAGAATTAGTCAACAGTTTGGCAAACCTCCTTCACTGAGCTTTCAGCGTGTTACAAGGGAAGCAGATATTAGCATTCCGTATAATAGGGGTTCGCAGACCAATACTTACCTGTAATAGCCACTCTTCCACTGTTTCGAACCATCAGCTAGTATTACTTGCAGAAACCCCGCAGGGTATGGGAGTGGAAAGCATCTGCGTTCCAGGAACTCACTCACAAAACCAGGAAAGGTTGTGTCTGGATCTGTCAGAGAGGAGAGGCGGCTGGAGGAATTTAAGTTAAAGGGCAAGATTACAAAACTGCCAACTGAAAGAGATCTACAAAATAATGAGGGGCACAGATCAGCTCGATAGTCAATGTCTTTTCCCAAAGATAGGGGAGTCTAAAACTAGAGGGCAGAGGATTAAGGTGAGAGGGGAGAGATACAAAAGGGCCCAGAGGGGCAATTTTTTCACACAGAGGGTGGTGAGTGTCTGGAACAAGCTGCCAGAGGTAGTAGTAGAGGCGGGTACAATTTTGTCTTTTAAGAAGCATTTAGATAGTTACATGGGTACAATGGGTGCAAATCGGGAGGGAAAATAGTCGAATTGTGAAATGGATTTCACACACAATGACATCAAACATCAGAGCAAGGAACTGGCAGTCAGGCCTATGAGCCCAGGTCTCCCATCGACCTATCCTTCAGCCTCATGCTTCCTCTTCAACAGAAGAATATATAAATTAGGAGCAGGAGTAGGCCATTTGGCCCCTTAAACCTGCTCCTCTATTCAGTTAAATGATAGCTGATCTGATTGTATATTAACTTCAACTTCATTGATCAGAATATTGAATACAGGAGTTGGGATGTCTTGTTGAAGTTGTACAAGACATCGGTAAGGCCACACTTGGAATATTGTGTGCAATTATTCACCCCATTATAGGAAGGATATCATTAAACTAGAAAGAGTGCAGAAAAAATTTACTAGGATGCTACTGGGACTTGATGGTTTGAGTAATGAGGAGAGGCTGGATAGACTGGGACGTTGTTCTCTGGAGCGTAGGAGGCTGAGGGGTGATCTTATAGAGGTCTATAAAATAATGAGGGGCATAGATCAGCTAGATAGTCAATATCTTTTCCCAAAAGGTAGGGGAGCCTAAAACTAGAGGGCACAGGTTTAAGGGGAGAGATACAAAAGTGTCCAGAGGGGCAATTTTTTCACACAGAGGGTGGTGAGTGTCTGGAACAAGCTGCCAGAGGTAGCAGTAGAGGAGAGTACAATTTTGTCTTTAAAAAAGCATTTAGACAGTTACATGGGGATTGAGGGATATGGGCCAAATGTGGGCACTTGGGATTAGCTTAGGGGTTTAAAAAAAAGGGAGACATGGACAAGTTGGGCCAAAGGGCCTGTTTCCATGCTGTAAACCTCTATCACTCTATAACTATTAAACCTACTTCATAGCTTGAAAGCAGGTCAGTTTCTCTGTTTTAGTTAAAAATCCTGTTGTTTGTTTATTAGTGTGTTATTGACTCCAACCACTCCACATGGTGGCATGTTTCACATTTTTCCTGAATTCCCTACTGGCTTTACTCTCACCATCTTTCTTGAAGGTCCCTAATTCTGGTCTCCCCAGAAATATCTACCCTACAAATATTTAAATCATTTAAAAAATCTCTATCAGGTCACACTATCTCCTTTCCCTCTCTAGAACAATGGGGCCAAGCCTTTTTATTAGATTTGATTTATTATTGTCATATTTATGAGAAGGCAGTGAAAAGAATTTTTTGCGTGCGATACAGACAAAGCATACCATTCATAGAGAAGGAAAGGAGAGAGTGCAGAATGTAGTGTTACAGTTATAGCTAGATTGTAGAGAAAGATCAACTTAGTGTGAGATAAGTCCATTCAAAAGTCTGACAGCAGCAGGGAAGAAGCTGTTCTTGAGTCAGTTAGTACGAGACCTCAGACTTTTGTATCTTTTTCCCATCGGAAGAAGATGGAAGAGAGAATGTCCTTGATTATGGTGGCTGCTTTTCTGAGGCAGTGGGAAGAGTAGACAGAGTCAATGGATGGGAGGCTGGTTTGCGTGATAGACTGAGCTACATGCCAACATTAAAGGCATTTAAAAGATCATTGGATAAACATATGGATGATATTGGAATAGTGTAGGTTGGATGGGCTTTAGATTGGTTTCACTGGTCGGCGCAATATCGAGGGCCGAAGGGCCTGTACTGCGCAGTAATGTTCTATGTTCTATATTCACAACACTTTGTAGTTTCTTGTGGTCTTGGGCAGAGCAGGAGCCCATACCAAGCTGTGAGACAACCAGAAAGAATGCTTTCTATGGTGCATCTGTAAAAGTTGGTGAGAGTCGTAGCTAACATGCCAAATTTCCTTGGGCTTCTAAGAAACTAAAGGCATTGGTGCGCTTTCTTAACTATTGTGCCAGCATGTGGGGGGGGGTGGTGGGACCAGGACAGAACAAAGAACAAAGAAAATTCCAGCACCTGCCCTCCAAGCCTGCACTGACCATGTTGCCCGACTGAACTAAAACCCCCATCCTTCTGGGGACCATATCCCGCCATTCCCATCCTATTCGTGTATTTGTCGAAATGCCCTTAAAAGCTACAATATAATCTGCTTCGGCTACCTCCCCCGGCAGCGAGTTCCAGGCACCCACCACCCTTTGTGTAAAAGACTTGCCCTGTACATCTTCTTTAAACCTTGCCCCTCGCACCTTAAACCTGTTCCCCCTAGTAACTGACTCTTCCACCCTGGGAAAAAGCTTCTGACTATCCACTCTGTCCATGTCCCTCATAATCTTGTAGACTTCTATCAGGTCTCCCCTCAACCTTCATTGTTCCAGTGAGAACAGATTAAATTTCTCCAACCTCTCCTCATAGCCAATGCCCTCCATACCAGGCAACATCCTGGTAAATCTTTTCTGTACCCTCTCCAAAGCCTCCACATCTTTCTGGTAGTGTGGTGACCAGAATTGAACACTATATTCCAAATGTGGCCTCAGGTTCTATAAAGCTGCAACATGACAATTTTTAAACTCAATGCCTCGATGAAGGCAAGCATGCCGTATGCCTTCTTGACTACCTTCTCCTCCTGCGTTGCCACTTTCATTGACCTGTGTTGCTGTACATCCACTTCTGCCAATCAATACTCTTAAGGGTTTTGCCATTTACTGTATAGTATAGATCTTCCAAAGTGCATTACCTCACATTTGTCCCGATTAAACTCTATCTGCCATCTCTCCACCCAATCCTCCAACAATTAATATCCTGCTGTATGATCTTGGTGATCTGGACACCTAAAAACTTGAAGCTTTTGACTCTTTCTACTTTGTCCCCATTGATGTAGACAGGGGTGTGTTCTTCACTACGCTTTCTGAAATTGATTCAGCCTTTTTTGATATTTATAGCCTCTTTGTATTGATAATGTCCTTGGACATCCTTGTGGCTCATTTCCCATGGTTTGAATATTCTCTCACTGTGATTGCAGAGGGGGCCTTGGAACCCAGCCCGGACACCAAGCTGACCCCTAGAGTGGAAACTAATATCCGCTTAACTCTTTTTCTCTCTCTCTCCGCGATGCTGTCTGATCTCTGCTCAGTGTCTCCAGCCTTCCTGCCAGTGTTTGGTCGCTGCGCAACTTTCTGTGGCTCTGAACTTAAGTTTCTCTCTTTCTCCGGGTGTGAGCATCACTGGCTAGGCCAGGGGTGAAGGTGAGGGTGAGCTGCCTTCTTGAATTGCTGCAGTCCATGTGGTGTAGGTACATCCACAGTGCTGATAGTAGGGGGGGGGGGATGTTCAATGATTTCACCCAGTGACAGTGAAGGAATGGCCAATATATTTCCAAATCAGGGTGAGTGGCTTGGAGGGGAATCTCCAGGTGGTGGTGGTCCCAGGTATCTGCTGTCTCTTGGCCTTCTGGATGGTCACGGGTTTGGAAGGTGCTGTCAAAGGAGCCTTGGTGAGTTGCTATAATGCATCTTATAGATGATGCTTCATCTCACCGACCAAAATATCCTTCACTAACTGAACTGGGCTAGTGATACGAATACTGTGGCTACAAGAGCAGGTCAAAGGTTAAGAATCTTGCATCGAGTAACATACCTCCTGATGCCCCAAAGACTGTCCACCATCTACAAGGCAGAAGTCAGGAGTGTGATGGAATACCCCCCACTTGCCTGGATGGGGGCAGCTCCAACAACACTCAAGAAGCTCAACACCATCCAGGACAAAGCAGCCCACTTGATTGGCCCCCCATCCACAAACATCCACTCCCTCCACCACCAACGCTCAGTAGCAGCAGTGTGTACCATCTACAATACGCACTGCAGCAACTCACCAAGGTTCCTTGGACAGCATCTTCCAAATCCATGACCACTAGATGGACAAGGGTACAGATATCTGGGGACACCACCGCCTGGAAGTTCTCCTCCAAATCACTCACCATCCTGATGTGGAAATATATCGGCCGTTCCTTCACTGTCGCTGGGTTCAAATCCAGGAACTCCCTCCCTAACAGCACTGAGGGTGTACCTATACCTCAAGGACTGCAGTGGCTCAAAAAGGCAGCTCACCACCACCTCTTTTAAGGTCAAACCAAATAAACAAACTCCAATTAAATTGGGACAAAGTAAAAGGGGCAGCTCCCCAAAAGGAAGGGGAACAGCCCAAACAAAAACAAAGTACAAAGGAAATTTTAAAAACGTCAAATTAAAATGTGATTATTCGGGTCAATAATGCACCCCAGCCCCTGCGGTGCCCAACGGGCACGGAAGGTGTCAGCTGCACCCACGGACACCGACCTTCTCAAGGGGCAACTAGGGATGGGCCAGGAGGACCTCACTCTCCTCATTTGTTGCTGATAGGCTCACTGGTCAACTTATCAGTACCGAACACAGAAGAGAAACAGATCACTGATTGGAGGAGCAATTGGATGCAGATACCTCCATTGAAACATGTCTCTATGACAGGAATTTTGGAAACTGGATCGGGGGCTGAATAGAGGGGCTTTGGGCACATCTGGCCTGCAGGTTGTCTCTTGGACAAGCCTGCTTTAATGAGGAGAGGGAGAGAGAGAGAGCGAGAGGCAGTGAAGTTTAAAGTTCATTTATTAGTGTTACAAGTAAGTTTACATTAACACTGCAATGAAGTTACTGTGAAAATCCCCCAGTTGCCTATTTGTGTACACTGAGGAAGGATTTAGCGTGGCCAATCAGGCTAATCAGCACATCTTTCGGACTGTGGGAGGAAACCGGGGCAGCCGGAGGAAACCCACACAGACACAGGGAGAATGTGCAAACTCCACACAGACAGTGACCCAAGCCAGGAATCGAACCCGGGTCCCTGGCGCTGCGAGGCAGCAGTACTAACCCACTGTGCCACCATCTTGCCCACTGTGAAGGGAAGAGAATGGGTTAGGAAGGGTTTCGAGCGTTTGAGGGCCCAACCCTGCTTGAGAAAGGTTGTTGAGGATTGGGGTGTGTAACAGCTCACATCGCACAGAATCTAATTTGGGAAATTCTCTGTCTCTGAAGCGAAACAGATGTACAGGAAAGAATCTCAACCACACAAAATCCCCAACGGACGTCTTTTTACAAATGGGATTATATTCCTACAAAGCGCGTACAGAAAGAGTTTGACTGAATGCAAATGGAGGAATATTAAGCAATTGCACATTACCTACCTCAATCAACTCAAAGTGTTTATTATTGCTCAATTTACCGAGACCATAGAACCACAGAAAATTCCAGCTCAGAAACAGGCCTTTTGGCCCTCCTTGTCTGTGCCAAACCATTTTTTGCCTAGTCCCACTGACCTGCACTTGGACCATATCCCTCCACACCCCTCTCATCCATGAACCCGTCCAAGTTTTTCTTAAATGTTAAAACGCATTTACCACTTTATCTGGCAGCTCATTCCACTCTCCCACCACTCTCTGTGTGTGAAGAGACAATGATATTGATGGTGCTTCCATTGAACATTTATTTGATGTTTTATTGCAATTAACCAGGTCTTTAATGTTGTTATTAACACCTTCCCATGTTCTGGGTGCAGAGAAAAAGATGAGATGTAAACATTGGAAAGTGTAAAGTTGTCAGAAAGTTCCTGTTCCAATCAATGATAGTTGCATGCTCACAATTTTTTTTCATTCATTCGTGGGACATGGGCGTCACTGGCTGGCCAGCATTTATTGCCCATCCCTAGTTGCCTAAGGGTACATAAAAACATAAGAAATAGGAGCAGGAGTAGGCCATCTAGCCCTTTGAGCCTGCCCCGCCATTCAATAAGATCATGGTTGATCTGAAGTGGATCAGTTCCACTTTCCTGCTCTCTCCCCATAACCCTTAATTCCCCTGTCTATCAGAAACCTATCTACCCGTGACTTAAATATATTCAGCGAGGTAGCCTCCACCACTTCAACGGGCAGAGAATTCCAGGGATTCACCACCCTTTGAGTGAAGAAGTTCCTCCTCAACTCTGATCTAAACTGTCCCCCCTTTATCTTGAGGCTGTGCCCTCTAGTCCTACTGTCCTTTCTAAGCGGGAAGAATCTCTCTACCTCTATCCTATCCATTCCCGTCATCATCTTATACATCTCTATAAGATCCCCCCTCATCCTTCTAAACTCCGAGTACAGACCCAGTCTATTTAGTCTCTCTTCATAGTCCAACCCCCTCATCTCCGGTATCAGCCTAGTGAACCTCCTCTGCACTCCCTCCAAGGCCAATATATCCTTCCGCAAATGCGGCGACTAAAACTGCACACAGTACTCCAGCTGCGGCCTCACCAGTGCCCTGTACAGTTGCAGCAAGACCTCCCTGCTTTTATGTTCTATCCCCCTCGCTATAAAGGCCAGCATCCCATTCGCCTTCTTGATCACCTGCTGCACCTGCAGGCTGGGTTTTTGCGACTCGTGCACAAGGACCCCCAGGTCCCTCTGCACCGTAGCATGCTGCAGCTTTTTGCCTTTTAAATAATAATCCCTCCTACTATTATTTCTGCCAAAGTGGATAACCTCACACTTGCTAACATTGTACTCCATCTGCCAGTAGTTGGATGTCAGTCACATTGCTGTGGCTGTAGAGTGACACGCAGGCCAGACCGGGTAAGGATGGCAGATTTCCTCCCCTAAAGGACATTAGTGAATCAGATGGGGTTTTCTAACAATCAGCAATGTGCTCGTCGTCACTGGTAGATTCTTAATTCCAGATCTATTCATTGAATTCAAATTACACCACCTGCTGTTGCGGGATTCGAACCCGAATCCCCAGAAATTTAGCAGAGTTTCTGGATTAATAGTCTAACAATAATACCACTTGGCCACTCCCTGCCCATAGTGAGATTAGCCTTAAATTTAAATTGTTGAGATTAGCTTTGAATTTCAATTTTTAATAAACAATTGAAGTTAAATTCCGTCAGGTACTGAGAGGGGGGGGGGGAGGGATTTGAACCTGTGTCACCAGACCAATGGTGAGAGATTATGAGGGCTGGAGGGCCTTTTTGTTTTTATTTTAACGGAGACTAAAATCCACCATTCCCCCCCTCCCCCCCCTGCACCGAGACAGGCCTCCCAGCTCCAGGAAACCCCCAGGTTCGATTCCTGGCTTGGACCACCGTCTGTGAGGAGTCTACACGTTATCCTCTTGTGTGCGTGGCTTCACGACGGGTGCTCCGGTTTCCTCCCACACTCCAAAGCCGTGCAGGTTAGGTTGGTTGGCCACGCTCACTTGCTCCTTAGTGTCGATGGGATCAGCAGAATGAATATGAGAGGTTATGGGGATAGGGCCTGGGTCGGGTTGCTGTCGGTGCAGGCTCGATGGGCCAGTTGGCCTCTTTCTGCCCTATGGGGGTTCTATGATTTTTATGCAGATGGACTGCTTTAGTATGTGAGGAGTCTTAACTGGTGGTGAACGTTGTGCAATGAATAGTGAACATCCCCTGACCTTATGATGGAGGGAAGGTCATTGATGAAGACGGTTGAGTCCAGGATCTCCCTTAATCTGGCGTACATACAATTCCCTCAATTTCCACCCCCTTTATTGTGGAGTTCCACTAGAGGTAGACAAAAACGTCAATGAGCGACGTAAGGACTCGCATAAGGCACTCACTGAGTGTGTTAAAATGGGCAGCACGGGCTTGTAGGGCCAAATGGCCTGTTTCCTGTGCTGTGCTATTCTTTGTTCTTTGACACCCCTCTGAGGGACTCCTGCAGTGATGTCCTGGAGCTGAGACAACTGACCTTGTTAGAGAGAAAATATGAATATGGTTTATGATGATAATTTCTGAGGGTAAATAGTGAGTATGAGCTATTAAGGGATCTCTATACTGGTTAAATGTCTCATTACAATAGACTATGGAATCAATGTAAAAGTGTTAGAAAATTTAACTAAAATTCCACCATCAGGGGAAATGTCACTGCAGCAGTATAATTGATCTTAATTGTTGCCATATTTGTTTTAATCTGAACTAATGCAGGGTTCTGTTATTTTGTGTTTTCCCCTGAGATATTGTAGAGTAGGGCTTGATTAGGTTGACTGAGTCCTCTAGGCAGTCTGCTTTTTGGGATCTTTAGAGAGAGGTCACTTTCTCTGTCAATCTTGCTCAGTCTGAAGTAGAGGCTGAAATCTGTCAAAAAATAATCATTTTTCTCTGAGATTCTATTGTTTGGGGGTGGAGCTTTCTCTGGAAGTTGTTGAGTGAGAATTAAAAGGCAGGTATCTGTCTGGATCATTCTCCAGGAGTGTTAAAAAGCTGGAAATCTAGAAGTGTGTAAGCATCTTTGGATTTCTGCTAAACCAATTCATGTCTGTGGGGGATACTAATAAATTGGAACAATAGAGATAGCTAGTGTTACGAATTCCATTTTGCCATGTTTTACTATTTTAATGGGAAATAGTTATGCTAATTATTTTTGTTATGTTCTGTTTTTAAATAAACTTTCTTTTGATAAATGCTTCCTAGTGGGTCACTTGAACCATACCTGGAGTGAAACATTCCATGTTCACCTTAATGCCAAAATCAAAAGTAAAAGTTGGGGTCTAGGCTAACTTCACAAAATACTCCAGAGCTTCTAAACTAAATCATAATAGTCACAAGCACCAGGGAAGAGATTATGAAGGGCTGAAGAGGGATAAGAAAGACAGTGTGATGTCAGTGTCCCTTTAAGAAAGGAATCATACTCCCACTCTTAGGCGATGTCATTGCTGGGAGGTCAGGTGACCAGGGCTGTGTTTAAGTTTTGTTTTGGCTGCAGTGTTAGAAACAATCTTAGAAGCAAGCTGGAAAAGAACTCTCTTTTTCTCTCTCTCTCTCTCTCTTTATTTTGAAAGTTTCACCAGTTAGCTGAAAGCATACTTCATTGCTATGCTGCAGTGAAAATCTGTGTTTTGGGGGAGCTGATCTGACTGCAAGCTGCTCTGAGTTTTCAAGATCATTTGAAATCAACATTAAACTGGATTCCAGTAGGGTGTCAGCTTTAGCCTGTGCAGTGATAAATGTGTTTAAAGCGTTTTGATTATTAGATATTGGATTTGATTGGAACATCTGACATAGCTAAGGATTATACATTAATGTGGTTATTTTGTTTTTGCTTGTAATCGATAATCGTTATTGCCAATTTTCTTACTATACATGTTAACTATATTCTTAAGTAAACTTTGTTTGATTAAAGCTCCCCAGTGGGTCATTTGAATCATACCTGAAGTGAAACCTATCATGCTTATCCTTGCGACATTCAAGAGGAAAAACGTACAATTCAGGCAAGCCCCATAAAACACTTTGGAGTTTCTGACCTGAACCGTGACAACAGATAGTTCTTGGGAGAGTAGACACCCTGCCTTGTGAACATCTGCAAATTGTTTAATGTAAAACCTAAACCAGACAATGTTAGAATGTAAATAATACTTTGCCTAATACTTACAATGTATAAATATTGTATGGTTTTTTTTTAAGCTGGGTAGAGTGCCCCAGAGACCCTTCTCTGAGATTCTGCTCCCCCAACGCATTGGCAAATAAATGATTGTTCTATACTGGACCTCCTGAGATTATTATTTTTAAATTTATTTATGGGAATAGCGTCACTGGCTGGCCAGCATTTATTACATGAATTTCACATAATAATTTGCTCCGCAAGAATCTCAAACAACCACAACCAGCTTCCTTTGTGCCAGGTTTGACATCAGCCAGCAAAAAGAACATAAGAAATAGGAGTTTTCCCTCTGATTCCCATTGACTCCAGATTTCTTAGAGATCCTTAATGCCATACTCAGTCAAATGCTACTTTGATGTCAAGGACAATCACCTCAGCTTCTTTGAATCAAGGCTGCAATGAGATCAGGAGCTGAGTGACCCCCACGAAACCCAAACTGGGCGTCACTGAGCAGGTTATTGCTGAGCAGGGGCTGCTTGATAGCGCTGTCGATGACCCCTTCCATCACTTCACCGATGATCATAGAATCATAGAACCCTACAGTGCAGAAAGAGGCCCTTCGGCCCATCGAGTCTGCACCGAACACAATCCCACCCAGGCCCTACCCCCATATCCCTACATATTATACCCACTAATCCCCTCTAACCTACGCATCCCTGGGCACTAAGGGGCAATTTCTTAGCACGGCCAATCGACCTAACCCGCACATCTTTGGACCGTGGGAGGAAACCGGAGCACCCGGAGGAAACCCACGCAGACACGAGGAGAATGGCCAAACTCCACACAGACAGTGACCCGAGCCGAGAATCGTACCCAGGACCCTGGAGCTGTGGAGCAGCAATGCTAACCCACTGTGCTACCGTGCCACCCATACTTCCAGCTTTGTCAGGATTGGTCACAATTGATGTCACAATGCCACCCTTCTAATGATGGAGATTAGACTGATTGGGCAGTAATTGGCCAGGTTGGATTTGTCCTGCTTTTTCTGTACAGGACATACCTGGACAATTTTCCACATTGCTGGGTAGATGCCAGTGTTGTATCTGTACTGGAAGAGTTTGGCTAGGGGAGCAGCAAGTTTTGGAGCACAGGTCTTCAGTACGATTGCTGGAATATTGTCGAGTCCAAAGCCTTTGCAGTATCCAGTGTCTTCAGCCATTTCTTGATATCAGGTGGAGTAAATCAAATTGGATGAAGACTGGCAGCCGAGATGCACTGGAGGAGGGTGAGATGGATCATCCACTCGGCACTTCTGGCTGAAGATTGTTCTTCATCATTCCAATCTCTCTCTTCATTCCCTCTCGCAATGTGTTGTTTTTTGATCTTATTCACGTTTGAAAAATCACCTGCCTTGCATCAGACACCCCGTTTTTTGTTCCATCGCATTCTCCACCTCCATCACTATCCAATGGAGCCTCAAGTGATGGGGAGAGACCCCTGTCAATGGGAGGTGGATTAAAGATTCTGAGGCGTTAAAGTGGTAACAGCAGTAAATTTTAACTGAGTGACAAAATGTGACAAGTAAGAGTGTCCCCCAACTACCTGTGCCTAACTTCATCCACGCCAAAAAGAACAAAAGAAATAGGAGCAGGAGTAGGCCAGCTGGCCCCTCGAGCCTGCCCCGCCATTCAATAAGATCATGGCTGATCTTTTCGTGGACCCACAGAAGGCAAGGAGTGTTTATAGATGGGTCATATTCTGCATGGAGGTCGGTCACCAGTGGAGTGCCCCAGGGATCTGTTCTGGGACCCTTACGCTTTGTGATTTTTATAAATGACCCGGCTGAGGAAGTGGAGGGTTGGGTTGGTAAGTTTGCTGATGACACAAACGCTGGAGGTGTTGTGGGTAGTGTGGAGGGATGTCAGAAGTTGCAGCGAGACATTGATAGGATACAAGACTGGGTGGAGAAGTGGCAGATGGAGTTCAACCCAGATAAGTGTGAAGTGATTCATTTTGGCAGGTCAAATAGGATGGCAGAATGTAATACTAATGGTGGGACTCTTGGCAGTGTGGAAGATCAGAAGGATCTTGGGGTCCGAGTTCATAGGAAATTCAAAGCAGCTGCGCAGGTAGAGGATGTGGTTAAGAAGGCATATGGTGTACTGCTTCATCAATCCAGGAATTGAATTTAGGAGTCGAGAGATAATGTTGCAGCTTTATAGGACCCTGGTCAGACCCCACTTGGAGTACTGTGCTCAGTTCTGGTCGCCTCATTACAGGAAGGATATGGAAGTCATAGAAAGGGTGCAGAGGAGATTTACAAGGATGTTGCCTGGATTGGGGAGCATGCCCTATGAGGATAGGTTGAGGGAGCTCGGCCTTTTCTCCTTGGAGAGACGGAGGATGAGAGGTGACCTGATAGAGGTTTATAAGATGTTGAGAGGTATTGATTGAGCGAACAGTAAGGGGCTTTTTCCCAGGGCTGAAATATTTGCCACAAGAGGACACAGGTTTAAGGTGCTGGGGCGTAGGTACAGAGGAGATGTCAGCAGTAAGTTTTTCACTCAGAGGGTGGTGGGTGTGTGGAATCGGCTGCCGTCAGTAGTGGTGGAGGCGGATTGGATAGGGTCTTTTAAGAGACTTTTGGATAAATGCATGGAACTTAGTAAGGTAGAGGGTTATAGTAAGCCTTGTAATCTCTAAGGTAGGGACATGTTCGGCACAATTTGTGGGCTGAAGGGCCTGTATCGTGCTGTAGATTTTCTCTGTTTCTATGATGCCGCCTCCCCCCATATCCCTTGATCCTTTTAGCCCCAAGAGCTATATCTAATTTCTTCTTGAAATCACACAGCATTTTGGTCTCAACTGTTTATTAGTGTCACAAGTGGGCTTACATTAACACTGCAATGAAGTTACAGTGAAAATCTCCTCATTGGCTGTTCGGGTATACTGATGGAGAATTTAGCACAGCCAATGCACCTATCCAGCACGTCTTTCTGCGATAGTGAATTCCATACATTCACCACCCTGGGGGTAAAGAGATTTCTCCTCACCTCAGTCTTTATCCACTCTTTATCCTCAAACTATGACCCCTAGCTCTGGACTCCCCCCGCCTTGGGAACATTCCTTTTGAATTTACCCTATCTAACCCTGGCAGAATTTTATAAAAAAAAATCAGATGGGCAGAGTGGTTTTGTTAAGTCTGAGGTTCTATGAAAGTTCACCCTGCAATTTAAGAAGGGAATACCTGAAAAAACATGACATTTACATGCTAGTTCAGCAGGCAGAACATCACAGCAAAGATTTAAATTAAGCACAGAGGATAAAAGATGCAGAAACGTAGCCACAGCATACACAAACTGGCATCCACTTAGCCATCAACATCACATTCCCAAACCCACAATAAAATCTCAATCCCTGAAAAATCTCCTGGATGTTTAACTGGGAGGTTTTGCTCCAGCCAAGTCTACAAAATATATTACGTACACTTTATTGTTTGAAAACTTCATACAAACTCGACTCGGAGAAAGAGGGAGTGGGGGTGGTGGATCACTTTTTCGAAAAGCTAGCATAGCCAGAAAGGACAGAATGGCCTCATCCTTTGCTGTATGATTTAATCTCAACATGCGTGTAAGTAGCATGAAACTCATTAAACGAGGTTTTTTTTTTGAAGCAGAGCTAGCAGTGGGGCTGGACTGAAAGGTCAAATGTTTTGTTCAATAAATCCAACATGGCAGGAGTAAATGTTTACGGGTAAAATTAATGTCAAGTTTACTGTAGCATTCAAGGTTCACTAAACGCCTCAAACATTGCAGAGTCTGCTTGAGAAGGAAAAAAAACCCTGGATTTCCATGTGCCAATAAAGAGTGTCTTTCTTTAATATGTAAACAATCCCTGCTAATACAGAGTTCGTGGTTTGTCATTCACTGAAGGCAAACACAACACAGCTACAACCAACTTGTCAAAACATCAAAATTTATTTTGTACACGCACTGTATTAAAGGACAAAATATTCCATCTCTTCCAACAAAGGGATTTACCCACAGAATAAATTGCGATCAGTATCAGGTAAAGATTAAGTCCCCATAGTCCCAGGTGACCATAGGCTGCCCTGCCCCTTTGATGGGGAGAGCTGATTCATCGCGGGCCAGAGGGCCTGTACTGTGCCGTACTGTTCTATGACTGGTGGTGATTTAACCCAAAGGTCACCTCAGGTGAGGGACAAAGGTGAGAAGTTGAGGCCTTCATGAATAACCCCAGCGGGTACGGGAATTGAACCCCGCACCGTTGTTATCACTCTGCATCACCAACACGCCATTCAGCCAACTGAGTCTATGGTGGCACAGTGGTTAGCACTGCTGCCTCACAGCACCAGGGACACAGGTTTGATTCCTGGCTTGGGTCACTGTCTGTGTGGAGTTTGCACGTTCTCCCTATGTCTGCGTGGGTTTCTGCCAGGTGCTCCAGTTTCTTCCCACAGTCTGAAAGATGTGCTAATTAGGTGCATTGGCCGTGCTAAATTCTCTCAGTGTACCTGAACAGGCGCCGGAGTGTGGCAACTAGGTGATTTTCACAGTATCTTCATTGCAGTGTTTACGTAAGCCAACTTTTGACAAATAAATAAACTTTTACCTGGAATCAATAGCATTAGATGGGGAACAGATTACATTTTATTCCTTCATGGCAGTGTGAGCGTTGAGTGGCAAGGCTAACATTTGTTGCCCACCCCCAAATTGCTCGCTGCAATTGTTCACAACTCCACGATGCCCCAAAGCACCTTACAGCCAATGCAGGGCTCGGTTTCAAACGCAGTCACTGTTGTAGCATAGAGAGGCAGGGCAACCCATAGCAAGGTTACGCAAGCAGCAACAAGCTCAAGACCAGATCATTTGCTCAGATGTTTATTCAGACCAATGTGGTTCAGAAGGTTGTGCAGATGTCTAAGGATGAGAGGAGACATCCTTGCTTTTCATCAAAGGGACCCAGTACACAAGAAACAGAAAGCCAGACAGCCCCTCAAATCCTGCTACACTCTTCAATAACTGTCTGGGAAGCAGTGCCGTGGTGATCTTTCACTGGTCTCGTAATCCAGAGACCCCAGCTAATGTACTGGGGACCCAGGTTTGAACCCCAACACAGCAGACGGCAAAATTTAAATTCAATAAGTATTTGGAATTAGAAGTCTAATGATGACCATGAAACAATCGTCGTAAAAACTCATCCAGTTCTCTAGTACACTTTAGGGAAGGAAATCTGCTGTCCTTACCCGGTCTGGCCTACATGTGACTCCAGATCCACAGCAACGTGGTTGAATCTTAAATGCCCTCAGGGATGAGTAATAAATGCTGACCCAGTCAGCAATGCTCGTAACCCACGAACAAATAAAACTAATTTGTTAGAGCTCTTTGAGGAAATAACAGGCAAGGTGGGTAAAGGAGAACCTGTAGATGTGGTTTTCTTGAATTTCCACACAGCATTTCTTAGGTGCCACATCAAAGGTTATTACACAAAATGAGTGTTCATGGTGCAAGGGGCAACATGACCAAGGATAAAGGACCAGTTAACTGGATGAATGGAACTGACAGATGTTAGTTAAATTTGTCAATGATACCAAAGTAGGTAAGGCAACAACATAAGAACATAAGAACTTAAGAAATAGGAGCAGGAGTAGGCCATCTGGCCCTTCGAGCCTGCCCCGCCATTCAATAAGATCATGGCTGATCTGTCGTGGCTCAGTTCCACTTTTCGGCCCTCTCCCCATAACCCTTAATCCCCTCTCTTATCAAAAACCCATCAACCCGCTTCTTGAAAATATTTAGCGAGGCAGCCTCCACCACTTCAACGGGTAGAGAATTCCAGAGATTCACCACCCTTTGAGTGAAGAAGTTCCTCCTCAACTCCGTTCTAAAACGCCCCCCCTTTATCTTGAGGCTGTGCCCCCTACTCCTAGTGTCTTTTGAGTGGGAAGAGTCTCTCCACCTCTATCCTATCCATCCCATTCATCATCTTATACGTCTCAATGAGATCTCCCTTCATTCTTCTAAACTCCAACGAGTACAAGCCTAGTTTATTCAGCCTCTCCTCATAGCTCAACCCCCTCAACTCCGGTATCAGCCTAGTAAACCTCCTCTGCACTCCCTCCAAGGCCAAAATATCTTTGCGCAGGTGCGGCGCCCAAAACTGCACACAGTACTCCAGCTGCGGCCTCACCAATGCCCTATACAGCTGCAGCAAGACCTCCCTACTTTTATATTCAATCCCCTTCGCTATGAAGGCCAGCATCCCATTTGCCTTCCTGACCACAAGCCACCAGCCAAAGTTAGAAAAAAGGATATTGACATATTTAAGTGAATGGGGGGTGGGGGGCGGGGACACACAACAATGACAACCTCTTGATATCTCCAAGGAAGGCCATATTTCAATGAGGACGTTTATCACTCAACCAACTGCCAGTGAAACTAACCTATTTTACTCCCCTCATTGGGCAATCCTTCCATTCTCTCTGCAAGGAACTACAAAAGGTCGTAAATGTAGCCCAATCAATTACCAAAACCATCCTCCCATCCATTGACTGTCTACACTTCCCACAGAAAAGCAGCCAGTATAATTAAGGACCTTACACACCCCGGACATTCTCTCTTCCACCTTCTTCCGTCAAGAAAGATACAAAAGTCTGATGTCCCGTACCAACTGACTCAAAAACAGCTTTTTCCCTGCTGTCAGACTTTTGAATGGATCTTCCTCGCATCAAGTTGATCTTTCTCTACACCCTAGCTGCGACTGTAACACTACATTCTGCACTCTCGTTTCTTTCTCGATGAACAGTATGCTTTGTTTGTATAGCGTGCAAGAAACAATACTTTTCATAGTATGTTAACACATGTGACAATAATAAGTCAAATTCCTGGACCCAATCTAGTGAACCGATCTGACTTCCATCCGGAAAAAAATGGGACCTCAGATTAACATCTTATCTGAAGGAAGACACCTCCAACAG
The DNA here is from genome assembly GCF_965287045.1 of Carcharhinus amblyrhynchos. Lineage (NCBI taxonomy): Eukaryota > Metazoa > Chordata > Chondrichthyes > Carcharhiniformes > Carcharhinidae > Carcharhinus > Carcharhinus amblyrhynchos. The sequence goes on from NC_137331.1 coordinate 123,257,243, forward strand.
TGCAATACTCCTGCAGTCCATCGTGTCAGCCTAGATTATGTGCTCAAATTGTCAAAGCATGGAATGAACCCATGACCTTTTGACTCGAGTGTATTACCCACAGGACCAAAACCAATGCCTTCTGCAAAGTTCTATGTAGAAATCAAGTAATTTATTGTAGGAATCCATTACATGTATAACCATTTAACCAGTTTTGAGGTCCTTACCTGAGGAAGGATGTCCTTGCTATAGAGGGAGTACAGCGAAGGTTTACCAGGCTGATTCCTGGGATGGCAGGTCTGTCATATGAGGAAAGACCAACTTGGTTAGGATTATATTCACTGGAGTTTAGAAGAGCAAAGGGGGATCTCATAGAAACTTGGATTCAGAAACAATGTTCCTGATGTTGGGGGAGTCCATAACTAGGGGTCATAGTTTGAGGATAAGGGATAAACCTTTTACAATTGTGGTGAGGAGAAATTTCTGCACCCAGAGGGTGGTGAATGTGCGGAATTCACTCCCACAGAATTTAGTTGAGTCCAAAACATTACGTGATTTCAAGAAGAAATTAGATATAGCTCTTGGGGCTAAAGGGATATGGGAAAAAGGAACGGGGGAAGAGATCAGGATACTGAATTTGATGATCAACCATTATCAAATTGAATGGCAGAGCAGGCCAAATGGCCTACTCCTGCTTCTAGTTTCTATGTCATAATTAAGGATCCCGCGCACCTGGACATTCTCTCTTCCACCTCCTTCTGTTGGGAAAAAGAAACAAAGTCTGAGGTCACGTACCAACCAACTCAAGAACAGCTTCTTCCCTGCTGCTGTCAGACTTTTGAATGGACTTACCTTGCATTAAGTTGATCTTTCTCTACACCCTAGCTGTGACTGTAACACTACATTCTGCACTCTCTCCTTTTCTTCTCTATGAACGGTATGCTTTGTATAGTGTGCAAGAAACAATACTTTTCACTGTTAATACATGTGACAATAATGAATCAGATCATGCTTGCTTTCATTTTTAGGATTTCTAAACTTTATTCTAAACTTTCAAAGTTTATTTATATTAATATATTCCATGAAGGGGCATGGAATATAAAACGGAAGTTTTGCTAGGGTAATGGTGAGAGGATATTTGGAATACTGCATACAGCTTTGGTCTCCTTACTCGAAAGGATATCATTGCTTTTGCAGCAGTTCAGAGAAACTTCACTCGACTGATGCCCAGGATGGGGGAGGTTACCTTACAAGGAAAGACTGAACAGGCTGCGCCTGTATTCATTTGAGTATAGATTGAGATGTGATCTTGTTAAAACATACATGATCCTGAGTGGAGTTCAGAGAGTGGATACTGCAAGGATGTTTCTCCCTATGGAAGGGGATACGATTAAAAATAAGAGCTATAGGTGGCAGGGAAGGAAGGTAGGGTTAAGGCCACATCCGATCAGTCATAATCGCATCAGCTGGAGAAGGCGGCATAAGATCAAATATAGACATGAGCGCGTCAATACACAAACACTACACCTGTACATCCGTGCAGGTACACACCTTTACATGTGGATGCACACACCCACATGTTCTCACACACACACACCGCAAGTAAATACACGCGGGCACAAGCACACAACACACCCATACATGCACACACAATCACATATACACACCCACATGTTCACACACCACACCTGTACATACACACACATTCGCACAAGTGTATGCACACACAAAACCCATACGAACACATCACATCCCTACACACCCACATGTTCACATCCCCCGTGTGCGTGCGCGCACACACACCATACCCCTGCACACACCCACATGTTCAGGAACACACACACACACACACCCCTACACACCTCCATAGGGGCCTCCGAAGCAATTTTACATAAAAGTTGAAAGCATCAACATAACGACAGTTAAAGAAATGTAGTTTATGTACATCAAAAATAATTTTACATAGCATACGCTGCCTGCAAGACTATGTACAAATAAAGAAACCTGATAGCAGTAATAATGCACATGGGTCAAAACATTTTTTCCATATAACTTTGGCTTGCATTTATTTGACTACTGACTGAGCCAATGCCCAGTTTGATTCGATTCAAAGGTGCTCTAAGTGTTCAAAAAGAAAACTGCAGGTGACATCATGAAGAACATCATTAGTTTCTTTGTACCTCCTCCAACTTCCAAAAACATTGGAGGCGACTATAAACTGCCAGAGGCACAAACACTATTTCACATTTCACACACTTTACCGGTTCTACATTATGGAAAATAAAAATCACTTTCTATATATTACTCAAACTGGCATCAAAATTATATTTCTGTTGCAGAATATCCCCAAGGAACAGAGCTTTTTTTTTAATAAATACACATATTAAAAAACTCTACCTACCCTTAACAGAGGAGGAAAACACTCCCAAACATCGCACTGGATGTGTTAAAGTGGCTGAATAATGTTTTGAACATCAGCTGTCACTGTGCTTCAACATGGTGGCTGCAATATTCTCCAGCCCCTGCCCCCGCAGGCTCCAATATAACAGTGGGTTGGGAGGGAAGGTGAGGGAGACCCAACAGGGAACGGAATAGTAGAGGCTTCGTCAAGATGAATGCTATTCAAGGATGTCCTGTCCTCGTTTTGGAAACAGCCCCCTGCACCCAGAAGAGAGGACAAGCCAGGAAGATCCCGCGATGCGTAGGCGCGCTCGCCCCACCGCCTTGGTCCTGACGCTCCGCGTGACATCCCGCCTTCCAGGCTGGCACTCCTGCCGCTGGATGTCACACACTGCTCGGCTGGAAGCTCGTCCAGGCGCCGTGTTCATTAGGAAGGAGCCGCCTCGCGTGGCCTGGGGCTGAGGCTGAGGGTTCCCTCGCTCTCCCTAAATTGGCCGCTGTAAACCTTTGGTCCCAGGATTGGAGCCGGATCGTGTAACCAATCAAGTTCCGGCAAGCTTCGGCTGCAGATGGAGGGGACGGGTGAGGGGACTGCGGTTGTTGCGCTGTGCGGAGTGGGGGGGGTGGAAATCACAAGAATGCCACTCATACCACTTGCCTACACACACACACACACACACGGGCTGATCCGATAATCTCCCCCTCCCTACATAATAAAACAAAATATTCACCCACCAGCATCAACGTGTCTATTTGCAAGGTACAAGATCAAGGCAAAAGTGAACCTAACAGAGGTGACCACGGCGGGGTGGGGGTAAAGTTATGTTCACAAACATTTATTTACAGAGCGACTGATGGTCCTTCGTGTCTGTGGGCTTACAGTGGCAGGAAGTGAGGGGGAAGAGAAGGAGAACATAACCTGGCCAGGGGGGAAGTGAGATTTCAGGGTGCAGTCATTCACAGAATGGCGATCACTGAACGTCACAGGAAGTCACCAAATCGTTCCAATTTGTTATACTTCATACACAATGGGTAAAGGGAACGTCAGCTGCGTGTGGGTGGTACAGAGCATCCAAACAAAATCCTGACTCGCCGTCTCGGCAGACAATACATTTATCGCGAGGAGGTAACGGAGTGGCTTGTTCAGTTCAGACTGCTTATCATTCCAGTGTGGTCACTATGCTTGGTGGGTCAGTGCGGCTGCACAGGTTCGTCCGTTAACAAATGGCCACTTGATGTGGCTTGTGGTAGCATAAACTGTGCTTGTTAGGGAGGGTGTCAACTCCTTCAACTAGCGCCTAGCAGACTTTTAATGCAGAACCCACCCCCCGCCCTGCAATACATTTGGGTGCAGAGCCACAGCTTTGGCATTCAAATCCTCGAGATACACAAGTCTCTGAACGAAGGGGAAATGGGCTACCCGCTGAAGCCAAACTACACCTTAACAATTACACACAGGCAGCGTCTCTGGACGTGTCCAAACACAGCACAGGAAACACCCTGACTCAAGTGCTCCCGGAAATGGTCTCCACAACCCGTTACCAAAGGGGGAATAAGACGGCACATCCAGAAGGCCTGGGCGTGAGACCAAAACAAGAGGAATGACGGTCTGCGGCACAGCACAGTGTGTGCTAGACAGGGAGTTTTAAATGTCAAGGCTTTAATCCCAATAGTTTATCATTATGGAAACGCTGGGCTGTTAAAGTTAACAGTCTGGCAGCACCAAGTATAGGCGACTGCTCCAAGTCACGACATCTTATCTTGCCCCAAAGCTAAGGATTTGATATTTGTGGATGTGGTGGGGGTGGGATTTCAGCATGATTGGTGAGTGACTCAGTTTAAGATCTATTTAAACCAACAATGAACCAGTCGGGGGTGGGGTGAGAGGTGCAAAATCATTGTCTTATCAACTTAATTTTCCATAACTGCTGGAATGTGGGGTTCTTGTGTTTAAATTACACGCCCTTCTGAAAGCCCACATTTCGAATTGTCAGGAGGCAAGGCTGTGACCCTGAGGAAGGTGAGCGAGATGGGAAAAGCCAGGAACAGGAGATTTCTCTCTCTCCTTGGTGATGAGTGCAGAACTGAGACAGGCACGAGGCAGCTCAGAAACAGTTACAGGGGCACAGAAATCGAACTGGCCCGAGAAACGAAACAGTCGCTGCTACCTAGACTGAACCTCCCTGATGAGGGAAAGCACGACTCACACCGCAGCAAGAGGGAAGACGGGAGGGGCCACACAGAGAGGAGAGCAGGAGGAAAACAAGCAACACATCCCAGAGCAGACAAAGCACATGAGGGCAGTGGAGTGGAGGGGGGGGGGGAAGAGGAGTAACCATTCCAAGTTATTTAACAGCCTTTTGTGTCACAGTTATTAGTAAGGAACTTGGAACAATTGCAGTTGTGTTTTTTTAATAAATAATATATTCCTGTACGGTCCCAGATTTCAGAATCTTTCAGCAGGAGAGAACTAAGTTTCACAAGTGATGCTGGAAAACTCTACATAATCAACACCTGGCCTTCAGCTTCACACCAAAACAAAAATCAAAGTTTTACCCGTCAGTTTTAGCTTTTTTTCTTAAATTAAAAAAAAAGGAAATGTCATGAGAGTAAACAAGGACATCCGAAGTCCAGAATCACAGATTCATGAGGCAATGTCTAGAAATCATTCAGCAGATCTGCCCGTGCAACCAGCACGAATCCAGCATATAGTTTCTTTATCTTCATTTGAGATAGGCTCGGTACAAGAGCAGCGAGTGCTTTGTTGTCCGTTCCTGCTCTAAGCAGAGCATGAGATCCCTGAGATTGACTCGTGTTACTCTCTGCCGTAGGTAGGGTCGGGCCTGCGCTGCCCTCAGTCCGCCAGGTGCACCACTGCTGCCACTTAAGCCCTGCAAAGCGGAACGGGGGGAAGAAAACAGCACACTGTTAGTTACAGGGTAGACCGAAATGGTATCGTGGGCAGCATAAGAACATAAGAAATAGGAGCAGGAGTAGGCCATCCAGCCCTTCGAGCCTGCCCCGCCATTCAATAAGATCATGGCTGATCTGTCGTGGCTCAGTTCCACATTCCCGCCCTCTCCCCATAACCCTTAATCCCCTCGCTTATCAAAAACCCATCAACCCGCGTCTTAAAAATATTTAGCGAGGCAGCCTCCACCACTTCAACGGGCAGAGAATTCCAGAGATTCACCACCCTTTGAGTGAAGAAGTTCCTCCTCAACTCCATTCTAAACCGCCCCCCTTTTATCTTGAGGCTGTGCCCCCTAGTCCTACTGTCCTTTGAGCGGGAAGAGCCTCTCCACCTCTATCCCATCCATCCCATTCATCATTTTATACATCTCAATGAGATCTCCCCTCATTCTTCTAAACTCTAACGAGTACAAGCCTAGTTTATTCAGCCTCTCCTCATAGCTCAACCCCCTCAACTCTGGAATCAGCCTAGTAAACCTCCTCTGTACTCCCTCCAAGGCCAAAATATCCTTGCGTAAGTACGGCGCCCAAAACTGCACACAGTACTCCAGCTGCGGCCTCACCAGTGCCCTATACAGCTGCAGCAAGACCTCCCTACTTTTATATTCAATCCCCCTCGCTACGAAGGCATCATATACCATCACACTACTCTTATTGTGTGGCTGGGGCTGCAAAACATTCACTGTGGGGCAGGATAGTATTACAGTTTAGTAAAGATATTTCCATTGTTTGACCAAGATGCTGAGTACAGCTGAGGCCAAAGGACATCACGTCCACTCTCTGTGCTAATGAAAAGATGTGAAATGAGTTGGGGCAGTTTGGGTCCAATTCCACTGGAGTAATCAATAAAGTCCTTCTGTTGTTTAGGAAATTCTATCTTTAACTGGATGGTACCCGAATGCGGGCAGCATGGGTTTGTGAAGGAGAGGCCATTCCAACAAATAGAACCAAGCAGAATTTTTTGAAGCAACGAGCGAAGTAGTGATCAGGGGAATGCCCACGGATGTTATATCGATTTCTAGGAAGCCTTTAAAGTCCTTCATAAGAGGCGGTATCAGTAATTCCTCCTATCAAAGGCGGTCCTCCCTTCTGGGTGGCAGCATGATCTCAGCGCTGGGTGCTGGCACAGTGGTTAGCTCTGCTGCCTCAAAGCACTAGGGACCCGGGTTCAATTCCCGGCTTGGGGCACTGTCTGTGTGGAGCCTGCATGTTCACCCTGTGTCTGCACGGGTTTCTTCTGGGTGCTCCGGTTTCCTCCCATAGTCCAAAACACATGCTGGTTAGGTGCATTGACCATGCAAAATTCTGCCTCAGAGTACCCGAACAGGCGCCCGAGTGTGGCAACCAGAGGAATTTCACACTAACTTCATTGCAGTGTTAATGTAAGTCTTACTTGGGACTAATAAACAAACTTTTTAAAAAGGTTTTGGGTTCACAGATGGTTTAACCTTGGTCTCACAAGCTTTTCCGCAGTAAGGACTTTGGTTGCTGTCCAGTAGAGGTGGCGATAGATTGGCTGCCCTCTAAGTCTCTCTTGCCATTCTTCCTCCGTGACTGCTCTGATTGATTGGATGGACTTGGCACCATTTTTGGTGGCACAGTGGTTGGCAATGCTGCCTCCCAGTGTCAGGGACCCGGGTTCGATTCCTGGCTTAGGTCACTGTGTGGAGTCTACAAGTTCTCCCCGTTTCTTCCGGGTGCTCCAGTTTCCTCCCACAGTCCAAAAATAAAAGAACAAAAACAGCCCAGGAAACAGGCCCTTCGGCCCAATGAGCCCGCGCCGCCATCTCAACACCATCAGTCCCCCTCTCCACCCACAACCTCTGTCTAATGTTTTATGGCCATCCAGATTGAGGGAATCTGATTTAGGGACAATTTATTCCTGCCAATCAGCCTAACAGCACATCTTTGGGGTTTGGGAGGAAACCGGAGCACCTGGAGAAAACCCACACAAGCACGGGGAGAATGCGCAAACTCCCACAGACACCGGCCCAAATCCATGTATCTGCACAGCAATCAGCGATAGTCACTGAGCTGTCGTCTTGCCCAGTATCTTATCCAGTTTAGGCACACACTAACGACATGAAGCACTAGGCCAATCTCGAACAACCAAGAGCAGCCCCAGTACGACCCAAAATGCGTGAGGGAGGTTGATTAGCCATGCTAAATTAACCCTTAGTATCAGGAGGACTAGCAGGGTAAATACATGGGGCTATGGGGATAGGGACTGGGTGGGATTGTGGTCAGTGCAGACTTGATGGGCCTCCTTCTGCATTGTAGGAATTCTATGATACAATTGCACATCCTCTTCCCATGTCTTGATGCCACAGGGGCTCTGAGAAACACTGTTTTGTGTCCGCCTGGACGCACCCCCTCATGTAGTTCCGAGTAGAGTCCTGTTTGGGCTCTGATGACATGCCCTGGCCACCTCACCTGACATGAGATGATTAAGGTCACTATGGGAGGACACAGGTTTATTCCTGTAGACAGCAACGTTGCTGTTCTAGGGTCTTGCAATGACGTCAATAAATTGCTCACGTTTCCGCACTGGAGAGAAATTTGGGGAGGGCTACTGCCCAATGCCTCTCGAAATGTTCTCCGAAATGGCTCAACTCAGGTTGAGAGCAATTAGGGATGGCAATAACTTCTGGCCCAGCCAGTGGCGCCCACATCCACAAAGAAAAAGGCTGAGTTTAGTGTCAGATATCACTACTCTCAAAAACAGTACTGAACCCCGAACTCCCCCCTTACTCAATTTCTGTGTGTTTATGGGTTGATCTCTTTCCAAAATCCAGTTCAAGTCTTGCCTTTATTTAACTTTAGTTTAGCTACAAGTTAAGGGTGACACAGTGGTTAGCAATGCTGCCTCACACAGTGCCAGGGACCCAACTTTGATTCCAGCTTCGGGTCACTGTCTCTGTGGAGTCTGCACATTCCCCCTCCGTGTTTGAGTGGGTTTCCTCTGGGTGCTCCAGTTTCCTCCCACAGTCTGAAAAACGTGCTGGTTGGGTGCATTGGCCGTGCTAAATTCTCCCTCAATGTACCCGAACAGGCACTGGAGTGTGGCGACTAGGGGATTTTCACAGTAACTTCGTTGCAGTGTTAATGTATGCCTACTTGTGATTAGTAATAAATACATAAATGAATAAACTTTAAAAATTAGTCACTGGTATCAAACAGCCTGCATATAGCAGTTGCGCAGAGAATTAAATAGATCTAATCCCGTAGTCAGTAGGGTTTGACTCAGGGCTTTGGAATTCCAGCTAGTCTGAACACAGGAGGTTTTTGCTCATGCACAGATTAACTAGGATGGAGGCCAACTGGATGGAGCAAAGCTAGAGATTTGGATTTGATTTATTGTATTACACGTATTAGTAACATTTATTGTTTCTTGCGTGCTATACAGACAAAGCATATGGTTCATAGAGAAGGAAAGGAGAGAATGCAGAATGTAGTATTACAGTCATAGCTAGGGTGTAGAGAAAGATCAACTTAATGTGAGGTAGGTTCATTCAAAAGTCAGATGACAGCAAGGAAGAAGCTGTTTTTGAATCGGTTGGTACGTGACCTCAGACTTTTGTATTTTTTTCCTCAATAGAAGGTGGAAGAGAAAATGTCCAGGGTGTGTGATGTCCTTAATTATGCTGGCTGCTTTGCCGAGGCAGTAGGAAGTGTAGACAGAGTCAATGGATGGGAGGCTGGTTTGTGTGATGTATTGGGCTACATTTATAGTTCCTTGCACTCTTGGGCAGAGTAGGAGCTACACCAAGTTGCGATACGACCAGAAAGAATGCTTTCTATGGTCCATCTGTAAAAGTTGGAGAGAGTCATAGCGGACATGCCAAATTTCCTTAGTCTCCTGAGAAAGTAGACATTGTGGACTGTACCGAAGTTGGGTAGTTGGCGAATGAGGCAACGTGGCACAGTGGGGAAGAGGTGCTGTTCTAACCCTTTACATAACTAAAAAAAATGTCTGAGAGAAGGTGGAGAGACCAGAGAGCTGAAGACAGGTGAGTAAGCAAGGAGAGATTGGCTGGTGAGTTTTATGATCTCCTTTTGTTCCCTAAGCTGGGGCAGCATGGTAGTACAGCGGTCAGCACTGCTGCTTCACAGCTCCAGGGACCTGGGTTCGATTCCTGACTTGGGTCACTGACTGTGTGGAGTTTGCACATTCTCCCCGTGTATGTGTGGGTTTCCTCCAGGTGCTCCGGTTTCCTCCCAAAGATGTGCGGGTTAGGTTGTTTGGCCGTGCTAAAATTGCCCCTTAGTGTCCTGAGATGCGTAGGTTAGAGGGATTACTGGGTAAATATGTAGGGATATGGGGGTAGGGCCTGGGTGGGATTGTGGTCGGTGCAGACTCGATGGGCCAAATGGCCTCTTTCTGCACTGTAGGGTTTAGAACAAAGAACAGTACAGCACAGGAAACAGACCCTTCGGCCCTCCAAGCCTGTGCCGCTCATTGGCCCAATTAAACCATTTGTTTGTATCCCTTCATTCCCAGTCTGCTCATGTGATTCTATAATTTCTTCCTATGATTCTAGCAGCTTAATCTATCATGGCAGTGAGACGAGGGGTTTCCCTGGAAAGGATGTCGTACTTTTCATTCTAGCTGTTGTTTGAAACGACCCATTTACACACAGCAAGCTCCCAGAAAAACAGTATGACGAGATAATTCTTTGAACAAGTAATGTTGGTTAAGTTCCTTGAACACTCATTTGGATGAAACACAGTGCACTCAGGAAAACAGTTACCTTACAGTGACTACTACGCTTGATATCCATTCTCCAACACCTCTGTATTGTGGCTGTAATACATACCATCTACATGCTTACCTCTACAGTATCTCTCAAGCCCAACAAACAGAAGGAACATCAAGGCAGACAGGGGCAGCAATATGATAGAACACCATCATCTCCAATTCACACATGGGTTATACGTATTATCTCCATCACTACCAAATTCCTGGAACACTTGACCCCAATGTATGGTCCTGGGCACCATCACAAGGCCTGCAGTGGCTCAAGAAGGAAGGCCACTTGCTTGAACGTAGTGTAACCAGGAACAGTTAATTATCAAATGTCATTTGATGCTCAGCACCATAAGGAGACAACAGCAGCTGAGCCCGAGAGAAGAAGTGTGATTGACTGCTCTTCGCCATCACGGCAAGTTTGGCTGAGTGTGACATTAAGGAGCCCTCGCAAAACTGGAGTCAGTGGGAATCAGAGGGAAAACTCCACTGGAGTCACACCTAGGACAAAGGAAGATGTTTATCTTGGTTGGAGGCGACCTCAATCCCAATCTGCAGGTGTCCCTCAGGGAGTGTCCTAGACCTAACCATCTTCAGCTGCTTCATCAATGATTTTCCTTCCGTCATAAGGTCAGAAGTAGGGATGTTCAGTACTATTTACGCCTCCTCAGACTCTGAAGCAGTCTGGGTCCATATTGCAAAGCAACATTCAGGCTTAGTCTAGTAAGTGGCAAGTAGCATTTGCACCAAATGGGAGCCAGAAATGACCACCTCGGCTAAAAGACAGCCTCATTATCTTCCTTTGACATCCAATGGAATTAGCAATAGCCTGACCAGAACATGAACCAGCCATATAAATACTGTTGCTGCAAGAATAAGTCAGAGCTTTGGAACTATAATCGCTGTTCCTTCACTGCTGCTGGGTCAAAATCCTGGAACCCCCTCCCTAACCATGCTGTGGGTGTACCTAGGGATGGGCAACAAACGGTGGCCCAGCCATTGACACATTCATCCCATGTATATGTAACAAAAACAACAGCCATGAGCTAGAAAAGATGCTGAAGAGGGTAGGGTAAGAACAGAGTGCTGAGATATGGGGAGGTGATGTTGGGTCAGACTGGCATAGAATGAGAGGCCATGAGGGAATTTCAACACAAGGGATAAAGTAATCCAAATCACTGGTGACTGGAGCCCCTCGCAGTCAGCAAGGAGTGATGCGTGTGCTGCACTGGAGCAGGATATGATTCAGGTATAGATTTCATCAGCTTAAATAGACAGTGAGTGGGTGGCTGCTGGGAGGAAGACCTGGAAGGAGAGTAGAAGCGACAAAGGGGTGGCAGAAGGTCCAAACAGCAGAGAGCGGGCATGTGGCAGAGACGGGGGATGTTAGTGTGGAGCTCACAGGGAGGCTGGATGGAGGAGGAGACCATGGGGTAGGGAAGGCAGACTGCAGACTTAAGACATTAAAAAGGGGTACCACTGCCAAATTATTGCTCCTTGAAACTGCACCTTGTTTTGGAGGAAAAATGAACTATACCCTGGCAGATATATGTGGGAAACATCCTACCTTAAGGAGACAAACATCAAGTGTGATAATTAAGAGGGATTACTGTCAATGACAAACTTAAGAAGCTGAGGGCATTCTCTTACAACAGGAAGGCATACAACCATTGAATTTTATTCAAAGAAAATCATAGAAGCCCTACAGTGCAGAAGGAAACCATTCGGCCCATCGGGTCTGCACTGACCACAATCCCACCCAGGCTGTATTCTCATAACCCCACGTATTTACCCTGCTAATCCCCTGACACTAGGGTCAATTTATCATGGCCAATCTATTTAACCTGCACATCTTTGGAGTGTGGGTAGAAACTGGAGCACCCAGCAGAAATCCACGCAGAGATGGGGAGAACCTGCAGACTCCACACAGGCAGTGATCAGAGGCTGCAAATCGAACCTGGGTCCCTGGCATCGTGAGGCAGCAGTGCCAACTACTGTGCCACCATGCCAACCTTACTTTATATTCATTTACAAAATATTTTTAAAGCTGTGTATTAAGTTATTAACCGTATATGCACGGAGACAAGATGCACGCACGTGCGCGCACACACAAACGAGGAGAAGGGGTGCTGGAGATGGACAGTTATAAATGTGCAAGTTATCACAGCTCACAATCACCATTTATAAAGCACCACCATTCATCAACCAGTGACCTGCCCAGCTTTGGACAGCAGCCTCTCTGATAACCTAGCACCAGATCTCGGTGATGACTCTATTCAAGTCATTCGAATGAAAGCCAGTGTACATGGTCCATTTCCAACCACGAGAACCGTTTCCTCAGCCTCTGGTCTGCAAAGACGACTTTCCTTTTTGGGGGGTGGGGGTAAATCACCCCCCGCCGGACGCAGTGTGTTGCATCTAACTTCAAGACTGGGTTTGATTCGAAACTCACCAGCGTCTGTCTAAGATCTCAGGTGTGTGAGATGAAGGCAGGGTGGATCTCAGGTAAAGCAGGGGCCTGCACAGATAGAAAAAGGTTAAAGTTCAAGCCGAGGGGGGGGGGGGGGGGGGGGGGGGGGGGTGGTGGTGGTGGTGGTGGTCACGTGATTAACTGGAACACCGTCAAAGGAAAACTGCTCTGCGTGACTGTGGAGGCAGGGTTGAAAAGGAGGTCACTTCAACAGGATGGAGTGAAAGGCCCAAGGCAATGTTATAAATGAAACACGACCACTGGGGAGTTTCTGTAACCCGGCAGCCGTGTCCTTTAACGATTCACAGTCAGTCATCGCCCAAGCTACAGGGAAGTGCTTTTATGCAACCATTAACTCCACTGGCAAATTAACCCAGGGTGAGAGAATGTAATGATAATCTATCTGAGCTTCGCAGTGCAAGCGAGAACACACTTTCTTAAAAAAAAGGAAAACTTTTTAAAATGAGGAAGTGTGTTACTCCCGTCAAACACAATGTCGACTCTTAACGGCTGATACTTTATCACCACGTGCACTGGGGGAGGGAGACACGAAAAATCAAACAAATCCAAACCGAGTGAGATCATTTCCAGGCTTTAAATTGTAAAGCTTATTAAAAACTTACAGTTCAAACCACGGAAAGAATTTCATTAACAGGCTCAGCATCAACTGTGCGGCAAGAAAGGTTTCAATCAAGTACAAAGGGCTACAAATTAAGGATTCTCTTTACCAATTCACAAACTACAAGCTTGAATGAATTAAATCAAACGGAGTCTTCCCCCTCCAACCATTAGCGGAGCAGCGCTTTGCAAGGTCTGGTTCAGAGGATTAACACCACAAAAAAAAAGATGCAGGCGATATTCCATCAGATTCTGCAACAGAACAAAACACAGAAGCTCACTCCATCACCATTGGAAGTACCCTGAAGACTAAACTCTCGAATCGTTGCCCTTCACACTCTGTTACTACTCTCCTTTGGAGACCTACATTACTGTAGCATCTCCCTTGCACCTAGAAGCTCAAAGTACAGGGAGAATTTGCATTTATATTACACCTTTCCCACTCGCTGGATGTCCCAAAGCTATTTGCAGTCAATGAAATACTTTTGAAGTGTAGCCACTGTGGCGATGCAGGAAGCCGGGCACAGCAAGGTCCCAAGCAGCAACGTGATGGCCATGCCAGGGGTGATGCCACCCCAAGCTTCTCACCAACTTTTACAGATGCACTATAGAAAGCATTCTTTCTGGTTACATCACAGCTTGGTATGGCTCCTGCTCTGCCCAAGACCATAAGAAACTACAAAGGGTTGTGAACGAAGCCCAATCCATCACTCAAACCAGCCTCCCATCCATTAACTCTGTCTACACTTGCCTCGGAAAAGCAGCCAGCGCAATCAAGGATCCAACTCACCCTGAACATTCGCTCTTCCGTCTTCTTCTGTTGGGCAGTAGATACAAAAGTCTGACGTCACATATCAACCAACTCAAGAACAACCTTTTTCCCTGCTGCCAAATGTTTGAATGGACCTACCTCACATTTCTCTACACCCTAGCTGTGAGCGTAACACTACATTCTGACTTCCTCCTTTTTCTTCTCTATGAACAGTACGCTTTGTCTGTATAGCACGCAAGAAACAATACTTTTCACTGTATACTAATACATGTGACAATAATAAATCAAATCAAAAACCTCACACTGAACTGAGCTAAGCTATAATCCTATATCCATACATTCATATTTCTGAACACAAGTTACTGAATATTATTAAGGTGCAAGGATATTGGCCAATTCCAATCACTTTGAGAGGGTGATGCAACAGTAGTAATGCAGGGACCCTGGTAACACTCGGATCCTGCGTTCAACCCCCATCATGGCAAATGGTGAAATTGGAATTCCATAAAAATCTGGAGTTTCACAATGACCATGAAACCACTGTCAATTATTGTAAAATCCCATTTGGTTCACTAATGTTCTTTAGGGAAGGAAATCTGTCATCCTTACCTAGTTGGGTCTACATGATTTGAAGGAGGAATTAAACCAGATGGATCACTCAGCATTGACCTAGGCACCAGAAACCACAGCAAACGTTTTAAAAATTCATTTGTACAGGATGAGGGCATCTCCGGCTAGACCAGCATTTGTTGCTCATCCCTAACTGCCTTTCAGAAGGTGATGGTGAGCTGCCTTCTTGAGCCGCTGCAGTCCATGTGGTGTAGGTACACCCACAGTGCTGTTAGGGAGAAAGTTCCAGGATTTTAACCTAGTGACAGTGAAGGAACAGTGATATACTCCCAAGTCAGGATGGTGAGCAAGTTGGAGGGGAATCTCCAGGTGGTGGTGTTCCCATGTGTCTGCTGCCCTTGTCCTTCTAGATGGTAACGGTCGTGGGATTGGAAGGCGTTGCCTAAGGAGTCTTTGTTGAGTTGTGAATGTCATAGATAGTGCATGTAGCTGCCACTGTTCATTGGTGGTGGACAGAGCGAATGTTTGTGGAAGGGGTGGCAACCAATGGGCTGCTTTGTCCTGGATGGCGTCAAGTATTTTCAGTGTTATTGGAGCTGCATTCATCTAGGCAAGTGGAGAATATTCCATCCCACTCCTGACTTGTGCCTTGTAAGTGGTGGACACACTTTGGGGAGGCAGGAGGTGAGTTATTCGCCATGGGATTCCCAGCCTTTGACCTGCTCTGACTGAGTAGCTTGCTGGACTATTTTACAGAGGGCATGTAAGATGTTGATATTCGGGGATTCAGTGATGGTAATGCCATTGAATGACAAGAGGCAATGGTTAGATCCACTCAGGTTGGAGATGGGCATTGCCTGGCACTTGTATGGCACAAATGTCACTTGGCACTTCCAAACCTGGATATTGTCCAGATCTTGCTACATTTGGACATGGACTTCTTCAGCATGAGTCGTTGCAAATGATACTGAACATTGTGCAGTCATCAGCAAAGATCCCTGCTTGTGACATGATGATGGAAAAGAGGTCATTGATGAAGATGGTTGGGAGGCTTCTTTGTCCATGTCTGACTTGACATTATGAATCTTCAGAGGGCCCTGAATCAATGCTCAGGACATCCAGCTGTATACCACTCTGTTGTGCCTATTCTGTCGGTGACACAGGACATACCCAGGAATGGTAATCTTGGTATCTGGGACATTATCTGTAAGCTATTACCCCATGAGTTTAACGACATCAGGCTGATATTGGTTGACTCATCAGTGAGACAGCTCCCCCAGTTTTAGCACAAGCATTTACCATTTATTTACCATTTATATAGATGATCTGGAGGAGGGAACCGAGTGCAGGGTGTCGAAATTTGCTGATGACACCAAGATTGGGGGAAAGGCAAATTGTGCGGAGGGTGTGGAGAGTCTGCAGAAGGATCTAGATAGGCTGGGCGAATGGGCCAGGAAATGGCAAATGGAATTTAATGTTGGCAAGTGTGAGGTGGTCCACTTTGGTAGGAAGAATGGTAGGAAGGACTATTACTTACGTGGCGAAAAACTGCAGCAGGCGACGGTGCAGAGGGACCTCGGGGTCCTTGTGCATGAGTCGCAAAAACCCAGCCTGCAGGTGCAGCAGGTGGTCAGGAAGGCGAATGGGATGCTGGCCTTCATAGCGAGGGGGATTGAATATAAAAGTAGGGAGGTCTTGCTGCAGCTGTATAGGGCATTGGTGAGGCCGCAGCTGGAGTACTGTGTGCAGTTTTGGGCGCCGCACCTGCGCAAGGATATTTTGGCCTTGGAGGGAGTGCAGAGGAGGTTTACTAGGCTGATACCGGAGTTGAGGGGGTTGAGCTATGAGGAGAGGCTGAATAAACTAGGCTTGTACTCGTTAGAGTTTAGAAGAATGAGGGGAGATCTCATTGAGACGTATAAGATGATGAATGGGATGGATAGGATAGAGGTGGAAAGACTCTTCCCGCTCAAAAAAGACAGTAGGACTAGGGGGCACAGCCTCAAGATAAAGGGGGGGCAGTTCAGAACGGAGTTGAGGAGGAACTTCTTCACTCAAAGGGTGGTGAATCTCTGGAATTCTCTGCCCGTTGAAGTGGTGGAGGCTGCCTCGCTAAATATTTTTAAGAAGCGGGTTGATGGGTTTTTGATAAGAGAGGGGATTAAGGGTTATGGGGAGAGGGCGGGAAAGTGGAACTGAGCCACGACAGATCAGCCATGATCTTATTGAATGGCGGGGCAGGCTCGAAGGGCCAGATGGCCTACTCCTGCTCCTATTTCTTATGTTCTTATGTTCTTATGTTCTTATTAGATGTTCGTAAGGAGGACTTTGTTAGATCGACAGGGCTGGATTAGCCTTTGGCATTTCCGATGGCAAGTTCAAAGCTGGGTGATCTGTCTCTGGGTTTCACTGGTTTTTGTTTCCTTTGTAGAGGTTGAACTGAGTAGCTTGCTGGACTATTTTACTGAGGGCATGTAAGAGTCAACCAAATTGCCGTGGCTCTGGAGTCATATGTTGGCCAGACCAGGTAAGGATAGCAGATTTCCTTCCCTAAAGTGAACCAGATGGGTTTTTCTGACAATCAGCAATGTTCATCAGTGGATGCTTAATTCCGATTTTTTGCATCGAATTCAAATTCCACCATCTGCTGTGGCGGGATTCTAACCCAGGTCTTTAGAACATTAGCTACATTTCTGGATTAATAATCTAGTGATAACAGTGAATAATAGTGGACTCAGATGAATGAAGAAGCAGTGCTCCTAAAGCTCATGATTCCAAATAACCGTGTTGGACTTTAACCTGATGTTGTGAAACTTCTTACTGTGCCCACCCCAGTCCAATGCCAGCATCTCCACATTATTCAGTAATTAGGGAGACATATCATTTATAAGTAGAATCAATAGTCCCTCGTGGTATATTTCCTACCTGGTGCCAGGGTGAAGGACAACTTTTTTTTTTTAACGACAATTGATAATGGTTTCATGGTCATCAGTAGGCTTCTATTTCTAGATTTTTAAAACGAGTTTTAAATTCTACCATAGGCCATGGTGGAACTCAAACCCAGATCCCCAAGAGCATCAAAACAAGCAAAATATTGCAGATGCTGGAATCTGAACAGAAGGAGTTGGAAAAACTCAGCAGGTTTGCCAGCATCCATCAGGACAGAAACATGTTTAACATTTCGAGTCACGGACCCTTTGTCAGAACTGAAACGAGAGAGAGAACGTTTGGAGCAAAAATACCTGCAACAAAAGGTAGCAACTTTAAGATAAATGGTGTGAGCGAGTGTCTTCCATTGAGGTAACACATGGATGGGATATTACAAAAAAAGGGGGGTGGGGTTTAGATCGAGGAGAAAGGTCACAATTTAAACTACTGAACTCAACGTTTGAGTCCTGAAGAATTTGCTGTGTGCATACTGGCTGCTGCATTTCCATCAGTGAATATAAAAGGCTTTGAGAGGCCCAATCATTGCAAAGAGTGCGCAAGGTTGCCTTTCTTTCCATTACCTTTTGCAATTTCATTAACACACAAGATCACCTTATGAATAACTTGCAAAAATATATGGCGCGAAGTGGAAAGATCATTACCAGCTACTCCAGTAGTTTGGTGAGAACCAATTCATACATAATTATGCTGCCGATTAGAGATTAAAGGGGTACAGCCCTGAACAACGAAGTTCAATCATCTTCCTGGAACCGAAGTTCACTTGTGTCAGCAATATATTTGGTTTTATGGACGGGCAGTTCAGCAAGGCTGCTGTACAATTTATTTTCGTTAATTTGATGTGGTCTGGGAATTGCTGGCAAGGCTAGCATTTGTTGCCCATCTCTATCTATCCTTGAGAAAATGGCAATGAGTCATCTTCTTAAATACAATGGAGTGGCTTGAGAGGACCACTTGGAGTCAGTCACATCACTGTGGGTCTGGAGCCACATGTTGGTCAGACCGGGTGAGGACAGCACAATGGTTAGGGCTGCTGCCTCACAATACCAGGGACCCGGATTCGATTCTGGCCTTGGGGGACTGTGAGTGTGGAGTTCACACGTTCTCCCCGTGTTTGCGTGGGTTTCCTCCGGGTGCTCCGGTTTCTTCCCACAGTCCAGAGAGACAGGCTAGATTCAATACAGATATACAGAGGTTTGGAATGCACTACCAAGCAAGATGGTTGACACAGACACACAGGATAATTTGAAACTTACCTAGATAGCCACATGAACAGACTGGAAATAGAGGGATACAAATAGATGGCCTAGTTAGGAACACATGATCGGTGCAGGCTTGGAGGGCTGAAGGGACCGTTCTCCTGTACTGTACACGCTCAACAATTCTCAGGCCTACACCAGTTTTCAAACATTTAAATGGGGTCACAATGGGGGAAAGGGGTTGGGGAGCACTGCAGTGTACCCCCTTTTAAAACTGTACCATTTACTTTACAGTCTCTCTTCTCACTGCTCCCTCACACACATTGCCATTAAATTCCATCTGTCAAGTTTTCAGTTCACAAAAATAAAGACTTTGATTTATTTTCCTTCAAATATGGCCTCCTCCTGTACCATAAATGAGTTGAAGACTAGGGCTCTATAAATATCACCCTGACAGCACTGAGAAATGGGAACTCTCTATTCACACCCACTAACCCTGCATGGGCAAGGAAACAGTGCAACATTATGAAGACTGGCACACCATTCAGGTGGCTATTGATATCAAGCCCAGAGGGCTCTTATTAGGCTCTTTGTTCGAATAGGGCTTTGAATAGAAATGGATACTGGCTGTTAATGGATATCTGGAGAGAGAGAGAAAAAATACATTGTTCTGGCAGGAACCAATGTTCCTCGGGCAATCTGAAACTGAATTCCAGAAACAAAATTCAACTCCTGAGCCAGGCTCGCCCAGGGTAGCTCCAGAGTTACCCAGAGGCCTGGCTGGGAAAATTCCAATCTATTGGTCTCCCTGCAGTCTTCA
Source organism: Carcharhinus amblyrhynchos (assembly GCF_965287045.1). Lineage (NCBI taxonomy): Eukaryota > Metazoa > Chordata > Chondrichthyes > Carcharhiniformes > Carcharhinidae > Carcharhinus > Carcharhinus amblyrhynchos. Next base: position 123,276,737 of record NC_137331.1, read on the forward strand.
CAAAAGAATTCTCACCAGCTATCTGTGGTAACATGTACCGATATAGGGGCTCCACTATAAAACAAAGGCAGACGTACAGGATCCAGGAAGTAGGAACAGACCATTTGGCCCTTTGAACTGTCTTTGTCATTCATGGCTGATAGATTGTGGTTTCAACTCCACTTTCCTGTCTGTGCCCTCCACCCCGACGACCCTCGATTGTCGATCAAAGGTATATGTAACTCAGCCTTGAATAGAGCAGGCAGGTAATTGGAACTGAACCACTTTCAGATCAGCCATGATCTTATTGAATGGCAGGGCAGGCTTGAGGGGCTAGATGACCTACTCCTCCTCCTGTTTCTTAACGCACTTATGTTCCTAGTCAATGATTTTGCGGAAGAGAATTCCACAAAGTATCAACCCTCTGTGAGAAGAATTTCCTCATTGCCACCTTAGACAGGGGACGCCTCATTTTTAAACCATTTCCACTAGATCTCACACGCAGAAACATCCTCTCAGCATCCAGCCCATGAAGCTCCCTCAGAATCTTACAATACTCAATTGAGATGAGCGTCATTCCCACGACGACCAAGCTCTGGTGCAGATCCTGAACTGGACCCTTCCTGACCAGAGGACAGCGCACATCCCAAGTGGGCCACTTGGGCTTGACGCCGCAGAGATGTTGGACTCAGCGACCAGAAGGCTGGTCAAAGATGTAGGTCCAAGACACATCTAATAGGAGAAAGTCGTGGTGATAAGGAAGAGAAATTTAGGGAGGAAATTCCAGAGTTTAGGGCCGTATCAGCTGAAGCTGCCACCAACGGTAGGTTGCTTACGAGGTCAGAGTTACACAAGGGATGGATATCTGATACCTTGAAACACACAACATTTGAGGTCTCTGGAGTAAAAGTTACCCGAAAGATTATTTGACAATATAACATTCTGTTCATCCCACATTCGGGTTGCAACACCCGATGAGATAGCTGAGGAAGCACAGTCTAATGTTCATTTCAGAGAATCATCCGGCCCATCAAGTCTGCAGTAACTCTCTCTGACAGAGTACTCCTCCCCTCCCCACACACACAATTCTTGTATCTCCACACATTTACCATGGAAATCCATTCAACCTACACAACTCAAGAGTCATAGGTGTTTAGAGAATGGAAATAGGCCCTTCCGCCCGACTTGTCCAAGCTGCCTTGTTTTTACCACTGAGCTAGTCCCAACTGTCCACATTTGGCCCATATCCCTCTATACCCATCTTATCCGTGTAACTGTCTAAGTAGAACATAGGACACTACAGCACAAACAGGCCCTTCGGCCCACAAGTTGTGCCGATCATATCCATACCTACCAGGCCATAGGACTATCTGTAACTCCCAATCCCATATACTCATCCAGAAGTCTCTTAAAAGACCCCAGCGAGTTCGCCTCTACTACCACCACCGACGGCAGCCGATTCCACTCACTCACCACCCTCTGAGTGAAAGACTTACCCCTAACATCTCCTCTGTACTTGCTCCCCAGCACCTTAAACCTGTGTCCTCTTGTATCGACCATTTCAGCCCTGGGAAATAGTGTCCGAGAATCCACCCTCTCCATTCCTCTCAACATTTTATAAACTTGTCAGGTTGCCTCTCAACCTTTGTCTCTCAAGGGAGAAGAGACCTAGCTCCCTCAACCTATCTTCATAAGGCATGCCTCCCAATCCAGGCAACATCCTTGTAAATGTCCTCTGCACCCTCTGAATAGCTTCCACATCCTTCCAGTAGTGAGGCTTTTTAAAAGACAAAATTGTACCCGCCTCGACTACTTGGGGCATTAAGAGGCAATTTAGCATGGCCATTCCACATAACCTGCACGTCCTGCGGCGTGTGGGAGGAAACTGGAGCACCCAAAGGAAACACGGAGAACGTGCAGACTCCACACAATCACTCAAGCCGGGAACTGAATGCGGATCCCGGACGCTGTGAGACAGCGGTGATATCCACTGTGTGAACGTGCAAAATAGATTTTACATTGTCGGTTATTCAAAAGCATCAAGTTATTAGTAAAACCGAGCTCATCGTGATCTTTCACGTATTAGAGACAGTGCTTCGTAAGGCAGCATTGGGTGTGGAAAAATAAATAGGCTTCAGTCAGAGTGAATCAGTGCCACTCAGCACCCGAATGAAATAAGGTCTAGCTTCTACAAAAGTAATGCTTAGTAGTCCTTACTATTTTTTATTTTAAGTAGACTTTAAGCAGTGCAGTCAATACAAATGGAGTTGACTGTATTTGTACAAGTTATTACCTGCCCAGTAAATGCCATTTATTCAAGATTGCCAGAAGTTAGAATGTTTGTACCAATGTCTGATCATACTGGAACACATGCTTTGGGGGTAACACCGGTCGCCACATTCAGCTTTAGATGTCAAAATTTGTGCTTACCCTCAGAAAACCCAATTCAATAAACAAGAAGTACTCTTATTGTCTGATGAGGAAAGTTTATACTGGGATCTCCGATCTGGCTGTCCATTCAATACTCAATAACCCAGGAATTGTCCATTTGCAAAGCCTTAGAATTACTCCTTTCCCACTCAGCTAAAGGCAGATAAATATCAACATCTTCCCTACAACAGAAATCAACAGCACACAATCAGGCATTCGGCCCAACTGGTCCATGCTGGTGTTCATTTTCCACATGAACCTCTCCTCACCTCACTTCACTACAGCTTAACTTTCTGAGCTAAGAAAACCCACCAATGCCTCCATTTTCTCAGAAGACTAAGGAAATTTGGCATGTCAGCTACGACTCTCACTAACTTTTACAGATGCACCATAGAAAGCATTCTTTCTGGTTGTATCTCAGCTTGGTATGGTTCCTGCTCTGCCCAAGGCCGCAAGGAACTACAAAAGTTTGTCATACAAACCAGCCTCCCATCCACTGACTCTGCCTACACTTCCTGCTGCCTTAGCAAAGCAGCCAGCATAATTAAGGACCCCATGCATCCCAAACATTCTCTCATCCATCTTCATCGGCCAGGAAAAAGATACAAAAGTCTGAGATCACATCCTAACCAACTCAGGAACAGCTTCTTCTCTGCTGCCATCAGATTTTTGAATAGGCCTACCATATATTAAATTGATCTTTCTCCACAACCTAGCTATGATTGTAACACTATATTCTGCACTCTCTCCTTCTCTATGAACAGTATACTTTGTCTGCATAGCACACAAGAAACAATACTTTCCACTGTATACTAATACAGGTGACAATAATAAATCAAATCAACTCATCTCACCGTATCAACATACCATTTATATTAAGACCCGCCAGCCATTTCGATTCCACTGGGCCTCAGAACTATTCAATGGCTATTTCAGAATTGTCGCAGGGAAATTCCTGGGTTTAGGTGGCCAGTCAGCTGAAAACATGGCTGCCAACAATGGCAGGGTCACCAGGAAAAAGCAGGAGAATGGTTCAAAGGAAATTGTTCATTCAGAGAGCTGGTGTAGACATGATGGGCCAAACAGCCCACTTCTGAACTGAAGCAGTTCTGTGACTGTGATTAAGGCTGGAGATGCCTGAGAGACCTGAATTCTAACAAACACCATTCTAAAATCAAAGATCAAAAGTCGAGCAAATTTAGGGACCAACAATTACATTTTTCTGCATTTGGGGTTTTCAGAAAAGTGCCAACGTGCAGGTTTAAGATTTCCACTTATTTTAATGTGAAATCCTGAAAGGTATGACACTGCAATCTAAACTCCAGAGCCTGAATCATTACCCTTAACAGAAGCCACCTTTAAAAGACCAATCAATTCTTGCAGTTATCAACACAAACGCAGACAAATCAAATAAACCCTAATATTGCAGCAATAAATCATACCAGAAGTCAGGGAGCCTACCTAAAAATTATTTTTAAATTACACTGCGGCTGGAAAATCTTCCCAGCTCAGCAACTTTAGAACAGTCACAAGTCCCAGTGTATGGAACTTACATGAGTGTTGCAGCCAAGTAGTCCAAGGTTGCTCAGATGAACCTTAAGCAAAAGATAGGAACCTGAAGTGTGAATCTGCCTAAATTTATATCACAAGATGAATTTATCCAGCTTCCCTTCAGGAGCATTATACTGTTTCCCTCAACTACTCCATGTGGTGGCTACTTCCACATCTAACTACCCTCTGGGCAAAATAAGTTTCTCTCTTGTACTTATTAGTGTCTAGCACAACCAGAATGTCACAAAGTACCTCATAGACAATTAACTATAGATTTAAATGTAATCACTGTAATGATCAGGCAGCTCATTATAACAGCAGATCATAAAGTACCATAAACAGCCATTCATCTTAGATTAAATCCCCTTGAGTATATGGTTAGGGATATATACCCCTTGAGTATAGGGATGTTTTGCTGCAAGTGTATAGTGTTGGTGAGGCCACACCTCAAGTACTTGTGTAATTTTGCTGTCCTTATCTGAGGAGGGATGTCCTTGCCGTAGAGGGAGTGCAGAGAAGGTTTACCAGGCTGATTCCTGGGATGGCAGATCAGTCATATGAGGAGACACTAAGTCGGTTAGGATTATATTCATTGGAGTTTAGAATAGTGAGAGGGAATCTCAGAAAACTTATAAAATTCTAACAGGGTTAGACAGGGTGGATTCAGAAAGAATGTTTCCGATGATGGGGGAATCCAGAACTAGGGGTCATAGTTTGAGGATGAGGGGCAAATCTTTTAGAACTGAGGTGTGGAGAAATTTCTTCACCCAGAGGGTGATGAATGTGTGGAATTCACTACCACAGAAAGTAGCTGAGGCCAAAACATTGTGCGTTTTCAAGAAGAAATTAGATATCACTCTTGGGGCCAGAGGGATCAAGGGATATGGGAGGAAGGGGGGGAAATCAGGATATTGAATTTGATGATCAGCCATGATTAAAATGAATGGCAGAGCAGGCTCGAAGGGCCGAATGGCCTATTCCTGCTTCTATTTTCAATGTTTTGTCACTGCCTGCCTCCACCCATGCTGTTGATTTTGGGATAAAAATTGCCACCGAGTCTGCTCTGCCATTCCACTGGATCATGGCTGATTATCCAACTCAATGCCACTTTCCTGCACTATACTCATATCCTTTGATATTAACAACACCCGGAAACCTAGCGATTCTGTCCACGACATCTGGTTGTGTGTGCTGCCTTGCCTTTCTCCTGGATAGTGGTATGGAATCTTGTAGCAGTAAGAAGTCTGACATCACCAGGTTTAAGTCCAATCAATTTATTTGATAGTAAACCCACAAGCTTTCGGGGTTTGCCCTTCGTCGGGTGAATGGAGAGTTCTGGCCTCAGACAGAGCACATAACAGCACAGACAGTTTCAGATTACTGATTAGAATGCGAGTCTTTACAACTAATCTGCTATTCAAGTCTTAAAGAGGCTGACAATGTGAGTGGAAGGAGCATTATGCATAGGTTAAAGAGATGTGTATTGTCTCCAGACAGTACAGTAAGTGAGGTTTTGCAAACCCCAGGCAAGTCATGGGGTTACAGATAGTGCGACATGAACCCAAGATTGTCGGCATCTTTAAGACTTGAATAGCAGGTTAGTTGTAAAGATTCGCATTCTAATCAGTAATCTGTAAACTGTCTGTGCTGTTATATGCTCTGTCTGAGGCCAGAACTCTCCATTCACCCGACAAAGGGCAAATCCCGAAAGCTTGTGAGTTTACTATCAAATAAATTGGTTGGACTAAAACCTGGTGTTGTCAGACTTCTTACTGTGTTTACCCCAGTCCAACGCCAGCATCTCCACATCTTGTAGCAGTGCCAGAGGGGGCAGATGGGGTCTCGGTTTAAACACTCATCTGGCAGTGGTTAAGACTGCAGATTCAAGGTGCTTTGAAGATTCATTACCATCTAGTGAAACTGTGAGCTCCTTGGATACCAGTGCTCTTTAGCACGCCTGAGCAGTCAAGGCTTTTAGAATTCTCAAGTAGCATCAAGGACATTTACAACCTCCATCTCTTGAAATCAAGAGAGATTATATTTGTAAGTGAATATACTTGTTGAGAAACTTTTACCACTTGTCACCAGGGGTGGTGTGGGGTGGGGGAGGTGGGGTCCTTTACTTTCAAACCAAGTCCCACAAAGGAAAACACCTCTTGAGACGTTCCCTTAAAATAAAACAACAATGACTGTAATTGGAGATATGTCAGAACTCTTTGTGGGACGATACCTCTGTGCTGAAACCCTGCCCTTCTGATTCTTTTTTGAAGCAATGTTAATTAAAACCGGCAGGTTATTCAACATGTTTCAGTGGAGACACTCTGGTTACAAATCTCACATTCAAAGCAACAAAATCAGAAGAATTATTTACAAAGAAATAAAAGTGTCAGTGCTCCACTTTGCACTGCATCCTTAAGGGAGATAATGTGCTAAAATGGAGCAGTTTATGCATCTTACATATTTAGAAATATGTTAACAATGACAAGATATATTTTATGCCTCGCCTGGCACGTAAGTACAAAATTCTACAATTGTGGGAATGTACACCATCACCTCCCCCATGAAGGAGTTAAACATCCAAGCTATTGGCTTCACTGCCCAAGGCAGATACTCCACGTTGCGTACTCTCCTGTCCTACTGATCTGAGGAAGCGAGGAACAAAGCAAGAGTTCACAGATGACCAAATCGTACTCATTAAGTCAGTCCAAGCAAAACCCTCTCATATTAGACAGCCGAACAAACCAGTTTGGTTTGGCCAAAAGAAATGTTTGTGAGGTACAGAACAAACTTCCATTTAAATATTGCCTTTCAGAACTTCATGATATTTCAACATGCTTTCCAGCCAACCAAGTACTTTTTGAAATGTCATCATTGATAATGTAGACAATATCACTATCAATATAATGTAGACAATATCAACGTCACTAGGACGCTTGCTGGTATTTGTAGTTTTTTTTTCTCGGGCCCCTAACCCTATAAATTAGTGTAGAGAGGATACCCAATCCTCTACACTGGTAGAGAATCCCACCCTCCCACCTCCTCTAACCTAATTATAAGTGTGGGGGAAGTTTTTTTTTAATTATATTTTTTATTTTTCTGCTGGTAATTGTTTCAGGGATGGCAGTTCAGGCAGTGTGCTGCATCTCCTGTGGGATGTATGTGGTGAGGGAATCTAGTAGTGTTTCAGATGATTTTACTTGTAAGAAGTGTGTTCGATTGCAGCTTCTGGAGGAGCGTGTAAAGGAGCTGGAGGTGGAGTTGGAGGAACTCCACATAATTCGGGAGGCGGAGGAGGAGGAGGACATTGATAGGAGTTATAAGGAGATTGTCACTCCTAGAAATGAGTCTTGGGTCACTGCCAGGAAGAGGGGAAAGAAGCAGGTGGGGGGACAATCCCCTGGGGCTGTTCCCCTCCAAAATAGGTTTTCGGTCCTGGAGGCTACAGTTGAGGAGGAATCAACTGGGGATAGCCAAAGGGAGCAGGCTGCTGGGGGAGAGCCTAGTGTGAAAGCTCAGGTGGTTAGGGGCTGTAAAAGATTGGGCCTCGTGATTGGGGACTCCACAGTTAAAGGGACAGATAAGAGAGTTGGAAGGTAGGGACTCAGGGCTGGTGTGTTGCTTACCAGGGGCTGGGGTCCGGGATGTATCAGAAAGGATATTCAGGACTCTTAAGGGAGAGGGAGATCAACCCCAAGTTATAGTTCATGTGGGGACACATGACATAGGGAGGTTAAGGGAAGGGGATATTAAGCAGAGATTTATGGAGTTGGGGTGGAAACTAAAGGCCAAGTCTGATAGAGTGGTTATCTCCGGACTCTTGCCTGTGCCACGGGATAGTTTAGAGAGGAATAGGGAGAGGGAAAGTTTGAACTCATGGCTGAGGGGTTGGTGCAGGAGGGAGGGGTTCAGGTACTTGAGCAATTGGGGCTCATTCTGGGGAAGGTGGGACCTCTATATGAGGGATGGTCTGCACCTGAATCAGAGGGGGACCAATATCCTGGGGGGTAAATTTGCTAAGGCTATGCAGGGAGGTTTAAACTGATTCGCAGGGGGGGTGGGATCCTGAGTAGAGGGGTTGAAAGTGAGGGGGGCATAGATGGGGACTGCAATGCACATCATCGCAGGGGTGGGGTGGAGCAGGGTTTGAAATGTGTATACTTTAATGCGAGGAGTATTCGCAATAAAGTGGATGAACTTGCAGCGTGGATCAGTACCTGGGACTTCGATGTTGTGGCCATTTCAGAGACATGGATAGAGCAGGGGCAGGAATGGTTGCTGCAGGTCCCGGGGTTCAAATGTTTTAGTCGGAGTAGAGAAGGAGGTGGGGGGGGTAGCTTTATTGGTCAGGGATTGTATCACAGTGTCAGAGAGGAAGTTTGATGAGGACTTGTCTGTTGAGGTAGTATGGGCGGAGATTAGAAATAGGAGAGGAGAGGTCACCCTGTTGGGAGTCTTTTATAGACCTCCTAAAAGTTCTAGAGAGGTTGAGGAAAGGATTGCGGAGACGATCCTGGTTAGGAGTGAAAGTAATAGGGTAATTGTTATGGGGGATTTTAACTTTACTAATATTGATTGGAATTGTTATAGCTCTAGCTCGTTAGAGGGGTCAGTTTTTGTACAAAGCGTGCAGGAAGGTTTTTTGACTCAGTATGTAGATAGGCCAACTAGAGGTGAGGCTATATTGGATTTGGTGCTGGGAAATGAGCCAGACCAGGTGCTAGACTTGGAAGTTGGTGTGCATTTTGGTGATAGTGACCACAATTCGGTTACGTTCACCTTAGTGATGGAAAGGGATAGGAATGAACCTCGGGCTAGTGGTTTTAGCTGGGGGAAGGGTAATTATGAGGCTATTAGGAGAGAATTAGGAAGCATAGGTTGGACTAGGAGATTACAGGGACTGGGAACGTCTGAAATGTGGAGTTTTTTCAAGGAGCAGCTACTGCGAGTCCGTGATAGGTATGTCCCTGTCAGGCAAGGAGGAATTGGTAGGGCTAGGGAACCGTGGTGCACCAAAAAAGTTTTTTCGTTGGTTAAGAGGAAAAAGGAGGCTTATGTTCGGATGAGACGTGAGGGCTCGGGTAGTGCACTAGAAAACTTTAGATTGGCTAGGAGGGAGTTGAAGAGTGAGCTAAGAAGGGCTAAAAGAGGACATGAGAAGACTTTGGCTGATAGGGTTAAGGAGAATCCTAAGGCGTTCTATAGGTATGTTAAGAACAGAAGGTTGGTTAGGGCAAGATTAGGGCCAGTTATAGACAGCAGAGGGAAGTTATGTGTGGAACCGGAGGAGATTGGAAAGGCATTGAACCAATATTTCTCTTCGGTGTTCACGCAAGGGGACATGGATATAGCTGAGGAGGACACTGGATTGCAGGGCAGTAGAATTGACAGTGTTGCAGTTGATAAGGAGGATGTGCTAGATATTCTGGAGGGTCTGAAAATAGATAAGTCCCCTGGTCCGGATGGGATTTACCCCAGGATTCTCTGGGAGGCAAGAGAAGTGATTGCAGAGCCTCTGGCTCTGATCTTCAGGTCGTCGTTGGCCTCTGGTATAGTACCGGAAGATTGGAGGTTAGCGAATGTTGTCCCATTGTTTAAGAAAGGGAACAGAGACTTCCCTGGGAATTATAGACCGGTGAGTCTCACTTCTGTTGTGGGCAAGGTTTTAGAAAAAATTATTCGGGATAGGATTTATAGTTATTTGGAGAGTAAAGAATTGATTGGAGATAGTCAGCATGGTTTTGTGGCGGGTAGGTCGTGCCTTACTAACCTTATTGAGTTTTTTGAGAAAGTGACCAAAGAGGTGGATGGAGGTAAGGCAGTGGACATGGTGTATATGGATTTTAGTAAGGCGTTTGATAAGGTTCACCATGGTAGGCTTCTGCAGAAAATGCAGATGTATGGGATTGGGGGTGATCTAGGGAATTGGATCAGGAATTGGCTAGCGGATAGGAGACAGAGGGTGGTGGTTGATGGTAAATATTCATCATGGAGTTCGGTTTCGAGTGGTGTGCCTCAGGGATCTGTTTTGGGGCCACTGCTGTTTGTAATTTTTATTAATGATCTGGATGAGGGTATAGTTGGGTGGATTAGTAAGTTTGCTGATGACACCAAAGTCGGAGGTGTGGTAGATAGTGATGAAGGGTGTCATAGTTTGCAGGAAGACTTAGACAGGTTGCAGAGCTGGGCCGAGAGGTGGCGGATGGAGTTTAGTACGGAGAAGTGTGAGGTAATTCACTTTGGTAGGAATAACAGATGTGTCGAGTATAGGGCTAACGGGAGGACTTTGAATAGTGTGGATGAGCAGAGGGATCTAGGTGTATGTGTACATAGATCCCTGAAAGTTGGGAATCAAGTAGATAAGGTTGTTAAGAAGGCATACGGTGTCTTGGCGTTTATTGGTAGGGGGATTGAATTTAGGAGTCGCAGCGTCATGTTGCAACTGTATACAACTCTGGTGCGGCTGCACTTGGAGTACTGTGTGCAGTTCTGGTCCCCACATTATAGGAAGGATGTGGAGGCTTTGGAGAGGGTGCAGAGGTGGTTTACCAGGATGTTGCCTGGTATGGAGGGGAGGTCCTATGAGGAGAGGCTGAGGGATTTGGGGTTGTTTTCGCTGGAAAGAAGGCGGCTAAGAGGGGATCTTATTGAAACATATAAGATGATTAGAGGTTTAGATAGGGTGGATAGTAATAGCCTTTTTCCTCTGATGGAGAAATCTAGCACGAGGGGGCATGGCTTTAAATTAAGGGGTGGTAGTTATAGGACGGATGTCAGGGGTAGGTTCTTTACCCAGAGGGTGGTGAGGGATTGGAATGCCCTGCCTGCAGTTGTAAATGCGCCTAGTTTGGGGGCGTTTAAGAGATCCGTGGATAGGTTTATGGACGAGAAGGGATTGGTTTAGGTTAGTGGGTCATTGTTTTGTAACTGGTCGGCGCAACATTGTGGGCCGAAGGGCCTGTTCTGCGCTGTAATGTTCTATGTTCTATGTTCTATATGGCAGCAGGAACACACACAAGTTCCCACAAACAACAACGTGACATTGAGCAGATGGTCTGCTGTTTGTGGAGTTGGTTGGCAGATGTTGGCCAGGACACTGGGGAAAATCCCCTGTTCTTCATTGAGTTCAGGTAGAAGATTGACAACTTGGCAAGCAGTGAGTTTGGGGTAGGGGATTACTGAGGACACGCAAAAATACACTGGGAGTTAGAACCAGATAGCCACTCTATTATTGATTCTTATCAATATGCTCTCAAATAAAGGGGTTTTCTTTTAAAATAGTAACTTTGATCATTCTTTATTCTGTTTTTCGTTGCCGTCCAACAACTGATACATCTATAACAGTAGAGTGCAGAGCTTTTCAAAAACAAACTTGCACATAAAAACCAAGAGAGCTGACAGCTCAAGGGGTGTTGAAGGAGGCATTTGGCATGCTTGGTTTCATTGGTCAGAACACTGAATACAGGAGTTAGGAAGTCTTGTTGAAGTTGTACAAGACATTGTTAAGGCCACACTTGGAATACTGTGTACAATTCTGGTCACCTTATTATAGAAAGGATATTATTAAAGTAGAAAGAGTGCAAAAAAGATTTACTAGTATGCTGCCGGGACTTGATGGTGAGAGTTATAAGGAAAGGCTGGGACTTTTTTCTCTGGCGTGTTGAAGGTTTAGGGGTGATCTTATAGAGGCCTATAAAATAATGAGGGGCGCAGATCAGCTAGGTAGTTGACATCTTTTCCCACTAGAGGGCACAGATTTAAGATGAGAGGGGAGAGATACAAAAGTGTCCAGAGGGACAATTTTTTTCACACAGAGGGTGGTGAGTGTCTAGAACGAGCTGCCAGAGGTAGTATTAGAGGCAAGTACAATTTTATCTTTTAAAGAGCATTTAGACAGTTACATGGGTACAATGGGTATAGAGGGATATGGGCCAATGTCCTTAGTGGTCAAAAACTCGGTGGCATGGACAAATTGGGCTCAAGGGCCTGGTTCCATGTTGTAAACCACTATGACTCTATGAACGTTCCGAACTTAAGAAAATGCAAAATGCAAAAAAAGAAAGCACCCTTAACAGAACACTGAGGGGTAATTATTCATCAGGAATAGAAGATGGCCATTCAGCCCCTCAAGCCAGTTCCACCATTCAGTTAGATCATGGCCGATCTGTGCTTGGACTTCCATTTCCCACCTCTGACCCCTATCAGGATAACCGCAACCAATCAAATCCGATGTCAAGTCTTAAAAATTCTGACTGAACCTCAGCACTTGCGGCCTTTCTTGGGGGCTAGCAGCGAGGGAGTTGTGTTCCCTCATGTGGAAGGAGCACAAGTGGCTGAACTCCGGCTTTAAGATTGAGTTTAGAATTCCTCACCAGAGGAACATTGCTGTGTATTCACTCTATCAAATCCTTTTATCATTTAAAACGTAAAGATCAACTCCCCAACTTCCGAAACTCAACGGTGAGGGAGTGAGACAAACAGAGCAGCTCACACAAGAAGTGAGTATAAACACATTGGCATCCTCCTGTGCTAATTTTATTTTCTTCCCAAGTCTTTCCAGGGCCTTGCCCCTTCCCATTACTGTAAACTCTTTCAGCCTCACAACTCTCTGGGGTAACTATGCCCAAATCCTGGCCTCTTGGACATCTCCAATTTTAATCACCCCACCAACAGCTTTAATCAAAAGGGAAAAGGAAGCACGCGATAGATCTAGGCATCTAAAAACCATCAAAACCCTTGAGAAATATAATGAAAGTAGGAAGGAACTGAAATGCAGAATTAGGAGGGCTAAAAGGGGCCATGACATGTCTTTAGCAAACAGGGTCAAGGAGAATTCCAAGGCTTTTTATGCATTTATTAGGAGCAAGGAGGTAGCAAGAGAAAGAGTAGCTGCATTCAAGGACAATGGGGGGAAGTTATGTGTGGAGCCACAAGAAGTGGGTGAAATCCTTAATGAGTACTTTGTATCAGTATTCACCAAAAAGGAGGACATGACAGATGTTGAGGTCAGGGATAGGCGTGTGAACGCTCTGGAGAATGTCAGTATACAGAAGGTGGTGATGTTGAGTATCCTAAATTGCATTAAAGTCCCCAGGGCCAGATGGGATCTATCCCAGGTTACTGAGGGAGGCAAGGGGAGAAATAGCTGGGGCCTAACAGATACCTTCACATCTCCTTTGACAGCAAGTGAGGTTCCAGAGGGTTGGACAGTAGCCAATGTTTCCTTGCTTAAGAAAGGAAACAGGGATAATCCAGGAAATTATAGGCCGGTGAGCCTGATGTCAGTGGTAGGGAAGCTTTTGCAGAAGATATTGAGGGACAGGACATAGCACATTTGGAAGAATGGACTAGTTAATGACAGGCAGAATGGTTTTGTACATGGAAGGTCATGTCTCACCAAGTTGACTGAATTTTTTGAAATGGTGACAAAGATAATCGATGAGGGAAGGGCTGTGGATGTAGTTTATATGGACTTTAGTAAGGAGCTTGACAAGGCCCACATAGCAGACTGGGTACAAAAACTAAAATCACATGGGATTCGGGGTGGACTGGCTAGATGATAAACGATACAACAGGATAGAGGTAGATTGCAGACTTGGACACAAACAGCATTTAATCCGGACAAATGTGAGGTGATGCATTTTGAAGGATAAATTTAGGTGCGAATGGCAAAACCCTTAGAAACATTAGCATACAGAGGGATCTGGGCAGGTTCACAGTTCTTAGAAGTGGCAACACAGATGGCCAAGGTGGTTAAGAAGGCATACGGCATGCTTGCCTTCATCAGCTGGGACATGGAGTACAAGAGTTGGGAAATCATGTTGCAGGTATAAAAAACTTGGTTAGGCCGCACTTTAGTTCATTACTTAGTTTTTTTTATTACTGTCATGAGTAGGCTTACATTAGCACTGCACTGAAAATGCCCTAGTCAGCACACTCCAGTGCATGTTGGGGTACACAAGGAGAATTTAGCGTGGCCAATGCGCCTAACCAGCATGTCTTTCAGACTGTGGGAGGAAACCGGAGCACCCAGAGGAAACCCACGTAGACACAGTGAGAACGTGCAGACTCCACACAGTGACCCAAGCCGGGAATCAAACCCGGGTCCTTGGCACTGTGAGGCAGCAGTGTTAACCACTGTGCCACCATGCTGCCTCTAATCTGCATTTGGAGTATTGCATGCAGTTCTGGTCACCACACTCCAAGAAGGATGTGGAAGCTTTAGACAGAGTGCAAAGAAGGTTCACCAGAATGTTGCCTGGTCTTGAGGGTGTTGGCTACGAGGAGAGGTTGAATAAACCAGATTGTTTTCACTGGAAAGATGGAGACTGAAGAGAGACCTGATAGAGGAGTACAAAATTATGAGAGGCACGGACAAGATGAATAGTCAGAGGCTTTTTCCAAGGGTGGAAGTGTCAATTACAAGGGGGCACAGGTTCAAGGTGAGGGGGGGAAAGTTTAAGGGAGACATGCGGGGGAGGATTTTCATGCAGTGTGGGGTGATTAACTGCAGCCAAGTGTGTTCGACCCAGTTATATCCACTGTAATGTTCCCAACACTTTAACGTTTGCAATTTGTATCTATGCAAAGAATATCTTTCATCGGAACTCTTTTTTCCCCCCAAAGAATGGAGCAGTACAGTATAAGGCAGGGGTCTCCAAAGTACGGCCCGCAGCGAGCCATATCCGGATTGGAGTTTGGAGGCAGCTGGTATTGAGATAAACTGTCTTTTGTTTTGGAGCAGCTTTTATCTCGAAAGTTTCCAGAGGAGCATTAGTTAGAGCATTTTGATCAGCATAGGCTTGGGATGCTGAAAGGACCTGTTCCTGTGCTGTACTTTTCTTTGTTCTTTTTATGAGGGGCCAGGCCTTCTGCTGCCAGGGCTGGGCTGTAAGAATCTGAATCAGAGTGGAGGCACTCCTTAAAACCTACCCCTTTGATCAAGTTTTGGATCATCTGCCCTAACATCACCTTCTCAAAGGCCGTTAGGGATGGGCAATAATGACTGGCCTAGCCAATGATGCCCACATCCTCTAAAGAATAAGAAGACTCAGTGTCTATAATTTGAATGATCATGTCACCGTGAAGCGCCTTGTGATGTTTTATTAAAGGCACTGGAGAAATACAAGCCGCTGTTATAACCATTCTATAACTGCATGAACCCAAGTCAACACAAACGTAACCCTTTACGCCCTGGTTATCTTTGTGTTGTGGGACGTACATGGGTCCAGGACACTGGGACATTACAGAACAAAGTAAGACACTAAGACACATAAGGAGACAGAGGATGGGTTTTAAGGAACATCTTAAAGGAGAAATACGGGATAGTGTTGGAGTGGGGTCGGACAGTTTGGGACCCAGGCAACAGAAGGCACATCCACCAATGGTGAGGCAGTTAAAATTGTAAATGCTTGAGAGGCCAGAATTAGAGGAGCACATATATCTCCAGAGAGTTGAGGGGATGGAGGAGATTAGGGAAGTAGGGAGAGGTGAGGCCATGGGGGGATTTGAAAACAAGGATAGGAATGTTAAAAATCAAGATATTGCTTTACTGGGAGCCAGTGTAGGTCAGTGAGCACAAGGGTAACAGAGGAATAGAACTTGCTGCAAGTTGGAACACAGAGTTTTGGATGACCTCAGGATTATGGAGGGTAGAAGATGGGAGACCAGCCAGGAGCGCAATAATCAAGTCTCAAGGTAACAAAGGCGTGAGTGAGGGTTTCAGCAGCAGAGGAACCAGGAATGGGTGGAAATAGGCAGTTTTAGAGGGAGTACCAAAGAGGTCAAAAGCTCATCCTGTGGATCAAATGTGACACCAAGTTTGTCAAGTGACTGGCCTAATCCTAGAGACTAACCAGAGAGGGATGGAGTCAGAGTCTGGAACAGTGACCACAAACAATGACTTCCATTTTCCTAACATTTCAATATTTAGTTTCAGTGACAGTATCCGTGAAACAAACTATCATCGATTGCTTTAAAAGTTCAACTGCCTTTTAGGGAACAAAATCTGCTGTCCTTATCTGGTCTGGCCTACCTATGACTCCAGATGTACAAGCAATGGGGTTGACTCTTAAATGTCTTCTGGTCTAGCAGTCCAGGGACAATTAGCAATGGATAACATCCCATAAAAGAATAAACTAAAGTGTCAAAATACTCAGCCTGGTGGCTCAGTGGTTAACACTGTTACCTCAGTGTCAGGGACCCAGGTTCAATTCCTGGCTTGGATCACTGTCTGTATGGAGTTTGTATGTTCTCCCTGCATCTGTGTGGGTTTCCCCTGGGTGTTCCAATTTCCTCCTACAGTCCAAAGATGTGCGGGTTAGGAGGATTGGCCATGCTAAATTGCTCTGTGTCGGGGGACTAGCTAGGGTAAATGCATGGGGTTCTGGGGATAGAACCTGGGTGGGCTGCTGTTGGTGCAAACTCCATGGGCCAAATGGCCTCCTTCTGCACAGTAGGATTCTATGATTCTCTGATTCCTGTGAAGGGTCTTTCTTAACTCCATCAGTGCTTTTTGCAGTAAACTTTAGAAGCTCGAGTCTTGAATAGTCATATTGGACTCAAAACATTAACTCTGTTCCACTCTCCACAGATGCTGAGTATTTCCAGCATTTTCTGTTTTTATTTCAGATTTCCAGTCTCCACAAGTATTTAATTTGTCCTGTTTCTAAGATTCTTTTGTTAACACCTGCTGTAAGTATATTTGATTCCCATCCGCTGTAAGTATATTTATTATTGTCACAAGTAGGCTTACATTAACACTGTAATAAAGTTACTGTGAAAATCCCCTAGTCATCACACTCCGGCGCCTGTTCGGGTACACTGAGGGAGAATTTAGCATGGCCAATGCACCTAACCAGCACGTCTTTCAGGCTGTGGGAGGAAACTGGAGCACCCAGAGGAAACCCATGCAAACACGGGGAGAATGTGCAGACTCTGCACAGGCAGTGACCCAAGCCGGGAACCTGGCGCTGTGAGGCAACAGAGCTAACCACTGTGCTGTCCCAAATGAAATGATATATGTTATTAATGAGATGCAAGAGAATTACTGGTGCCTCACCACGGAGGAAGCTTTGCTAGTGGTAGTTCACGGGCAATCTATCAAACTCACGCTATCCAGAGTAATTGAGGTGAATAGCAGAGATGTGCTTAATGAGAAAGCCAAACAAACACCAGGGAGGAAAGGAATAGAAGGATATACCAATAAGGCGAGGTGTACCAAGTGGGAGGAGGGTCATGTGGAGCAGAAACAGCAGGATGGAGCAGTTGGGTCAAATGCTGTTTCTGTGCTGTAAATTCTACCTAACACTTCATAAATAGCAAGTGAGTGAGTAGGGAAGTAATGGGAGGAAATTGAACTAACGCAAGCTCTTTGAAAATACACAGAATACCACCGAATAAATGTGTCACCAAATCAGCTTTGCTAATATTCCCAATTAGAGATATTAACCATATGATTTAGAGCCAAGTCCCCATTGTTGGCAATTTTATTAAATAAATATTATTATAATGCAAGGCTTCGGGTCTTAATTGGACACAAAAGGTAAAAGTGAAGAATTTTGTCAAACACTTTCTTAACAATTGGATTTTATCTTACTTTGAAAAGAGGGGCTCATAAAACATTTTTCTAAAAAAAAAGTTAACCTTCAGCGGGTTCAACCGCGTGGGTTAAAATAGTGGAGAGGGAAATCTTATGGCACAGTGGGCGAGTGTCTCTGCCTTTGAGTCAGAAGCTCTGGGTACAAGTCCCTCCCCAGGGCTTGATGGCCAAGGGAGGGGTGCTTATATCACAGTCAAATAGGTTGCGTATCAACCTGCAAATCCTTCCAACACATCAATGTCCATCAGCAAGACCGAGAGGATCTCCTGGTCAGCCAGGCTCGACGTGGAGTGGCACCTCTCAAGCAACGGGCTAGCAACAATTTCTAGGAATGACTAGCTATGGAAACAGACGATGGTCTGCCATAAGTGCACACTAGGTGAGGAAGGAGAATTGGAATGTAAAATAGCGCAGGGGGAGCAGCTCACAGGAATAATCACTACAAATGGTGAAGTAGGGTTGATATGGCAATAAATAAACTGATTGGAGTTCATTCCCTTACGATGATAGAATGTAGAGAAGTGTTGAACTTGCAAGGAACCAAGGTTGGATCACATGGATTGTGAACAGTTCTGGTGTCCATGTTACAAAAAGCACATACTGATCGTGGAGAAGGCACCAGAACGACTTGCTAGAATGACACTCAGCTAAGAGATTACACAAACAGGAAAGCTTGAATAGGTTGGGATTTCTTTTCTTTGCAAAAGAAACCAAGTGGTCAGAGAAGGCTGACAGAGGTCTTCAGCGTTATGAAAGGGTTGAGGAAGACCAGAACCAGGGTCAACAGATGTAAGACATCACTAACAAATCCAACTGGAACTCAGGAGAAACGTCTTTATCCAGAGGGTGGCGAGAGGGTGGAATTTGTTCCCACATGGATTAGTTGAGGCAAACAGTATCGATATATTTAAGGGGGAACTAGGAAAGCAAATGAGGAAGAATGGGATAGAAGGAAACGTCAGTGGGAGTTAAATCAGAGATGTTGAGAAGAGGTTCATGTGGTGCATGAACACAGGTAAAGACCTTTACAGTCAAATGGCCTATTTCTGTGCTGATTTGTAACAGTAAGATGGAACTTTTTAAAAATAAAAAGCTAGGCTAAGATGTTTGGAATTTATTCGAGTGGATGACTGTTTGCAGCATGAATGTTGCCCTGTTTCCATTACTGATGAAGCCACTCATTGTCTCAGACGCAGGTTTGTATCTCTGCTCACAAACACTAGCTTGGCAACAAATTCCTGCAGTTCATTTCTTCTTAATGAATGGTAAATTTAATAAGGAGAGAGAGTCGGTACTCTGAGATTCCAGTGCTGGTGACAAGATTTACTTGCTCAATAAAACAGCATTTTAAAGAAGCCAAAAGGAGCGACAGAAGTTAACTGATTCCACATTGCAAAGGGGGCTACATGCTTAAGGGTATCTCAATGACTATGCAGCACTTAATACATCTTCCTTTTTTTTAGAAATCTAAACCTATAAATGCAACACAGGGTGTCGCACAAGAAACCATGTAATGTATACACGGTGGTTAGCACTGCTGCTTCGCAGGGCAAGGGCCCCAATGTTCAATTTCAGCCTTGGGTGTGGAGTTTGCATGTTCTCCCCATGGGTTTCTTCCAGTGCTCCGATTTCCTCCCACATTCCAAAGATGTGCGGGTTAGGTGGATAAGCCATGCTAAACTGCCCCTTAGTGTTCAAAGATGTGTAGGTTAGGGGGATTAGCCATGTCAAATGCACAGGATTACAGGGAGAGAGTGGGATGCTCTTTCAGAGAGCAGGTGCAGATCCAATGAATTGAATAGCCTCTTTCTGCAACGTATTGGTTCTATTTTAAGTTCTAGTTATAACAGATACTAAAAATCTCAAAATATATAGCATTTGAATTCAATGGTTGACCCTGAAAGCCCAAGTTCAATAAAAACCATCAAGGTTAATGGAGTTTTTGGAGACACCTCAAAATAGCCATTCTAACTTTGAATAGATTACAACAACTTATATTAGAACGTAGAACACTACAGCACAAACAGGCCCTTCGGCCCACAAGTTGCACCAATCATATCCATACCTACCAGGCCATAGAACTATCTGTAACTCCCAATCCCATTAAATCGCATGTACTCATCCAAAAGTCTTTTAAAAGACCCCAGCGAGTTCGCCTCTACCAGCACCGAAGGCAGCCGATTCCACTCACTCACCACCCTCTGAGTGAAAAACTTACCCCTAACATCTCCTCTGTACTTGCTCCCCAGCACCTTAAACCTGTGTCCTCTCGTAGCAACCATTTCAGCCCTGGGAAATAGCATCCGAGAATCCACCCTATCTATACCTCTCAACATTTTATAAGCCTCTATCAGGTCGCCTCTCAACCTTTGTCTCTCCAGGGAGAAGAGACCTAGCTCCCTCAACCTATCCTCATAAGGCATGCCTCCCAATCCAGGCCATATCCTTGTAAATCTCCTCCGCACTCTCTCAATAGCGTCCACATCCTTCCTGTAGTGAGGCAGCCAGAACTGCGCACAGTACTCCAAGTGGGGTCTGACAAAGGTCTTATAAAGTTGCAGCATTACCTCCCGACTCCTAAACTCAATCCCTCGATTAATGAAGACCAGTACACCAAACGCCTTCTTGACCACATCCTCCACCTGCGAGGCCGATTTAAGAGTCCTATGGACCCGGACCCCAAGATCCTTCTGCTTCTCAACACTGCTAAGACTCCTACCCTTGATGATGTACTCCTTCATCCCACTGGACCTGCCAAAACAGACCACTGCACATTTATCCGTGTTGAAGTCCATCTGCCACTTGTCCGCTCAGTCTTGCATCCTATCTGTGTCACGCTGCAACTTCTGACATCCCTCCAGACTATCCACAACACCACCAACCTTTGCATCGTCGGCGAACTTACTAACCCATCCCTCCACTTCCTCATCCAGGTCATTTATGAAAATGACAAACAGCAAGGGTTCTAGAACCGATCCCTGGGACACCCCACTGGTGACCGACCTCCATGCAGAAAAAGACAACCACAACCACTCTCTGACTTCTGCAGGCAAGCCAGTTCTGGACCCACAAGGCCAAAGCCCCTTGGATCCCACGCCCTCTCACCTTCTCAAGAAGTCTTGCATGGGAGACTTTTATCAAACGCCTTGCTGAAGTCCATGTAAACCACATCCACCACTCTTCCTTCGTCAATGTGTTCAGTCACATTTTCAAAGAACTCAACTAGGCTCGTAAGGCACAATCTGCCCTTGACAAAGCCATGCTGACTATTTCTGATCATACTAAACTTCTCTAAACGCTCATAAATCCTGTCCCTCAGAATCCTCTCCATCAACTTACCAACCACTGAGGTCAGACTCACCGGTCGGTAATTTCCCGGGCGATCCCTGTTCCCTTTCTTGAAAATAGGAACAACATCTGCAATCTCCGGAACCTCTCCCGTCTCCATCGACGACGCAAACATCATCGCCAGGGGCTCTGCAATCACTTCCCTCTTCTCCCACAGTAACCTGGGGTACATCCCATCCAGCCCTGGTGACTCATCTATCTTGATAGAATTTAAAAGTTCCAACACATCCTCTTTCTTAACGTCCACATACTCAATCTTTTCAGTCCGCCGCAAACCTGTAGCATAACCTCCCAGATCACTTTCCACCGTGCATACTGAGGCAAAGTACTCATTAAGCACCTGTGCCATTTCTTCTGGTTCCGGATATTTATCTAGCTTCTTCAGAAATCACACGTTCCAGCTTGCTTCACAGGAATTTTATAAAGCAAAATTAGACAGGGGTGGCACGGCGGTTAGCACTGTTGCCTCCCAGCACCAGAGATCCAGGTTCGATTCCTGACTTGGGTCACTGCCTGTGTGGAGTTTGCAAGTTCTCCTCATGTCTGCATAGGTTGCCGGGTCCTCTGGTTTCCTCCCACAGTCCAAAGATGTTAGGTTGATCGGGCATGCTAAATTGACCCTAGTGTCAGGGGATTAGCAGGGTAAATATGTGGGGTTACGGGAATAGGGCCTGGGTGGGATTGTGATTGGTGCAGACTCAATGGGCTGAATGGCCTTTCTTTGTACTGTAGGGTTCTATTCTTTTCTATTGAGCTATTCGGGCAAAAAGCATGGTAGTTTTCAAGAAGTGCCTTAAAGGAAGCGAGAGGCAGAAAGGGGGAACTCCAGAGCTTCATCCCAGGCAGCTGAGGACACAACCAGCAATAACAGAGCGATGGAAATCAGACGCTCAAGGCCAAAATGAGACGTGTGAAGAAATCTCCGAGAGAGGTGGGACTGGAGGAGATGATAGAGATAGGGGAGAGGGGCAAGACCATGGACGAAAACAAGGATGAAAATTTTGACACCAGTGAAAATTATTGTCCAATTTCAGGCAGATATAATTTCAAAACTATGCTCTTCCCCTGTCTCCCCTTGTGTGATATCTCCCGAGTTACGGCTACATATTGGTTGTTTATTTCAAAACATCTTTACCATGGGCTATAATTCCACATTAATCACTCGCACTTCCAATTGGAGAAGCATAAAAATTATTCTAAGATGGAGGGTTCCACTTTATAAAGAATTGACTCAGAAGTAAACTTTTTCTTCCCGTTGAAGAGTAGAGTTGGCTGGAGGCAGTGGGGGAGGGAGGAGAGGAGGGGGGGGATGCGAGTTGATCTAGGTTTTTTAAATGCCGAGAGGCACAGATAATGTAGATGTAAGCAGGTTATTTAATTTGGACTGTGAGCGCAGAACCAGAGGACGAATATAAAATTAGTCAGCCCCAGGCAAGACTAAAGATTAGAAAAAATATTTTTCCCACAGAGCAGTAGATATGTGGAACAGACTCCGAGCAAAAGCAGTTCGTGCTTTTGCGATTAACTCCTTCATAATAAAAAGGAGAGAGAAATGGACAAATCTCTGGTTAGTGACAGGACTGAAGGATGCATGAGAGAGATGACTAACCTGTGCAATAGGATTGCTCCCAAATGAGGAATGCAGATATATCATACCGAAAGATGATATTGAATGCGAAGGGTTGTCGCCAATAATTTGCAATTGATAACACACAACATAGACAAGATGGCCCTTCAACTTTAGCAAACTAAAGCTGACAGACAGCCACGCAAGGAAATATTAGCTAAACTATGGATGTACGTTATAAGGTGTATCTGCAAAGGACGGGGAAGTACAAAGGAAGTGAGGGATAGGGAGGGAAAACCGGAGCTTAGGACCTGGGCAGCTGAGGGCATAGTTGCCAACGGTGGAGCAACAGGAATCAGAGGCATTGAAGAGGCTAGAATTGAGTGAGCAGAGAAAACTGAGTGCCGTAGGGTTGGCGGAAGCTAGAGATGGGAGAGGGAGGGAAGGAAGGAAGGAGGGCCTGCGGGAGTATTTTAAAAATTGAGGCATTGCTTCACTGGGAGCAGGCACAGGAGGGTGATGGGTGAACAGGAAGGGACAGAACTGCCCTGGAGAGCTCAGGAATTAAATATTAATCTTCTGTTCAATGCCACGAGCAACACGGAAGAAAATAATTGGGTGTCAAAAAAGTGTTTTTCATTTTCCATTTTCTTTGAAAATTTTTGTTTATTAGCCGTAAAAATATCGGCGACAGGATATTGGGGGGTTGGGGAAGGCAGTTTGACTAGATCAGGCAGCTGAAGAGTCATTCAATAAAACTTCCAATAATATCAGTAACAGGATGAAAAGGGGAGAGGTTGCATGGATTTTATTTCAGTCTTGAAAATGGTTTGCAATGATTCAACCTTGGGTCATGACACTTTTTTATTTTTATAAACTGGTGTGCAAGGGCAAATTACGTTCTCTGGGACAATGACAACGGTAAACCTTTGGCTTTAACAAAGGGTCGTTTGGGCACAAAAAGTCAGCCCTTTTCTCTCCCTCCAGATGCTGCCAGACCTGCTGAGATTTTCCAGCATTTTCTTTTTTGTTTCAGATTCCAGCATCTAAATTAAAAGTAATTTCCTTTTATCTAATGGTAAACCGATTCCTCTTTGATTTACTCATCCTGTCTGCAGCTTCTAACATGGTTCACTCTATTCCTCCAAATACATTCCCACTGCCATCCAGACTTCTCATTGTGCTTCCTTTCTATCAAACCACAGCCAGAATATCACTTGAAATTGCCTCACTTCCTGCTCCTCTGTTGTGCCAAGAATCTGTCCTTGCCCCACCCCTCTCCTATTTCTCATCTACATGGTGCCCTTTGGCGACATCCCCTGAAAGCACTGATCATCACTAGTCAGCACTGCTGCCTCACAGTGCCAGTGTCTCGGGTTCAATCGGGTCACTGTCTGCGCGGAGTTTGCGCATTTTCCACGTATCTGCGTGGGATTCCTCCAGGTGCTCCGGTTTCCTCCCACAGTCTGAAAGATGTGCTGGTTCAGTGCACTGGCTGTGCTAAATTCTCCCTCAGTGTACCCAAACAAGCACTGGACTGTGGCGACTAGGGGATTTTCACAGTAACTCCATTGTAGTTAATGTAAGTCTACTTGCGACACTAATAAATAAACTATGTACGATGACACCCAGCTCCTCCTCTTCATCACTAATTCTATCAAGTACTCTTTCTGCATCCTCAATCACCTCCTGCTTACTTGAAATCATGGAGAGAATGAAGTTGATCAACTACTACTTCTGGAAGCAAAGGGCAACTGCAGAACCATTCTTCGGCAGGGGCCATTAAATGGAGGTACTATCCTCAATGAGGCAAATGGTCTTTGCTCTGTGGAAGAATGGGCTGAATACCCTCCTTTTGCTCCAGCCTTTAAAAGTTAGTGTATTCATTAGTCACAAGTAGGCTTACATTAACACTGCCATGAAGTTACTGTGAAAATCCCCTAGTTGCCACACTCCGACGCCTATTAGGATACACCGAGGGTGAATTTAGCACGGCCAAAGCACCTAATCAGCATGTCTTTCAGACTATGGGAGGAAACCATGGTGCCCTGAGGAAACCCACACAGAGACAGGGAGAATGTGCAGACTCCGCACAGACAGTGACCCAAGCTAGGAATCGAACCTGGGTCCCTGGCGCTGCGAGGCAGCAGTGCTAACCAGTGTGCCACCGTGCTGCCCTTGGAGAGAACATGCACTGAATGTATGTCAGTCCCCATGGAAAATTTAACCAAAATTCAGCTCAATGGATATTGAAACAACTCCAGTAAGAAAGAAACCAAAGATGTTAAATATCATCTTAAAAGAGGAAGAAAGAAATTGGGTCAAACTTCAACAAAAATACAACTACATTGTGAGCACCATGACAGTTGAAAAAAAAGAACACAAGAATTATTTAGTTTATTTTTAGAAAAATGCTGTGCAAAGGAAATAATCACTGAATGCAAAATGAACCGCAGACTTAAAAAAAAACCACGAAGGAACAAAGAAAGCAGAAAATGAAAAAGATCACTATCGTACATATGCAGCTTCTCTCCATACCTAAACATTCATCCATCACATCTCATTTAAGATCAATTATTTTTAGACCAAATTTAAAATAATCGAGGGTTTTGCTGTGCCGCTTAGAGATATCGGTCTGCTTCAGATTGGCCCAGCAATAACATTCATCAAACATGGGTTGGTTAAAACATTCACAAAAAGGAATGCTTCTCTCAAATACTAGCAGACACAGCAAAAAAAAAGGAAAACTGGCTTTGAAGCATTTAAAATATTCAGGAGTCAACCAGATATATTCACATCAAAAATCTCTGCAACACGCTTAAAATATCAACCAATGTAATCCAAGATAAACATTCCTGAAACGCATTTTTTGCCATTCTTATTTCAGAAAAGGATTATTATTCTCCTTCCCAAGAGCGTTACAACACTGGAATTGAGGAGTCAAGCTGTTTAGAAATGCCACCCAAAGCCCAACAGTGTAACTGCTCTGATTTTGCTCCAATTTGAAGCACATAAAAGCACCTGAAGCGGTTTAGACTCGGCATGTTTATGCTGAGGGTCATTTAGCCAGACCCATCAATCAAGAAGTTTGTTCTGTTTATTTTTAAAAGGCAAAAGGTTCCATTCCTGGTGTTGGCTGAGTGAACTGATTTTAGCCAGGGTAAGAGGTAAGAGTTGGTAGGGTATGCACCATAGCCTAGTATTGCAACTTTTGAGTAGCAAAGTGTCCCAACCACAGTCCACAAAGGGAATGAGAGAGGAGCAATATACAGCCAACAGGAAAGTGAGAGAGGAGGCAAACCAGAGGTTTTAACGATGGGTAAAGTGTGACAATATGTTTTTATATTCGTTCGTCGGACATGGCAAACCTCCCATCCATTGACTCTACACTTCCCACTGTCTCAGAAAAAGTAGTCAGCATAATTAAGG
Organism: Carcharhinus amblyrhynchos; assembly: GCF_965287045.1. Classification (NCBI taxonomy): domain Eukaryota; kingdom Metazoa; phylum Chordata; class Chondrichthyes; order Carcharhiniformes; family Carcharhinidae; genus Carcharhinus; species Carcharhinus amblyrhynchos. The sequence goes on from NC_137331.1 coordinate 123,302,638, forward strand.
ATCCCACACACCCCAGGCATTTTCTCTTCCACCTTCTTCTGCCAGGACGAAGACACAAAAGTCTGAGGTCACGTACCAACCGACTCAAGAACAGCTTCTTCCCTGCTGCTGCCAGACTTTTGAATGGACTTACCTCGCATTAAGTTGATCTTTCTCTACACCCTAGCTATGACTGTAACACTACATTCTGTACTCTCTCGCTTCCTTCTCTATGAACGGTATGTTTTGTCTGTATAGCACGCAAGAAACAATACGTTTCACTGTATGTTAATACATGTGACAATAATAAATCAAATCAAAATGGGCGGAGCTGGCAGGCCAGCATTTATTGCCCTTCCCGAGTCACCCTTGGAGGGCAGTTGTGAGTCAACCACATTGCTGTGGCTCTGGAGTTGCATGCAGGCCAGACCACAAAAGGACAGCAGATTTCCTTCACTAAGGACAGCAGTGAACCAGATGGGTGTTTCTGACAATTGACAATAGTTTTACGGTCATCAGTAGGTTCTTAATTTCAGATTTTTTTTCTTGTTATTGAATTCAAATTCCTCCATCTGCCATGATGGGATTTGAACCCGGGTCCCCAGAACATGAGCGGAGTTTCTGAATTAATAGTCTAATGATAATGCCACTAGGCTCATCACCTCCACTAAAAGATTGAAAGGTTTTGAAAAGAAAGGTCCTTCAACTACCAAGCAGCTGAAGTCTTAGGAATCATTCTGGCAAAGGAGGCTATTCTGCCCGTTGTGTCCACAGAATCCTTTAAGTGCAAGAGGAGGCCATTTGACCCATCAAGTCTGCACCAACTTTCCAAAAGTGCCTCCTTCACCTTTTGCCCAAAATCTTAAATCTTTGCTCCTGAGTACTTGAACCATCGGCTTATGGGAACAAATTTTGATCTACCTTATCTAATGACCTGTCATTATCTTGTACATCTTTATCAAATCTCCCTTCAGATCCTGAAAAGTCAGTGGCAAGGAAGACATCTTCATAGCAGCATTCTCTCTCACGTCAACACACACACTGATTACCAGGCAAGTTCATTTACATTAGACCACTGTCAATTAACAGGAGGCACAGATAACTGGGCTTGAGGCAGCAAATCCCATTCCATACACCACAAGATCTTTTAAATCCATCCTAGCAGGCAGATGGGGTCTAGGTGTAACACCAAGAGGGAGCGGGTACAACTGAGCCACGGCTAGTACCAAGTTTCAACATGTGTGGGGCGGGGGAACTAAAGCTTTCGCCTGCCCATAGTGAGCAATTATACAATGCAGTGATATCAGAATCAAGGATAGAAAGGTGAAAGTAAGCAGGGAAAAGCTATCCTGAACTCCTTACCGGAGCTGGACAAGGGAGGAGGAAAATTGCCATACCTCGTTTCCTGTTCTGAGACCCGGTGAATCAGGCGTTTTTCTTTTCCTTGGTCCAATAGCAGCCAGCGCTGCGAGATTCGCTTCCCGTTGCTGCAACTGTGCAAGCTCCAACTGTTGCATCTGTTCAAAAGCACAAATGTCAAGTTTTATTTTCCAAAAATCACATAAAACTTAACAGCAGAGAAACAGGGCATGCAGCCCAACAGAGCAAGGATGGTATTAATCATCCACACAGACCTCCTCCCATCTTGCATCCATAATCCTAGATGTCCTACCATTTCTTTCTGCCTCATGCTCCCACCCGCCCTCCCCCGGCCCACTTAAATGGGCAGCATGGTGGCAAATGATTAGCACTGCTGCCTCACAGCTCCAGGGTCCCAGGTTCAACTCCCAGCTTGGGTCCACGTCTATGTAGAGTCTGCATGTTCTCCCCATACCTGCGTGGCTTTCCTCCGGCGACGAGAGGAATTTCATAATAACTTCATTGCAATGTTAATTTAAGCCTACTTGTGATAATGAATAAACTTTAAACCTTAACTTTACATCTACGCTATTCCTCAACTACTCATTCCTGTAGAGTATCACATTCTTAGCACGCTCTGGGTAAATCTTTTCCCCCTGAATTCTCTCCTCAGTTTATTTGTGGTCATCTTATATCTGGGCACCCCAATGTGAGAAAACTTCTTTCCTACATCAATTGAAACTCCCTCCATAATCTTCTAGGCCTCCGTCAGGCCAGCTGCAAGCTTCCTTACAGAGAAAGAAAAGAACCCCTGCCTTCTCGATCGTCCCCCGACAGTCGTGTAGTTACTCTGGAGGGGGAACGAAATGACAGACTTGGTTTAGCCTGCAGGCTCTTCTCATTAACAGCGTTGGGTGACACTCTTTGGCAGGCAAATTCAACCTCCTGAGCTGTGGTCACTTCCAACTATAACCGTGAAGTAAATCAGCCCTTTGAGAATAATGGAACACGATACTAAAGCATGCTGGATTAGGGCTTCACAAACAACAGAATATTCTTGTCTATGACAATCTGGCCATTTGTCTGTGAAGCCCTAATCAAGGGTACAATTCTACAGGTCAAAGTAGAATCTCAACTGGAGAAAGAATGAACAGGAATTACAGGAGCACTTGCACCCAAATCTGGACTCTCAATATACATTATAACACCACCTTGAAGGAATGGTGTGATAGCATGCATGCTAAGTGTTTAATTGTATACAGATGATGGGCATTAACTGGGGGTCTACTCATGCTTCATATATATATATATATATATATATATATACATAGGACTGAAATTGTGGCTTTTAGGTTTGATAGCGCGAGTTTGTGAAGTGCATCTCTGTAAATAAACACTTCTCCAACCACTTCTCCTTTAGGACAGAGGTGAGGAGACATTTTTTTCACCCAAGGAGCGGTGAGCCTGTGGAATTCATTACCACAGGAAGTAGTTGATGCCAAAACATTGAATGTATTCAAGAAGCAGCTAGATATAGCACTTGGGGCCAATGAGATCAAAGGCTATGGGGAGAAAGCTGTACTGGGCTAGGCTATTGAGTTGGACAATCATCCATGATAGCCTCCTCCTGTTCCTATCTTCTATGTTTGTCTGTGTGTAAGGATTCAGCTACAGTTCTATCCTTTGGCATCTGGTTATTTAGAATAAAACAGCTTGCATACAGTTGGTAAACACCAGATTTACATTCAACTTTCACCACCATTTGGAGCAATTTTGCATTTATAAGCATGAGCTGAGGCATGCTTGGAGCTATCAAGCAAAGGTCTAGCAAGGGGGCCAAAGGTACACACCCATATTGCCAGTGCACTGGACTCATTTCAAGCGATCATGCCTGCTGCATCAAGCAGGAGCAACAGAAACTGTGCAGAGCAAACTGCAAAGTCTCAAATGTGAACAGTGCCACCAGGTCTGAGGTTAACTACCCCCTCCTTGGAGTGGGGTGGGTAAAGTACAGTGGGACAGGAAGACACATGCACACACACACATGCATACACAATACAGGAAAGCAGCTGTCACGAGCAAGTTTTAGTAAGCAAGCCCCCACCTCACCACCTCCACCATCACTTCAATTTGTAACGGCACACTGCCTTCATCCTTCGCTAGCCTGCTGAGTTACCAGTTGGGAGTCACAAACTTGTTAGAAGGAAACCAGTGGCAGAATAAATTTGGCAACAAAGCTTCCCAGCAATGGGTGCGTTAAGCCAAATAAAAAAAAAAACGGGCAAGGGCCCCCAGTACTGGGGTGGGTGTGACAGGCAGCCCTTGGTTAAAGGGACAAGTCTGTTGTGATGACAAATCAGTGCAAAGAGTTCTCTATCTGTAAGGCTCCATTCCTACATGGAGAATATTAACACAGAAACAGCCACTTCAATAGAGTATTAGTTTAAGCCACAGTTGTTGTAGTAGCTGTGTGGTGGGAGCGGGTGGGGGGGGTATGCTGCTAGGGAGGGGTGTCCATGGAAACTAATTCCTTCAGCTCCACAGTCATCATCAAACACAGCATTGTCTTTATTAGCATCTGTCGTCAAATCTTTAATCACGAAAACGCGAACAGGCTTGATGATTTATTCAGCAGGGAAAAGAATCTGTAGGTCAAGTGAAAAATTTCTCACACAGCTCGAACATCGGGCACTTTCATTCGCTTCCATTCCCCAACCGCCAGGGGCGAACACTAGTGAGCTCCAATATTAAGGCTCAATTAAAATAGGGTCCAATTAGTGGAGGTTTTCCTCTCGGGCAACGAGCGTCAGGAAATGGATATTGGGAAAATGTAGAAGTGAGCTACTGCGAGGCGGCAGAAGCAGCAGACACAAATGAACTTATTTGTTGGTTTCTACAGTTGCTATGCTGGACCCTCTGGGAGGAAAGGCTTAAACCAGTCTAAGCTATAAAATAAAAAAAACCCTCCAGCTAAACATGAACTGTGTGAAACAAGGGCTCCATCACAGAACAGAAAAAAAACTGCTTGGTTTAGAAAATTAAAAGCCAGAGGCACTTTCCATTTACAACTAAATCCTAGTTCCGCCTCTGAGCCGAGGAATTATAAGCAGTAACAGATTTACAAAATGAGCATTTATCCTAAAATATTGTAACCCATTGTGATATTCCCAAATAACAAATCCTGAACTTTAATACAAGAATTTTATTCAGTTCTCAATCATCGAACCTATAGCTGGAACTCTTCAGATAACTTGTTTTTAAAGAAGGGCAGAAACATTGAAGGAACACCCATCCCCTCCTCTGCAGGATGACCTCGTTTGATGTGCTGCCCTTGCCTTCAGCAGTTCCTGTCCTTGCCCCAGGCTCTGCAAAGAAAATGGCACGCAACTACCACACAAATCCTGACCTAAATACCAGGAGACTGCTGCCAAAAAAAACAAAAAGCAGCCCCCCTCTACTCGCAGAAAACAAAAACGAACAAGCAACAGGGAAAATGAATGAAACAAGCAGAGGGGTAAATCACACCAGGCTCACCTCTTTGGCTCTTTGCTTCAACCTAACTTGTTCTGGGTCTTCATGCTTGGCCCGACTCTGCCAGTGATTAAAAAGACACAAGAGCAGAATGAAACATTAAATCAAATTTTCATATTCGTTTCCCAGTAACATTTTCCAAATGTGTAAAGCGGATTTATCTGCTTAAGTTCGTCAAAATCCCTTTCAGCACAAACAAAATGGTTCTCAAGTTAACCGGCTGGCCACGGCAATATGTTCAAACGTACATCTACGGATACACATGACAGGCATTCCCGTTTAATTTTTCACAAAATTTCAGGAACAGGATGCCAGCAATCCCCCAGATATTAGAACCAATTCCTTATTTGAAAATGTCATCTGTTCCAGGCAAGGAGAGAAACTCATGAAATGTAATCCTGTTTAAATTAAAAAATAGCCGTCAATCGGACCCCAGGATTGAAAAGGAATGCCTGTGGATTTTAACATTCTGGCCACGGATAACTTTGTCAGGGCAAGCCAACTGTTAATTTGTTCATTGAAGCCATTTTTGCAGCTTATATGTACTTCATTCTTGTAACTATCTGGTAGGAACAATTCTGAACATGGCTGAGAACCATTAAGAATTAACAGCTGGATGCAAAGCAATGCTAAAAACGCCTTTTTTTGTAAGTAATATCGTATTTTTTGGATACATAACAATTATTTCCAATGCTAGTTGCACATGTAGATAAATATATGTTATGCATATTACACATACACATCATATATCATTGAAGTTGAGCAATGACAAAAGGAACAATTCCATTTTGCAGGCAGTCACAACATAGGCCTTTAAGACTGTATGGGAAAAGTGAGATCCTTGGCTAGCTTCTTGCACTCAGCCCATTGCAACTGTGCTGCCTCCTGGAAAGAGCTGTCCAATTTGTCCCACTCCTCCTGCTCTTTCCCTCGTCGTCCTACAAAAGAAAGAAAACCTCATCTTCCCTCTGGTTCCGTTGCTAGTTACGGTGGCGCAGTGGTTGGCACCGTACCTCGCAGCACCAGGGACTTGGGTTCAATTCCAGCTTTGGGTCACTGTCTGTATGGAGTGTGCACATTCTCCCCGTGTTTGTGTGGGTTTCTCCGGGTGGTCCGGTTTCCTCCCACAATCCAAACATGTGCAGGTTAGGTGAATTAGCCATGCTAACTTACCCCTTAAAAATGTGTGTGAAATTACTCCAAGATGTGTAGGTTAGGAGATTTAGCAGGGTAAATATGTGGGTTAAAGGAACGGGGCAGGCCTGGTAAAGATGCTCTGTCGGAGAGTCAGTGCAGCATCAATGTCCGAATGGCCTCCTTTTGCACTGTGGGGATTCTTAAATGTGTGCTTTGGTTACTGACCACCCTGTCACCTTCACTTTACCAAAGCCCCCAAAATTAACTCTGAATACCTCCTCCAGTCTAAGGTGATGCTCTCCTTGAAGGCACTGTTATGTGCTATCTTTGCCTCACCTGGGCTCAGATGCATGCACCTTTTCTTGGAATGCCATATTATTATATGGATGAGATATTAAATAGAGGCACCATTCTTTCTTGGGTGGACACGGTGGCACAGTGGTTAGCACTGCAGCCTCTCAGTACCAGGGACCCAGGGTCAATTTCAGCCTTGGGTGACTGTGTGGAGTTTGTACGTTCTTCCCATGTCTGCGTGGGTTTCCTCCGGGTGCTCCAGTTTCCTCCCACAGTCCAAAGATCTGCAGGTCACCTGGACTGGTCATGATAAATTGTTCCTTAGTGTTTGGATGGGTAGGATTGTTGTTGGTGCAGACTCGATGGGCCGAATGGCTTCCTTCTGCACAGTGTGGGTTCTCTGATTCTATGGCATAGAAGATCTCATAATCCTTATTCAATCCATCCTTCAATCTAAAAAAAACATTGCTGCTTCTGGGATCTTGCTGTGTGTAAACTGACTCTCATTTTCTGCACTGCGAGAGAAACCACAATAAGAAAACCTTTATTGGCTGCAAAGTGCTTTATGTGCTGAGATTGTGAAAGGTGCCATAGATCCTTTCTTCTAAGTAATCAATACCCAGTCTCTGCCACCGCAGGGCAGTATTTTATTGCATGCAGAATTGTCAGAAGACCATCGAGAGTCAATCAGATAGATAACAGAGATTTACCAGATCCTGGCCTGGTGGAGATGGGATACACATGAACTAGTAACAAAACAGCAGCCATCTGGTTACTGACTTGAGCTGGTGCACAAATGGGTAATAGCCACTGGATTCAGCTTCACTATTGGCCATGATAAGGTCTGAATTCTGGTTACACCAACATTACTGTAACCATCTGGTGACTCTGCCCATCAGCAAGTTGCCACTCTTGAACAAACTACAAAAGCTGACAATTCCCTCCCAATTGTCCTCTCGACAGAAGGCAAAGTCTTAGATGCAGGATTCAAGTGGGTAGTTTGTTCAAAGAGCCAACACAGGCCCAACTGGCTGAATGGCCTGTTCTTTGTCCCGAAAGGGCTACATAGGTTCAACGTGAGGAAAAGCAGAGCTGCAGTAATTACACCTGCTCCTGTCTGATACATCACTGACTGTTCTCGAAGCCAGGTCTGATCCACAGCACTGTGACCTCTATCACATACAGAGCAAGAAGGCAGGTCCTGAATCTCTCCCATTCACAGCGCCTGCCATTGGTGCGCATTTGGAAGGATTTGCAGACTGTTATTTCACTTGCTTTGGCCATGTTATGAACACATCTCCTTAACCTTCATGTTCTGGGGTGTGACTTGAATCTGGAACCTCTGGCTCAGAGGGAGAGGTGTCGACCATTGCATCACAAACCTCCTTTTCAATCTCACCTCTGGCTCAGAGGGATGTGGTGATGGGGGTGGGAAAGTGGTGTTGAAACTCAAGAGCAGCTGTGATCATACTGAAAGTCAGAGCGAGCTTAATGAGCTTTGTGGTCTACTCCTGCTCCTATTTCTTGTGTTGCATTTTCTTACCAGGTGATTAAACTCAAGTGCCAAGTGAATAGTCAGAAGCTTTTTCCTGGGGTGGAAAAGTCAATTACCAGGGGGACAGGTTTAAGGTGAGAGGGGCAAGGTTCAAAGAAGATGCACGAGGCAAGTTTTTTTTACACAGATGTTAGTGGGTGCCTTGAACTTGCTACCAAGGGAGTTAGTGGAAGCAGATATGTTAGTGACTTTTAAGGGACGATGGACAAATATATGAATAGGATGGGAATGGAGGGATATGGAAGGGTATGGGGTTTTAGTTCAGTTGGACGGCATGGTCGGTGCAGGCTTGGAGGGCCGAAGGGCCTGTTTCTGTGCTGTAATTTTCTTTGTTCTATCACAGCACAGAAATAGGTCCAATGGTCCCACTGATCTATGCTAGGGTCTATGCTCTCCATCAGCATCCTTGCATGCCCCCCATATCCTTCCTTTTCATTGTGGTCCTGAAACAGTAACTCTTTCTTTCCACAGATGCTGTCTGGCTGGCTGAGTATTTCCAGCATTTTCTGTTCATGTTCCTTTCTCCCTCGTGCTTATCTTGCTTTCCCACCAATCAATCTATGCTACTTGCCAAAACCACTCCTTCGCCTCATTAAGTCATAGAGAGTCATAGAGGTTTACAGCATAGAAACAGGCCCTTAGGCCCAACTTGTCCATGCCACCTCTTCTTTTTTAAAGCCCCCAAGCTAGTCCCAATTGCCCACTGTACCCATGTAACTGTCTAAACGCTTTTTAAAAGATAAAATTGTACCCGCCTCTACTGTTACCTCTGGCAGCTTGTTCCAGGCACTCACCACCCTCTGTGAAAAAATTGCCCCTCTAGACACTTTTGTATTTCTCTCTTCTCACCTTAAACCTGTGCCCTCTAGTTTTAGACTCCCCCATCTTTGGGAAAAGATATTGACTATCTACCTTGTCTACGCCCCTCATTATTTTATAGACCTCTATAAGATCACCCCTCAGCCTCCTACACTCCCGAGGAAAAATGTCTGTCTATTCAGCCTCTCTTTATAACTCAATCCATCAAATACCAGTAGCATCCTAGTAAATGTCTACTTTTTTGCACTCTTTCCAGTTTAATAATATCCTTTCTATAATAGTGTGACCAGAATTGCAGACAGTATTCCAAGCCTTACGTCTTGTACAACTTCAACAAGACGTCCCAACTCCTGTATTCAACGTTCTGACCGATGAAACCAAGCATGTTGAATGCCTTCTTCACCACTCTGTCCACCTGTGGCTCCATTTTCAAGGAGCTATGAACATGTACCCCTAGACCTCTGTTCTGTAAGTCTCCCAATGCCCTACCATTAACTGAGTAAGTCCTACCCTGGTTCCATCTACCAAAATGCATCACCTCACATTTATCTAAATTAAACTCCATCTGCCATTCATCAGCCCACTGGCCCAATTGATCAAGATCCCGTTGCAATCCAAGATAGCCTTCTTCACTGTCCACTTTGCCACCACCAATCTTGGTGTCATCTGCAAACTTACTAACCATGCCTCCTAAATTCTCATCCAAATCATTAATATAAATGAAAAGTAACAGTGGACCCAGCACTGATCCCTGAGGCACACAGAGATCACAGACTTCCAATTTGAAAAACAACTCTCTACAACCACCCTCTGGCTTCTGTCAAGAAGCCAATTTTGTATCCATTTAGATACCTTACCCTGGATCCCGAGAGATTTAACTTTATGCAACAACCTACCACATGGTACCTTGTCAAAGGCCTTGTTAAAGTCCATGTAGACAACATCAACTGCACTGCCTTCATCTATCTTCTTGGTTACTCCTTCAAGAATCTCAATCAAATTTGTGAGACATGATTTTCCACTCTCAAAGCCATGCTGACTGTCCCTAATCAGTCCTTGCATCTCTAAATGCCTGTAGATCCTGTGTCTCAGAATACCTTCCAACAACTTACCCTTGATTAACTCGTGTGATAATCATTATTTCCACCCTTTATGATATTCCACGACAGATGATAAATACAGGAAAGGATATACTCTCATCATTTGGCCACATGGGGTAAAGTATGTTCCAAAAAGAAGCAGGTGCCCCAAGATATGTTGGTAAGGGGGATCAAGAGGGAGTCCAGAACTAGGGGTCATAGTTTAAGGATAGTGAGAACTGAGATGAAGAGAAATTTCTTCACCCAGAGGGTGGTGAAGGTGTGGAATGCACTACCACAAAGTAGTTGAGGCCAAAACGTTGAGAGATTTCAGGAAGAAATTGGATATCGCTCTTGGGGCTAAAGGGATCAAGGGATATGGAGAGGAAGGGGGGAATCAGGATATTGAATTCGATGATCAGTCATGACCAAAATGAATGATGAAGCAGGCTCAGTGGGCCAAATGGCCTCCTCCTGCTTCTAGTTTCTATGTTTCTGTTAGCAGGATAAATATGTGTGGTTATGAGAATAGGGCCTGGGTAAGATGATCAATACCATACATGAATGGGCTGAATGGCCTCCTTTTGCACTGTAGGGATTCAATGGTCAACAGGCTTTCCAACCTGACGGACATGAATATTAAACACACATATCATGTCATCACAATGTCCTAAATCATTCTGCAACTGGTGAAGCATTTTTGAAGTACAGTCACTGCTGTAGCTGTGGAAACAAAAGCAATCGATTTGTCCCAGTAACAGCACTGAGATAATGACCAGGCAGTTTCCTGCAGTGGTATTAATTCAGGAATACACATTGGCCATGGGGAAAAACTCCTCAGCCCTTCATGAGTGCTGTAGAATATTTGGTGCTCACCAGACAGGGCAAAGAGTTTAATCCAAAAGGTAGCACGCCCCTGACAGTGTATGCCCTCCAGCACAGTAACGAAGGAGTGTCAGGCTCAAGTCCCTGAAGTGCATTGTGAACCAACAAGCTTAAGGCTACAGAGTTGAGAGAACTACCCACTGAGGTAGAGCTCACCAGTACAACTGGACATTTACTGAGGAACTAAAAGCAACATGCAATGGATGCTGGCGATCTGAAATAAAAACAGAAAGTGCCGGAAAACTTTGGCAGCATCTGTGGCGAAAGGAGCACAGCTAACACTTCGTTATATTGGACCCCGAAATATTAGCTGCTATTCCTTTCACTTTGTATCCCAATATGGATTGGAGCACGTGACTCAGAAACACAAACTAGAAGCAGGAGTAGGCCATTCGGCTCTTCAATCCTGCTCCGCCACTCATTTTGAACTTGGCTGATCATTAAATTCAATATCCTGACACTCCCTTCCTCCCATATCCCTTTGGCCCCAAGAGTTGTATCTAATTTCTTCTTGAAATCAGACAATGTTTTGGCCTCAACTACTTTCTGTGGTAGTGAATTCCACACGTTCACCACCCTCTGGGTGGTGACATTTCTCCTCGCACAGAATCCGGCATCTGTGGAGGTGCCGGCATTGAACACCCATAAGAAGTTTCACAACACCCACCAGGTTAAAGTCTAACAGGTTTATTTGGTAGTACGAGTTTTCGGAGCGCTGCCCCTTCCCTCACCTGATAAAGGGGCAGCGCTCCAAAAGCTCATGCTACCAAGTAAACCTGCTGGACTTTAACCTGGTGTTGTGAGACTTCTTACTATAGAACCATACAGTGCAGAAGGAGGCCATTTGGCCCATTGAGTCTGCACCAACCACAATCCCACCCAGGGCCAATCCCTAGCTAATCCCTCTGACACTAAGGGGCAATTTAGCATGGCCAAGCCACCTAACCTGCACATCTTTGCACTGTGGGAGGAAACCAGGGCACCTGGTAGAAGCCCACGCAGAAGCAGAGAGAACGTGCAAACTCCACACAGACAGTGACCCAAGCCGGGAATCGAACCTGGGTCTCTGACGCTGAGAGGCAGCAATGCTAACTACTGTGCCACGGTGACAGTGCCTTATCCTCAAACTATGAGCATAGTTATGGACTCATCAACCATTGGGAACATTCTTTTGGAATGCACCCCGTCTAACCCTGTCAGAATTTTATAAGGTTCTATGAGCTTCCCTCTCATTCTTCTAATCTCCAGTGAATACAATTCTGGCTGACTTAGTCTTTCCTCATATGATAGGCCTGCCATCCCATTCCAGACTCCTGGGCTAACTGAAGTTAACAAATGTATGGCAGTGGGGAAATGTGTTGGGAGTTGCCAGACGCTGCTGCAAGGATACTGACCTTCCCACACTGCCCTCTAAACCTTTCAGAGTCAAGCACATTGTGATGAGTGTACATTTTGGAGAAACTGGCCCACTTGTCTCCCTCCACCGGAGTTAGTCAGTTTGTTCAGCTGTACTGGGTTGTACTTCCCCATGCCGGTTCTAACCAGCTCTCAGTCGCCTTCAGCACAGACCCTTTACATAAAAAACAACTGTATTTTTTTTTGTTTGAAAACCAGAAAGAAAAACACTCAAAAAGGAGAGAGAGAGAGAATTTAATGAGGAGTTCTTTGCAGCAGAATTCTAAAAAGGGCTGGTGACAGCAGCTCTTCCAAGTTAACTCTGCAGTTATTTTTATTCAAGACTAATTGAATCGGTTTGTACCCACCAGACAGAAAGCCTCAAGGGTGAAGAGGAGGAAAAAACTACAGATGCATTTCTGATTCAGACTGAACAAAGACAGTGAAGGTCCAGCACACTGCAGCAGCGAGCAGGAGCCTGTAATGAGCCAGTGAGCCCACGGGACACTCTGACTGAGGTAGAGCAAAAAGCAAGGCAGAACAGGGACACCAAAAAGGTGGGGGGTGGAGAGGAAACGGAATGGGGACATCATGGGGGGCAGGGGATGAAGCAGAAACTCCATTGCAGAGGGGGACAAGGGGGCAGAATGGGGACATCATGGGGTGCGGCGGGAGGAAGATGGAACGCGGACAACATGGGAGGGGTAAGGAGATACACCATTGGGAGAGGGAGACACCATGGAGGGGGATGGGGACGGACCCCATGGGCGGGGAAGGCGAAGGTGGAGGGAAACGGGGGCGGGGGGAGGAATATGTACAGGACACCTGGGGGATAGGATGCTATGGGAACAGAGCAGATCAGATCTCACATCAGAATCTGGAATTGGCTGTACAGTACAAAATACATTAGGCCTGCATTTTGTTCAATTTAAGATGAACAGGAGAGCCCCAACACAAACTCTTTTTGACACTGCATTTGAGAATAAAGAAAAAGGGTCCAAAAATGTCAGACCCATCCAAAAGTAGACTTCTAGTCATTAAAGCAGCAAAAGTAAACAGACTTAAAGTAGACAAGTTTAAAATAAGTGCTTGCACCATCCATTTGACCAGGCCTATTACTTTTCAAAATAAATGTTTTAGTAATATCCACCATTGCTTGTTCTGGACTCAAAGCAAAACACATCCCTTTGGGACAAGCTGATTGGGGAGTAAAGAAATGCCGTTGCTTCCAAAATGGTGAGCTCTTTTGGCAATTACTGCCACATTACCCTTCACAAAATGGCACAGTGGTTATTAACACTGCCACCCCACAATGCTAGGGACCCAGGTTCAACTCCCAGCCTTGGGTCACTGTCTGTATGGAGTTTGCACATTCTCCGTGTCTGCGTGGGTTTCCTCTGAATGCTCCAATTTCCTACCATTGTCCAAACACATGCCAGCTAGTTGCATTGGCTAGACTAAATTCTCCCTCAGCATACCAGAACAAGCACCGGAGTGTGGTGGCTTGGGGATTTTCACAGTAACTTCATTGCATTGTTAATGTCAGCCTACTTGTGACATTAATAAATAAACTTAAAAAAAATTTTTAAAAATAATTTCCCTATTTTTGACTTCAGTCTAGCATTTTTGTTCAACTTTTGGGAAGAAACTCCAAGCTAGAACATTAAAAAAAATCTTAACCACGCCAAGGTGGATTTCTGACCAGGTGTATCTTTTCTCATCTTTGGTCTTCAGCCCAGTGGGCCAGCCGCTAGGATCTGACTACAAGTCAAGGGCAGCACAGTGGCAAGGTTGATTGGCCATGCTAAATTGCCCCTTAGTGTCAGGTGGATTAGCAAGGTAAAAATGTAGGATTATGGAAATAGGGCCTGCATGGGATTGTGGTTGGTGCAGACATGATGGGCCGAATGGCCTCCTTCTGTGTTGTAGAGATTCTATGAAGTCATTGCAGTTTCCCCCTTCGAGTCACTAATATAATACATTCTGTTTTGCAATCAAAGAAACACAGATCTAGGGGTACATGTTCATAGCTCATTGAAAGTGGAGTCACGGGTGGACAGAGTGGTCAAGAGGGCATGCGGCATGCTTGGTTTCATCGATCAGAACATTGGATACAGGAGGTGGGACATCTTGTTGAAATTGTACAAGACATTGGTAAGGCCACACTTGGAATAGTGTTCTGGATACTCTATTATAGGAAGGATATTATTAAACCAGAAAGGGTGCAGAAATGATTCACTGGGACGCTAGTAGGTCTTGATGGTTTGAGTTATACGGAGAGGCTGGATAGACTGGGACGTTTTTCTCTGGAGTTTAGAAGGCTTAGGGGTAATCGTATAGAGGTCCATAAAATAATGAGGGGCATAGATAAGATGGATAGTCAATATCTTTTCCCAAAGGTAGGGGGTCTAAAACTAGAGGGCATAGGTATAAAGTGAGAGGGGAGAGATACAAAAGTGTCCAGAGGGGCAATTTTTTTCACACAGAGGGTGGTGAGTGTCTGGAACAAGCTGCCAGAGGCAGCAGTAGAGGCATGTACAATTTATCTTTAAAAAGTGTTTAGACAGTTACATGAGTAAGATGGCTATAGAGGGATATGAGCCAAGTGTGGGCAACTGGGACTAGCTTAGGACTAGAGGGCACAACCTTAAGATAAAGGGGGGGGGGGGGGCGCGGTTTAGAACAGAGTTGAGTAGGAACTTCTTCACTCAAAGGGTGGTGAATCTCTGGAATTCTCTGCCTGTTGAAGTGGTGGAGGCTGCCTTGCTAAATATATTTAAGACGCGGGTTGATAGGTTTTTGATAGGCAAGGGGATTAAGGGTTATGGGGAGAGGGCGGGAAGGTGGAACTGAGACACGACAGATCAGCCATGATCTTACTGAATGGCGGGGCAGGCTCAAAGGGCTAGATGGCCTACTCCTGCTCCTATTTCTTATGTTCTTATGTTAGTCGTTAAAAGAAAAGTGCTGTTTGGACAAGTTGGGCCAAAGGGCCTGTTTCCATGCTGTAAACCTCCATGACTCTATGATTCTGTAACATTAACAAATGCTGACCCACACAGATGTGTTTCCAGTAAACGAGGCAGAGGCCAAAAATCCAACACATTCCCATTAAATTTTCTTTACTCATGACTCCCTTTGTGCAAACAACCAGTTTGCCCACGAGCAGCTCACAGCCTATGTTCATTCCAAGTTGAGCAGCCCGTTAGCCGTAAAGCACAGCTCATTCCACGTTGCCGTGCGACTGTGCTCTCACCTATCACAATGGAACATTGCTCAAGACGGACAAACTAACCAGAGAGAGTCAGGAGCACAAGCACGCCATGGCACAGCAAGGCAATGAAGCTGGTCTGCATTGCAAGCAGCTGAGTTGCCAAGTGAAATCTACTCTTACCTTTGCTAACCTGAGCAGTGCTTCTCTTTCATCCTCATCTTTCCGCTGCTTCTCCAGGCGATCCAACTGTTCGAAAAACTTCAGCTGTGACCGGGTATCGTTCAACAGGCTGTATCGGTCATCGTCCTGCAGGAAAAGGTTCAACAGCAAGTGAGAGCCTTGGTGGGAAATGCTGTTTTTTTTCAAATACAGGCTGCCCATGTGTACTGGGCATGGAGTTCATTTTTAAAAATTTGTTCATGGGGTGTGGGGGTTTCTGGCAAGGCCAGATACTTATTGACCTCCTCACATTTCAGAGTCAAGCACATCACTGTGGGTCTAGAGTCACATACAGGCAAAACCAGGTAATGACAGCAGATTTCCTTCCCATAAGGACACTCATAATCCAAATGGATTTCCACAACAATCTATAACTTGTCATGGTCATCTGAGATAATCTTTTTATTCAGTATATCCTAATGAATGGGATTTAAATTCCTCCAGCTGCCATTTGAAGTCATGCTTCTGGGCAGCATGGCAGCACAGTGGGTTAGCACTGCTGCCTCACAGCACCAGGGACCCAGGTTCAATTCCTGGCTTGGGTCACTGTCTCTGTGGAATTTGCACATTCTCCCCATGTCTGCATGGGTTTCCGCCAGATACTCTGGTTTCCAAAGATGTGCAGATTAGATGGATTGGCCATGCTAAATTATCCCTTAGTGTCGGGGGACTAGCTAGGGTAAATTTATGGGGTTACGAGGATAGGGTCTGGGTGGGATTGTGGTTGATACACCCTTGATGGGCCAAATGGGCTCCTTCTGCACTGTAGCATTTTATGAATCTATTCTGGATCATGAATCCAGGCCTCTGGAAGACCAATGCAATGCGAGCACTTAAAAGGTGATTAACAGTAAAACAAGCTACTTAACTTCAGTTTGGTGTGTCTAGTCCAACAATGCTCTTTTTTCATAAAAAAGTGCAAAATCACTGTTGGATGATGTGGACCAAAATCCACTTGCACTGTCATTTGGACTACAATGTCAATCTAGGATAGTAAATCCTAGATTTCCAGCACAGCACAGTGGTTAGCATTGCTGCCTCACAGCACCAGGGACCCGGGTTCAATTCCCAGCTTGGGTCATTGTCTATGGAGTCTGCATGTTCTCCCTGTGTCTGCGTGGGTTTCCTCTGGGTGCTCCGGTTTCCTTCCACAGTTAGAAAGATGCGCTGGTTAGGAGCACTGGCCATGCTAAATTCTCCCTCAGGTGTCAGAGTGTGGCGACTAGGGGATTTTCACAGTAACTTCATTGCAGTGTTAAATGTGAGCCTACTTGTGACTCTAATAAACTTTAAACTCCGATTTCTGCTCCCTGGTTTCATAAATAGGATGTCAGCAACTTCTTAAGATTCACAGAATCCCTGCAGTGTGGAAGGAGACCATTCAGCCCCACTCTCCAACAGAGTACCTTACCCAAGTCCCAACCTTACCCCATGGCGAATCCTGCCTAGTCCTTGGACACTAAAGGGGCAATTGAGCATGGCCCAATCCACCTAACCTGCACATCTTTAGACTGAGGGAGGAAACCAGAAAACCTCGAGGAAACTCGCACAGTTTAGCTCCCCAAGATTGTCTGATCTGTATCTCAACTCCAGCCACCCATCGTGACAAAATATCAGGTAGTTCACTTGGCTCACAAAAAAAAAAGCTTCAAACTCAAATTTCAAATTGTTATTTGAACTCGTATCTTTTGCTTTAAGACTGTTGCCCTTTTTGTACTGCCCACAAATTGAATGACACCTCATGGTAAATTTCCACTAGCTGCATATGTTCACAGATCTTTGAGGAGGGTAGAAGATTGGCTAACTAAAGGAAATAAGTGGGTCTTTTTCTGGTTGGCAGAATGTGATGAGTGGTGTGCCGCAGGGGTCAGTGATGGGACCTCAACTTTTTCAAGTTATTTCAATGTCTAGGGTGGCAGGACTGAAGGTACAGTTGCTAAATTTGCTGATGATACAAAGACAGGAAGGAAATTATGTTGCGAAGAGGGCATGATGTTACAAAGGGACAGACAGGTTAAGCGAGTGGGCAAAATCTGGCAAATGGAGGATACTGTGGGAAAATGTGAAATTGTTCTTTTTGGCACGACTATTAGAAAAGCTTATCTAAATGGTGATAGATTGCAAAACTTTTGAAGTGTAGAGGAATCTGAGTGTCATAGTGCATGAATCACAACAGTTACAACAAGTAATGAGGAAAACTGACAGTGTTATCATTTATGGCAAAGGGAATTGGTCGTCATTGGTCTCTGGTGTAGTCCCGGAGGATTGGAGGATAGCGAATGTTGTCCCATTGTTTAAGAAGGGGAACAGAGACTTTGCCGGGAATTATAGACCGGTGAGTCTTACTTCTGTTGTGGGCAAGGTTTTAGAAAAAATTATTAGGGATAGGATTTATAGTTATTTGGAGTGTAATGAATTGATTAGAAATAGTCAGCATGGTTTTGTAGCAGGTAGGTCGTGCCTTACTAACCTTATTGAGTTTTTTGAGAAGGTGACCAAAGAGGTGGATGGGGGTAAGGCAGTTGACGTGGTATACATGGATTTTAGTAAGGCGTTCGATAAGGTTCACCATGGTAGGCTTCTGCAGAAAATGCAGATGTATGGGATTGTGGGTAATCTAGGAAGTTGGATCAGGAATTGGCTATCAGATAGGAGACAGAGGGTGGTGGTGGATGGTAAATATTCATCATGGAGTGCAGTTACGAGTGGTGTGCCTCAGGGATCTGTTTTGGGGCCACTGTTGTTTGTAATTTTTATTAATGATCTGGATGAGGGTATAGTTGGGTGGATTAGTAAATTTGCTGATGACACCAAAGTTGGAGGTGTGGTAGATTGTGAGGAAGGGTGTCATAGTCTGCAGGGAGACTTAGATAGGTTGCAGAGCTGGGCCGAGAGGTGGCGGATGGAATTTAATGCGGAGAAGTGTGAGGTAATTCACTTTGGTAGGAGCAACAGATGTGTCGAGTATAGGGCTAACGGGAGGACTTTGAATAGTGTGGATGAACAGAGGGATCTAGGTGTGTGTGTACATAGATCCCTGAAAGTTGGGAATCAAGTAGATAAGGTTGTCAAGAAGGCGTACGGTGTCTTGGCGTTTATTGGTAGGGGGATTGAATTTAGGAGTCGCAGTGTAATGTTGCAACTGTACACTACTCTAGTGCGGCCGCACTTGGAGTACTGTGTGCAGTTCTGGTCCCCGCATTACAAGAAGGATGTGGAGGCGTTGGAGAGGGTGCAGAGGAGGTTTACTAGGATGTTGCCTGGTATGGTGGGGAGGTCCTATGAGGAGAGACTGAGGGATCTAGGGTTGTTTTCGTTGGGAAGAAGGCGGCTAAGAGGGGATCTTATTGAAACATATAAGATGATTAGGGGTTTAGATAGGGTGGATAGTGATAGCCTTTTTCCTCGGATGGAGAAAGCTAGCACGAGGGGGCATGACTTTAAATTAAGGGGGGGTAGCTACAGGACGGATGTCAGGGGTAGGTTCTTTACCCAGCGGGTGGTGAGGGATTGGAATGCCCTGCCTGCTGCAGTTGTAGATGCGTCTAGTTTGGGGGCGTTTAAGAGATCTCTGGATAGGTTTATGGACGAAAAGGGATTGGTATAGGCTAGTGGGTCATTGTTTTTGTAACTGGTCGGCGCAACATCGTGGGCCGAAGGGCCTGTTCTGCGCTGTAATGTTCTATGTTCTATGAATTGCTTACAAAGGTAGGGAGGTTATGCTTCAGTTGTACAGAGCATGGTGAGTCCACATCTGGAGAATTGTGCACAGTATTGGTCTCCTTGTACAAGGAAAAACGTAAATATATTTGAAGCAATTCAGAGAAGGTTTACTAGACTAATGAGGAATGGGTGAGTTCATAGAATCATACTGCGCAGAAGAGACCCTTTGGCCCATCGAGTCTGCATCAACACATTAGAAACACCTGAACTCCCACCTAATCACATTTATCGGCACTTGGCCCGTAGCCTGAATGTTATGATGTGCCAAATGCTAATCCAGATACTTTTTAAAAGTATGTGAGACAACCCTCCTCTGGGTAAAAAAGTTTTTCCTCGCATCCCCCTAAACCTCCTGCCCCTCACCTTGAACCTATGTCCCTTCGACTAAGGGAAACAGGTACTCCTCATCTGCTCTATCCATGTCTCTCAATCTCACCTGTCTTCTCTACTCCAGTGAAAACAACCCAAGCCCACGCAACCTCCCTTCATAGCTTAAATGTTCCATCCCAGGCAGCATCCTGGTGAATCTCCTCTGCACCCCTTCTAGCACAATCACATCCTTCCAATAATGTGGCAATCAGAACTGCACATAGTACTCTAGCTGTGGTCTTACAAAATTTCTATACAACTCCAATGTAACTTCCCTGCTTTTGTAATCTGTGCCTTGACTGATAAAGTCGTGTCCCATTATGTCTTTTTCACCACCCTACTAACACGCCCTTCCACTTTCAGAGATCTGTGGACAAACACACCAAGGTCCCTTTTGTTCCTCAGAATTTCTTTGTGTCCTGCCATTCATTGAGCACTTTTTTGTCAAATTACTTACATCCTTTAAAAAGGATAAACACTTGGCACATCATAACATTCAGGGCTATGGGCCAAGGGTTGGCAGATGAGATTAGGTGGGAAGTCAGCTGTTTCTAATGTATCGGTGTGGATTGCCTTATGAGGAAAGGTTGAAGAGGTTAGACTCATATCCACTAGAATTTAGAAGAGTAAGAGGTGATTTGATCCAAATGTTTAAGATCCTGAGGGGTAGTGGTGTGGGGGTGGAGAGGATGTTTCCTCTTGTGGGCGGATCTAGCACCAAGAATCACTGTTTAACAAATAAGGTGTTGCTTATTTAAGACAGATGAAAAATGTTTTCTCTCTGAGGGTGGTGAGTCTTTGGAACTCTCTTCCTCAAAAGGCAGTGGAAGCAGAATCTTTGAATATGTTTAAGATTGAGCACATTAAGATCCTTGATTAACATAGGGGCTATTGGTTATCGAGGGCAGGCAGGAATATGGGAGTTTGGATCCATGATCTTATCGAATGGTAGAACAGATTCAGAGGAGCCGAATGGCCTACTCCCCCTCATCGTGTTTGATCTTGGAATTAAGCTTTTTGTGCCCCCTCCCCTGGTCGAACGAGTGTTGATTTCAAAGGCCAATTCCATACAATATATGATATGATTTTTTTGGGAAATTGAAACCAATGAGGTGATCATTTCTCCTCTGCTTTTATTTGGCATACTTGCTTCCCTCATCTCCCATCATCAGTCCTCAGTATTGGCCCAGACAGTGCATTCCATTCACGGCAGAGACACACCACCACCTACTATAGAATGATGCATCTCGGTAGTGACCATTCAGCCCATTGGGCCCTTGTCAGCTCTCTGAAAGAGGTATTTTAACACTGCTTTCCTTTCCCTTTGTCTACAGTCCTGCATTGTTTGTCCTCCAAGTACATACCCACTTCTCTTTGAAAGCTATTAATTGCTTCCTCTACCCTTTCAGGCAGCACATTCCAGATCATAACTCCAGTTCTTAAAAAAAATTAATCACCCCCTGGCTTTTTTGCCAATTATCTTAAATCTGTATCCTCCGGTTACCAATCCTCCTGCTTCTGATTTTCTGTTGAAATCAAAATTGGTTTCGTGTTTGGTTTTGGGGATTAGAGATTTCCTTTTATCCTTTACATCATAGAAGCCCAGTAAAATATTTTAGTTACTTCCAAAGGTTGTAATTAGAAGTTAAGAACACTTGAGTTTGCCCCAATGGCTGTGGATAAATGGAGCACATGGCGCAATAAGGAGCCATGTGAAACAGACAGCTTCTGGGAGTGTGGATGATTGACCTGAAGCAGGCATCGGGTTTATGCACCAGGCACCACGATTCGAAGAAAAGGTGAGGGCCAGAGGGAGGAGGACAGAGGAGATATGGGAGGTTGTGGAAAAACTGATTCCACTGGCAGGAGGATTAATGCCCAGAAGAGACAGATTTCAGGCACATGGCAAAAGAATTACAAGAGGCTTGGGGAGATGTTCATCTCCCCTGAACCAAGTGTAAAGGGAGTCCTTTAGGGGGTGGGGAGGAGGAAGGTGTGACCAGGCTGTGGAGTTGGACGTTCTGCCACGATCCTAAAGAATGGCAGAGCAGGCTCGAAGGGCCAAATGGCCTTCTCCTGCTCCTATTTTCTGTGTTTCTATGAATGACTGGTAATGCACTGTCTTGACAGGAGTAACAGAAGCAGATCCAGTACCAAGGAGAAGTTGGAAAAAAGACAATCAACATGCTTTTCCCACTCACGATCCAATATTCTTTGCCTGCTAGTCAGCCTGTACAATACTGGGAAAAGCCTTACTTGTGAGGGCCAGTCCTTGCTGAGACCAGAGGCATGGGCTCATGTGTGCCCCTGCATTAACTACTGCCCTATGGAGGCTGTAGGGGGCAAAATATTTGAGGAAAAAGTGCATGGGAGAATCACACTGGGAACTTCTACACATCCTTAACTTCAGGGACAAAGCAATCAGTCCAACCAGGGATGGTTGATGTTTGTCTTCCACATAGACAACTAGACCTACCTCTTATTGACCCAGTATGTTCCCACTACCTTTTCATTCTTGGCTTTCATCCAAAACTCAAATTTTAAAATGTGTCCTTCAAATCTTAAATCAGGAACTGAATTCTCAAACTCAGTGCTCCCCTCACTTTTTAATCCCTTAACATTTAATTTTTTTTGGTCCAAGTTCTCTTGTTCTCGATTCATTTTCACAAAGTACTGGAAACAAGACTTCTTTTCATGTATCTAAACTATCCATCCTTCCAGCATTTTAATTAATTGAGAAAGAAAAACATTGTTTTAGCTGAGCTGACTCTGCCTTCTGTCACAGGACTTGCATGAAAGATTTGACATTGTCCTCTCACCGGAGAGAGGACATCAACAGATTCAAGTACCTTTGGCTGCCCACTAAGTTAGGGCACTCCAAGTTGCACAACAATTATAACCCAGCAGTGACATTTTGAAATAGAATGGAGAGGTGCTCGGATGCAACTCATCAAAGGTACACCATACAACCAAGTGCTCAATTTTCAAAGCTCAGTTCAACAAAAGGAGATTGTCATCGACTTCAGGAAGTATTGTGCAGGACACGCCCTTGTCTACATCAATGGGGACAAAGTAGAGATGGTCAACAGCTTCGAGGTTTTAGTTGTCCAGCTCACCAACAACCTATCCTGGTCCCCCCCATGCCAACATGATAGTTAAGAAAGCCCACCAATGCTTCTATTTTTGCAGAAGTCCAAGGAAATTTGGCATGATCACCATGACTTTCACCATCTTTTACAGATGCACCATAGAAAGCATTCTTTCTGGTTGTATCACAGCTTGGTATGGTTCCTGTTCTGTCCAAGACCACAAGAGACTACAAAAGGTCAGAACAAAGCCCAATCCACCACACAAACCAGCCTCCCATCCACTGACACTGTCTAAACTGCCAGCTGCCTCGGAGAAGCAGCCAGCATAATTGAGGACCCCTGCACCCTAAGCATACTCTATTCCACCTCCTTCCTTCGGGAAAAAGATACAAAATTCTGAAACCACATAAGAACCGACTCAAGAATAGCTTTTTCCCTGCTGCCAACAGACTTTTGAATGGACCTACCTTGCGCTAAGTTGATCATTCTCTGCACCCTAGCTATGACTGTGACACTGCATGCTGTACTCTCTTCTCTCTGAATAGTATGCTTGTCTGTATAGTGTACAAGAAACAATACTTTTCACTGCATACCAATACATGTGACAATAATAAACCAAATCAAATTACACAGAATGTTAAGGCACAGAACAGACCCAATAAACAGTTCCATCCCCCACGTCGATGTTCCAGGCAATCCTCCTCCCATGCTTCCTTATCTCACCTTGTAAGAATATCCTTTCATTCCTTTCTCGTTCATGTGTTTATCCATCCTCCCCTCAAATGCATTTGTGCCATTTTCAGTGTGGGGTTATGGGGATAGTGTGGGGGAGAGGTCCTGGGTAAGATACTCTGTTAAAAGTCAATGCAGACGCGATGGTCTCTGCTGCACTGTAGGGATTCTATGATTCGCCCTGACCACTGGCAGCAGGTTTCACATCTGCAGCTCACTAGGTGAGAAGTCGTATCTCTAATTCCTGCTCGGATTTATTAGGTTGTGTCAAGCCCCTAAGTATTGGGCACTCCCACAAGCGGAAACATCACCTTCATGCCTACCCTGTCAAGCTCTTTCACAAGTCTGACGACAAATTAGCAAGACTGCCGTACTGTAAGAGCTGCTCAGATTTATTTATTTTTTCCTGCCAAGTTCAGTTGACACAGCAGCACATCAAATACACATTATCGAGCCCTTGTAGCAGATACGGAAGAATTCATGAGCTGCTTGGAGGCAATTAACCTCCCTTTGGAAATTACTTAATTTTACTAATCTTTCTCTTTATAAATTATTTCAGCAGGATGTTGGCCCTCAAACACATAATTGTCTGTGTGGTTTTGGAGTTATACTTAAAAGCATATTATTCTGGAGTTGGGAATTGTGGCCCGTGGTTGGTGAAATGCAAAATGTTCCTAACTTGAACATCAATTAAAACGTCTCAAGGAAGCTTCAAGTCACACATAGAAACTATGTGCTTTTCAAAAGACAGGTTGAATTTTTGAGATATCCCACATTAGGGATCTTGGCCGGAGGAGTTAACTGCGGCCACATAAAAGCAGCATGTCCCTATCAGTTCCATCATATCATCATCCACTGATGGCAATTTGAGGCATTCCCACCAAATCAAGACAAAAATCACAGTTTAACACCTTAAATTTGGCACTTCTGGTTTCTGGAGTATTCACGATTTCCACAATCCTGCTGATATAGTAGCAGCTGTGCCTTTAGCACCTAGGTCCTTGCTTTAGAATTCCCTGCCTCAACCTCTCCAGTTCCCTCTCCTCCTGCAAGGCACTTAAAACCTACCTAGATCACCAAGCTTTGAGCCACCTGTCCTAATACTGTCTTAATAGAAACCCCCACAGTATAGAGGGGCCATTCAGCCCATCATGTCTGCAGCAATTCTTCAAAATAACATCCCGCCCAGGCCCTCCCCTTCACCCTATCCCCATAACCCCATGCATTTGCCTTGGCTAATCCACCTAACCTACATATCTTGGGACACTAAGGGCAATTTAGCAAGGCCAACCCACATAACTTCCACAATGTTGGACATTTTGTCAGAAACTTCCCTATGAAGCCTTACAGTGTCAAAGCAAAGCATTCAGCCCATTGAGTCTGCACCAATTCTTTGTCACGAGCATCTTACCCAGGCAGGTTCCCTTTAACCCCTTGCATTTATCCGATTAATCCCCCTAACCTACATGTCTTGGGACACTAAAGGTCAATTTAGTATGGCCAATCCATCCAACCTGCACATCTTTAGGACTGTGGTAGGAAACCGGAGCACCCACACAGTCACCCAAGGCCAGAATTGAACCTGGGTCCCTGGTACTGAGAGACAGCAGTGCTAACCAATGTGCCAGCCTCCTGGGTGTTATACACTATACAAACATAAATTTGAACGGTTAACCAGGAAATCAGCCCCATTAGGATCCATCAAATAACTGGAATTCTCCAACTGAGCAAGTTCCAGCAATGAATATATTCAAAGCTGACACAAACATCGATTTTCATCATCAAGGGAATTGAGAGAGGAAAAGAGAGTCGAGGTAGAAGATGAGCCACAACTGTACCAATTGAAGAAGTTGGCACGAGGGTCTACTCCTGTTCTTATTTTTACATTCTTTTCCATTCAAAGAGTAAATAGTAATGACTCATTGGCTCACGAGTTTTTTCCACTGAAGATCAAAACATCAGCAAGAAGAATCCATTTGTGGCTCACGCAGGGAATTGGACATAGCATTAGATGAAAAGAAGAGGCTTAATGTTGCAAAAATGTCCGAAGATCGGGAGTGTTTTAGAAATATGTAAATCGCCACCAAAAGGTTGATAAAAGGGAAAAAAAACAGAATGAGAGTAAACTAGGCAGAAATACATAAAAGTCCTTCCAAATTCTTCCAAAGTAAATGTTGGTCCCTTAGTATCAGAAACAGGAGAAATTACGGGAAATAAAGAAACGGCAGAAGCCTCGAACAAATATTTTGTGTCCATCTATTCAGCAGAAGCTGCAAGTTCCATACCTGAAATTGATGGCAACCAAGGTGCTAAAGAGAGTGAGCAAAGAAAGAAATTAGTATCAGTGGAGATGAAGTATTAGAGAAACTTAGGGAACTGGAATTGGACAAATGCCAGGACCTGATGGCTTACACCCTTAGGTTCTAAAAGAGATAGCTGCAGGGAAGGTAGACGTATAACTATAATTTTCCAAAATTCCTATGATTTGGGGAATGGTTTCATTAGATTGGAATTTAGCAAATGTTACACCGCTTCGAGAAAGAAGGGAGTATTGTGTGCAGTTTTGGTGTCATTATCGGAGGAAGGATTAGGAGAAGTACAGCGAAGGTTTACAGGTTGATACCTGGGATGGCAGGTCTGTCATATGAGGAGAGACTAAGTCACTGGAATTTAGAAGAGTGAGAGGGGATCTCATAGAAACTTATAAAATTCTAACAGGGTTAGAGGGTAGATGCAGAAAGAATGCTCCTGATGGTGGGGAGTCCACAACAAGGGGTCATAGTTGAGGATAAGGGATAAATGTTTTAGGACTGAGGTGAGGAGACATTTTTTCACCCAGAGGACGGTCAATGTGTGGAATTCACTATCACAGAAACTAGTTGAGGCCAAAATGTTACGTCATTTCAAGGAAGAATTATATATCGCTCTTGGGGCTAAAGGGATCAAGGGATATTGGGGGAGTTGGGGGGGGAAAAAAATCAGGACATTGAATTCAATGATCATCCATGATCAAAATGAATGACAGCAAGCTCGAAGGGTTAAATAGCCTACCCCAGCTTCTATTTTCTATATATGTTTCAATGTATTTTTCCTGATGTCCTAGGCGGCACAGTGGTTCACACTGTGCCTTACAGTCCCAGGGACCCAAGTTCTACTCCTGGCTCGGGTCACTGTCTGTCTGGAGTTTGCACATTCTCCCCGTGTCTGCATGGGTTTCCTCCCACGGTCCAAAAGACGTGCTGGTTAGGTGCATCGGCTGTGCTAAATTCTCCGTGTACCCAAACAGGCGCTGGCTGGAATACGGCGACTGGGGGATTTTCTAATAAACTTATTTGTGACACTAATAAATAAACTTAAAGTAAATTGCAGTGAATACAGGGCTAGACTACCTAACCTCACCTCATACAACAATCCAGCCTTCCCACAAATCAGCCCAGTGAACCTTCGCTGCATTCCCCATTTTTCCACATCGCCTCAAAATCCCACAACCCCGATACCATTTTAGTCAATCTCTACTGCCCTCTTTCCAAGGTCTCATATAATCAAATATATAATCATATAATTCTACAGTGCAGAAGGTGGTCATTTGGCCCAGTGAGTCTGCACTCACTGCAATCCCACTCAGGCCCTATTCCCATAGTCCCATATATTTATCCTGCTAATCCCCCTATACAGAGGGAGAATTTGGCATGGCAAATTGGCTTAACCTGCACGTCTTTGGACTGTGAGAGAAAACCAGAGCACCCATAGGAAACACAGACATAGGGACAATGTGCAAACTCCACACAGACAGTGACCCAGGCCGGGATTTGAACCCAGGTCCCTGGCGCTGTGAGACAGCAGTGCTAACCACTGTGCCACCATGCTGTTCCAAAAATTTTACTTTAAGTGTGATGCCCAGGGTTTGCATTTGTATTGTGCTTCACATAAGCACCAACATCTCAAAGCACTTTACAGGCTTTTGAAGTACAGTCACTGTTGCAACCTAGAAAACTCAGCAGCTAACTCGTGTACAGCAAGTTCCCACAAATATCCATGTGGTACTGAGCAGATGATTTGTTTTGAGATGACGACTGAAGGATAAACATTGGCCAGGACACAACGAATAATTAATTCCCCAGCTCCTTGTTTGTCAGGGCATCTCTTGGGATGGGTGGGGGGGGAGGAGCGCAGTGGTAGTCTCAGTTTAAAGTCGCTTCGAAAGGATAGTGACAGCATTCCTTCAGTGCTGCACTGGAGGGTTGGTCTAGACTTTTGCACTTTCCAAAATCCTTCAGATTGAGTCCAATCGGCGATCTATAAATGCTTTTGTGTAACCGTCCACCTTTTGTACCTGATACTTTTACTCATACAGTCCAAAATTCCTTATACAAATTCTCAGCAAATGAGTAAGCAGCGGGCTCTTTGCAATCGACATGATGGTAACAAGATGACTAACCTTGTAGGTCGTCATCCGATGCTGTGCAATCACAGTGAGTTTTTCCACCAGTTCCCGTAAATGTTCTTCCGTGGCGTGTGATATGGTGCTCAACACGTCAGAATTCACCTCTGTCACACCATGTTTCTTTCCTGCAGAAGGAGTAATGGCGAGTAATGCGTCATTAATTACTGTCCAATTCAAAACAAAAGGCTTGTATCAACTTCCCATCAAGCTCAAAATACAATACACGGATCTTTGGAAAGTCACAAACTCTTCCTGTTCATTTTTAGCAACCCACACATGAATACAGAGGAGATTTACAAGGATGTTGCCTGGACTGGGAGGCATGCCTTATGAAGTTAGGTTGAGGGAACTGGGTCTCTTTTCCCTGGAGAGACGTAGGTTGAGACGCGACCTGATAGAGGTTTATAAAACGTTGAGAGGAATAGATAGGGTGGATTCTCAGAGGCTATTTCCCCGGGTTGAAATGGTCGTTACGAGAGGACACAGGTTTAAGGTGTGGGGAGGAAAGTACAGAAGTGACGTTAGGGGTAAGTTTTTCACTCAGAGGGTGGTGAGTGAATGGAATCGGCTGCCGTCAGTGGTGGCGGAGGCGAACTCGCTGGGGTCTTTTAAAAGACTTCTGGATGAGTATATGGGGTTTTATGGGATTGAGGGTTATAGATAGGAGTTGATGTGATCGGCGCAACTCGTGGGCCGAAGGGCCTGTTTGTGCTGTAGTGTTCTATGTTCTATGAATGCTGTGAGTTAGATACGTGGGTTAGGTCGATTGCGGATTAGCTGTGTGGGTTAGACTGATTGCGGTTTACATGCGAGAGTTAGGTTGATTGCGGGTTAGAAGAATTGCAGTTTAGGTGGATTGGCTATGCTAAATTGACCCTTGTCAGGAGGATTTGCAGGGTAAATACGTGGGGTTATGGGGAGAGGGACTGTTGGCAGTGCAGGCTTGATGAACCGAATGGTCACCTCCTGCACTCGGGATTCTACATAGAATCAGAAAGTGATGGGGAGAAACCCAGCAGGTCAGGCAGTATCTGTGGAGAGAGAAACTGGGTCACGTTTTGAGTTCCATATGACTCTGGAACGTTAACTCTGCTTCTCGTGGTGTTGCCGGACCTGCTGAGTTTTTATAGTATGTTTTCCCCTCCCCAAACTCCAGCATCCACAGTATTTTGCTTTTATGCTGCATTTTTTTTAATGTGTCAAAATGTCCCAAGATGCTTCATGGGAGCCACTATCAAACAAAACTTGACACTGAACCCTCCCCCCCACCTCCCATAAGGAACTATGAGGATGGGTGATCACAGGTTTGGTTGAAAATAGAGCATCTTAAAGGGGGTGGGGCGGAGGTAGAGGACTGGAGAGGTTTAGGGAGGAAACTCCAGATTTTAGCACAAAGGCAACTGAAGGCAATGCCTCCCTTAAATCAGTGCAGCTCTCCCAAAAAGGAGAGTCACAAAATAGTATGAACCGATTCAAAAAAGTATGTCATTGATTGAAAGGGCAAAGGATCAGGATTCTTATAATGATACAGCTTCAAATAACTATTCATCTCACAACCAAAAAGCTGGCTCTAAGCACTGGGAAATATACATATTTTATTTTGCCTTGAGCGCTCTATTTCGAGGTCACTTGGAAGGCGAGTATCGCATTAAAACGATCACAAGAGAAGCACAGCTTGGGTGGAAATAGGTAAAGGGAGCATCATGAGCAAGTATTTATTCAAAACGGTTACAATTGATTTTCATATATAATACTTATTAGAAAAACACTACACTGCGGCAATAACAGCATCAGAATGAAACGTTTAAAAAAAGGCAAAAAACTGTGTGAAGATTATTTGGAGCAATTTATTTAAATTGTGGAACTTTAGTTTGATGCGATTAATTGACAAGACAACAAAAACAGCCAAAAATAAAATGATGGTATTATTGGCATCGTAGCTCTTGGCACCAAGTGGCTGACCTCATGTTATAAGGTTATTTTTAGCACTATTTACTGTCGAAGCTGGTTCATTTACAGCAACAACTTGTGTTTATAGAGTTCTCTTTCTGTCCTAAAACATTCCAAGGTATTGCACAGGAGTGGCAGCAAACAGAATTTGGCGGAAGCAAAACGGAGATTTCAGAACTGGCCACCAAAAGCTTGGTCAAAGAAATGACTCAGGGAGAATTTTAAACGATGAGAGAGATAAGAGGCAAAGTGACTCAGGGAGGAAGTAACAGAGCTTTGGGCTGAGGCAGCTGAAGGCAAAAGCTGCAAACAGGAGAGAGACCGAAATCAGCAATGCACAAGAGACCAGAATTGGAGGAGCGCACAGATCTCCGGGGGCAAGGCAATGTAGACACACCAGTCATGTAGCAGTAAAGGAGCCGGTGAGGTAGAGAATAAAAAAACTACTGCTTCTGACAGCAAAGCCTGGACCAGAGGAACGTCACCACTGAAGCACGGAGGGGTGAAACCAGGAAGTACTTCACACAATATGGCAGAGGGGAAACATGAAACCTAAAAAAGACCCTACAGGCTTTTCTGCCATTGAATGATGTCACAGCTGATCCATATCTTAACTCCATGGTCTTCTATGTCTTTGTCCAACAAAAAATGATTATCTCAGACTTAGAATTATTATTTGAGCCTCAGCTCAATTGGACAGAGATGCAAATTTCCACCACTGTTTTCATGAAGAATGCTTCTCAATCTCTTCCCGCAAGTGGCCCAGTTCTGATTTTAAGGCCGTGTCCCCTAGCCCTGGATTCTCTGACCAGCAATGGTTCTTTATCAAACCCATCAGTTTCAACTCAAAATCCCAAAAACGCAATTAAATCTGCCGTTAACCTCCTAGGTTCCAGGGTATTAAGAATATGAAACAAAGGTAAGTTAGTTGGAATTTCTGATATAGTCAGTCAGGTTCTAACAATGTGGAACAGGCACAAGTAGGTCTTGATTTGATTTACCATATGTATCGGGATACAGTGAAAAGTATTGTTTCTTGCGTGCTATAGAGACAAAGCATACTGTTCATAGAGTATATGGAGAGAACAAAAGGGAAGAAAAGGGAGAGGGTGCAGAATATAGTGTTACAGTCATAGCTAGGGTGTAAGGAAAGATCAGCTTAATATAAGGTAGATCCATCAAAGGTTTGATGGCAGCAGGGAGGAAGCTGCTCTTGAGTCAGTTGTTATGCAATCTCAGACAATGGCATCCTCCTGTTCCTATGCTCTAATTAACAGCTAAGGATTAACTAAACACTCATTTCTGCTTTTCTCATCGTTGCTGACAGACTGAAGACCTTGACAAAGTGGCAACTACATTTGTCTCCAAATAGTCCTCTGGTTGCATAGAATTTGAATACTGCTAAGACGACAGGCACACCGTTGGAGTTTTTGGCCTTGCACTCTCAGGACAGATGCAAGAATACCAAAATTCAAAGAAAACAATATGGCATGAGAAAAGGGTGCGGATAGAAAGCTCCATCCAACTGGTCGTGGCATTGTCATGGAGAATGCACAACGCCATTTATACACAATGATATATGATCAAGACTGGCAGCAGAAAGGAACAAATGAAGGTGAAACATTGTGCTGTGTCATTGGGACTTGTTGGGAACTAGCTTTGGGATGGGAGCTCCTAATGCATTAGTCATAGAGGTTTACAGCATGGAAACAGGCCCTTAGGCCCAACTTGTCCATGCCACCCTTTTTTTTCAAAAACCCCTAAGCTAATCCCAACTGCCCATATTTGCCCTATATCCCTCTATATCTAGCGTAGCCATGTAACCATCTAAATGCTTTTTAAAAGACAAAATTGTACCCGCCTCTACTACTATCTCTGGTGGCTTATTCCAGATACTCACCACCCTCTGAAAAAATTGACCCACTGGACACTTTTGTATCTCTCCCTTCTCCCCTTAAACCTATGCCCTCTAGTTTTAGACTCCTCTACTTTTGAGAAAAGATGTTGACGATCTAGCTGATCTATGCCCCTCATTATTTTATAGACCTTTATAAGATCACCCCTCAGCCTCCTGCATTCCAGAGGAAAAAAATCCCAGTCTATCCAGCCCGTCCTTACAACTCAATCCATCAAGTCCCAGTAGCATTCTAGTAAATCTTTTTTGCACTCTTTCTAAATTAATAATATCCTTTCTATAATAGGGTGACCAGAATTGCACACAGTACTCCAAGTGTGGCCTTACCAATGTCTTGTGCAACTTCAACAAGACATCCCAACTCCTGTATTCAATGTTCTGACCGATGAAACCAAGCATGCTGAATGTCTTCTTCACCACTTTGTCCACCTGTAACTCCACTTTCAAGGAACTATGAACTTGTACCCCTAGATCTCTTTGTTGTGTAACTCTTCCCAACGCCCTATCATTAACTGAGTTAAATTCTGCCCTAGTTCAATCTACCAAAATACATCACCTTGCATTTGTCTAAATTAAACTCCATCTGCCATGTGTCTGCCCACTAGCCCAATTGATCAAGATCCCATTGCAATTGGAGATAACTTTCTTCACTGTCCACTATGCCACCAATCTTGCATTACTAGCTGTTTACAGGCCATTCTACACGTGCCTCAATTTATACAGTTAGTACAAATGTAATTATCACATTTAAACATGCGGCTCACATTGCCACAGAGTACACGAGGTACAAGCATAAATTTGATTAAGGGAAACTTAGATGAGCATTAAGGAGCATGAAAGGAAGAGAAGGAAATGCTGATGGGGTGAGATAGAGGACACAGAGATGGAGGAGAGTAAGAGAGACAGTGGAAGGAGGCTTGTTTGGAGCATGGGCCCAAAAACAAAATACTGCAAATGCTGAAAGTCCGAAATTAGAGAAAAAAGTGCTGGAAATACTCAGTAGGCCAGGCAACATTGGTGGTTTCAGGTTAATGACATTGTCGAAGCTGGCACTGGCCAAATGGGCTGAATGGCCTGTTTCTGTGCTGTAAAATTCTATACAGTACAATTGGTAACCTACACAGGTATGAACACCAATGAGAAACGAGACAAATCATGAAAAAAAAAGGAGGAAATAAGGCACATTAAAAATAAAATTGCTGCAGTGATAGATAAATGCTGATGGATCTCCCAGGGTGCCACTTATAAATTATTCAAAACGCAGTAAGGACAGGAATGTTATGCTTTGTGATGCATAATGCATTATCCTGCTGCTAAGAAGCTTAAAAGGTTCCAAGGAGAAACTTTAAGATGACAGGTTCAATTGCTAGTTAAGTTAACACTGGGCAAGTTCATAGTTCAATTGGGCCAAAATGCTGCTTTGATTTTTTAAAAAAGTTTCTTTCACAGGATCAATAAGAGGTTGCAGTTAAATAGACTCAGGTAGATTCTGTTAACATCATAGAATCCATACAGTACAGGAGGGCGGCACTTAGCCCATTGAGCCTGCACTGACAACAATCCCAACCAGGCCCTACCCCTATAACCCCAAGTATTTACCCAACTCACTCCTCTGACAACAAAAGGGCAATTTTAGCATGGCCAATCAACCTAACCTGAACACCTTTGGACTGAGGGGGGAAACTGGAGCACTCACAGGAAAGCTACGCAGACATGGGGAGAATGTGCAAACTCCACACAGTCACCCAAACCATTGTACCACCCAGGGAATTTTCCTATTCACTTCAACAAGTGGCAATGTGGGAGGAGAAGGAAGGAAGAAAGAGGAACGCAGGGAGAAAAGGGAATGAGACTGAGGCTTAGATCCCTTTCCTCATTCCCCGTGGACAGCACGGTGGCACAGTGGTTAGCTCTGCTGCCTCACAGCACCAAGGACCCGGGTTCAACTCCTGGCTTGGGTGACTATCGATGCAAAGTCTACACATTCTCCCCATGTCTGCGTGGGTTTCCTCCAGGTGCTCCACTTCCCTCCCACAGTCTGAAAGACATGCAGGTTAGGTGCAATGGCAATGCTAAATTCTCCCTCAGTGTACCCAAACAGGTGCCAGAGTGTGGCGCTGCAGTGAAGTTACTGTGAAAATCAGAGTGTGCAGAAGGCCATTTGGCCCACGGAGTCTGCACTGACCACAATCCCGCCTAGGCCCTATTTCTGTAACCCCATACATTTACCCTGCCAATGCCCCTGACACTAGGGGCAATTTAGCATAGCCAATCAACCTAACCTGAATGCCTTTAGAATGTGGGAGGAAACTAGATCACCAGGAGGAAACCCACACAGACATGGGAAGAATGTGCAGACTCCCCACAGACAGTCACCCAAGGCCAGAATTGAACCCGGGTCCCTGGTGCTGTGAGGCTGCAGTACTAACCTGTTGTGACACCCTTTCCCCAACAATTGTAAGCATCATGGACTGCTGGGGGAGCAGACGAAATAGGAAAATCCACCGGAAGGTTGTCTGATCGGTAAGTGGCCAAAAATAGAATCTGTGCCAAGAGAGTGAGATGACTTAGGAAAAATGAACATCAACAATTCCACTCAGAGGGTGGTGGGTGAGTGGAATCAGCTGCCGTCGGTGGTGGTAGTGGAGGCAAACTGATTGGGGTCTTTTAAGAGACTTTGGATGAGTACGTGGGATTTAATGGGATTGAGGGTTATAGATAGGCCTGGTAGGTAGGGATATGATCAGTACAACTTGTGGGCTAAAGGGCCTGTTTGTGCTGTAGTGTTCTATGTTCTATATGTTAACTGCAATCTCTGGAGGAATCAGAGATGCTCCAATTTGGCATGCAAAGTAAACCTCCAGTGTGTGCACATAAGGCCTCCTTATACACTAACAAGAGATGGTGGAAGAGCCAGGACTTTAAAAAAAACCAAAAGCATAACTCCCGTCATTGGAGACTGAAGAGCAAAACTACACAACAGTGAATTGATGGGGATTTTTTTT
Organism: Carcharhinus amblyrhynchos; assembly: GCF_965287045.1. Lineage (NCBI taxonomy): Eukaryota > Metazoa > Chordata > Chondrichthyes > Carcharhiniformes > Carcharhinidae > Carcharhinus > Carcharhinus amblyrhynchos. The sequence continues at coordinate 123,337,331 of NC_137331.1, forward strand.
TGCAGGTGGCTCAGGACGTTCCGAGGAAGCTGGGAGGAAGATTTGCGGCTCCCGAGGCAGCCTATTTATGTGCATGAATTACACACCAGACAAACCACCCTCCCAGCAACAGGTACAATCAATGGAAGTAACACAAAGGATCAAGAAAGTGCCTTTGGGGTTTTCCACAAACTCTCCGAAGCCACCCGGGGGCTGGGGGGGGAGCAGACAGAGCGACGACTTAAGAAACAGCATGTGTGGGATGGGGTCCGGCGGGAGGGAGATTGGGGAGTGGAATGCAATTTACAACATAAAAAAAATGGAAACCTGCATCAACTTAACTGGAAGGGTCACTCAAATAACCAATTCAAATCACAGGTTTCACAGTGATGCAAGAAGCTGATGTCTACAGATAAGACGGATTCACTTCTCCCTTCCGATTGCTCCTATATAGTTCAGCAATTACACGAAGGGCAGTGTGAAAATGAGAACAGTGGGCCGATAGAAACACCAGCAGAATAGAAAGGGCGGGGGGGGGCGGTGGGGAGCGGAGAGCAGGGGAAGAAATTCCTCATTAAACCGGCACCTTGGGCGTTTGCTGTTTTTCACAGGCTCCACAAATTCGCTCAGGGGAAAGAGAAAGATCAAGCTGCAGTCAAGAAAGCAAGCCGTAAAGCACACCAGAACAAATCAGACTTCCCTATCCAGTTACCTCTTTGTTAAAAGCCAAGTATACAACTTTAGAAAAAGAACAAGAATAATCTGCACAGACTCAGTCAAGTTAGCATTTAAAAAAAAATCCCGGGGGGGGGGGGGCGAAAAATCAAGATGAGTTTTGAAAAGGGCCTCGTTTTTCAAACAAACTTTTCTCTTTAGCACAGGACAGTAAGGGACAAACCGCCACAACAACTATCTTATTTGTGGCTGCTTCTAAATCAAAAATTGCAACCCAATGAAGCATGCATTCGAAACTACCTCGCATAAAACCAGGGCAGGATTTTATTAACAAATTACCTGGGCAGAATTCAGCTAGAATTAAATTAACTCCAGTTGCAGGGGCTACTTTCACTCAAGGCTTTTAAAGAAAAGGTATCTGGGAGATTCTGCAGTCACACCCATAGGCTCAGTATGGGATGAAGCTAAAATGAAGACAATAACAGCACATTCTATCTATTATCAGGACTGTTAAAATGGGCTAACGGCCTTAGACTTCAGCACTTTGTGCTGTATTAATTCAAGAGTGCTCAAAAGTAATTCTTTATGCATCTTCCTTTTAATCACAACCTTTGGAAAACAACAGCAAAATACTGCAGATACTGGAAATCAGAAATAAATATAGAAAATGCAGGAAATACTCAGCAGAACTGGCAACAAAGTGGGGGAAGGAAATAGAACTAATGTACCTGACACAATGCACATACAGCATTTAGGCTATTCAGCCCTTTGAGTCTGTTCTGTTGTCCAACAAGGTCATGGCTTATCTGTTGTCAGGACATGGAGATGCCAGCATTGGACTGGGGTAGGCAGAGTAAGAAGTCTCATAACACCAGATTAAAGTCCAACAGATTTACTTGGAATCAAGAGCTTTTGGAGCGTTGTTCCTTCATCTCACCTGAGTCCACTCACTTGCTGAAGGAGCAGAGCTCCGAAAGCTCTCAATTCCAAATAAACCTGTTGGACCTGGTGTTGTAAGACTTCTTATTTGGATGTGGTCTTAACTCCACTTTGTCATCTGCTCCACCATAACCCTCGACTCCTCTGTTTGTTAAGTACCTGTCTAACTCAGCCTTGAATAAGTTCAACAACAGCAACGGGGACCTGGGTTCAACTCCAGACCTAGGTGACTGTGTGGCATTTGCATATTCTTCCCCTGTCTGCCTGGGTTTCCTCCAGGTGCTCCGGTTTCCTCCCACAGTCCAGGTTAGGCTGATTGAACATGCTAAATTATCCCAAGATATGTAGGTTAGAGGGATTAGTGGGGTTGATACATGGGGCAATGGGGATAGGCCCTGTGCTGCAGATGGCTGTGGAGGCCGGGTCATTGAGTGTCTTTAAGACAGAGATAGATAGGTTCTTGATTAATAAGGGGGATCAGTGGTATGGGGAAAAGGTAGGAGAATAAGGATGAGAAAATATCAGCCATGATTGAATGACAGAGCAGAGCTGATGGGCCAAGTGGCCTAATTCCTGTGTCTTATGGTGTGGGATTGTTGCAGTGCAAGCTCGATGGGTTGAATGGCCTCCTTCTGTACTGTAGGAATTTTATGGATTCAGTGCCTCCACTCCTTCACATACCAGAAACAAGCTCTCGTCATCTCCGTCTAAAAAGGCAGATCTTTTATTCTTAAATGATGTTCTCTAGCTCTAGACTCTCCCACGAGGAAATATCCTCCCAGAATTAAATCCCCTCAGGATCTCATGTGTTTCAATACAGTGCAATAACACATTATAAAATAATAATAAATCATAAGACTAATAAAAGTAACAGGTTTTAAGCAAGTGAAAGGGGATGGGCGGGGGGAGAAAGGCCTGTGATCTGTGGGAAGGCGAGTGGGATTAAATGACAAAAGGTCTGACGGTGCAAGGCCAAAGGGGTAATGGAACAATAAAGAACCACGTGATATGTTTAAAGTAGGTGCAAATGGCAGAATGATGAATCACTAACACCTGGAGAACAAAAAACAAGAGTAAAGCCAAAACAAGGGAAAGGAAACAAAATGGGGGCAGAGTTTACTGAACTCCAGAAGGCTGGCAAGTGCCACATTGAAAGATGAGATGTTATTCTGCGAGCTTGCTTTGAGCTTCACTGGAACATTGCAGGAGGCCAAGGACAGAAAGGTCAGAGTGGGAGCGAGATGGAGAATTGAAATGACAAGTCGACTGGAAGCTCAGGATCATGCTGGTGGACTGAACAAAAGGTGATCCGCAAAGTAGTCACCCAACCTGCACTTGGTATCCCACCGTGCAGAGAACACTGCATTGTGGACAATGAATACAGCATCCTGAACTGACACACACATAAAAATCACTGCTTATCTGGAAGGGAATGTGTATCTGGGGTTTGATACAGTGCGAGGGGAGGTGGTAAAAAAAACACACATATTGCACCTTCTGCACTTGTAAAAGGCACCATGGGAAAGGGAAGAGATGCTGGATCAACTGAAGAGAGGACCAGTATAATTAAGGATCCCACGCACCGCGGACATTGTCTCTTCCACCGTCTTCCGTCAGGAAGAGGAGGTCAGAAGAGATAGGTGAGGCGTTGAATGAATACTTTTCTTCAGTGTTCACTAAGGAGAGGAGCCATTTTTTGAGGATGAGTGCCGGATACAGGCTGATAGGATGGAGGAGATAGATATTCTGAGGGAAGATGTATTAGCAATTTTGAAAAATCTGAGGATGGACAAGTCCCCTGGGCCAGATGGGATACATCCTCGGATACTTTAGGAGGCAAGGGATGAGATTGTGGAGCCTTTGGCTTTGATCTCTGGTCCTCACTGTCCACAGGGATAGTGCCAGAGGACTGGAGAGTGGCAAATGTTGTTCCTCTTTTCAAGAAAGGAAATAGGAATGACTCTGGTAATTATAGGCCAGTTAGTCTTACTTCGGTGGTCAGCATCCTGAGAGATAGGATTTATGACCATTTGGAAAGATACAGTTTAACCCAGGATAGTCAGCACGGTTTCGTGTGGGATAAGTCCTGCCTCACAAATTTGATTGAATTCCTTGAGGAGGTAACTAAGTGTGTGGACGAAGGTAGAGCAGTTGATGTCGTATACATGGATTTTAGTAAGGCGTTTGATAAGGTTCCCCATGGTAGACTCATGAAGATAATAAGGACGTGGGGATAGAAGGAAATTTGGCCAATTGGATAAGTAACTGGCTTGTCTCATAGAAGACAGAGGGTGGTGGTGGTGGAGGGAAAATTTTCAGATTGGAGGCCAGTTACCAGCGGTGTACCACAGGGGTCAGTGCTGGATCCTCTGCTTTTTGTGATTTTTATCAATGATTTGGAAGAAGGGGCTGAAGGGTGGGTTAGTAAATTTGCTGATGACACCAAGATTAGTGGAGTGGTGGATGAGGTGGAGGGCTCTTGCAGGCTGCAGAGACATTGATAGGACGCAGAGCTGGGCCGAAAGGTGGCAGATGGAGTTTAACCCTGATAAGTGGGAGGTGATTCATTTTGATAGGACAAACTTGAATGCAGATTACAGAATCAACGACAGGGTTCTAAGGAATGTTGAGGAACAGAGAGATCTTGGGGTTCATATCCACAGATCTCTGAAGGTTGCCACTCAAGTGGATAGAGCCATGAAGAAGGCTTATAGCGTGTTAGCGTTTATTAACAGGGGGTTTGAGTTTAAGAGCCATGGGGTTATGCTGCAATTATACTGGACATTGGTGAGACCACATTTGGAATATTGTGTTCAGTTCTGGTCACCTCATTATAAGGATGTGGAAGCGCTGGAGGGAGTGCAGAGGAGATTTACCAGGATGCTGCCTGGTTTGGAGGGTAGGTCTTATGAGGAAAAGTTGAGGGAGCTGGGGTTTTTCTCTTTAGAGTGGAGGAGGATGAGAGGCGACTTAGTAGAGGTTTGTAAGATGATGAGAGGGATTGATAGTGTGGATGTGCAGATACTATTTCCTTGGTTGGATGTAGCTGTTACTAGGGGGCATAACTATAAGGTTCATGCTGGGGTATATAGGAGGGATGTCCGAGGTAGATTCTTCACTCAGAGAGTGGTTGGGGTGTGGAATAGACTACCTGCTGTAATAGTGGAGTTGGACACTTCAGGAACTTTCAAGCAGTTAATGGATAGGCACATGGAGCACTTCAGAATTATAGAGAGGGGATAGCTTGATCTTGGGATTGGACATAGCTCCGCACAACATTGAGGGCCAAAGGGCCTGTACTGTGCTGCAATGTTCTATGTTTCTATGAAAAGATACAAAAGTCTGAAGTCACATACCAATCATCTCAAGGACAGCTCCTTCCTTGCTGCCAGACTTCTGAAGAGAGTTAACTTGCATTAAGTTAATCTTTCTCTACACCTTAGCTATGACTAACCTTACATTCCGCGCACTCTCCTTTCTTTGTATTCCAATACACGTGACACGAATAAAATCAAATCAAAATCAAAGCACCGCAAAGAAATATGCTAAGGAGGAAAGGGCTGGTGATGAGGTGCTGACAGTGGCATCACACCACAAATGACTGGGTAGACCTGTCAAATACGGAGACCAGGGCAGAGGGAACCCTATCAGGAGGGGAGTGGAGTGAAGTGGAGGGCCGAGAGCTGAAGTGCAGGAAAAGGGCGGACATGATCCTCTTCTGATGAAAGGGCATGAACCTGGAAAGTCAGCTGTGTCTACGGATGTTGCCTGACCTGCTGAGTGTTCACTGCTGCTTTGGAAAATAGATGTTTGTGTGCACTCAGATTATAGTGTGACACATAACAAGCATATCGATTCATCGCTGAGGCTGCACAAAATAAAAATGATGAGGATGACAGTAGAACAGAGTTTACACAGGTATCAAAAACTCTGAGCAAGCCTAGCCTCGTCTCACAAGGAAAAGAACACAAAATCAAGATTATGAAAGGGTTCGATAGGGGAGAGATGATGCTCTTACCCTTTCCCCTCCCTCCCAATCAGGTCCCCTTTGCTCTGACCTCTATATTCAACAGATCATCTTCTGTCATTCATGGTATGATACCACCATCAGCACCTCATTCCCAGCACTCCCCATTTTAGCATATTCCCCTTTGATACTCTGGTCCACTCAATTACCCCAACAGCCCCTCCCTTTCCCATGATACTGATAATAAGCTCAGTCTCCCTACCAACACCCTTTATTTACACAATGAATAAAGCTTCACCCAAGTCAAACCTACAGTGCCCAGTCCAGGTAAACAGCTGGTTTTAAACATCAGCTGTTAAGCAAGTCTCTGTCCCTCAGTCAATAGGGGACTGCAAACTCCGTGAGGCCCACAGACAGATCCGTTGACAATCCTCCGTGGTCAACAGTAACTTCCCATGCAAGTGCAGGAGATGCAACAACTGTGTTTTTACCTCCACCCCCTCTCCAGATCAGGCCCCAAGAATCAGGGAACCATAAATAAGAACGTCACTAATAAATCCAGTAAGAATCACCATATCACAACACCTTCTAAAGGGCATATAACACAGAACAGTACAGCACAGTACAGGCCCTTTGGCCCTTGATGTTGTGCCGAGCTATGTCCGAACCCAAGATCAAGCTATCCCACTCCCTCTCATTCTGGTGTGCTCCAGATGCCTATCCAATAACCGCTTGAAAGTTCCTAAAGTGTCCGACTCCACTATCACAGCAGGCAGTCTATTCCACACCCCAGCCATTCTCTGAGTAAAGAATCTACCTCGGACATCCCTCCTGTATCTCCCACCACGAACCTTATAGTTATGCCCCCTAGTAACAGCTACATCCACGCGAGGAAATAGTTTCTGAATGTCCACTCTATCTATTCCGCCTCCCATCATCTTATAAACTTCTATTCAGTCCCCTAAGGGATGCCAACAAATATTGGCTTTGCCAGTGATGTCCACATTTCATGAATTCATTAAAAAAAGGATCTTCACCAAGAGAAAAGTTATAATGTAACTCACTACAACAGGGCCACGATGTGGAGGAGATGGTGTTGGACTGGGGTAGGCACAGTTAGAAGTTTCACAACGCCAGGTTTAACCAGGTTCAACCACTCACCTGATGAAGGAGCAGCGCTCCAAAAGCTTGCGATTCCAAATAAACCTGTTGGACTTTAACCTGCTATTGCAAGACTTCTTGCGACCACTACAGGGAGCAGTTGAGTCAAGAAAGTGGACTGTAGATTTATTTGGTGTCACGAGATAAGCAGGAAGGAGAAAGGAATAAGACATGTTGATTGGGTTAGACAAAGAGGGGCCTAAACACATGGGCCAGAATTCTCTGGCCATTCATGCCAACAGGATTCTCTGGTCCCCATGAAGTGAACAAAGATTTGGCTGAGTGTCCAGTTCTCTGTTCTCACTTACAGCAGTGATGGGGCATGAATGGCCGGAGAATTCCGGCCATGGTGTTGCCAGTTTATGCGCTGTAAATACTGTGTTGATTAAGATTACACGGCTTCATCACTAAACTGAAAAGCATGTCCAGCCTGACACTTGGACAAGTTCAGGTTTCAAGAGAAATCACGGAGGTCACAGCTGAAGTGATGTGTTTACCCCAAAAATATCAAGGCATTTGTCCTTTTGTTGCCTTTAAAAAAAAATCAATTCTCAGCCAAGCATTTCAAACTGCCTGCCATCAGTAGACGTGAAGAAAGTCAAAGGAGCCAATAGCAGAAAAGAAATAACACAAAACAAGCACATTTCCTGAGAACAGGACATCCCAAAGATTTTTTATAATCAATGTTGAAGCACTTTGGAGAAGCATGGCAACCAATGTGCATGCAACAAACTCTCACAAACACCCAATGCGATGGTGACCAGATATTCAAGTAACATTGGTTCAGGGGTAAATATTGGCCAGGACAATGGACAATCTCAGATGACACCAAGATTGGTGGCATAGCAGACAGTGAAGGTTATCTAGGTTTGCAACAGGGTCTTGATCAATTGAGCCATTGGACTGATGAATGGCAATTGGAGTTTAATTTAGATAAATGCGATTTTGGTAGATTGAACCAGGGCAGGACTCACTCAGGTAATGGTAGGGTGCTTGGAAGAGTTACAGAACAAAGTGATCTAGAGGTCCAGGTTCATAGCTCCTTGAAAGTGGATCTTGGGTGGACAGAGTGATGAAGACAGCAATCGGCATGCTTGATTTCATAGGTCAGAACATTGAATACAGGAGTTGGGATGTCTTGTTGAAGTTGTACAAGACATTGGTAAGGCCACACTTGGATACTGTGTGCGGTTTTAGTCACCCTATTACAGAAAGGATATTATTAAACTAGAAAGAGTGCAGAAGAGATTTACTAGGATGCTACTGAGACTTGATAGTACAAGTTATAAGAAGAAGCTGGACACACTGGGATTTTCTTCCCTGGCGCCTGGGGATGATCTTAGAGGTCTAGAAAATAATGAAAAGCATAGATAAGGTAGATAGTTAACATCTTTTCCCAAAGGTAGGAGAGTTTAAAACTAGAGGCCATAGGTTTAAGGTGAGAGGAGAGAGATACAGAAGGGTTCAGAGGGGCAATTTTTTGCACGGAGGGTGGTGAATGTCTGGAACAAGCTGCCAGAGGTAGTAGTAGCAGTACAATTTTATCTCTTAGAGTATTTAAGACAGTTACGTGGGTATACAGGGATATGGGCCAAACGTGGGTGATTAGGACTTGGTGCTAAAAACTGGGCAGCATGGACAAGTTGGGCCAAAGGGCCTGTTTCAATGCTATAAACCTCTGTGACTCTATGGGATCTGAGTGTTGCTGGCTGAGACAGCATTTATTGCCCATTCCTAACTGCTCTTGAACCAAGTGTCTCACCCTGCCATTTCAGAGAACAGTTAAGACTTAACCACATTGCTGTGGGTTTGAAGTCACATGTAGGCCAGTCCAGGTAAGGACAGCAGATTTTCTTCCCTAAATGACATTATTGAACTGTGATAGTGTACAAATGAAGCAGTGGCCTAATAGGAAAAATGGTCAAGTATTTAGTATAAAGTAAGGATAGCAGATCAAGCCATTTCAAAATGCCAGACTCCTGTAAAACTGACTGACTCTGAACAAAGAAATGACTACAATCAGAGAAGGCCAAGTGCTTGGCCTCAGTCTGTTTTGACTCCATATACCACGAGATAACATATGAGACATTAGATAAGGTCGGGAAGGAGGGAGTCACAGAATTTGTTTATTACAGAAAATAAGGCATAAAGGAGTCACAGAGCCAAGGTCGGGGATGAGGGAGTCATAGATTTTGTTTTGTTCAGTGTACCACTGCTTGTATTACTAACATCATGTAAGCTGATAAGAAAATGTATAATTATTGAATTGATCCTTGTAGTGGGTGCAGTCTTGGGATAGAATCAGCAGTTAGTGCGGACTGCTATCTGTGTCCAAGATTCGGCCATATACTGCATGCAGTCTTGTGATAATAAAAACTAGCTGACTTTTAGAAAAGCAAACGTTGTTAAGTTTAATTATCACAAACAAGTAGTTCTCCAGTACAGCAGAACCAGATGTTTTTTTTTCCCCAAACAAGAATTGACAATTGTTGTCATGGGCACCACTATTGTGACTGGCTCTACATTCTAGATTTATTAATTGATTTTCAATTCCACGAGCTGCCATGGTGGGATCTGAACCTGTGTCATAAGAACATAAGAACTAGGAGCAGGAGAAGGCCATATGGCCCCTTGAGCCTGTTCCACCACTCAATAAGATCATGGCTGATCTTTTCATGGACTCAGCTCCACTTACCAGCCCGCTCACCATAACCCTTAATTCCTTTACTGTTCAAAAAGTTATTATCCTTGCCTTAAAGACATCCAATGAGGTAATCTCAACTCCTTCATTGGGCAGGGAATTCCACAGATTCACAACCATTTGGGTGCAGAAGTCCCTTATCAACTCGGTCTTAAATCTGCTCCCCCTTATTTTGAGGCCATTTCCCCTAGTTCTAGTTTAGCCCGCCAGTGCAAACAACTTCCCTGTTTCTATCTTATCTATTCCCTTCATAATTTTATATATTTCTTATATAATCTTACGTGTCCCTAGAACATTAAGGGAGGGGATTAAGGGTTATGGGGAGAGGGCGGGAATGTGGAACTGAGCCACGACAGATCAGCCATGATTTTATTGAATGGCGGGGCAGGCTCGAAGGGCTAGTTGGCCTACTCCTGCTCCTATTTCTTATGTTCTTATGTAACCTCTGTGGCACTGTCTTCCAAAGTAGTAAGAACAACAGTAAGTAACACGTAATTGGAATGTAACTAGGCAGCGTTGGGCAAGGTGATATTGGAACAGAGGCAAAAAACTTGGTCATAGGCAAGTTTAAGAAATGTCTTTAAGGGGGCAAGAGGGGGCGAGATTTAGGAAGGAATTCCAGAGTTTAGAGTCTCAGCAGCCAGCGCTGAGGCAAACAGAAATCAGGCTGCTCGAGTGGCCAGAACTGGAGGGAAATAAAGATTGTGGAGGGTTACAGGGCTGGAGGAGATTACAGAGACGGAGAGGAGCATGAACCATCGAGGGATTTGGAAACAAGGGCGAGAATTCTGAAACTGAGGCACTACCAGGCCAGCAGCCAATGTTGGTCAACAAACACAGGGGACGATCAGGAGTCTGGGACTTAATGCAAATTAGGTTGAAGATTCATGCATACAGAGAGTGTAAGGTGAAATGCCAGCCAGCGGTCGAATTTTGAGGTAACAAAGTCACACAACACCCTATCTGCTGAAGTCAAGGAACAAAAGAACAGTATAGTACAGGAACAGGCCCTTCTGCCCTCCAAGCCTCTATCAATCATGATACGCGTCTAAACTAAAACCGTATGCACTTACGGAGTCTGTACCCTTCCGTTCTCATCCTATTCATGGATGCGTTTAGATGCTTCTTAAATGCCACAATCGTACTTGCTCCCACCACCTCCCCAGGGGTCAATCGTGTAATGAGCAGATCTGATACCACCCGCTCTTGCACTCCCGAAAGTGAATCTTACCACCTACACCTCTTGGAAATTTCAGCTATTGTGCTGGTAACCAGTTACTTACCTATTTCTAAAGCCTTTTTCTGCAGGGATACAGAGGAGAGAAATGCTTCATCTTTACAGGACCGGATTACAGTGCCCACCAACTCGGAGTTTGTTGCAAGAATGCGTGCGTTCTCTTCATTGATGTTGACACCGGCCATAGAGGCCACATCATTGATGTCATCCTCATCCCTGGAAAATTAAAACGGACATTCGGAAGCCAAGGGAGAAGGATATTATTTGCCACACACAAAACGATACAAAAATGTAAAACTGGTTTCATTTCTGAAGGAAAATTGAACAGAATTACACAGTATAAGCAGCATTTAACTAGCGCGTGTGATGTTTTTAAATAATTATTCTTTCCTGGGAATGCGGGTGACACTGGCAAGGCCAACATTTGTTGCCCACTCCTGTCTGCCCTTCAACAGAGTGGCTTTCTAGGCCATTTCTAAGGGAAGGTAAGAATCACTACATTGGAGTCACACATAGACCAGACAGGGTGAGGGGCAGATTGCTTTCCCTGAAGGACATTAATGAACCAGACGAGTCTTTACAACAATAGATGATGGTTTTATGGTCAGCATTACTGAAACCAGCTTTCAATCCCAGATTAATTTCACTTTCTCCAGCTGTCATGCTGGGATTTGAACCCGTGTCCCCTGAGCATTAGCCTGCACCACGATGTCATCTATCTCCCGCAAAACATCAGACAAGTTTCCTCCAATTCCATTCGCTTCATCTCAGCCTTTCAACGTATTTTCTCTCAACCACTCACACAGCAAATCTCCCACACCAGCAATCTGATAACGACCGCCTGTTTTAGCAATGTTGATTGAGGGAGGAATATTGGTCAGGATATTGGGGCGGCATGGTGGCACAGTGGTTAGCGCTGTTGCCTGAGTGCCAGGGATGCGGGTTCGATTCTGGCCCTGGGTGACTGTGCGGAGTCTGCATGTTCTCCTTGTGTCTGTGTGGGTTTCCATCGGGTGCTCCAGTTTCCTCCCACAGTCAGAGATGTGCAGATCAGGTTGACTGGCCATGCTAAATTGCCCCTTAGTGTCAGAGAGATTAGCAAGGGTTATGGGGATAGGGCTTGGGTGGGATTGTCATCAGTGCAGGTTTGATGGGCCAAATGGCCTTCTGGAGGGATTCTATGACTATTGAACAATGATTCTTCAAAATATTTTATATGCCCACACAAAACAGTAGACGGGGCCTTGGGGACTGACCTGTAAATAAACAAGAGGATATATTCTTCTACAGCTAGAGTCGCAACATATACTTGTGTTCACCTACTCTGGGATTTCTAAACAGGCCTTCAGCATTAGTTCCTTAAACATATTCCGAGTGGCCCCCTGCTGCTTCACTTACGTAACATTAGAGAAAGGTTGGAACTCAATGATATTTCTATCATCACTGTATACTGTGGCACCCCTTAGTGGTCAATTGCAGCACAGCATTACTTTCATCAGTTGACTTTTGTTGCTCCTACCGTAACCTACTTTGCAAAACACTTCAAAGTAATCAGACTTACATCAGAGGAAACAGAAGAAAATTTGTGGCCAGCTTTACAGCCCAAAATGTATCGGTGGCTGTAAAGACGCCACAGCAGTGCACCGTAGGAAGTCAAGTCATTCACTTCACTTAAGTTACACAGGTTTGGTTTTACATTTTAATAAAAGCACATGTAGAATCATGCAGAATTTTACAGCACAAGAACAGGCCATTAAACCCAACAGGTACATGCTGGTCCCACCTCCCAGCTGATTTCATCTCAAACTATCTTGTGTTTATCCAGCTTCCCCTCAAAATCCAGCTACATTATTTGTCTCGACTTCTGCTGCCGCCGCCAAGTTCCACATTCGGATAAAGCACTAAGTTTGAAAATCGAGGCAATGAGCTGTACATATTTTTAAAAGTACAACAAGAGTCCCAACATTGCAAAACTCATCCCCTACAAATTCCAACAGTAGAAAAACAAATCAATATTCAGCAATTTGCTAAGTTTGCATTCAAACTGAAACGTTGGTTTTGTTGATGGAACCAAATATTCAATCAATAACGCACCAGAGCGCATTACAAAGGTACAAATCAATCAAGGGTTTCAATGGAAATTAACAAGATGTTTATTTCCCCTTTATTATTTAGCACAAATATCCAATCCTGTAGCAAGACAGGAGCCCAACTCAACCCACGGCATCGACGCCAGCTCTTTGCAAGATTCTACGAATATTTCCCATTAGGATTTGGCCAATTTCATTCTGAAGGATTCTACTAAAACTGCTTCTGTAACAAGTCTCACAACACCAGATTAAAGTCCAACAGGTTTATTTGGTAGCATGAGGCACTGGAAAAGATTTATCTCAAAATTGTTCCTTAATTTTAAGCGCCTCTATTAAATTTCCCCTTCAACTTCTCCACATGAAGAACACCACTAGTTCCTCCTGACTCTCGGCATTAAATGCCCTTCATGTTTTGGTAACACTTGCAACTTTCCTCTGCAACCTCATAAAGGTCATGACATCCTTCCTAAATTTCATATAATACTCTGCCGTAACCAGTGATTTATAAATGTTTAGCACAGTTTTCTTACTAGTCAGCTGTGGCTCAGTTGATAGGACTCGCACTTTCGTTCCCAATTCTAGTCCAACTCCAGGGCTCGAGTGCAAAAAAAATCCAAGTTGACAATTGGAGGCAGTAGAGTGGGTGCTGCACCGTCGCAGATGCCTTCTTTCAGACATCAAACTGTGGCTCCAATCTGCCTGAGCAGGGTGTTACAGAGGATTACCGCATCGAAACAAGCCCTCTGGCCCAGCTTGTCCATGCTGCCCTTTCTTTAAAAACCCCTAAGCTAGTCCTAATTGCCTGCATTAGGCCTCTAGTTTTAGACTCCCTGACTTTTGGGAAAAAATATTGACTATCATACTGATCTATGCTCCTCATTATTTTATAGAGCTCTATATGATCGCCCCTCAGCCTCCTACGTTCCAGAGAAAAAGGTCCCAGTCTATCCAGCCATCTCCTTATAACTCAAACCATCAAATCTTGGCAGCATCCTAGTAAATCTTTCTGCACTCTTTCTAGTTTAATAATATCCTTTCTATAATAGTGACCAGAATTGCACACAGTATTCCAAGTGTGGCCTTACCAGTGTCTTGTACAACTTCAACAAGGCATCCCAACTCCTGTATTCAATGCTCTGACCAATGGGACTAAGCATGCTGAATGCCTCCTTTACACTCTTTCAACCTGTGACTCCACTTTCAAGGAGCTATGAATATGTACTCCGAGATCTCTTTGCTCTGTAACTCTCCCCAACGCCCTACCATTAACAGAGTAAATGCTGCCCTGGTTCAGTCTACCAAAATGCATCACCTCACATTTGTCTAAACTAAACTCCATCTGCCAATCACTAGCCCAATTGATTAAGATCCCACTGCAATCCTAGATAACCACCTTCACTGTCCACTATGCCATCAATCTTGGTGTCATCTGCAAACTTACCAACCATGTCTCCTACATTCTCACCTCAATCATTAATATAATCGACAATAGTGGATGTGAAAGGTCCCATGACATCGTGCCTGGCCAATATTTAGCCATCAACATCCCACAAAAACCCAGCACCTTGTCAAGTTTGATGGTTATGAAAAGCACTACATAAAATACATTTTTTGCAATACACTCTGCCTCTATTTATAAAACCCGCATGTTGAATAGGGAAATACTTAGATTTTTGAAATATTTAGATAGCAAACATACTACACAGTTCTCAAATTGTACATTATAACTTAAGTTTGGATAACCTAGATCTCTCCAGTCTGATAAATTATCACCATTATTACCATAACCGCTATCAATAAACAAATTTTGGAAATCATTTGGTTACTGCACACTAGCAATTCACAAGCACAGAAGTAAAGCGTGCCTCAGTAAATGGCATTATAACTATGTTTAGTAACTTGGGGCGGAAACAAATCAGACAACTTACAAATTTTCCTGTCAACCATTCTCTTATTCAGTTACCTCAAGAACTTCAAAAAATGCTTTACATTGTGATGTCAGAATAGAGCAAATCCATCATTGCAGCACTCGAATTAAAAAAAAGACAGCACTTTTCATAACCTCAGGACATCCAAAAGTCCAAGGAAGTGATGGCCGAGTGGTATTATGGCTGGACTATTAATCCAGAAACTCAGTTAATGGTGCGGGGACCCAGGTTCGAATCTCGCCACGGCAGATGGTGGAATGTGAATTCAATTAAAAGTAAATATATTTGGAATTAAGAATCTATTGAAGACCACAAAACCATTGTCGATTGTTGGACAAACCCACCTGGTTCATTAATGTCTTTGAGGAAAGGAAATCTGTTGTCCTTACCCAGTCTGGGCTACACGTGACTCCAGATCCACAGCAATGTGGTTTACTCTGAACGTCCTCTGAAATGGACTAGCAAGCCCACTCAATTCAAGGGCAACTGGGGATGAGCAACAAATGCTGGCCCAGCCAGCGACGCCCACATCCCATGTAAGACCAAAAAGGAGTGAACTACTTCCACAAAGTCATTATAATATAGGAAACAGCAACCAATTCACACACGGCTAGCTCCCACAAATGACTGGATAATCTGTTTTGATACTGACTGACAAATAAATATTAGCCACGACAGCCAGGCTACCAGCTCCTTGTGATATTAAGCAACAGCTGAAGGCACTAGAGGAAGCAAAACCTAGGGAGCCCGGACAACATCCCATCTGTGTTCCAAACCTGTTCTCCAGAATGGGCAGCCGAGTGATTAGCACTGCTGCCTCACAACGCAAGGGACCCAGGTTCAATTCCCAACTTGGGCACTGACTGTGTGGAATCTGCACATTCCCCGTGTCTGCGTGGGTTTTCTCCTGTTTGCTCCAGTTTCCTCCCATAGTCCGATAGATGTGCTGGTTAGGTGCATTGGCCATGCTCAGTGTACCCAAACAGGCGCCGGAGTATGGCGATGAGGGGATTTTCAGCAACTTTGTTGCAATGTTAATGTAAGCCTACTTGTGACACAAATAAAGAAACTAAAGAACTGAGAATTCTGGAATTAATCTAGAATTAAGAATCCACTGATGACCCATGAAACCATTGCTGATTGTCAGAAAAACCCATCTGGCTCACTAACATCCTTTCAGGGAAGGGAATCTGCTGTCTTTACCTGGTCTGGTCTACATGTCACTTCAGAGCTACAGCAATGTAGTTAACTCTTAAATGCTCTCTGAAAAGGCCTAGCAAGTGACTCAATTCAAAGGCAACTAGGGATAGGCAATAATTGCCGGACAGCCAGCAACGCCCATGTCCCACAAATGAATAAAATACTAGTTAAGTCCTTCGCCAAACTGCTTTATTAGAGCTTCAACACTGGCAGCTACAGGATAGCATAGACAATTGCCTACGTATGTCCTGTTCACAAAAAGCAGGACAAATCCAATCCTGCCGATCTGCTCCCAATGGCAGGAGAGTCAGTGACTACAGGACACAGACTTACGGTAGTTGGTAAAAGAATCAGGGAAGAGAACAAGAATTTTTTCGTCCACACCAAGTAATAATAATCTGGAACACACTGTCTGAAACAGTGACAGAAGCAGATTCAACATGATAGTGACAAGTTTGTGAGCAACAGCAAATGCAGACGCCTAAAGAAGATTTGGCAATAGTCACCAGGGGCTGAGTTTGTCATCTTTGCCCCAGATGAGGGGCACGTCACGAGTTACATCACAGGAAATAGAAGCAGGAGTAGGCCACCAGTCTTTTCAGTCTGCCCCACCCTTCTGTACGATCATGGCTGATCTATGCTGGCTTCAACTCCTTCCCTGTGCCATTTCCCCATAGCCCTCTATTCCTCAATCTATCAGGTATTTATCACTTCCACTTTCTAATGATCCAGCCTCCACCATCCTTTGGGGCAGAGAATTCCAGAGATTCACCACCCTCTGTGAGAAGAAATTTCTACGCACCTCAGTTCTAAACGACCAGCCCTTTATCTCGTAGCTACATCCTCTTGTCTGAGACTCTCCCACTAATGAGAACATCTCACCATCTACCCTGTCAAGCCCCTCACGATCTTATCTTTATCTTATATGATCACCCCTCATTCTTCTAAACTCCAGGAAATAGAGACCCAGACTATTTAGTCTTCTGCTGCAGGATAATCTGGAATGGACGCAGCTCTTCCCGGAAAGCTGTAATTTATTCCAACAGGAAGCAGCATTGAGGAGTGGAAATCTCCCTTCAAAAAGCTGTCATGGGGGGGAACCAACTGAAAATCTAAAAACCTCCAGTTTCAACCATGAATATTGCCGGAGACAGAAAAATTAAAGTCTATTTATTAGTGTTACAACTAGGCTTACATTAATGCTGCAATGAAGTTACTGTGAAATTCACCTAGTCACCACAATCTGGCACCTGTTTGGGTACACTGAGGGAGAATTTAGCATGGCCAGTGCACCCTAACCCACACACGTCTTTCAGGCTGTGGAAGGAAACTGAAGCACCTGGGAGGAAACCCACGCAGATGTGGGGAGAACGAGCAGACTCCACACAAGTAGTGACCCAAGCCAGGAATCAACCCGGGTCCCTGGTACTGGTTGGCAGCAGTGCTAACCACCATGCCATCCCATGTGGCTGAATGAGACACATTGCTGAATTTCTGGCTTGCACTGGAGATCCCATTAGCAGATCTTTCAACTGGCACATTGAGAAAAGGGAGCACATCGGAGCCTTAAAAATGGGTTTGAACACAGAATGGAGTGTACTAAAGGTGCATGAGGAAATCCTTACACAACACCACAGATCAAAAGAACATTAACATACCATTGGAAATACACACAGGGTAGATGATTCGGGCTCATTCCACAAAAATGCATTTCTCGTGGAAGTTGATCAAAAGGTAGCGGGCAATGGGCCAAGAGGAGACCTCATGGCTATTCCAACTATTTGTGCAACTAAAACTAAACAACAGCTACCTTTCTCTCTAGTATAAATTGTGAGCATTTGAAATTTGACATTCTTGCATTTGTCCTGGTGACTAGAAAAGGCTTCTCTAGCACCTCTCTTTTCCACACAATGATTTTTTTATGGAAGCAGAGCCATCTAAGCAACCACCTGGAACCATCTACTACTGCCAGTTTGCAACACGCACCATGCAACCGCACACGCGCCACGCAACTCTACAGTTTGTCTGCAAGTTGTAATATATTTTTTCAATGTCAATTTCCTTCAGTTAGAAACTGCGTAGTTTTGGTCCCCTTATTTGAAGAAAGATGTAGTGACATTGGAGGCAATTCAGGGGAGGTTCACTAGATTGATTCCAGAGATGAGGGTTTGCCATATGAAGAGACATTGAACAGTTTAGGCCGATACTCTCTGGAATTTAGAAGAATGAGGGGAGATCAAATTGAGGTATACATGATGATAAAAGGTCTGAATAAAGTAGACGTGGAGCAGACGGTTCCTCTTGTGGGACATTCTAGGATGAGAGGTCATAGTCTTAGGATAAGGGGAAGCAAATTTAAAACAGAGTTGAGGAGAAATCAAGAGGGTCGTGAATCTGTGGAATTCGCTCCCCCACAGTGCAGTAGATGCTGGGACAGTGAGGAAATTTAAGGAGAGTTAGACAGATTTTTAATTGGTAAAGGGGAGAAGGCAGGAAAATGGGGATGAGGAACAAATCAGCCATGATCAAATGGCCTCCTTCTGCTCCAAAATCTTACAAACAATGAAAAAAGAGGCAGCAGGTGAACCAGATGCAGACCTTCCACAGGTGGGAGTGTAATGTAGAAACAAGTAGAGATCCTTCAACCCCTTGAACATAAGAACATAAGAAATAGGAGCAGGAGTAGGCCATCTAGCCCTTCGAGCCTGCCCCACCATTCAATAAGATCATGGCTGATCTGTCGCTGCTCAGTTCCACTTTCCCGCCCTCTCCCCATAACCCTTAATCCCCTCTCTTATCAAAAACCCATCAACCCGCGTCTTAAAAATATTTAGCGAGGCAGCCTCCACCACTTCAACGGGCAGAGAATTCCAGAGATTCACCACCCTTTGAGTGAAGAAGTTCCTCCTCAACTCCGTTCTAAACCGCCCCCCTTTTATCTTGAGGCTGTGCCCCCTAGTCC
The DNA here is from genome assembly GCF_965287045.1 of Carcharhinus amblyrhynchos. Taxonomy (NCBI): domain Eukaryota; kingdom Metazoa; phylum Chordata; class Chondrichthyes; order Carcharhiniformes; family Carcharhinidae; genus Carcharhinus; species Carcharhinus amblyrhynchos. The sequence continues at coordinate 123,356,170 of NC_137331.1, forward strand.
TACTGTCTTTTTTGAGCGGGAAGAGTCTCTCCACCTCTATCCTATCCATCCCATTCATCATCTTATACGTCTCAATGAGATCTCCTCTCATTCTTCTAAACTCTAACGAGTACAAGCCCAGTTTATTCAGCCTCTCCTCATAGCTCAACCCCCTCAACTCCGGTATCAGCCTAGTAAACCTCCTCTGCACTCCCTCCAAGGCCAAAATATCTTTGCGCAGGTGCGGCGCCCAAAACTGCACACAGTACTCCAGCTGCGGCCTCACCAATGCCCTATACAGCTGCAGCAAGACCTCCCTACTTTTATATTCAATCCCCCTCGCTATGAAGGCCAGCATCCCATTTGCCTTCCTGACCACCTGCTGCACCTGCAAGCTGGGTTTTTGCGACTCATGCACAAGGACCCCGAGGTCCCTCTGCACCGTCGCCTGCTGCAGTTTTTCGCCCTGTAAGTAATAGTCCTTCCTACCATTCTTCCTACCAAAGTGGACCACCTCACACTTGTTCTGCCATTCATTTAGATCACCTCTGATTGGTATCTTAAATTTTCCATTGACTTCCCAGTTCCCAGATCTTTGAGTGGGAGTGTTGCACATTTCTACTACTCACTGACTACTGCAATTCCATGATCTTTTATTACTACTGGGAAACAGCCTGCGTGAAATGAAATGTCTTAGCCATTAGTGCCTGCCCACAGCACCCAGATGCCCAACAGGTTAATACGCTGGGTCTAATGTGTGGGTAGAGAGTGTTAGTATCCTGTTTTTGTTTGTGTGGTAGATTGCTTCTCACTTTCAACTCACACACCACTAGGGCGGTACAGTGGCACAAATGATTAGCACTGCTGCCTCATAGCGTCAGGGATCCCGGTTGCATTCCCAGCTTGGGTCACTGTCTGTGCAGAGGTCGCTCGTTCTCCCCATGTCTGTGTGGGTTTCCTCTGTGTGCTCCAGTTTCCTCCTACAGTCCAAAAGACGTGCTGGTTAGGTGCACTGGCCATGCCAAGTTCTCCCTCATTGTGCCTGAATAGGAGCTGGGGTGTGGCAACTAGGGGATTTTCACGGTAACCACAGTGTAATGTTAATGTATGCTTAAGTAAAAGCAAATTATTGTGGATGCTGGAGTCTGAAACCAAAAGAGAAAATGCTGGAAAATTTCAGCAGGTCTGGCAGCATCTGTAAGGAGAGGAAAAAAGGTTGATGTTTCAAGTCCAGATGACCCTTTGACAAAAGGGTCATCTGGACTCAAAATGTCAGCTCTTTTCTTTCCTTACAGACGTTGCCAGACCCACTAGATTTTCCAACATTTTCTCTTCTGGTTAATATAAGCCTACTTGTGACACTAATAAATAAACATTAACTTTATCAACAATGCGAAAAGAGAACATGATATGCAAGTCTCTACCGGTCACTGTACAGCCTCTCCAACAAGAAGTCTTCAGCTGCATCTCCTCATGACAACAAAGAAGCTGGCTCTGTCCTGGCCCCATGTTAATTCTTCAGAGGAATGCAGAGGATGCTTGGCCCCCAGACATGCAGTGTGCAGGTCCTCTGGCATGTGGACATGCCCTGGTGCTCAGGAATCAAGCTCCCAGCTCTGGGCGAATAGCTCCATTGTTCTGTGAATACCTGGGGAAGAGTTGACGGCTATGAGAATAAACGCTGAAGAAGAATCCGGAGTGAAGCCCAATGTCCAACGCTTGTCATTTTCTTGCAACTAAACCCGTGTTAAATGCGGTGCTATGCATTCCTTTGGATCCATCAAGGGAGGCCAAGAGAAGCATCCTGAAGTTTGGGTAGCCCAGGGCGTCCATTAAGATTTTGGCCAGGCTTTCGTCTGGGGGAGGACACTCCCAGTATCACTGGGCAGAGACTTGGCCACCAAGATAAATCAAGCACATCAAGAAACAGGTGGCAGCCAGAGGGAGTACCTGGCCTCATCTCCATGTGTGTTTATGGCCCACCTTCAATAAAGGATTATATGAAAGACATGGTTAACTGGCTCCGAGCAAGAGGGTACCACTGAAACACTCCTGGATTATGTTCTTCTCCAGTGAGCTATCATGCTGCCAGAGTGAACTCCCCACACACAAAGGAGGTGGTAAATACTCACTGGAGCAACTGACACCAGTGAACTAAAAGGAAATGAAACATACGCAAAAACGTAAGAGGTAGGCTGCACAGACCCTGCTTCATCATTTAATACAATCATAACTGATCCTCCACCTGAATTCTACATAGAATCCTACAATGCAGAGGGAGGCCGTTCGGCCTATCAAGTCTGCATCGACCACAATCCCACCCAGGCCCTATCCCAATAATCCCATGCATTTACTCCAGCTGGTCCCCTGACACTAAGGAGCAATTTAGCATGACCAATCCACCTAACCTGCACATCTTTGGACTGTGGAAGAAAACCAGACCATGTGGAGGAAACCCATGCAGACATGGAGAGAACATGCAAACTCCACACAGACAGTGGCCCAATCCAGGAATCGAACCCGGGTCCCTGGCGGTGTAAGGCAGCAGTGCTAACCAATATTCAACTGTGCCACCCCATGCCCACCTTATCCCTGCATCCCAAGATTCTCTTAGTGTCCAAAGATTTATCAACTATGGCCTTGACCAAACTCAACAACTGAACATTCTCAGCTCTATGGGGTAGAGTGTTCCAAAGATTCACTACCTTCTGAGTGAAGACATTTCTCATCTCAGTCTGAAATAGCCACATCTCATCAACAACCCCCAGATCTAGATGCCCCAGTCAGGGGAGAAAAATTTCTCAGCATTTACCCCTTTAAGTCCTCAGGATTTGGGTTTCCTCCAGGTGCTCTGGTTCCCTCCCACAGTCCAAAGATGCTCAGGTTAGGCAGATTGGCCATGGTAAATCTGCCTAATCTTTAGTGTTAGGGGGATTAGCTGGGTAAATACATTGGGGATAGGGTCTGGGTGGGATTGCTGCCAGTTTCATGTTCAATGAGCCAAATGGCCTCCTTGTGCAGTGTAGGAACTCTATGATTTTATGCATTTAAATGAACACTTAAAAAGGATAGTATTTTAGGACCAAGAGGAAAGTATAGTGAAGGTAATTTGACAAGAGCAAAGGGCTGGGAGGTTCCCTTCTGATCTGCAAGATGCCAACTGAATAATCACAAGGAACACTGTTGTCACCTGACGTCTAGAGGATACATTTCTCGTACAAAATTATAGATGCACCCACATTATTGCAGGTCTAGCCATACAAGTCTTGTGAAGACACCTCTAAGAAAGTGCTTCAGAAGATACTTCAATCTGATAGAGATTGCACAATTCCAATGTTTTGTTATTTTATACCATATACTGAGAGATCCAATGTACCAGCGCAGTTACAGGTGATTATAAACAAAAACAAGGTTTCAGGCTTTCAAAGGGCTGTTTCAGTCCACCTCAAACACAAAGCTGGTGAGAAGGTCAGTTTTCATCATGTGAAAGGAATTCGATGCTCTTGCACGTCGAGCTAGGAATGCATGCAGGTGTCCTAACCACTATCCCCACATCTTGGGACTCATTTCTCATCCACTGAGCCTCGACTTAGCAACTCCACAACCACAGATAAAATTTAGTGCATTTCCATTTCAGTATTTCCATAGTCCTGTTATTATTTGCCACATCAACATGGGGTGAAGTGTGTATATGCAACTGAGAGCTACAAATGGTTAACTCAGCTTGGTTATCGTTAAATAAATACATACACCATCCACCACTTTAGCTAAACCTGTTAAATGTCTCCTAATGTCATGATGCTCTTAGTGAAAACCTGTTCAATGCAAGCTGACAAACGAAGTGGGTAAATGCACAACCAATGCTTTTGATCAGGTAAAGAGTTTGAGTGTGGTTAGGAATGAGTCTACAGACTAAGCCGCAAGGCAACGTCAGGTTAAAACTAAGTCACAAAGAACAGTACAGCATAGGAACAGACCTTTCAGTCCACCAAGCCTGCGTCGATCACATTGTCCTATCTAGACCAACTGCTTGTATCCTTCTATTCCCCGCCTTCCAAATATGTCTTAAATGTCGCAAAAGTATCTGCCTCAACCACCTCAACAGAAGCAAAATTAATAAAAGGAACCTCCCAAACTTTCCACGCAAATACTTTTCCAGACAGTAAAACAGCTCCAACACACCACGCATGTAGTCTAACCATCCTCTGACCTACCAGGGTGGAGATCGTCCTCTCATTCAAACCCTGATTCACAACCCATCACACAAGATGTCAAGTCTACACATTTGGTGAAAATTTAATTCCTGCTTGAATTTGTGTATTTATTCCATTGTAAATTTTTTTAAAAACAAAACGTTTGGGCACTCTGTTTAGCAATGTCGATCAAGGGTTGACCAAGAACACCTGGAATAAACTTCAAAATCTTCTTTGGAACAAACCGTTAGGATGTTACACATCCATTTAAGGAGCTTGTTTTAATGGCTGAGCGGAGTGGTAAGATCTCCGACAGTTCAGCAGTCCCTCGTTGCCGCATTGCAATTGCCAGCTTTTTGTTTATTTCAGGGAATGTGGATGCCACTGGCTGGCCAGCATTTTTTACCTATCCCTAATTGCCCTTCAACTAAGAGGCTTGCTACGCTATTTCAGAGGGCAGTTAAGAGTCAAGCACAGGTCACACGTAGGCCTGATCAAGCAAAGATGGTAGATTTCCCTCCTCTTGAACACAAGTGAACCAGACAGGTGGCAGTATAGGTGGACACAGTTGTCAAGGCAGCATATGGAATGCTCTCCTTCTTTGGCAGAGGCATAGAATACAAAAGGAGGGAAACAATGATGAAACTGTGCAAGACACTGGTGAGGGTACAACTGGAGCAGTGTGTGCAATTCTGGTCATCACATTACAGGAAGGATGGAATTGCTCTGGATAAATTGCATAGATTTACTAGAATGTTGCCAAGGCTGGAGAATTGTAACTATGAGAAGGGATTAGAGAGGTTGGAGTTGCTTCCCTTGGAACAGAGAAGGCGGAGGGGTGACATGCTTGAGGCTAACAAATGGTGAGGAGTAGAGATAGAGTAGGCAGAAGAAACCTGTTTCCCTTGGCAAAGAGTTCAAAAACTAAGGGTCATAGATTCAAGCTAAGTAGCAGTAGGTGTAGAAAGGACATGAGGGAAAATCTTTGTATGCTGAAGATGGTGAGTTTCTAGGGTTCGTTGCCCAAGTTGGTGGTGGAGCAGAGATTCTAAATTCATTTAAAAAGTACCTGGATCTGCACCTTAAGTGCTGTAAGTTGCAGGGCTCTGGGTCATGTGCAGGAAGATAGGATTAGAAAAGGCACCTGAGTGTCTTTGGGTCAGCATGAACAAGATGGCCTCCCTTCCATACTGTATCATTTCTACGGTTCTATGGGTTTTTATGACAACTGACAATGGTTTCATGGTCATCATTAGACTTTTACTGAACTCAAAATTTCACCATTTGCCTTGGTAGGGATTTGAACCTGTGTCCCAAACGATTACCCTGGGTCACTTGATTATTCGTCCAGTGACAATACCACTACGCCACTGCCTTTACGTTTGTAAGGCCAAGCCTTAGGAGTGGGATTTAAATGCACACCTTTGGATTGAGTGTTAAGAGCTCTATTTACTGAGCCCAAGCTCAGTGTTGGTGCCCGCAATGCTTCAGAGTCATCATTTTAGAGATTCGAGGAGAATTGGGCAAAATTATTATTCACCAATCCCTACTTGTGCAAGCGTGCCCGCTTTTCACTTGAACTACAAGGCAATTTCACAAACCCCCTGGTTCTCAAATTCACTTGATTATTGCTCCTGTGCTGAGCCTCATTTTAAAAGGTGCTGTATAAATGTAAGCTGTTGTACGACCATAGTGTGAAACGTGCATTCCATTCAGAATCCAGACACCATGCTAGAACCTTACGCAGAAACTTGGGGCTAAAGTAAATAGTTAGGAATTTAACACAGATTTGGACATGCTGGCGTTGAACTGGGGTGGGTACAGTAAGAAGTCTCACAACACCAGGATAAAGTCCAACAGGTTTATTTGGAATCACGAGCTTTCGGAGCATTGCTCCTTCCTCAGGTGAATGGCCCCACTCACCTGATGAAGGGGCAGCGCTCCACAATCTTGCAATACCAAATAAACATGTTGGACTTTAACCTGGTGTTGTGAAAATTCTTACTGAAGTTAACACTGGCGTAAGTTTAAAGCGGCCGAATTACTTTCTTTAAATGATTCTCTAAAGCTGATTTCACCCCAGTGCACCTTACTGGCAATTAAAATCATCCACACAACATCACCAGAACAAACCACCTGGTGGCTGTGGGTTGAGATGTTAACCAGATCTTTGGAGCAGGCGACATGGACACTAAACTAAGTGATCTGGGAAAGCCCTGAAGTATCTTCATTTTATGATTGTCCATTATTAATGTTAGCCTTGGCCACACAGTGGTTACAGTGCTGCCTCACAGCATCAGGGACCCTGGTTCGATTCTCATTTTGAGTCACTGTCTGTGTGGAGTTTGCACGTTCTCCCCATGTCTTCATGGGTTTTCTCCAGGTGCTCCAGTTTCCTCCCACAGACTGAAAGACATGCTGCTTGGGCGCACTGGCCATACTAAATTCTCCCTCAGTATACCTGAACAGGCACCGAAGTGTGGCTACTAGGGGATTTTCACAGCAATTTCATTGCAGTGTTAATGTAAGCCTGCTTGTGACACTAATAAATAAACTTTAAAAAAAAGTCCTGAGGGTTATATTTCTCAATATCCTAAGATTATTCACAGCTAGCTGCTACGCACAACTTACATATGAGTCACATTGCACCCGTTGCAGTCATTCTGATTTGTGACACAATTGTGGAATTAAAAGCATAATTCCACTACACATTTTTACACCTGCAGTGATCATTTTTGTGACGCTCATTCCAACAGTTTTTACCTGAAAGTCGTACTTCCAACTTCTTTTTTGACAATCTGACTAGGTGGGGTTTGTAGAACACTGGGTTGATTCTTGTTCACTTGTGCGAGCGATACTTTCGTAACCGAATTTGCAGCACCTGGTTATAGAGGGCACAGTTTATTCTTTTGAGCAGGTAACAGGTCTCACCTGGAATACACCTGTGATTAACCTTCCCTCCACTCACATTGTCTGTACCTGTTAAAGACTTGACTACCTGTAAAGACTCACATTCCAACGATTATCTTGCAATTGAATCTGTCTCTATATATTGCGCTTGTGGACCCAATTCTCCACTCACCTAATGAAGGAGCAGTGCTCCGAAAGCTCATGATTCCAAATAAACCTGTTGGACTTTAACCTGGGATTGTGAGACTTCTTACTGTGCCCACCCCAGTCCAATGCTGGCATCACAGCACAGTGGTTAGCACTGCTGCCTCACAGCGCCATGGACGCGGCTTAGGTCACTGTCTGTGCTGAGTCTGCACATTTTGTGTGGGTTTCCTCCGGGTACACCGGTTTCCTCCCACAGTCCAAAGATACGTGGGTTAGGTGGATTAGCCATTAGTGTCAGGGGGACCAGTAGGATACATACATGGGGTTACGGGGATAGGGCTTAGGTGGCATTGCAGTCAGTGCAGATTCAATGGGCTGAAGGGCCTCCTTCTGCACTGTAGGGTTCTATGATCTCCACATCATTGCATTTAAACAACATCTAACAAAACCCAAGGCATAACAAACTGAGGTATTTTTTGAAGTCCAGTCCATATGGTAACATGAGAAATACAGCAAGATCCTGTACACAGCAAACAAGCAACCACCCCAATAATCTGTTCTGCGTGTCTATCAAGGCACTGTGGAGAACTTTTAAATAGAAGTACATTAGAGGAGGAAAATACCCATCAGTTGAACCTATCAAAGGCCAGTACTTTTGAGTGTAGCACTCCCTCAATATCGAGACAGGCAGGACCAATCTAGATTTTTGTAATAAAGTATCTGGCGCAGGATTTGAATCCACAATCTTCTGACTCCTGGGTAAGAATGCTACTCACTGAGCCATGGCTGAAGCTCAACAGGACAAGTTTACTGTAAAGGTGGAGGTGGAGTGAACAGTTCTCTCATGGTCGCACTGCACACAGTATGGAGAAAGAATGAAAACAATTCACTTTTGTAGCATTTATAATTCAGAGACCACCATGTTGCAATGCAATGTCAGCAATGAATTTACATTCCATTAAACTGTGTATGAAATATGGTGCATCTCCCGGCATGGATTGCTCACCCCACCATGTGTTATTACTCGCAAGGTATTCAATAGCGATCAGTCAGACCCACAAACCAAAATAAAACAATTAGACCATTGTGTATCAGAATTCAGATGGAATTGGGACTGTACTTATTCTGAACATAACTTATTCTGAACCATACAAGAATCACATCTATGTTGCCTTTTTGATAAAGATATCCAATTAGTTCAATTTCCCCAAAATTCAGCATGTCAGCTACAACTCTCACCAACTTTTACAGATGCACCATAGAAAGCATTCTCTGATTGTATCACAGCTTGGTATGGCTCCTGCTCTGCCCAAGACCGCAAGGAACTAAAGGCTTGTGAACGTGGCCCAGTCCATCACACAAACCAGCCTCCCATCAATTGACTGTGTCTACACTTCCCACTGCCTCGGAAAAGCAGCCAGCATAATTAAGGACCCCACGCACCCCGGACATTCTCTCTTCCATCTTTTTCCATTAGGAAAAAGATACAAAAGTCTGAAGTCACATACCAACCGACTCAAGAACAGCTTCTTTCCTGCAGCTGTCAGACTTTTGAATGGACCTACTATATATCAAGTTGATCTTTCCGCACACCCTAGCTATAACTGTAACACTACATTCTGCACTCTCTCCTTTCCTTCTCTATGAACGGTATGTTTTGTCTGTTTGGTGCGCAAGAAACAATACTTTTGCTATATGTTAACACATTGACAATAATAAATCAAATATCAAGTCAATGTCCTCTAGTCTTCTTCCCCCACCCCTAACAAGAATTTTATAAGTTACTTTTGAATCTGCTTCCACCACCCTTTCAGGCTGTACATTCCAAATCATGGCAAATATTAAAAAAAAATTCCTCCTGTCACTTGTGGTTCTTTCACCAATCGCCTTAAATCTGCGTCCTCCTGTTGTACCATCCCTCCACCACTGGAAACAGCTTCTTCTTATTTACCCAATCAAACCCACCTTGATTTTGGATACCTTTATCAAATCTCACTGTAACATTCTCTGTTCCAAGAATAATAATCCCAGCTTCTCCATCTAACTGAGGTGTCTCCTATTTGATGCCATTCTGACAAATCTCTGTACCTTCTCCGAAGTATTGACATCCTTCCTAAAACGCCGTCCACCAAACTGAACCCAATACTCCAACTGCACCAACAGTTTAGGAAAATTCAGCATCATTTCTTTGCTTTCGTAGCTTTTTAATAAAGCCAGGAATCCATTATGCCTCTTTTCCTTAAAGGAAAAAAACAAGCTACCTACTCAATCTGACAGCCACCTTCAAGGCCTCTCATTATGTCCCCCCACAAAGTGCATCAATTTGCACTTGTGTCTGTCACATTAGGGTGGTGACGTGGAGATGCCGGCATTGGACTGGGTTAAACACAGTAAGAAGTCTCTCAACACCAGGTTAAAGTCCAACAGGTTTATTCGGTACCAAACGCCACTAGCTTTCGAGACTCTGCCCCTTCGTCAGGTGAGTGGGGAGTTCTGATCACAAACAGGGCATATAAACGCACACACTCAGTTCACAGAATACTGATTAGAATGCGAGTCTTTACAGCTAATCAAGTCTTAAAGGTGCAGACAATGTGAGTGGAGATAGCATTAAGCATAGGTTAAAGAGATGTGTACTGTCTCCAGACATTAGGGTGGCATAGTGGTTAGCACTGCTGCTTCACAGTGCCAGGGACCTGGGTTCAATTCCTGGTTTGGGTCACTGTCTGTGTGGAGTTTGCACGTTCTACCCATGTCTGTGTGGATTTCCTCCAGATGCTCCGGTTTCCTTGCACAGTCTGAAAGACATGCTGGTTAGGTGCATTAGCCCAAACAGGCACCGGGCCGTGGCAACTAGGAGAATTTGACAGTAACTTCATTGCAGTGTTAACACAAGTCTTACTTGTGATTAATAAACAAACTTTATTAGACGAGGTAGACAACGTAAAACTGTTCCCATGGTACAAAGACTAGGGGAGAGATCTAAGGGTTTGAAGAAGTGATGCAGGGTTGGGGTGTGATTGGAGAAAGGATTTTATTTACTTACACAGCGAGTGGCAAGGACCTGGAACCTGCTGCCCATGAGAATGGCGGAAGCAGGGACAATGATTCAGCTCCTTTGGAGTCATTTGCAGCCAGAAGCAACACACTCTAAGGATGCAGGCAATGCCACACTTGCGCAATGTCTCTTCACGACAATGCAGCCAGCATCAGAAACTCGAAAACTGGGACACCTCCAAACTCAAACACCCCTCAGGCCATGGCGCCACAGGTTGGATGCATTACAGCGCCATTTAATCAAAGAGGAACCACTGAGCCTCGATTTGCTCCCTGCTCATGTACTAAAAATATCAAGCAGGAACAGCTCGATAAGTGTGTGGTACGTTCAGTGGTAAACAAGCAGCACCAACAGAATTCATGTCATTATTTGGTATTTGGAAGCTATTTTTGTACATGTCCTTACCTGCTTGAGTTTCTTTGACCTGATTTTGTGATACAGGCACAATGATATGGTTTGGGGTTCTTTGCAAAGTCACTGTTTGAGTCCTTGGCAGCGTGCTCGCTTGTGACTTTATAAGTACTCCGGACTGTTGCACTACCTACAAGTGAAGCAAATTGTAGCAGCTAGCAAACAGGGAAACATGGTTCAGCAGCTCTACAGAAAATGTCCTTTACATAGTACTCTCTGTTGCTTTAATCTTTTTCTGTAACAATGGCAACACAATAATCTGGCACAATAATCACATCTTTTCATGAATTAATCATGGAATCATACAGAGCAGAAGAGGCCTTTCGGGCCACTGAGTCCGCACCAACATATTAGAAACACCTGAACTCCCATCTAATCCCATAGCCCTGAATATACGATGTGCCAAATGTTCATTCAGATATTTTTTAAAAGATGAGAGGTGTCCTACCTCCACCACCCTCCCAGGCAGCGCATTCCAGACCGTCACCACCCTCTGCATAAATAGATTTTTCATCACATCTCCCCCAGGCCTCCGGCCCCTCACCTTGAACCTATGTGTCCTTGTGACTGACCCTTCAACTAAGGGGGACTGCTGCTCCTTATCCATTCTGCCCATGTCTCTCTCAATCTTGTACACCTTGATCAGGTTGCCTCTCAGTCTTCTCTGCTCCAACGAAAGCAACCCAAGCTCTCTTCATTACTTAAATGTTTCATTCCAAGCAGCATCCCAGTGAATCTCCTCTGCACCCCCTCCAGTGCAATCACATCCTTCCTATAATGTGACGCTCAGAACTCCAGCTGTGGCCTCACCAAAGTTCTTTACAAGTCCAACAGGACTTCCCTGCTTTTGTAACCTGTGCCTCAATTGATAAAGGCAGGTGTTCCATACGGCTTTTTCACCACCCTACTAACACGCCCTCCGCTTTCAGAGATCTGTGGACAAACATGCCAAGGTCCCTTTGTTCCACAGAACTTCCGAGTGTCCTACCATTCATTGAGTACTTTCTTGTCAAATTACTCTTTCCAAAGTGTATCACCTCACACTTTTCAGGGTTAAATTCCATCTGCCACTTATCTGCCCATTTGACCAATATCATCTTGTAGCTTAAAACACTCTGCCTCACTGTTAACCACCTGTCCAATCTTTGTGTCATCTGCAAATTTACTAATCCTACCCCCCACATATTACTCTGTATCCCATGTGAAGGTCCCATATGGGACCTTATCAAGAACTTCACTGGAATCCATATAAACTACATCGACTGCACTACTCTCGTTCACACACCTGGTCACCTCCCCAGAAAATTCAATCAAATTTGTTAGGCATGACCTCCCTCTGACATAGCCATGCTGACTATCCCTGATCAAACTAATGTATATTTCTCCATTAATTCACATCTGGCCTGATATTAAGTTGAGGTAAAAATACAGATTTTAAATCAGCACCTTCAAGGGCAAGTAGAGATTGAACATAAGAAATAGGAGCAGGAGTAGGCCATCTAGCCCCTCGAGCCTGCCCCGCCATTCAATAAGATCATGGCTGATCTGTTGTGGCTCAGTTCCACTTTCCCGCCCTCTCCCCATAACCCTTAATCCCCTCTCTTATCAAGAACCCATCAACCCGCTTCTTAAAAATATTTAGCGAGGCAGCCTCCACCACTTCAACGGGCAGAGAATTCCAGAGATTCACCACCCTTTGAGTGAAGAAGTTCCTCCTCAACTCCGTTCTAAACCGCCTCCCCTTTATCTTGAGGCTGTGCCCCCTAGTCCTACTGTCTTTTTTGAGCGGGAAGAGTCTCTCCACCTCTATCCTATCCATCCCATTCATCATCTTATACGTCTCAATGAGATCTCCCCTCATTCTTCTAAACTCTAACGAGTACAAGCCTAGTTTATTCAGCCTCTCCTCATAGCTCAATCCCCTCAACTCCGGTATCAGCCTAGTAAACCCCCTCTGCACTGCCTCCAGGGCCAAAATATCCTTGCGCAGGTGCGGCGCCCAAAACTGCACACAGTACTCCAGCTGCGGCCTCACCAATGCCCTATACAGCTGCAGCAAGACCTCCCTACTTTTATATTCAATCCCCCTCGCTATGAAGGCCAGCATCCCATTCGCCTTCCTGACCACCTGCTGCACCTGCAAGCTGGGTTTTTGCGACTCATGCACAAGGACCCCGAGGTCCCTCTGCACCGTCGCCTGCTGCAGTTTTTCGCCAATTTGGCAATGATTAATAAATGCTGGCCTAGCTAGTGATGCTCTCATCCCAAGAATTTTAAAAATTGTCAAGTTACTTTACACAAAGAGAGAATCTGAAAAAAAAACAGAAGCAGCCATTTACCCGTCGTATCCCTGCCAGCTTTTTGGACGACCGGATCCATTCAGCCTACCATTCCCCTGCTCCTTCCAGGTAAGACATAATTTTCTTATTTTTGACAACATGTCTAGTTTCCTTTTGAAATATTCTTGCACCACCCACTTTTCTTTTCCCCACCTGCTCTCTCCCCCACCCCAATTACTTTAAAAGATTATATCGAGTTATTTGTCATTTATTGCCAACCACTAATTCAAAGAATAGAATCCCTACAGTACAGGTGGCCACTCGGCCCATCAAGGCTCAGGCCCTATTCCCATAACCCTCATTTACCCTGCTAATCCCACTGACATTATGGTCAATTTTACACGGTCAATCAACCTAACCTGCACATTGGGAGAAAACTGGAGCACCCAGAGGAAACCCATGCAGACACAGGGAGAATGTGCAAACTCTACACAGGTAGTGACCCGAGGCCGGAATGGAACCCAGGTTCCTGGCGCTGTAAGGCAGCAGTGCTAATCACTGTGCTGCCATGCCTCCCCACCTCAAGTTGCCCTTGAGAAGGTGGTGGTGAGCTGCCTTCTTGAATCACTGCAGTCCACGTTGACCCACAAAGCTGTTTGGGAGGGAATAACAGGATTTTCACCCCAGCGACTGTGAGGGAACGACGATATATTTCCAAATCAGGATGGTGAGTGGCTTGGAGAGGAACTTGCAGGTGGTGGTGTTCCCATATATCTACTGCCCTTGTCCTTCTAGATGGAAGTGGTCATGGATTTGGAAGGTGCTGTCTGAAGATCTTTAGTGAATTGCATCTTGTAGATAGTGTACATAATCTTAGATGTACAAACTTTTTTTAATTATCATTCATGGGATGTGGGCATGGTTGGCTGAGCCAGCAATTATTGCCCACGAACTGGATAGCTTGCTTAGAGCATTTTAGGGGACATTTAAGAGCCAACCACATTGCTGTGGGTCTGGAGTCACATGTAGGCCAGACCAGGATGGCAGATTTCTTAAAGGATTTAGTGAACCACATTTTTAAAACAAAAAACACAACCGACAATGGTTTCATGGTCATCATTAGGCTTTATACTTCCAGGTTTTTTAAAACTGAATTCAGCATTCAGAGATAGAGGGATTAGTGAGACAAATGTGTGCAGTTACAGGGATAGGATGGAGGTGTGGGCCTGGAAAGATGCTCTTTCAGAGAGTTGGTGCAGACATGATGGGACAAATGGCCTCCTTCTGCACTGTAGGGATTCTATGATTCAAATTTCATCTGCTGTGGCAGGAGATTAGAGCCCGGGTTCCCAGGGCATTACCCTAGGTCTCTGGAATGCCACTATGTCACCAAGTTGCCAACTAGCATTCCCACTGATACACATGTATGCTGGCATTAGCATGTGGAGGAATATGTTTGTTTCTTACCACTTGTGGCGATGGCAAGGTCTGCAGGACTTTTGCCTGTGAAGCACTGGTTACTGTGATGGTCTTTGTTGGCTGCCCCGGGTTGGGTTGTTTTGATGCTCCAGATACACTTGCGAGGGTAGAGGCTGGAGCTGCAGGCTGCTGTAGGCACTGTTGAATGAAAGCCTGGGAGTTCGGCATCAACTTCCGCAAGGCAGGTAAACTTCGCTAGGGAAAAAAAATAGAAATCCACAAGGTATTCACAAATTTGTTCCCTTTCATGGAATCATTGCAGAAGGTTATGAACGATACAGGAATTTTCAAATGGAATCCTTTCAGCATTAATTCAATTACCTTCCTTGAAGCTGACTCCTTTCTACTCATGATTGCATTGCTGAACTAAACTGCCAAATTCTCAAACAATTTCAACTCTTAAAACATACGTCTAAAAGACACAGAAACTTCAAGGGTGTTTACTGGTATATATTGCACTTGAATTGATGATTACTGTAAAGTTTCACAATTCGCCATTTCCTCTTTCACAAGTTTGTTTATCTGAGTACACACAGCCTTTGTACAGCAGTTCGCCCAAATTCACTTATCCGTGGCTTCTGAAAAAACAGAAGAAACAAAGTAGGTGTCCATGGCTTATTTCTTGCTGTGGAGATGCCGGTTTTGGACTGAGGTAAACACAGTAAGAAGTCTCACAACACCAGGTTGAAGTCCAACAGGTTTATTTGGTAGCAAACACCACATGCTTTGCGAGTGCTGCTCCTTCATCAGGTGAATGGGAGTCATGTTCACACACGGGCATATAAAGACACAAACTCAATTTACAAGATAATGGTTGGAATGCTAGTCTTTACGGGTAATCAAATCTTAAAAGGTACAGTCAATGTGAGTGAAGAGAGTGTTAAGCACAGATTAAAGAGATATGCATTGTCTCCAGACAGGATAGTTCGTGAGATTTTGCAAGCCCAGGCAAGTCATGGGGGTTACACATAGTGTGACATGAACCCAAGGTCCCGGTTGAGGCCGTCCTCATGTGTGCAGAACTTGGCTATCTGTACAACTGAAGAGGAAAGAGTTGAATTTGGACTCCTCCGGAAGGCCACTGCCCTCGACTCAACATGAACACCCAAGCCGTCAGGAGGTGCGTCAATGCCAGATTCATCAGCCGCACTCATAAAATAGCCCCAAACATCACAAGCACAACGCAACCCTATCTGCGCTCTCAAGGGCGACCGCAACATTATCAAATCAGCAAAGGAGGGGCCACCGTCATACTGAACAGAATGGATTACTGCAAAGTGTATCGACAACTGAACAATGAGGAACACTAAAGACAGTTGCCCGCAGGTCCGACCAAAGAACACACCTATCAACTCAACACCCTGATCAAGACCTTTGATCCGGGCTTTCAGAGCACCCTCCATGCTCTCATCCCACGTACTCCCCACATTGGAGATCTCTACTGCCTCCCGAAGATACACAAGGCCAACACACCTGGCCGTATCAGGCAATGGGACTCTGTGGGAGAACCTCTCTGGCTACATTGAGGGCATCCTGAAACCCATTATACAAAGAACCCCCAGCTTCTGTCGCGACACTACGGACTTCCTACAGAAACTCAGCACACGAGCAATTGAACCAGGAGCACGCCTTGTCGCATTGGATGATTTACAGCATCATCCCCCACGATGATGGCATTGCTGCAGCTGCCTCAGTACTCAATGCTGACAACTGCCAATCTCCAGATGCAATTTTACAACTCATCCACTTCATTCTGGACCATAATGTCTTCATCTTCAACAACCAGTTCTTCATCCAGACACATGGAACAGCCGTGGGGACCAAATTCGCACCTCAATTTGCCAACATCTTCACGCACAGGTTCGAACAAGATTTCTTCACTGCACAGAACCTTCAACCGATGCTATTCACTAGATGCATCAATGGCATTTTCTTCCTTTGGACTCATGGTGAACAATCACTGAAACAACTATATGACGGCATCAACAAGTTCCTTCCAATCATCAGACTCACCATGGACTACTCTCCAGAATTGGCTGCATTCTTGGACACACGCATCGCCATCAAGGACGTTCACTTCAGCACTTCACTGTACCGCAAGCCCAAAGATTAACTCACGATGCTCCACTTCTCCAGCTTCTACCCTAAACACATTAAAGAAGCCATCCCCTATGGACAAGCCCTCCATGTACACAGAATCTGCTCAGATGAGGAGGATCATAACAGACACCTTCAGATGCTGAAAGATGCCCTCATAAAAACAGGATATGACCCTCAACTCAGTGATTGACAGATCCGACGCAGCACAGCGAAAAACCGCACTGACCTCTTAAGACAAACATGGGACACAGTGGACAAAAAACCTTTCATCGTCCAGTACTTTCCCGGAGCAAGAAGCCTTGACATCTTCTCCAGAGCCTTTAACATTTCAACGATGAAGATGAACATCTTACCAAGGATATCCCCACACCCCCACTTCTTGCCTTCAAATATCCTCAGACCATTGTCTGCAGCAAACTACCCAGCCTTCAGGAGAACAGTGACCATGATACCACGCAAACCTGCCACAGCAACCTCTGCAAGATGTGCCAGATCATCGACACGGATACCATCATCTCACGTGAGAACACCAGGTACACAGCACATACTATTGCAACTCGGCAAACGTCTATCTGATACGCTGCAGGAAAGGATGTCCCGAGGCATGGTACACTGGGGAGACCATGTAGACACTACAACAACAAAATGAATGAATACCACTCGACAAACACCAGGCAGGCGTATCCCCTTCCGGTTGGGGAACACTTCAGCAGTCACGGGCATTCAGCCTCTGATCTTCGGGTAAGCGTTCTCCAAGGCAGCCTTCATGACACACAACAACGCAGAAACTGATAGCCAAGTTCCGTACACACAAGGACGGTCTCAACTGGGATCTTGGGTCCCATGAGTATATACATGAATATAGCCTCAACTGGGATCTACACTATCTGTAACCCCACGAATTGCCTGGGCTTGCAAAATCTCACTAATTGTCCTGCCTGGAGACAATATACATCTCTTTAACTTGTACTTAACCTTCTCTCCACTCACACTGTCTGTACCTTTAAGACTTGATTACCTGTAAAAACTTGCATTCCAACCATTATCTTGTAAATTGAGATTGTGTCTTTATATGCCCTGTGTGTGAACATGACTCTCATTCACCTAGTGAAGGAGCAGTGCTTGTGGCTTGTGCTACCAAATAAACCTGTTGGACTTTAACCTGGTGCTGAGAGACTTCTTACTGTTATTCCCTGCTGCCAGCCCCTTCCCCCATCTCCAGCGACAAAAGCCCCCAGTGAGCCCCAATCACAACTGACCTCCGCTTAAGCAAAGTATGCCAGTGAGATAAATTTTACATCTTACTAATTTCATTAAACAATTTATCTAGTAAATTGCTCTTTAAAATTATTTAAAACATAATTTTTGTGGCATTTTCAGTCTTTATGTAGATTTTAGGACGGCTGGAACTTATTTGACTCCGTGTAAAATAACGACCTGATTGGCGATTTTGCCATTTGCGAGGTTTGCAGGAAAGTAACCCCAATGAACGGCAGAACTTAAACATAAAACCCTCAAATCGTAAGGCCATCGGGTCACTCATATGTTATATCACTTGCTGTCTATGGGAATTTGCTGCTGCTTTTGCTTAACCAGTGACTGTACTCAAAAGACTCAGGTGAATGCAAATTCTTCCCATATTAAAGTCATTTCTTGTTCACACCCATCACCAGTAAGTCTACCAAGGGTTAACTGATGAGGTGAGATTGCATAAACTAGGTTCCTATTCCTGGAACATCGAGGGTTAAGGGTCAATTTGATGAGGATGTTATTGCAGATTTCGGAAAGAAAAATTTAATGTTTAAATATGACCAATTCTTCAACAGATGGTGAGACACACCACAGGGAATAATTGGTCACCTTTAACCACCTACCTCACCACTCCCATCTCTAAAATCCTCAAGTGACTACTAAATTGTTCTAATTCTGACAACTTTACCATCCACGATTAATCGCTACCACTGCTGGAAGATGCTCTTTCAGCCGCCTGGGGACTAAGCATTGGAATTCCCTCCTTAAACCCCTCTGCCCCTCTCCTCCTGAAAGAGGCTCTTTAAAGCCTACCCATAGTCAAAGCCTACTCATATTTAAGAAAGCCCACTAATGCCTCTACTTTCTCCAGAGACTAAGGAAATTTGGCATGTCAGCTACAACTCTCACCAACTTTTACAGATGCACCAGAGAAAGCATTCTTTCTGGTTGTATCACAGCTTGGTATGGGCTCCTGCTCTGCCCAAGGCCACAAGAAACTACAAAAGGTCATGAATGTAACCCAATCCATCATACAAACCAGCCTCCCATCCATTGACACTGTCTACACTTCCAGCTGCCTCAGCAAAGCAGCCAGCATAATTAAGGACTCCACGCACCCCGGACATTCTCTCTTCCACCTTCTTCTGTCGAGAAAAAGATACAGAAGTCTGAGGTCACGTACCAATTGACTCAAGAACAGCTTCTTTCCTGCTGCTGTCAGACTTTTGAATGGACTTACTTCGCATTAAGTTGATCCTTCTCTATACCCTAGCTATGACTGTAACACTACATTCTGCACTCTCGTTTCCTTCCCTACGAATGGTATGTTTTGTCTGTATAGCGCGCAAGAAACAATACTTTTCACTGTGTGTTAATACATGTGACAATAATAAATCAAAATCAAATCCCGTATCCTACTTCAACATCTCCCTCTGTGGCTCTGTCAAATGTTGTTTGATAATTGCTCCTGCAATGTGCTGCGCAGCTTTTCACTACGTTGACGGCACTATAGAAATGCAAGCTGTTGCTCATAAACAAAATATCACAGATGCTGGAAATCTGAAATAACAAAACTGCTGGGAATACTCAGCAGGGGGACGAGTAAACCCTTGGCATTGGTTTTCAGAAAAGCAACTTGTGAACTACTCTCTGAAGAAACTCTATACAAGTTTATGGAAATTTGTACAAGCAGTGTTGACAGATTCAGTATGCATCCTTGGGGCGGGCCAGCTGAAGTCAACTTTATTTAAACTGCACTTCAGGCTTTTGCATTGACTACAGAGACTCAAAATACAGAACAAAATGTGGGTCTCTGACTTTACAGGTTATCTAACAGCCAAAACTAGTTTATGCTTTTACACATTTCATTTAAATCCCACTGCATTAGCGTTCCAACTGCTCAACAATTAACAAATGCATCACCTTACAATGTTATGTCAAAGGATGGTTTGTCTCATTTGCCAAGTGGACTCGCCTCAGAACTCAAACTACTCGGCAATAGCTTTGTGGAGAGGACAAAGCACCTCAGTGCTTCAGTTCACTCTGCAGTCTCCACCATGGAGTAGGAAGAGGCCCTTTGGCCCATCAAGTCTGTACTGGTTAAGATCAATCCAATTAAGCGCAAAAAATATGAAGTTATCCACTTTAGCAGAAAAACAGGGATGCAGAGTATTTCTTAAATAGGGAGAGACTGGGAAGTGTCGATGTCTAAAGAGACCTGAATGCCCTTGTTCACAACTCACTGAAAGCTGGCATGCAATGATTAAACCTCTCTCCACCACATTCAATCTCAGCAGGACATGCTAGACCCGACTCACTCGCTCCATGGTGTCACGGTGGCACAGTGGTTAGCACTGCTGCTTCACAGTGCCAGAGACCCGGGTTCGATTCCTGGCTTGTGTCACTGTCTGTGCAGAGTTTGCATGGTCTCCCCGTGTCTGCATGGATTTCCTCCAGGTGCTCCAGTTTCCTCCACAGTCTGAAAGACGTGCTGGTTGGGTGCATTGGCCCAAACAGGCGCTGAAATGTTGCAACTAGGGGAATTTCACAGTAACTTCATTGCAGTGTTGATGTTAGCCTTACTTGTGACTAATAAATAAACTTCAATAATAAATAAACTTTTTTTAAAGAAGCTTTTCTTCACCACCTTAAATTGGCATACTCTGCTTCTAGACCCTCACTCCAATGGAAACAGTGTCTACTCTGCCTATCCCAATCATGATTTTGAACACTTCGCTCAAATCCGCTCATGACCTTCTCCTGTTCTCCAAGGAAAAGGATTCCCAGTTTTTCCAACCTATGCATGTAAAGTACAATGTAACAGCTTCAAACTTTAAAATTCACACATTATAGCAAGTTGACGTCATAGCTACCTTAAGAAAAGGCACAAGGTAAGGCTGTGGTGAAGACTTGAGTTCTTTGTACAACTGGTTTGTGAATTCCTCTACTTCCACCTTCCCATCCTGAAAGAAAACAGGTTGCATTCCACAATTATAACACATGCTGGAGTATAACATAATAAACTGACGAAACTTTGCTCACCTCTATCAATTATTTTAACAAGCAAGCTGAAAGACAATAACATGGAGATTTGACACTGCAGCAGTGAAATCAGAGACACAGCAGCATCACACAAATTCTACAAATTGCTCTGACGTGATGAAATAGCCTTAGTGAAAGTCAAGTTTATTCGAGTTTTGCACATATCGCAAATTAACAATTTAGACTGGAGGCCCTGTCTTGAAGACAGCCTTGCAGTTCAAGGGGATTTTCACAGTAACTTCATTGCAATGTTAATGTAAGCCTACTTGTGACTAATAGATAAACTTTAACTTTAATTTCTGATCTGATGTACAAGATGTGATGTGGAGATGCCGGTGTTGGACTGGGCTGGGCACAGTAAGAACTCTCACAACACAAGATTTAAGCTCGACAAGTTTATTTGGAATCATGGGTTTTTTCCGGAGCGCTGCTCCTTCAGCTGGTGAGTGGAGAGGTAGGTTTCACAAACACAGCATTCCAACTCGCATTTCAACTATAATCTTACTGAAAAAATACATGCAACCATAATCTTGCATTGTGTCTTTGTCCATATGTGCCATGTTTGCAAAATACACCTCTCCACTCACCTGAAGGAGCAGCGCCCAGAAAGCTCGTAATTCCAAATAAACCTGTTGGACTTTAACCTGGTGTTGTGAGACTGTTACAATATACAAGTTGATATTACTGCACGGACTGCACATCAGAAGTATTTCATTGGCTGTAAAACATTTCAGGACATTGCGAGATTTTGAAAGACAAAACATGAATGCAATTTAAGAAACTCAAAACACATTTCACAGAATTGCAAGTTTCACAGCTCAGTTAACTGAAAACTTAAAAAAAAATCAATAGATTTGTTCGACAAGGCAATTCAGGGTTATGGACTGAAAGCTGATAGGTGGATAGCCATGCCCCAATTCAATAGTACAACAGATTCATGGGGCTGAATGGCTTACTCGTGTTCCTATGTTCTTCATTACTTTTGTCAATAGCCTACATCAGTTTTTCTACATAGCAATATCTCTCTGGCTCTTTTGCCAGTAGGCTTCGTGTTAAATAAATTCTCATGCTGGTTTTTAATCGCACGGCCTCGCCAGTTCCCTGTTTGTCAATATCCCAGTCCCACATGCTGGGAAGAATTAGCTCTGAAGGCAATGAAATAAAGCACGTTTGTAATTGGGTAAAGCTGGTGACACTGGGTATAACGACTATCTTCGTTAAGGATACTTCTAGTTTATATTATTGTTGTTCATTTTGTTGCTTAATAAACAGTCACTTTATTTAAAATGATCACAAAACACGTGGGACGTCATTTTCTGGATTTTGTAAGAACGAGGAGCAGGAGTCGGCCATCTGGCCCTTCGAGCCTGCTCCGCCATTCAATAAGATCATGGCTGATTTTCTCGTGGACTCAGCTCCACTTACCTGCCTGCTCACCGTAACCCTTAATTCCTTTACTGTTCAAAATCTATCTTTGTCTTAAAAACATTCAATAAGGTAGCCTCAACTGCCTCACTGGGCAGGGAATTCTACAGATTCACAACCCTTTGTGTGAAGAAGTTCCTCCTCAACTCAGTCATAAATCTGCTTCCCCTTATTTTGAGGCCATGCTCCCTAGTTCTAGTTTCACCTGCCAGTGGAAACAACTTCCCTGCTTCTATCTTATCTATTCCCTTCATAATCTTATATGTTTCTATAAGATCTCCCCTCATTCTTCTGAATTCCAATGAGTATAGCCCCAGTCTACTCAGTCTGCCCTCATAAGCCAACCCTCTCAACTCTGGAATCAACCTAGTGAATCTCCTCTCCCCTCCAGTGCCAGTATGTCCTTTCTCAAGTAAGGATTTCAAATCTTCCCTCATATTATATCAAATTGCAAAATAAAGTTTAGGGTAATTGTTTCAAGTTTGCCTGTTGGGAATTAGAATGGCTCAGAGTTTACCATTAACCATGTTCTGAACACCCCTTCTCTCTTTTCAGCCATGTTAGGATTATATATTGTTGTAAAGCATTCCAAAAAAAACAGCAAAGATAATGTGAAAGGGAAATAGATCTTACCAGTAGTTTCTGCACTAAAGCCTTCACATTACTAGACATTTGCGGTGAGTGGGATCCACTGGAAGCCAGTTTAATTAACGTTGCAAGGAAGTTCTTGCATTTTTTCACATTTTCCAAAGTTTCCTATGAAAAGAAAATGAGACATAACAAGATTAAGACTAATTGAAGAAAGAGAATCCTTCACAAAAATGCCCCCCTTGCTCACAATTCCCTTGACAGAGGAAATGATTTCTCCTTCTTGTTCATCCTTTTAAAAACTCTTAAACTCTCAATTAGATCACCCTTCCGTTCCTTGGACTGCCACCTAGCCATGGCGGAGAAGCTTGAACATTCTGCTGATCCCGAGGGGGATGTAATCAGGAGTACTAACCTCTTGGAGGGGTCAACCACAACGTTAAGTTGGAGGGGAGGAACCAGGCAAAGCGTAATCCGAAACAAATTCTCAATAGTGGATCACAGGGAAGATCCTCGCATCATATCAAAGGCTCCGATGGTGGATGAAGGCTGCAGCACCATCTTCATGAAAGGAGACAAGCAGTCCGTCGGAACTACCAAAGAATCTCCCCACTTGTCATCACTGGGAAGATCATTGCTTGAATCCTGGCCAGCTGCCTTTTCCCAGTTTCTAAAGTAATCCCTCCAGAAAGCCAGTGCTGTTTCCAACCAAAGAATGGTGGATAAACGTGATTTTTTTCAACAACATCAAGACAAATGCCAACCATAACATCAACCACTCTACATAGCCTTCATTAATCTGATTTGTTAGACATGACCTCCCTGTGACGAAGCCATGCTGACTAGGTACAGAGGAGATGTCGGGGTAAGTTTCTCACTCAGCGGATGGTGGGTGAGGGCAATCGGCTGCTACTGGTGGTGGTGGAAGCAAATTCGTTAGGGGCTTTTAAGAGACTTCCGGATGAGTACATGGGATTTAACAGGATTGAGGGTTACAGGTAAGCCTAGTAGGTAGAGATAAGATCGGTACAACTTGTGGGCCAAAGGGCCTGTTTGTGTTGTAGTTTTTCTATGATTCAATCCCTGATCAAGCTTTGCCTCTCCAAGTGGCGATAGATGCTCTCCTTCAGAAGTTTCTCTTGTAGTTTTCCTACCACTGACATGAGACTCACAGGTCTGTAGTTCCTTGGTTTACCTCTACAACCCTTCCTAAATAGCAGAACCACATTAGCTGTTCTCCAGTCATCTGGCATCTCCCCAGTGGCCAGCGAGAAAATTTGGGTCAGAGCCCCTACAATCTCCTCCTTTGCCTCCCACAGCAGCCGAGGGCACAATTCATTTGGACCTGGAGATTGATCTACTTTTAAAGCTGCCAAAACCTCCAATACCTTGTCCGTTCCTTATGTCAATTTGCTCAAGAATTTCACAGTCTCACTTCCTGAATTCCATACCATCATCTCATTCTCTTGGGTGAAGATGGATGTGAAATATTAATTCAACATTGTACCAATGTCCTCTGGCTCTACCCACAATTGCCCCTTGGTCCCCAGTGGGCCCTACTCTTTCCCTGGTTATCCTCTTCCCACCAATATAGAATACCTTGGGAGTTTCACTACTTTTACCATCTAGACCTCTCTCATATCCCCTTTTTGCATTCCTAATTGCTTTCTTAAACACCACCCTACACTTTCTATACCTTACTAATACCTCCACTGAAGTGGGGAAGTTTACAGCAACTGTACAGGATCTTGAGAAGACCACATCTGGAATACTGTGTAAAGTTCTGGTCTCCTTATTTCTACTTCTCCTTACAAGTGGAACAGAGAAGGCTCACTTGACTCATTCTTAGGATTCCAAGGCGCTTGTCTTACGAGGTTGATTGAATAGCTTAGCCCTGTAACCCATTTTAGAAGAATAAGAGATAATCTTGCAGAAACGTGCAAGGTCCTGAGAAGATTTGACAGAGTGGACACTAGGAGGATGTTTACACTTGTAAATAATGGAAGGGGTCATCAACAGTGCTATTACTCAGCACTTGCTTACCAAGATCTGCTCACAGACTCTCAGCTTGGGTTTTCTCAGGGTCACTCAGCTCCTGACTTCAGTACAATCTTGGATCAAACATGGACAAAAGAGCTGAGTTCCAGATGTGAGGTGAGGTGAGAGTGACAGCCCGATATCAAGGTAGTATTAGGTCAGGTGTGGCATCAAGAAGCCTGTGCAAAACAAGAGTCAATGGGCATCAGGGGGGAAAATCTCTGTCAGCTGGAGATATACCTGGCACAAAGGAAGATGGTTGTTTTTGTTCTAGGTCAGTCATCTCAGCTGCAGAGCATCTCTGCAGGAGCTCCTCTGCAGGAGCTCCTCAGGGTTAGTGTTCTAGAACCAACCATCTTCAACTGCTTCATCAATGACCTTCCCTCCGTCATTAGGTCAGAAATGGGAATGACTATTGCGCAATGTTCAGCAGCATTTGTGAATCAAGATACTGAAGCAGTTCATGTGCAAATGCATCAAGACCTGGACAATATCCAGGCTTGGATTGACAAGTGACAAGTAACATTTACCCCACACAAATGCCAGTCAATGACCGTCTTCAACAAGAGAGGATCTAACTATTGCCCCTTGACATTCAATGGCATCAACATCACCGACCAGAAACTGAACTGGACCCAGCCATATGAAGAGCAGGTCAGAGGCTGGGAATCCTGTGGTGAGTAATTCACCTCCGAACCCCCACCCACCCAAAGTCTATCCACCATCTACAAGGCACAAGTCAGAAGATGTATTGTCAGAAATATATTGTTCCTTCTTCTCTGTCACTGACTCAATCTTGGAACCTCCTCCCCAACAACACTATGGGTATGCTACACCACATGGACTGCAGTGGTTCAAGAAGACAGCTCACCACCACCTTCTTGAGAACAATTAGAGATGGATAGCAAATGCTGGCCTGGTCAGCAAACCCTATATCCTGTGGACAAATCAAAAAAAACGCTTCAAAACCTCTCAACAGACTGCAAAGCATATCATGAAGTCCAGTGGTGATGATAAACACTATATAAATGCAAGGCTTGTTTTTTTAAGTCAGGGCAAAGAATTGTTTTCCATTTTGATTCTCTTTGTCATCTTACCGGTGAAGCACTGGCCTGTACAACTGGCACAGTGGCTGTTCGGTCTCCTGATGCTGAAGCTTGCTTTTGGGTGACTGTTGATATGACTTTTGGTGCAATTGCTCCACCTGCAGCCTGTGGCTAAACGATAAAGCAGTAATTAAAAGCTGGTGCACATACTAGTGCTGTATAATTAATACTTACTAGAAATACAGTTTATTAACAAATTAAGAAACAAGGTAATATAAGGTAATCACAAAAAGCAAAATGATTATTATCTGACACGCGGGAACACCACCAGCTGCCAAGTTCCCTTCCAAATGACTCCAACTAGTGGCTTGCTCGGTCATTTCTAAATCAACTGCACAATAAGAGCCAGCCACATTGCTGCGGGTCTGGAGTCACATGTAGGCCAGATCAAGTAAGGGCGGCAGATTTCCTTCCCTAAAGGACATTAGTGAGATGCGTTTTCACAAAAAAAAAATCAACAATAGTTTGATGGTTGTCATTAGACTTTTATTGAAATCAAATATCATCTGCCATGGTGGGATTCGAACACAGGTCACCGAGTATTACTCTGGGTCTCTAGAGTTACTAGACCAGTGACACCACCAAGATCTCATCGCACATTCCCCTCTCCTAACTTATGGCCAGGCAGTAATGTGCCTTCCCATTTGCTACCATTTATCCATATTATACTATATCTGCCATGCATTTACCCCCCCACTCAACTGTCCAAATCACACTGAAGCATCTCTGCATCCTCCCATCCAGCTTTGTGTCACCTGCAAATTTTGAAGTATTAATATAAGAACATAAGAAATAGGAGCAGGAGTAGGCCATCTAGCCCTTCGAGCCTGCCCCGCCATTCAATAAGATCATGGCTGATCTGTTGTGGCTCAGTTCCACTTTCCCGCCCTCTCCCCATAACCCTTAACCATAACCCTCCTTAATATCCATTGTGAATAGCTGGGATCCGAGCACTGATCCCTGCGGCACCCCACTATTCACTGCCTGCCATTTGGAAAAAGACCTGTTTATGTCTGCCAACCAGTCAAGCCATCTCAATATACTACCCCCAATCCCATGTGCTTTAATTTAACTCGCTAATCTTACCTGGGACTTTGTTGAAAACCCTTTGAAAGTCCAAATTAAACACAATCATTGGCTTCCCCCCATCAACTCCACCAGTTATATCTTCAAACAATTCCAGATTAGTCAAACCTAATTTTCCTTTTGCAATTCTTGCCACTGTTTTCCAAGTGCTTTGCTATTAAATCTTTTATAAGAAACTCTGAACATTTTCCCAATACCGACACTGGGCTGACTAGTCCATAATTCCCTGTTTTCTCTCTTCCACTCTTTTTAAATAGTGGGAGTTACATTAGCTACCCTTCAATCAGTAGGAACTGTTCCAGAATCGATACAGTCTTGCAAGATGACCCCCAATGCATCTACTAATTCTAGCACCAGAGTACTTAATACTCTGCGACACAGATCATCTGGCCCTGGGGGTTTATTCAACTTCAAATCCTATCAATTTCCCCAACGCCATTTGCCTATTAATACTGATTTCCCCAAGTTCCTCCCTCTCACTAAGCAACATGTTCCCTAACATTTATGTAATGTTATTTGTGCCCTGCTTTGTGAAGACAGAACCAAAGTACATACTTAGTTGGTCAGCCAATTCTTTGTTCCCCATTATAAACCATCCTATTTCTTACATTCATACAGGCAATAAGTGTGAGGTGATTCATTTTGGTAGGACAAACTTGAATGCTGATACAGGGTCAATGGCAGGGTTCTGAGGAGTGTGGAGGAACAGAGAGAACTTGGGGTTCATATCCACAGACCTCTGAAGGTTGCCACTCAAGTGGATAGAGTCGTGAAGAAGGCTTACAGTGTGTTAGCGTTTATTAACAAGGGTTTGAGTTTAGGAGCCGTGGGGTTATGCTGCAACTATACCGGATGTTGGTGAGACCACATTTGGAATATTATGTACAGTTCTGGTCACCTCACTGTAAGAAGGATGTGGAAGCACTGGAGAGAGTGCAGAGGAGGTTTATCAGGATGCTGCCTGGTTTGGAGGATAGGTCTTATGAGGAAAGGTTGAGGGAGCTGGGGCTTTTCTCTTTAGAGTGGAGGAGGGTGAGAGGCAACTTAATAGAGGCTTATAAGATGATGAGCAGGATTGATAGAGTGGGCGTGCAGATACTATTTCCTCAGGTGAATATAGCTGTTACTAGGAGGCCTAACTATAAGGTTCATGGTGGGAGATATAGGAGGGATGTCCAAGGTATATTCTTCACTCAGTGTGGTTGGAGTGTGGAATAAACTGCCTGCTGTGATAGTGGGATCGGACACTTTAGGAACTTAAGTTGTTATTGGATAGGCACATGGAGCACACCAGAATGATAGGGAGGAAGCAGTGCTAACTACTTCCACCATGCTGCCCTATGTTGGATTATATGCACTGCATTCAAATAGGGCTGGAGATGCACAAAGTACTTAGATAATAATAAAAAAAAATCACAAAACATGCATCAGGAAGTGATAGCAAAAACAGAGAGGACAAATGATCTTATATCATAACTGATAAGATTAAAGACCTGAAACATTAACTCTGTTTCTCTCTTCACAGGTGCTCCACGTATGTTATATGACTGTCTGTGTGGAGTTGCACATTCTACCCATGTCTGCATGGGTTTCCTCCAGGTGCTCTGGTTTCTTCCCACAGTCAAAAGATGTGCAGGTCAGGTTGACTTGCCACGTTAAATTATCTCAGTGACCTAAAATGTATAGGTTAGGGGAATTAGCGCGGTATATATGTGGAGTTATGGGGAAAGAGCCTGGGTGAAATGCTCTGTCAGGGAGTCAGTGCAGACTTGATGCTCTGAATGGCCTCCTTCTGCACTGTAGGGATCCTGTGATTCTATGTATGGTCACAATTTGATTTTAAGCATTGTAAAAGCAAATACATTTTAAAACAAAAATCAGAATTTGAAAATTCGGGTAATTTTATACATAAATAGGCTGTGAAATGGTCAGACTGAGATAGCTTGGTACTCAGAGGGTCCTGAAGACCCATGTACACAAATCGTAAAGATATCATTTGATTTGATCTATTATTGCCAGATGTATTAACATACAGTGAAAAGTATTGTCTTTTGCATGCTATACAAAGCACACCGTTCATAGAGAAGGAAACGAGAGGGCAGAATGTAGTGCTACAGTCATAGCTAGGGTGTAGGAGAAAGATCAACTTAATGCAAGGTAAGTCCATTCATCAGTCTGATAGCAGCAGGGAAGAAGCTGTTCTTGAGTCGGTTGGTACGTGTCCTCAGACTTTGGTATCTTTTTCCCAAAGGAAGAAGGTGGAAGAGTGAATGTCTGGGGTGCGTGGGGTCCTTAATTATACTGGCTGCTTTTCTGAGCATAATTGCAACAGAGTCAATGGATGGGAGGCTGGTTTGCGTGATGGATTGGGCTACATTCACAACCTTCGCAAACATATTAAAAGCCAGAGACTGGTCAGGTATATAGGGAATTGAGTGATATGGAGGTAGAGGAAGAAGGTGTAGTTAGGGTAGATCAGCCAAGATTGCACTGAATGGTAGAGCTAACTCAGAGCAGTGAGGCACGCTCCTGCTCCTATTTCCTGAAAGTAAACTTGACAGCTTTATAACGAATCTCCTTTAGAAAATAAACACTGCTCACCTGCACTACTGTGATGCGTTGCGACGCAGCATTTGTCTGGCCTCCAACTTGTAGCTGGTTCAGCGGCTGGACAGCAGGTGGCTTCACTTGATTGGGAATTCTCTGGGTCCCAGTTGCCTGGTTATCAATACCCCCGCCACGCACAAAAAAGAAATCAGTGAGATATTAAAACACCCGACAAAGCAGCGACTCAAGTTGGATCATTGAAATGCCAACATCCTTACCTGTACGGTGGAAATTCGGACCAAGGGTGTGCTAGTGGGTGCCACGGACGAGGTGCTCCCAGTTCCTTGAGCCCAGGCTTTAGCCTGAGCAATGGCTTTCTGCGGTACTAACACCAGCTGGCCACTGTCACTCCGAGCAAGCACCATACCTGTAAGGCAACAGAGGCAGATTGAATCATAGATATAAAGTACAGAAGGAGGTCATTCGGTCCATCAAGTCTGTACAACCACTATCCCACCCAGGCCCTATTCCCGTTACAGTACACCGTACAAAATTGGAAATGAATCTGACTGCTAAAAAAACTCTTTTCTTTTTGTAGCATTCCTTCACAATGTGACCCAGCAGCGTTTCTGGATCACGCTGGATAGAACATGAACTCAGCTACACCTGGATGCAAACGTTTACATCACCAAAATATGCAACATTCCATCAATCTAAGTAATGGCCATTATGGCTGCCTCGCAATGACCACAGAAACTGCCAGCAACAGACTCTCATTTTCAGTTATTATTACACCGAATATTACCACATGGAAGATTTTTATTTACAGAGCACCCTTCACAAACTTGGGATACTGCAAAATGCTTTACCATCTGTAAAGTGTTTTTTTCTGCAAGTCTAGTCACTGTCACACTAATAGGAAACACCATAGCTAACTTAGGCACAGCAAGTTACCAAACACAGCGGTGTGATCAAAATGATGAAATAAGCAATTTTAGTAATGTTGGCTGAATAAATATTCATCAGCACAGCGCCTAGCGCTGTTGCCTCACAGCCGCAGAGATTCGGATTCGATTCCAGTCTCGGGTCACTGTCTACACGTTCACCCTGTGTCTGCGTGGGTTTCCTCCAGGTGCACCGGTTTCCTCTCAGTCCAAACGTCATGCTGGTTAGATGCATTGGCCACATTAAATTGCTCTTTAGTGTCCCAAGATGAAGGGGGTAAGTATGTGGGGATACGGAGACAGAGCCTGGGTAAGATGCGGTTGGAATTGGTGCAGTCAATGGGCCAAATGGTCTTCTTCTGCATTGTAGGAAATCTATGCTTTTCTTCAAAATAAAGCTTCTCTTTTCACAGGTGCTGCCAGACCTGAATATTTCCAGCATTTTAGTTTTTAATTTGTTCTCCCAAATCCCGCAGCATGCAACTCCCTCTAAATCAAGCTGGATTTGAAAAACCCAACAGCTAGAGTTTGATTTATTTCAAAAAAATGAAAAATAGCTGAAAACTATGTGAAACTCAGCAACTTAAGTGGAAGAGCAGGTCAAGCCTGTTGGATATGCAGAAGGCCCTGG
This sequence comes from Carcharhinus amblyrhynchos, assembly GCF_965287045.1. Classification (NCBI taxonomy): domain Eukaryota; kingdom Metazoa; phylum Chordata; class Chondrichthyes; order Carcharhiniformes; family Carcharhinidae; genus Carcharhinus; species Carcharhinus amblyrhynchos. Next base: position 123,387,383 of record NC_137331.1, read on the forward strand.
AAAGGATAAGAAATTGCAGATATCTTGGAAGTTCTATTTCAGAGTTCTATTGAACCACTCTACAGCAAGGACAGATAGAGCACAACACAATGTTGTCTGGTACAAAATAACGAAAACATGAAGAGTTCTCTCTTTTCCCACTGGAACATAGAATACAGGGTGACAGAATCGTGCTGAAATTACCATGATGAAAAAGATAGCGGTGAAAACCAAGATACCTTGCTCAGCACAACGAGGAGGCAGTGGAGTAGTGGTATCGTCACAGGACTAGTGTAATCCAGAGGCCCAGGGTAATGCTCTGGGGACCAGGATTTCAATCCCACCACAGCAGCTGGTGGGATTTAAATTCAATAAAAATCAGGAATTATAAATCTACTGATGACCATGAAACCACTGTCAATTGTCGTACAAATCCATCTGCTTCACTGTTGTTTCTTAGGGAAGGAAATCTGCCATCCTTACCCAGTCTGGCCTACTTGCGACTCCAGAACCACAGCAATGTAATTGGCTCAATTGCCCTCAGGGGTGGGCAATAAATGCTGACCTAGCCAGTGATGCCCACATCCCACGCACAAATTAAAAAAAAAACATGACATTTGACCAAAGGCGAGGGAAACATCTTCAAAGCAGCGAGGCTGTAGAATTGACTTCAGCTGATGCAGAAACACTTCCAACAACAAAGTTTAGGTTGTACAGGAAAATGAGGTGAAGTATTAGACACAGGAACAGGGTGGGCAAACATAAATAGAAACATTTGCTCACATGTGACAGTGTCCGATCTTCAAATTAATTACTTACAAGTTGGAATTCCACCACATAGCAGACATTTCTCAGTGGCAACACGAACAAAGAAGTGAGGCAAGAGTGACTATTTATTCATTTACAGGACGTGACTGTCGCTGGCTGGGTCAGCATTTATTGCCCATCCCAAATTGCCCTCCATTTCAGAGGGCATTTGAGAGTCAACCTGCGCGCCCTTGTGCAAGAATCCCAAGAGTTAGTCTGTAGGTGCAGCAGGTAATTAAGAAGGCAAATGGAATTTTGTCCTTCATTGCTAGAGGATAGAGTTTAAAAACAGCGAGGTTATGTTACAGCTGTACAAGATGCTGATCAGGCCACACCTGGGGTACTGTGGACAGTTTTGGTCTCCTTACATGAGAAAGGTAGTGAACCAGATGGTTTTTTTTTAATGACAATTAACAATAGTTTCATGGTTATCAGTAGATTCTTAATTCCAGATTTTTATTGAATTCAAATTTCACCATCTGCCCTGCTGAGATTCAAACCCAGGTCCCCAGATCTTGCGCTGGGTCTCTGGATTACTGGCCCAGCGACAATACGACTATGCCACCGCTTTCTCTTGACATCAAAAGTGCATTTAGGCCAAGTGTGGCATCAATGAGTGCTAGCAAAACTGGAGTCAATGAGAATCGGGGGGGGTGTGGGGGACCTCCACTGGCTGGAGTCATATCAAGCAGAGGGAGATAGCCATGGTTGTTGGAGGCTAATCATTTCAGCCTCAGGACGTTGCTGTCGGAGTTTCACGGAGTAGTATCCTAGGGCCAACCATCTTCAGCTGCTTCATCAATGGATGGCACAGTGGTTAGCACTGCTGCCTCACAGCGCCAGGGCTCAAGTTCAATTCTGGTCTTGGTCGACGATAGAAAGGTTGCATGTTCTTCCCGTGTCTGCGTGGGTTTCTTCTGGGTGCTCCAGTTTCCTCCCACATTCCAAAGATGTGCAAATTAGGTTAACTGACCATGCTAAATTGCCGTAGTGTCAGAGGGATTAACAGGGTATATACATATGGTTGTGGGGATGGGCCTGGGTGGAATTGTTGTCAGTGCGGGCTTGATGGACCAAATGGCCTTCTCCTGTACTGTTAGGGATTCCATGACCTTCCCTCCAATGTAAGGTCAGAAGTGGGGATGTTTGCTGATGACTGCACAATGTTCAACGCCATTCGCAACTCGTCAATACTGAAGCAGTCCATTTCCAAATACAACAAAACCTGGTCAACACACCAGCTTGGGCAGTTAAGTAACTGTGATAAGTCTAAACAAGCGCCTGGCAATAACCAGTTCCAACAACAGATAAACCAGCCAATCCATCTCAACGTTCAACAGAAATGCTCTTGCTGTATCAACATAAGAACATAAGAACATAAGAAATAGGAGCAGGAGTAGGCCATCTAGCCCTTCGAGCCTGCCCCGCCATTCAATAAGATCATGGCTGATCTGTTGTGGCTCAGTTCCACTTTCCCGCCCTCTCCCCATAACCCTTAATCCCCTCTCTTATCAAGAACCCATCAACCCGCTTCTTAAAAATATTTAGCGAGGCAGCCTCCACCACTTCAACGGGCAGAGAATTCCAGAGATTCACCACCCTTTGAGTGAAGAAGTTCCTCCTCAACTCCGTTCTAAACCACCTCCCCTTTATCTTGAGGCTGTGCCCCCTAGTCCTACTGTCTTTTTTGAGCGGGAAGAGTCTCTCCACCTCTATCCTATCCATCCCATTCATCATCTTATACGTCTCAATGAGATCTCCCCTCATTCTTCTAAACTCTAACGAGTACAAGCCTAGTTTATTCAGCCTCTCCTCATAGCTCAATCCCCTCAACTCCGGTATCAGCCTAGTAAACCTCCTCTGCACTCCCTCCAGGGCCAAAATATCCTTGCGCAGGTGCGGCGCCCAAAACTGCACACAGTACTCCAGCTGCGGCCTCACCAATGCCCTATACAGCTGCAGCAAGACCTCCCTACTTTTATATTCAATCCCCCTCGCTATGAAGGCCAGCATCCCATTCGCCTTCCTGACCACCTGCTGCACCTGCAAGCTGGGTTTTTGCGACTCATGCACAAGGACCCCGAGGTCCCTCTGCACCGTCGCCTGCTGCAGTTTTTCGCCACGTAAGTAATAGTCCTTCCTACCATTCTTCCTACCAAAGTGGACCACCTCACACTTGCCAACATTAAATTCCATTTGCCATTTCCTGGCCCATTCGCCCAGCCTATCTAGATCCTTCTGCAGACTCTCCACACCCTCCGCACAATTTGCCTTTCCCCCAATCTTGGTGTCATCAGCAAATTTCGACACCCTGCACTCGGTTCCCTCCTCCAGATCATCTATATAAATGGTAAATAGCTGAGGCCCCAGCACCGACCCCTGGGGCACCCCACTAGTCACCAACCGCCAATCCGAATAGCACCCATTGACCCCCACTCTCTGCCTCCTATTTGACAACCAATCCTCTATCCACGCTAACACCCTACCCCCAACTCCATGTCCCCTGACCTTCTGCAATAACCTCTTGTGAGGTACCTTGTCAAACGCCTTCTGAAAATCCAGAAAGACCACATCCACCGGCTCTCCTCTATCCACTGCCCTAGACACATCCTCATAGAACTCCAGTAAATTTGTCAGACACGACTTCCCTTTAATGAAACCGTGTTGCGTCCGCCCTATCAAGCAATTCCCTTCAAGATGGGGTTCTCACTGACCAGAAACTGAACTGGATCATCCATAGAAATAATGTGCCTACATGAGCAGGTACAAGACTAGGAATTCTGAAACAAGTCATGATTGACCACGATGTTGTTAAATGACAAAGTAGGCTTGAGAGGCCGAGTGGTCTACTCCCACTTTCTTTAGTCAGAGTAGTAAGAGCGCGGAATGCACTGCCTGCAACAGTAGTGGGTTCACCAACATTAAGGGCATTTAAATGGTCATTGGATAAACATATGGATGATATTGGAATAGCGTAGGTTAGATAGGCTTTAGATTGGTTTCACAGCCTGGTGCAACAGCGAGGGCCGAAGCGCTTGTACTGCTCTGTAATGTTCTATGTTCACCCCTAATTCGAATGTTCATATGAGTAACTCACTTCCAAACTCTCAAAAGCCTGCCCACCATCTACAAGGCACAAAGTAAAGTTAAGGTTAAGTTTATTTATTGATCACAAGTAGGTTTATGTTAACACTGCAATGAAGTTACTGTGAAAATCCCCTAGTTGCCACACTCCGGCATCCGTTCGGGTACATTAAGAGAAAATTTAACATGGTCAAAGCATCTAACTAGTACATCTTTGGACTGTGGGAGGAAATGGGAGCATCTGTTGAAAATCCACATAGACACGGGGAAAATGTGCAAATTCCACACAGACAGTGACCCAGGATGGGAACTGAACCCAGGTTCCTGGAGCTGAGAGGCAGCAGTGCTAATCACTGTGCCACTACATGTCAGGAGTGAGAGGGAATACTTCCCACTTGCCTGGGTGGGAGCCGCTCCAACAGCAGTCAAGAAGCTCAACACCAAGTGGGCTGCTTTGTCCCGGATGATCAGCATCCCATCTACAAGATGCATCGCAACAACTTGCAACTCTCCTTAGGTCACACTTTCTAAACCTGTGACCTATACCATGTTGAAGGACAAGTACAGCAGATATTTGGGATCACCATCAGCAAGTTCCCCTCCCAGCCACCTCACCATTCTGACTTGGAAATATATCACCATTCCTTCAATGTCACTTGGCCAAAATCCTGGAACTCCCTCCCCAACAGCACTGTGGATGTACCTACACCACTTGGGCAGAAGCGAATGAAGTCGGTGGTTCATCATCACTTTCTCAAGGGCAACTAGGGGTGAGCAATCAGTGCTGGCCTCAAGAAAATAAACAGCTTGGTTATCCATCATTGGGTATAATAAGTGCTGTCAGGATGTGGGCATCTCTGGCACAGCCAATTAGCACGTTTTCCTTGCTGCCCTCAACACACTGGTGGAGAGCTGCTTCACTGAACTATTAAAGACCACGTGGTGAAGGTGCTCACAGTGCTTACAGGTTAGGGAGTTCTGGCATTTTGACATGACGAAGCATTGGCCAATACACAGCCATTTCAGGACAGTTAAGATTATTTATTAGTGTCTTAAGTAGACTTACATTAACACTGCAATGAAATTACTGTGAAAGTCTCTGAGACGCCTGCCTGCGTACACAGAGACAATTTAGCATGGCCAATGCACCTGATCAGCATGTCTTCTGGACTGAGGGAGGAAACCGGAGCACCCGGAGAAAACCCACGCAGACACGGGGAGAATGTGCACACTCCACACAGACAGCCAACCAAGCCAAGGACCGAATCCAGGTCCCCAGCGCTGTGATGCAGTAGTGCTAACCACTATGCCACCAATATTTGTGATTCAAGGGGAATTATATGTATGAGATTGAAACAAGCTACTGCAATTCAGCTTAACGGAGTAGCAATCTTACTTTATTTTCACTATGAACTGCTCCACTGAGCTACTCGGTGAGGCGATGCATTCTTAGCGCTGTCATAAACTGCTCAAAATTTCACTATGCAAAATACCTGATAAAACACATGCACAATAAACACAAAATCTGAAATAAGATAGCTGGTAACAGCAGCTTTCTAGCAGCTCCAGATAAAACACATATTAGTTAGCAAGAGAGCCATGGGTCCCATAGGTCTTCATTAACCTTAACGTTTAATCGAATGCTGTATGAATGAAACACTGCAGGTGTGTGCCTGGTGTAGACAAAGCTGGGAGTCAGGCAGCAGAACTCTGGGTCTGTTCAAACCATCATTTTCAATGATAACCATCCCAATCCACATGTAAGGTCTATCACTCCTGTGTTTGCTGAACAAATCATTGCAGAGGAGACTCCCAGAAGACAGCAGAACCAATCTAGGGATCTCCCTCAAAGCATTCTTGAAGCAAACATCCCCATGACTCACTGGAGCCCCTGGTTTGTAACTGACCAAAATGGAGAAGGTTCACATGGAAACAGTCAGTGACGAACATGGGAGTGTGCAGGGGCAAAGTGAAGGCTTCGGAGGGAGCGCACACACCTCCAATCAGCACATTTATCCATTTCTTCAAGCATCACCTGTCCCACATGTCAGAGTCTGCAGATCACACGTTGGGATTAGCAACCATCTCAGGACCCACTGGACTGGGGTGAAGCAAGTGACCCTTGACCCCTAGAAGGCCCATCAAGCTCCTTATATCCTTCAAGATGATGTTCTTGGTGCACCTTCACCTGTCTCTGTCACAAGCTTTGGAATTCCCAAAAAAATCGTTCCTTCAAGACATCCCTTAAAACCTTCCCCATTGCTTTCTCAATATCCTGACAAAGAGGCATTGTCACTGGAAAAGTAAACTAGAGACCCGGGCTAATGCTCCAAGGACACAGGTGCAACTCCCACCACAGCATCTGATAGAATTTAAATTCAATAAATATAAAGTTAATCTCAGTCAGGGAGCCATAATGATCAATCAGCAGCGTGAGAACCATCACCAACATTTAAGAACAAAGAAAATTACAGCACAGTAACAGGCCCTTCGGCCCACCAAGCCTGCAACAACCATGCTGCCCGACTGAACTAAAACCCCCTACCCTTCCGGGGACCATATCCCTCTATTCCCATCCTATTCATGTATTTGTCAAGATGCCCCTTAAAAGTCACTACCATATCTGCTTCCACTACCTCTGTCATGATGTGGAGTTTACTATCAAATAAATCGGTTGGACTAAAACCTGGTGTTGTCAGACTTTTTACTGTGTCCACTACCTCCCCCAGCAACAAGTTTCAGGCACTCATTACTCTGTAAAAAATCTGCCTCATACATCTCCTTTAAACCTTGACCTCGCACCTTAAACCTATGCCCCCTAGTAATCGACCCTTCCACCCTGGGAAAAAGCTTCTGACTATCCACTCTGTCCATGGCTCTCAATCTTGTAGACCTCTATCAGATGGCCCCTCAACCTCTGTTGCTCCCGTGAGAACAAACCAAGTTTCTCAAACCTCTCCGTATAACTAATGCTCTCCATGCCAAGCAACAGCCTGGTAAATCTTTTCTGTACCCTCTCCAAAGCCTCCATATCCTCTGGTAGTGTGGCAACCAGAATTGAACACTATATTCCAAGTACGGCCTAAGGTTCCATAGTCACGAATGTCCTTTAGGAAAGGAAATCCCCATCCATTGCTGGTCTGGCCACAGAAAGTGGTTGAATCTTAAACTGCCCTTTGAAATGGCCAAACAAGCCAGAGTGCAATGGAAATTGAATTGATTTTTTGTCATGTATACTGGATACAGTGAAAAGAATTGTTTCTTTTCAAAGCATAACATTCATAGAGTACATTGGGGAGAAGGAAACGAGAGGGTCCAGAATATATTGTTGCCGTTACATAAGAAATAGGAGCAGGAGTAGGCCATCTAGCCCTTTGAGCCTGCCCCGCCATTCAATAAGATCATGGCTGATCTGTCGCTGCTCAGTTCCACTTTCCCGCTTTCTCCCCATACTGATAAGGTGAAGATAAAGATCAGCCTAATACGTGACAGGACTATCAGAAGTTTGATGGCAGCAAGGAAGAAGCTGTTCTTGAGTCGGTTGGTACATGACCTCAAACTTTAGTATCTCTTTCCCAACGGAAGATGATGGAAAAGAGCATGCCCAGAGTGTGTGGGGTCCTTGATTACACTGGCTGCTTTTCCAAGGCAGCATGTAGATAGAGTCAATGAATGGGAAGCTGGCTTGCGTGATGGACTGGACTTTGTTCACAATCCTTTTTATTTTCTTGCAGTCTTAGTCAGAGCAGGATCCATACCAAGCTGTGAAGCATCGGAAATGATGCTTTCTACGGTGCATCTGTGAAAATTGGAAAGTCGGAGCGGACATGCCAAATTTCTTTAGCCTACTGTGAAAGTAGAGTTGGTGGGCTTTCTTAACGATAGTGTTGCGAAATGGGGGCATGCAACAAATGTAGTCCTTCCAACAATGCCCACAAGCCATAAGAATAAAATAAAATAGCTTAATGTCCAACGTTGTTCGATAAACCTCATGGGAAGATCCTGAGATTGAAAAACACTCTGCGGATCCAAGTTGTCATATCTCTTATCATAACTGTGGACCTTGCTTTACTTTGATGTAAAAGAATGAATGCAAAAATTAAAGGACTGTTACGACGCAGGAGGTCATTTTTCCCTTCATGCCTGCACCAGTTCTCAAAAGGCCACAGATATAGACGGAGAGGAGGTAGGTTCAAAACTGAGCTGAGGCATCTGGATGGGTAGGTGAATAGGGGGGAAGTAAGGGCAGAATTTTTCTTTAGTTAGGGCATTATGATCAGCACAGGTTTGGCGGGCCAAAGGGCCTGTTCCTGTGCTGTACCTTTCCTTGTTCAAACAAGCAACTCGTTTTACAATCATAGAATCTCTACAGTGCAGAAGGGGGCTATTTGGCCCATTCAGCCTGCAACAACCACAATCCCATCCAGGCCGCATTCCTGTAACGCCTTATAACCCCCTGCTAATCCCCTGACACTAAGGGACAATTTAGCATGGCCAATCAACCTAACCTACAAATCCTTGGCATGTGGGAGGAAACCGGAGCACCGGGAGGAAACCCACACAGACATGGGGAGAACGTGCAAACAGTGACCCAAGGCCGGAATTGAACTTGGGTCTCTGGTACTGTGAGGCAGCAGTGTTAACCACCATGTCTTGTACCATTTCCTAGCCCTCTCCTTAGACATTCTTCCTTTCCAAAAAATAGTCTAATTGCCTTTTGAATATTCAATTAGACCTGCCTGCACCACACACTGCCAGCGCATGCCACTTGCTGTGAGAAAAGGTTTCCCCTCATATCAATTTCCTTCTTTCACTAATTATTTTAAATCTGTGGCTGCTTGTGCTCAATCCTTACATGGGTGTGAACCATTTCTGCCTAATCTACTCTGCATCCCCCCCACCTCCAACCACCAAAGATTCTGAACACCTTGATCAAACCTCCTCTCAGTCTTCTCCAAGAATAACAATCCCAACTTCTCCAATCCACGTTCCTCATCCCTGGGGCCATTCTTGTGAACCTTTCCTGCACTCTCTTCAATGCTTTCACCTGCTTCTGAAAGTGTGGTGCTCAGAATTGGATGCAGTAATCTAGCTCAGACTGGACTAGTGTTTTATACAAGCTCAATATAACCTCCTCCTTCTTGGACCCGATGCCCCTTAAGAAAGGGAATCATAGAATCCTGCAGAGCAGAAGGAGGCCATTCAGCCCATCAAGTCTGCACCAACCACAATTCCACCCAGGCCCTATCCCCATAATCCCATACATGTACCCTAACTAGTCCCCTTAACATTAGGGGCAAATTAACATGGCCAATCCAACCAGACCACACATCTTTGGACTGTGAAAGGAAACTGGAGCTCACTGAGAAAACCCATGCAGACACACTGGAGAACAGACAGTGGCTGGAATTCTCCAGTCTCGCATATCCCACTACCTTGGCCAGTGAGAATTAGCACTCAGCTAAATCTCAACTCATTGCAGCGGGACTGGAGAATCCCAGCCATTGGTGAGCTCTGAACTCTGGCCTGGAACAGGTTAACACACTACGTCCACTTTCCTCCTTCGCTGTTGATACAATTCCCAGCGTACTCTGTTTTGTTAACTGCTCTCTCAATTGGTCACCTTCAACGACTTATGCAAATATATACCAAGGTCCCTCCGCTCTTGAGTAGTCCTTGATACAAATTCAAGTTTTTTGGCAATACAGAATGCTGTTTTTGTTTTAAACACTGCAAAATAAAAGTGTGAATGAGATAGATGTATAGATAAATTTTCAACAACATCATGAAGGGATGCAGAGCTGCAGCCACACACACGTGCAGACACACAGGCATCACAGAGGTTAGCACTGCTGCCGCACAGCACTAGAGACCTGGGTTTGATTCCCAGCTTGGGTCACTGTCTGTGTGAAGTCTGCAAGTTCTCCCCGTGTCTACGTGGGTTTCCTCCAGTTTCCTCCCACAGTCCAAAAGGCATGCTGATTAGGTGCATTGGCTATACTAAATTCTCCCTCAGTGCAGCCCAACAGGTGCCAGAGTGAATAGGGGATTTTCACAGTAACTTCACTGCAGTGTCAATGTAAGCCTACTTATGACAATAATAAATAAACTTAGACAGAGACACACATTCAGACACGTGCAGAGGACAGTGTTCCTGACAACATGCCCAGAGTGGTTAAACACAGTTAGCTCTCTCTCCTTACCTGCTGGCACCTGGAAGTTCTGGAGGAGCGGGACTGTGTTCTGGCTGACCTGAGGGCTTTTGATGTGAGGGGAAGAGACGGTGATCCTCTGGACGGTGGCAGCAGGAGCGCGGGAGGCCGGCAGCGGGTTGCCGCTTGCCGCGGGCACGGTCTTCGGCAGCGGGCCGCCGGGACTGGGCCGGGATTGCCCGCCCGCGCCGGGCCCAGGCTGACTGGGGCGGGAAGGCTCGGGCAGCAGGAGCACTTTGACCGCGGCGGCGGGGACGCTTCCCGGGCCGGGGACGGGCGGCATTCTCGCCCCGCCGTTCACAAACGCCTCTCCCGGCGCCAGCCCGTTAGCGGCAGCGGGCGCTGGGGGAACGGGAGCGGGGTTGGAGGCGGGCGGCTCGGCGCTGCCGGCCGGGGCGGGAAGTCCGCTGTTCCCCGGGGGCGGTGGGCCCGCCGGCCGCGCGATGCTGGCGGGTTCGGGAGTGGGCATGATGGAGGCGGAAGGGTGGGCGGGCTCCCCTCCGCCGCCTCTCCCCTGTCACTGAGTGCCCGTTCTCTCTCCCTCCCGGAGAGTCAAGGCTCGGCCGGGAGTCTCTGCCATGGCCGCTCGGCTTCTCCTCAAACAAACCAGCGCGCCGGCGCCGCCATCTTCTCCATGACGCATGGCAGCCTAACGCGCGTGCGCCGCCCTCCTCCCCAGATTGATGCGCATGCTCTGCCCGCCTCCCCAGACCGCTGCGCATGCGCTACCCTCCTCCCCGTGCGATGCGCATGTGCTGCTCTCCGCCCCAGACCGATGCGCATGCGCTGCCGTCCGCCTCCCCTGAGCGATGCGCATGCGCTGCCCTCCGCTAAACCGATGCGCATGCGGCGACCTATACCAGCTCGATGCGCATGCGCCACCCTCCCCCAACCAAACGGATGTGCATGCGTCGCCTGCCTCCTCAGCCTGCTGCGCATGCGCCTCCCCTCCAGCCCGATGCACATGCGCAGCTCTGCCCCGCCGCTGGAACTGCACGACGCGCGTGCTCGTGCCGTTGGGCTGTCGTGTGCGCATGCGCCGCTTCAGCCGCCGCTCCGCGATGACGCCATCCGGGATTCCCCAGCCTGGCCCCGCCCATCTCTGTAATTGGTCAGGAGGAACCCGGAAGCAGCAGTAGCAGTGTCTTGTGGCCAGCAGTAACAATTGAGTGAATGTGTTTCACCGGGCAAAACCTCACTGCTCAATATCACCTGCACTAACTCTGTGCAAGCAACTTCCCACATGATTTCCATTTATAAGAGAATGTTTAATTGAGCAAAACATTCCAATTGCACAGCAGTATAAAACACAAACTGTTCAGGAAACTTCTGGATTTACGTAACATAGACTCCATGGAATGGAATCCTTTCAGTGGCCATTCAGCCCATTGAGTCTACACCAACTCCCCAAAAAATCATCTTGCCCAGGTCCCCTACACCCACCCCACTCGCTCTATCCCCATAATTCCACACATTTACCATGGCCAATCCATCTAACCTTCACATTTTTTGACACTGAGGGGTAATTTAGCATAGCCAATCTACCTAACCTGCACATCTCTGTTTGTTAGGTGTGTTCAGGAGTTTGTTAGGTGTGTTCAGGAGGGTTTCCTGACACAGTACGTGGATAAGCCTACGAGAGGAGAGGCTGTACTTAACCTGGTGCTGGCTAATGAACCTGGACAGGTGTCGGATCTCTCAGTGGGAGAGCATCACTGAGGATGGCGATCATAATTCTATCTCCTTCACAATAGCATTGGAAAGAGGTAGGATCAGGCAGGCTAGGAAGGTGTTTATCTGGAGTAAGGGGAAATATGAAGACATCAGGCAGGAAATTGGACGAGTAAACTGGAAGGAGGTGTTCTTGGGGAAAAGTACTGAAGGAAGGTGGCGGATTTTCAAGGAATGTTTGTCTGGAGCTCTGTACGACAACATTCCGATGAGACAGGGAGGTTTTGGTAGGTCGCGGGAACCATGGTGCACAAAGGTTGTGATGAACCTAGTCAGGAAGAAAAGAAAGGCGTATAAAAGATTCAGAGAGCTAGGAGATGTTAAGGATCTAGAGGAGTAAATGGGTTGTAGAAAGGAGCTTAAAAAGGAAATTAGGAGAGCCAGAAGGGGTCATGAGAAGGCCTTGGCGGGTAAGATTAGGGAGAACCCCAAGGCGTTCTACAGATATGTGAAGAGTAAAAGGATGAGAAGTGAAGGGATTGGACCTATAAAAGGTGTGTGGAACCGGAAGAAATGGCAGAGGTGCTTAATGAGTACTTTGCCTCGGTACTCACAGTGGAAAATGACCTGGGAGGTTTACTGCAGGTTTGCGGCTTACACTTACCCAAAGATCGGAGGCTGAACACTTTTGATTGCTGAAGTGTTCCCCAACAGGAAGGGAACACTCCTTCCTAGCAATTGTCGTGCAGTGTCCATTCATCCATTGTTGTAGCGTCTGCCAATGTACCATGCCTCAGGACATCCTTTCCTGCAGCGTACGAGTTAGACAGCATTAGCCAAGTCACATGAATCTGTACCATGTACCTGGTGGGTGGTGTTTGATTTGATTTGATTTGATTTATAATTGTCACACGTATTAACATACAGTGAAAAGTATTGTTTCTTGCGCACTATACATTAAAGCATACCGTTCATGGAGAAGGAGAGAGTGCAGAATGTAGTGTTACAGTCATAGCTAGAGTGTAGAGAAAGATCAACTTCATGTAAGATAAGTCCATTCCAAAGTCTAATGGCAGCAAGGAATAAGCTGTTCTTGAGTCAATTGGTTCTCATGTGTGATGATGGTATCCTATCGATGATGCAGCAAGTCTTGCAGAGGTTGTCATGGCAGGGTTGTACGGTGTTGTGGTCACTGTTCTACCGATGCTGAAAGATGCCCTCGTAAGAATTGGATATGGCACTTGACTCATCGATTGACGTGCCACAGTGGAAAACTGCACTGACCTCCTCAGGCCCAAAGATCCAAGCTTGCTGTCCAGGTCTTGCCAGAGGTTGGTGAATCTGTGGAGGCCAGGTCATTAAGTGTCTTTAAGACATGAATAGATAAGTTATTGATTAAGAAGGGGATCAAGGGTTATGGGGAAAAAGCAGGAGAATGGGGATGAGGGTCATGTCAGCCATGATTGAATGGCAAACTCGATGGGCCGAGTGGCCTATTTCTGCTCCTATATCTTATGGATCTGCTTCAGTGCTAACTTGTCTGGAGGTGTCTGTCAATTTGCACATGGTTTGGGCAAAAAAAAACACTGAAAAGGCAAACATGGATCAGAAGACCAAATATTCTCTTCTGTACCATGACAATGACTATGACGCCAAAGCTTTTCACCTTGCACTCAAGGTAAATGCAAGGATACCAAATTTCAAACAATCACAAACCCAGAAGATAAAAGGTGCAACATGCATTCATACACAGGGACCCTTCCTCTGCAAACAAAAGGAATATGTTCAAGCCGAGAACCTTCTCCTGTTTCCTGGAAACATGGGGCATCTGCCATTCCCTGTCATTTTCTCCATGGCAATTCCTCAACCAGTCAACTTGTCAACCAATCGGCACCTTTTTTTCCTGTGCTATAATTGTGATTGTTTGAAATTTGGAATTCTTGCATTTAAAGAGAGGCTCATGTTAAGGGAGGTGGTGGTGTAGTGGTATTGTTGCTAGATTAGTAATCCAGAGAGCCAGGATAATGTTCTGGAGGTCTGGGTTCAAATCCCACCACAGCAGATGGTGATACTTGAATTCAATAAAATTCTGGAATTATAAGTCTAATAATGACCATGAAACTGGTTCACTAAATATGCTGTCCTTCCCTGGCCTACATCAGAGTCTTAAATGCTCTTGGGTGTGCAACGAATGCAAGCCCAGCCAGTGACACTCACATCCTATGAACAAATTTTTAAAAAGCCATCCTGATGAATTCAAGATGAAAAGCTTTTGACATCTCTCTTGGTGGCACAGCTGGTTCCTCACAGCGCCAGGGACCTGGATTCAAATCTTAGCTCGAGTCCCTGTCTGTGTGGAGTCTGCATGTTCTTCCCGTGTCTGCGTGGGTTTCCTCCGGGTGCTCCTGTTTCCTCACACAGTCCAAAGATGTGCAGGTTAGCCGGGATTGGCCAGGCTAAATTGTCCCTTAAGCATCAGACTAGTAGGGTAGGCATGTGGGGTTACAGAGATAAGGCCTGGATCAGACTGCGGTCAGTGCAGACTCGATGGGTAGAACGGCCTCTTTCGACACTGTTGGGATTTATGGAATGGGCGGTGCTGTGCCTCACAGCACCAACGACACGGGTTCAATTTCAGTCTTTCGTCACTGTCAATGTGAAATTTGCACGTTCTCCTCGTGTCTGCGTGGATTTCTTCCGGGTGCTCCAGTTTCCTCCACAGTCCAAAGTGGGGGTTAGGTTGATTGGCTATGCCAAATTGACCTTTAGTATCGGGGGATTAGCAGGATGAATACGTGGAGTTACAGGGATTGGGTGCTATTGTGGGGGCTGCAGACTGGATGGATCGAATGGCCTCCTGCAATATCGGATTCTATGATTTTCAGCAAAATCCTAGTTCTGTGTTCCAGAGATTATCTGCATGTCCTGATCTTTAATTTAGTTTGTAACTCCTCAGCAGGATCTCTCCATTCTAACAGCGGCCATGAATGTGGGATTTACACCCTCCTTTTCCATCTGGGAATATCCCAGAACAAGGCACCAGGTGGAGAACCCACTCTCAGTACTTGTGTGGGTGGTCTTTGAGGATGCTAACCATCGCTGTAAGTCACAGTCTGGCTTCATGGTTTGACTGCAAGCTTCCGACTTGACATTCTTGGGTACCTCTCCTATTCACAACGTTGGTCTTTACTCCATACAATAGCCCCTCAACTAATAAACTTTTGAAAGACTTTGGACTGTTGTGGAACTAAATCCTACAAAGTGCAAGTTGTACTGCCAGCATTGACAGGTTCATCAGGTATCCAGATCACCAGTAACCTTTCCTGGTCCCCCCATGCCAATACTATAGTTAAGAAAGTCCATCAACGTCTCTACTTTCTCAGAAGACGAAAGAAATTTGGTGTGTCAGCTACGACTCTCACTGAATTTTACAGATGCACCATAGAAAGCATTCTTTCTGGTTGTATCACAGCTTGGTATGGCTCCTGCTCTGCCCAAGACTGCAAGGAACTACAAGAAGTTGTGAATGTAGCTCAATCCATCACACAAACCAGCTTCCCATCCATTGACTCTATCTACACTTGCTGTTGCCCCGGCAAAGCAGCCAGCATAATTAAGAACCCCACGCAACCCGGACATTCTCTCTTCCATTTTCTTCCTTCCTTTCAGGTACAAAAGTCTGAGATCACGTACCAACCGACTCGAGAACAGCTTCTTCCCTGCTGCTGTCAGATTTTTGAATGGACCTACCTCGCACTAAGTTGATCTTTCTGTACACCCTAGCTGTGACTGTAACACTACATTCTGCACGCTCTCCTTTCCTTCTCTATGAATGGTATGCTTTGTCTGTAAATCATGCAAGAAACAATACTTTTTACTGTATGGTAAGAATGTGACAATAATAAATCAAAATCAAATTTGCAAAACATCCCAACAAATCCCAAGAAAAACTGTGCTCCAGATTGTGCTGGGGCAATGTGCCACACCACCATTTCAGACACTCAGCATCATTATCCACCATTTCAACAGTAACAGGACCAAAGCATCCATCTGCTCTGGCTTATTGCTGGTCCAAATTCTTCAAATGCTAGAGTGAATCAAAGAGTCCCTACAGCACAGGGAGGCCACTCAGCTCAGCGAATTTGACACAGCATTTCCCCACTCTATCCCCACACATGGCTAATCCACCTATCTACACAACTTAGGGCATTAAGGGTAATTTAGCATGGCCACTCCACCTAACCTACACATCTTTGGACTGTGGGAGGAAACCAGAGCACCTGGAAGAAACCTACAGACACAGGGAGATTTGTCTCCCTGTGAATTGTTCAATAAATCTGTGTAAACAAATTATAAAGGGTCCTGGAGTCTTTAACATCTTGCAAGCAGAATTCAATATTTATTTAAAACAGTGCACAATTGTAACAACAACTCCAAACGTATGCACAGCAAAAGTGTGCAGGTCATTAAATTAACACAAACCATACAACTCTCCAAGATTTGAAATATTGTGTTTTGTAAACAGGCAGCTTTCCTTCGAAATACCACTCAAATGACTGACGTCACAGTATTCTTTTATCCTCAACTTCCTCCCTTTTCCAACTGAAGGTTGTGATTTGGGAGCGAGTGGAAAGCTACATAAGCAGCAGCTCTTGAATACCTTAGACAAATAGTATTTCATTTCCACCCCCCCCGCCTCCCTACAATGAATTCTGGTTGTCTATTTACTCAGACATTTCCAGCACTTTCAGTCGCAATCACTGGATGCTGATGTACCCGGGCTAAATTTCCACACCCGCCTAGCCAGGGATGGAGGTAATGGAACTCAACACAAGACAAGCGACTGGACATAGGTGAGTATCTTGTCTCAGTGCGACAGTCCACAGTGCATCTGGCCACTTAATCACCAGGGGGCAGAGAAGGAAGAGGGTTTTTTATTCCCCCTCACTCCACGTTGCACAGCTTCCTGCTCACGACCATCTTACTCCTCAGTGAACCTTCAGAAGAGCTCAGATTTCTTTTACAAGCCTTCAGTACCATGCTGAGTCACGTACAGCCTAATATTTACATTGCAGTTCGTTCAGTACAAGGGTCAGGACTAAGACCATTTGATGCAAATGAAAAGGAGCTTGCATCTTTATTATATCCACAACATTGACAAGCTGTTTGTCTTTTTTTTAAAAAAGTGAATATAATTAATATTAAACTGCTGCTTCCTGGTAATTTTATCCAATGCTGCAAATGCCCCATTGGAACACCTTTTCATTCAGTCTTTGGGATGTTGTGAAATGTAGTTCCTGATCACGTTCGCTGAGGAATCTCTGATGGGCGGCTGCTGAGGGCAGTACTGGCTGGATCCCAGCCACAGCCACTCGCAGCACAGGAGGGATGAGCAAGAAAGAGAAAATTCGGCCATTCACGTTTTTGCAACTCTCCGTGCGCACTCTGGATGAAAAACTAACGTCTAATTTGCAGCATGAACAACATTACTATTTGCATTTCTTCAAGAATTAGGTTTTCTTTGGTTTCTTCTTTTCAGTTTCTTCCTCCTTCTCCTTTTCAATTTCTGCAACAAGGTGTTCTATCTCTTTCGCATCTAGGAGCTGTGAAAAGGAAATATTGCAGCGTTAGTTACAACCGAATAACAAATAACATCGTCACTTTACATACTACACCTCCCTTCCCGTCCAGAACACTCGAGCATTGTCACTGCATTGCAGCCAATACAACTGATTAACACTAGGTTAAGTCTAATCCTTACTGAGTTGCAGACTGTCAATCTATAATCAGACCTCCACATTTATAAAATCACACATTAGTTAAAGCACAGGAGGCCATTCAGCTCACTGTGTCAGTGTTGGCTCTCTTCCAGAACAACTCAAATCCCACTCCCCCCCCCCCCCACCCTTTCCTCATTGCCCTATTAATTATTTTTCTCATTTGATAATCATGATTGAATCCAGCATTAACTTTTGTCCTCTATTTATAAAGCTGGATCCCCTGCCTGACTATCCGCTTTCTCAATCTGCCCTGCCACCTTTTAACAATTTGTGCACAATTACATCAGGGACCCGGGTTCAATTCCTGGCTTCAGTCACTGTCCGTGTGGGGTTTGCACGTTCTCCCCATGTCTGCATGGGTTTCCTCCCACACTTCAAAGATCCGCGGGGTCAAGTTGATCGGCCATGCTAAATTGCCCCTAAATGTCATGGGACTCGCTAGGATAAATATGTGACGTTAAGGGATTAAGGCCTAGGTGGGATTGTTGTCCATGCAGGCTTGATGGGCCGAAAGGCCTCCTTCTGCACTGTAAGGATTCTATGATTCTACTCACAGGTTTCTCTGTTCCTGTGCTCTCTGTGAATTACAACCTTTAGTTTATACTGCTTCTCCTAATCCTTCCCACCAAAACCTATCACTTTTCACCTCTCTACGTGTAATTTCATCTGCTAGCTATCTGCCCAAACCACCAGCTTACGTCCCCTGAAGTCAATCAATATTTATTTTTGTTCATTTGTGGGTCATGGGCATCGCTGGCCGGCCAGCATTTATTGCCCATCCCTAGTTGCCCTTATTCAGAGGGTAGTTGAGAGTTAACCACATTTCTGTGGCCCTGGAGTCACATGTAGGCCAGACCAGGTAAGGACGGCAGATTTCCTTCCCTAAAGAACATTAGTGAACCAGATGGTTTTCTGACAATCGACAATGGTTTCACAGTCATCAGCAGATTCTTAATTCCAGATTTTTAACGTTGAATTCAAATTCCACCATCTTACCATGGTGGGATTCGAATCTGGGTCCCCAGAATATTAGCTGGGTTTCTGAATTAATAGTCTAGCCACTAGGCCATCACCTCCCTCCATCTCATGGTTCATAATGCTTCCAAGACTGTGTCATCTGCAAATTTTGAAATTGCGCCCACACAGCAAAGTGTAGGTTGACATACAGATCGAGAAGAATAATGGTCTGAGTACTAATCCCCTGGGGAACCCCACTGTAAACCTTACAATCTTCACCATTACCCCAGAGATGTTTCTGGAGGACAATGGAGTAAGCTTTGTTGCAGATGTACTGTCCTAATGTTTCTGGAAGGTCTAATACAGATAGGAAATATACAGTAAATGGCACAACCATTAAGGGTATTGATAGGCAGAGGTATCTGGGTGTACAGGTCACTGAAACACAGGTGGAGAAGGTAGTCAAGAAGGCATATGGCTATCTTCATCGGCTGGGGCATTGAGTTTAAGAAGTGGCAAGTCATGTTGCATCTTTATAGAACCTTAGTTAGGCCATACTTGGAATATAGTGTTTAATTCTGGTCACCACACTACCAGAAGGATGCGATAGCTTTGGAGAGAGTATAGAAAAGATTTACCAGGATGTTGCCTGGTATGGAGGGCATTAGCTGTGAGGAGAGGTTGGAGAAACTTGGTTTGTTCTCACTGGAACCATGGAAGTTGAGAAGTGACCTGATAGAAGTCGCCAAGATTATGAGAGGCATGGACAGAGTGGATAGTCAGAAGCTTTTTCCCAAGGTGGAAGAGTCAATTACAAGAGAGCATAGGTTTAAGGTGCAAGAGGTAAGTTTTTTTTCACACAGACGGTGGTGGGCGCCTCGAACTTGTTGCTGGGGGAAACAGTGGAAACAGATACAATAGTGATTTTTAAGGGGTATCTTTACAAATACATGAATAGGATGAGAATAGACCGACATGATCCCTGGAAGAGTAAGACGTTTTAGTTCAGGCCAGCAGCATGGTCAATGCAGGTTTGGCAGGCCGAAGAGAGCCTGTTCCTGTGTTGTAATTTTCTTTGAATAACCCACAATAGTGCTAAGTGTTTTCACATTCCCTGTGCAGGCTCAAGGAGACAAACAGCATTGTCCTGCGCTCCGTACTACAACAGAGCTTTCCACCTACCTTGAGTGGCTGATCCCTTCTTATTATAGCCAGCTCAATATTCTTTCCACCAGACTGTACTACCTGCAATAAAAATGTACAAATAATGGACCATATTCAAAAGCACAATATTGAGATAAAGCAATTCAAATTGACAGATTGCCTTCAATGTAGAAAAAAACCATCACAGTGCACTCCAGAATTATAATCAAAAACAGGCCCGGAGGGTGTGGAGAGTCTGCAGAAGGATCTAGATAGGCTGGGCAAATGGGCCAGGAAATGGCAAATGGAATTTAATGTTGGCAAGTGTGAGGTGGTCCACTTTGGTAGGAAGAATGGTAGGAAGGACTATTACTTACGTGGCGAAAAACTGCAGCAGGCGACGGTGCAGAGGGACCTCGGGGTCCTTGTGCATGAGTCGCAAAAACCCAGCTTGCAGGTGCAGCAGGTGGTCAGGAAGGTGAATGGGATGCTGGCCTTCATAGCGAGGGGGATTGAATATAAAAGTAGGAAGGTCTTGCTGCAGCTGTATAGGGCATTGGTGAGGCCGCAGCTGGAGTACTGTGTGCAGTTTTGGGCGCCGCACCTGCGCAAGGATATTTTGGCCCTGGAGGGAGTGCAGAGGAGGTTTACTAGGCTGATACCGGAGTTGAGGGGATTGAGCTATGAGGAGAGGCTGAATAAACTAGGCTTGTACTCGTTAGAGTTTAGAAGAATGAGGGGAGATCTCATTGAGACGTATAAGATGATGAATGGGATGGATAGGATAGAGGTGGAGAGACTCTTCCCGCTCAAAAAAGACAGTAGGACTAGGGGGCACAGCCTCAAGATAAAGGGGAGGCGGTTTAGAACGGAGTTGAGGAGGAACTTCTTCACTCAAAGGGTGGTGAATCTCTGGAATTCTCTGCCCGTTGAAGTGGTGGAGGCTGCCTCGCTAAATATTTTTAAGAAGCGGGTTGATGGGTTCTTGATAAGAGAGGGGATTAAGGGTTATGGGGAGAGGGCGGGAAAGTGGAACTGAGCCACAACAGATCAGCCATGATCTTATTGAATGGCGGGGCAGGCTCGAAGAGCTAGATGGCCTACTCCTGCTCCTATTTCTTATGTTCTTATGTTCACTGCTGCATCACAGCGCCAGGGACCCAGGTTCGATTCCAGCCTTGGTGATTGTGTGGACAGAGTAAGAAGTCTCACAACACCAGGTTAAAGTCCAGCAGGTTTATTTGGAATCATGAGCTTTCAGAGCACTGTTCCTTCTCCGGGTGCTCTGATTTCCTCCCACAGTCCAAAAGACTGTGCTAAATTGTCCCTTAAGTGTGCCAAGATTAGGGAGATTAGCGGGGTAGATACGTGGGGTAAGACTGGCTCAGAGTTGGTACAGTCTTGATGGGCCGAATAGCCTCCTTCTGCACTGGAAGGATTCTATGAGAATGAGGTACTTATGGTAACAAACATAAGTGTGGCTGAAGCAATGAGTTTTAGAAAATGTCTTAAAAGGGAGGAATTGGAAGTGTAGAAACGCTTAGAGGGGAAAATTGAGCTGGGCTGAAATGATGGCTGTTGATGAGTTGGCAAAGCGGGAGCACTTGGAAGTGGAGACAGAGTGAGAAGAACACAAGTTTTCGGAGGGCTCTAGAGTTGGGGGAGGTTAAAGAGAAGGCCATGATGACCATGGAGCAACTTAGAGAGGAAATGTAGGTGAGGACTCCTGAAAGATTAGAACGCAGAGCTTGTGCCTGAGACTGTGGCCAGGGAAAAGGGGGAGAAATCATTTGCAAAATCCCGTGTTAGTGGTGGGAAATGAAGGTGATGGTACAGTCCAGTGTTTGACTGAAGGAAGTATTTATTGATTCAAATTCTGTAATCAGAATAACAGTTGGTGACCTGGATGGTAGTAATTAGTTGGATAAGCTCCACTCTAATCGAGACCACAACAAACTACCAAGGATCGTGAACGAAGCCCAATCCATGGCACATATCTGCTTCCCATCCACTGACTTTGTCTACACTTCCTACTGCCTCGGAAAAAGCAGCCAGCATAATTAAGGACCCCACACACCCCAAACATTCTCTCTTCCACCATCATCCTTCGGGAAAAAAGATACAAAAGTCTGAGGTCCCATACCAACTGATTCAAGAACAGCTTCTTCCCTTCTGCTGTCAGCCTTTTGAATGGACTTAACTTGCATTAAGTTAATTTTTTTTTTACACTTTAGCTATGACTGTAACACTACATTCTGTACTGTCCCCTTTCCTTCTCTATGAATGGTATGCTTTCACTGTATAGCGCACAAGAAACAATACTTTTCACTGTATATTAATACATCTGACAATAATAGATCAAATCAAAATCAGTTTCCAATCTTTCTCTCCTCTCTGTTTCTTTTCTTAACTCAGTCAAAATCAATTTTGGACAATATGAGGAAGCATTGTTTTGACTCCAACTTTTGCTCCATACTTCTTGCTGGTCAGGACCCTGATAGAATTATGCAGCAAAAAAGCGGGAGTTCGGTCCTTTCTGGATGTACCCATCTGCCCAAACCCCACACCCTACAAACTTCTCCTTTTCAGACGAATATGCGATTCCACTTTTCACAAACTCCTCCTGAATCCACCACCTTTCTCACAGTGTGTTCCAGATCGGAACAATGGTGGCCCGAATGCCTCGATCATTCCTGAAGCCACTGTGATTCTACAGCCCACTTGCAGCATTCTATCTGAGCAATGTGTTCTGTGCAGGAACCTCGCTCAGAACATACTTCACTGTTGACAAATGGGACCGCAGTCCACCGGAGAGGGGAAAAAGAACAATGACTTCTGCAAGCTGTTGCCTTTGTTTAAAGTTTACAAAACTGGTTCCACATCTGCAGTCACTACACACCACTATCCGAGAGTTCCCCATCTCTTAAACTTAACTTCATGACAAACTTTCACAAAATCAGCAAACTGGCAGGTCTGGCAATGTTCTGATGAAGGATCATCCAGACTCAAAGTTCAGAGGAGGCAATTGGTCTAATGGTATTATTGCTAGAGAATTAATTCAGAAACTCAGCTATTGTTCTGGGGATCCGGGTTTGAATCCCACCACGGCAGATAGTGGAGTTTGAATCTAATATCAAAAGAAAATCTGGAATTAAGAATCTACCAATGACCATGAAGCCATTGTCAGAAAGACCCATCTGGTTCACTAATGTCCTTTAGGGAAGGAAATCTGCCGTCCTTAGCTGGTCTGGCCTATATGTGACTCCAGAGCCACAGTAACATGGTTGATTCTCAACTGCCCTCTGAAATGGCAGAGCGAGACACTCAGTTTAAGGGTGACTCGGGATGAGCAATGCTGGCCAGCCAGAGACGCCCAAGTCCCATGAATAAATTAAAAGAAAATCTCTCTCCACAGATGCTGTCAGACCTGTTGAGGTTTTCCAGCATTTTCCACTTTTGTTTTAGATTCCAGCATCCTTGGTCAGACAATGTGGAGCACCAAGGAAAGGGATGAAATTGCAATTACAATGTGGGCCAAAGGCACACAACGATGGGAGCAAGTCAAATTTCACTTTAATTACAAGAATTTACAAAAACTGCTAGGTTTTGAAAACCGTGTTTCAGTCACTTCACAGTTTGGGCTATTGGTTGATAGTGACTGAAAAGGGGCAGGCACAGCGGTTAGCGCTGCTTCCTCACAGCACCAGGGACCTGGGTTCAATTCCAGCCTCAGGTCACTGTCTGTGTGGAGTTTGTACATTCTCCTCATGTCTGCGTGGGAGCTCTAGTTTCGTCCCACAGTCCAAAGATGTGCAGTTTAGGTGGATTGGCCATGCTAAATTGTTCCTTAGTGTCCCAAGATGTGTAGCCTGGGGAGATTAGTGGTGTAAACGTGTGAGGTTATGGGGATTGGGTCTGGGTGGGATGCACTGTCGGAGACTCGATGGGCTGAATGACCTGCTTCTACACTGTAGGGATTCTATGGAAGAGAGAGACATTCAGTTTTAATGAGGGCATTCTAGGATTTTCCCCAGTATATGTACAAGGTTTTGACAGCTCTGTGCCTTTGTTGCAAGGATGGTCTTGACAATATTTTTCACTCACTTCGAGCAAAGCTTTAATTGCCAGCTTGATGGTGTCATTGTCTGTCGCAATTGCTTCATCAGTGTAGTTCTTTTCAAGGAATTCTCGGACTGTCTTGGCACTGCGACCAATTGCATTTGCCTGTTTGTACGACAATGAGATAGTTATGTTCCCACTCCTTCATTTGCTGCGCTCAGGCGCTCTACCTTTTAAAACAAAAATCACACTTTCACATCTCAATTCACTTCTTAATGCAAAGGAATATCTACATTCCAAAAAAGGGAAGAAAAAGAAATTTTCTTTCTATAAAAGAAATTTTATAGTAAATTTTTTTCTATAAAGAAATCGTTTATAGATTATTGTGACCCTTCCAAACTTAAAGAAACCTCTTGCATCCAGGGTTAATGATTGGAAACTGCACAGCGAGCTGTTCGTGTATGAACAGCCAAGCCAACAACGATCAGTGGGTTAAATGTGACATGTTAATGCGGCCAAATGGCTGCATCACCTATGGTGAGCTTGCAACTGGCACGTTGCCCACACAGGCAGCACAGTGGTTAGTACTGCTGCTTCACAGCACAAGGGACCCGGGTTCGATTCCCAGTTTGATAAATTTTTTTATTTTAAGTGCTTGTTGACTTAAGCAAAGAATACTTCAACAAAGGGACGTTGTTCAGGGGATATTTATTTCCCTCTTCAGGGAGAGGTATTAGAGTTATTAGGCCAGTAATCCAAAGGTCTGGACAAATGGGGTGGCACAGTGGTTAGCACTGCTGTTTCACCTTGCCAGGGACCTGGGTTCGATTCCTGGCTTGAGTCACTGTCTGTGTGGAGCTTGCACATTCTCCCCATGTCTGTGTGGGTTTCCTCCGGGTCGTCCGGTTTCCTCCCACAATCCAAAAGATGTACTGGTCAGATACATTGGCCGTGCTAAATTCTTCCTCAGTGTAAGCCGAACAGGTGCCGGGGTGTGGCACCTAGGGAAGTTTCACAGTAACTTCATTGCAGTGTTAATGTAAGTCTACCTGTGACAAAATTAACATTTGAAAAACATTTTGAAACTAAACACTTCTACGATACATAGATATCTGCAAGAGGGGCTTCCAGTTGACCGGGAGTCAGCAGAAGAAACATCAGTTGAGCTCAGGCCAATACTGTTGAGCTGTGCCAGCCATGGAAAGAACTGCAACTCGCCAATTGGCCACCACATCCACACTGACACCCAGATGAGACATCTACCCTAGGCAGAGTCCATTGCCTCCAGAGACAGGCAGATATAATAATAATGCAAATGAATCAAGGGGTTTCCAGATTTAATTCCCAGTTTCTACTGAGCATAACAGACAAAGCAACTTGGGGAGAGTATGCACACTTGCTCACTAACAGAAAATAATCAGGATTCCCACGTGTATTTGCAATTTAGAAGCCCCTTGTATTGCCCTCACTTTTCAAAGAACGTTAATCTTCTATAAAGTACTTAAAAGTTTATTTATTAGTCACAAGTAACGCTTACATTAACTGCATTGCAGTGTTACTGTGAAATTTCCCTAATCGCCACACTCCGATGCCTGCTCGGGTCAATGCACCTAACCAGCACATCTTTCAGACTGTGGGAGGAAACACACACAGATACCGGGAGAACGTGCAGACTCTGCACATACAGGCACCCAAGATGAGAATTGAACCCGGGTCCCTGGCGCTGTGAGGCAGCAGTGCTAACCACTGCCACCCATCTTAGGGACATGCTGATATAAAGATGTTGTCAAGATTAAGTTTGATTTGTTTCGTTGTTGCATGGGTTACTGTACTTCACTGTCACTGTCTACAGCAGAGAAATGGGTAGGGGCAGTAAGTGGGGAAACAAACAAAAAGGAAAAGATTTTATTGTTTAGAAAGGAGACAGTAGAAAGAGAAACATTTACCTTCCAGGCTTGGTATGTCCCAGATGGGTCAGTCTGGTACAACCGTGGTGTGCCATCGTAATCAAACCCCACAATCAATGCAGAGATTCCGAAGGGTCTGCGCCCATTGCTTTGTGTGTAGCGCTAAAAACATTAAAGCACAAAGTTCACCAACAATTCCAATTGTTAATTCTTTCTCGCTGCTTACCAGCGACCAGCAAACCACTAGATTGTCTCGACGGCCTGTACCGAACGGTGGAATTTTGATAGGTAAGTAATCGTTTACTAAAACTATATAATAATAACATAAGAAATAGGACCCAAAGTGATCCTAAGAGAATCCTACAGAGTTGCATCAAAACTTCCTCACTCTGATGCTCCGATCCATTTATAAAAGGCTAACATTCCACTTGCTTTCTTAATAGCTTGCTTGAGCTGCATGCTAACTTCCTGTAATTCCTATAAAAGGACTACAGTTTGAACTTCCGTGAAAATGGACTAATTGAAAAGGAACTTAGTGTTGTAGTAAAAGATTACAATAATTAGTTATCGTCTCCCATCGTTTTATCTGCTAAAAAGATCTTTACTTATTCCTTCCCTGAATGTCAGGATCATTGGCAGCATTTGTTACCTAATTGTCCTGGAACTGGATGGCTTGCTGGACCACTTCAGTGGTCAATTAAGAGTCAACCACATAGCTATGGATTGGGAGTTATGTGTGGGCCAGACTGGGTAGGGTTGGCAGATTTTCTTCCCTAAAGGATGTTAGTGAAGCAGATGGGTTTTACAACAATCAATATTAGTTGTAATTGTCACCAAAGTGAATCTTGATTATCTTCATATTAAATGGTCAATCTCATATCCTGAGACTATGAGACTCCAGCCCCTAGTTCAAGACTCCCTGGGTGGAAACAGACTTTGACACCTAACCTCTCAAGCCCGATAAGAATTTTATATTTTTCAATCAGATCACCTCTGATTGTCCTAACCTTCAGAGAACATCAGCCTAATCTACTCGAGCAATCTTCAGAGGACAGACCAGCCCAATCATCCCAGGAATCCACTTGCTGAATCTACTTTGCATTCACTGGAAGGTCAGCATATTTTCCCTAAGGCAAGCAGAATTAGAACTGTATCCCAAGAGTGGTCTTAAAGAGAGCCCTACAGAGTCGCAACAAGGCTTCTTCACTCAAATGCTGCAATCCATTTATAAAAGGCTAACATATCACTTGCTTTAATAGCTTGCTATAGCTGCATGCTAACTTCCTGCACTTGCCATAATAGATCATCTAATTCCCTCTGCACACCAACTATGTACTTTAAGAAAGGGTTTAAAAAGGAATCCTGTTTGTACCCTATTCATGGATAATCTCCTTACATTAAATTCCACCTGCCACCTTCTTGGTTGACAACTTCCGTTGATATTGCTTTGCAACCCCCTACAGTCTCCTCAGAGCTGACTTTACCACCTTGCTTTATATCACCAGCAAACTTGGAGACAGTCAGTGGTTGCAGAAGGAAACTCGAAGAGCACTTGAAGGGCTATGGGGATAGAGCAGGAGAAACAGGACGGACTGACTGCTCTACATAGAACTAGGTGGCCTCCAGCTGTGCCGCAATGACTCTAAACTTACGCTAACTCCTTTCAATTGATTGACATCTTTCAAGATGTTTCATTAATTCATCTGTCAGGACTTTCCCCAGATGTTAGGTTCACTGGATTGCCAAACACTACATTCATGAACCAGTTTAAACTCAGTTTTTTTTTGGGGAGGGAAGAATGATGATGCAGGCTTACCTGCTTCAAAGTCGCAATGTAACGTGTTATGTACTCGACGGTCACCGGATCTTCCACAGTAAGTTTATGACTCTGACATTCCACTCGTGCTCTATTGATCACAATTCTAGCATCAGCCGTTAGACCTGAAGTTAAAAAGTAGAATTAATCACATTTCCCAGCTGTGGTGAGATCTTAATTGTTCCTTGACAGCTCATACACAGAGGCTTCAGGAGCAAGAAAGGTTCCATGTATCAAAGTAAAGTGAAAGCTTATTTATAAGTCACAAGTAAGGCTTACATTAACACTGCAATGACGTTACTGTGAAATTCCCCTAGCTGCCACACTCTGGCACCTGGTCGGTCAATGCACCCTAACCAGCACATCTTTCAAACTGTGGGAGGAAACCGGAGCACCCAGAGGAAACCCGTGCAGACAGGGAGAATGTGCAAACTCTACACAGACAGTGACCCCCCCCCCCCCACCTCCCCCCCCGGCCAATATCCCTTGATCCCTTTAGCCCCAAGAGCTATATCTAATTTCTTCTGGAAATCAGACAACACTTTGGCCTTGACTACATTCTGTGGGAGTGAATTCCATACTTTCACCACCCTCAGGGTGAAGAAATTTCTCCTCACCTCAGTTCTAAAAGGTTTATCCCTTATCCTCAAACTATGACCCCTAGTTCTGGACTCCATCACCATCAGGAACATTCTTTCTGAATCTACCCTAGTAACCCTCTTAGAATTTTATAAGTTTCAATGAGATTCCCTCTCACACTTCTAAACTCCAGGGAATATAATCCCAACTGACTTAGTCTCTCCACATATGACAGACCTGGTATCCCAGGAATCAGCGTGGTAAATCTTCGCTGTACTCCCTCTTTAGCAAGAACATCCTTCCTCACATAAGGACACCAAGACTGCACACAATACTCCAGGTGTGGCCTCATCAATGCCCTGTACGATTGCAGTAAAACATCCCTATCCCTATACTCAAATCCTCACTATGAAAGCCAATGGCCTAGAAGATTGCCTCATGGTATTATTGCGAGACTATTAATCCAGAAATTCAGCCAATGTCCTGGCGACCCAGGTTCGAATCCCACCATGACAGATGGTGGAATTTGAATTCAACAAAAAAAAAAGTAATTTTTAATATGGAATTAAGAATCTGTTGACGACCATGAAACCATTGTCGATTGTCAGAAAAATCCATTTGGTTCGCTAAAGTCCTTAAGGGGAGGAAATCTGCCATCCTTACCCGGTCTGGCCTACATGTGACTCCACACCACACCAATGCGGTTGACTTTCAACTGCCCTCCTAGAGCAACTAGGGAGGGACAATAAACACTGGCCAGCCAGCGACACCCATGCCTCACGAATGATTAAAAAGAAAATACCATTTTGCCTTGTTTACTGCCTGCTGTACCTTGTTTGTGATAATTTTTTAACATATGCATTTTGGATAATATACAAAAGATAGTCTGCATATATTAACCTATAACAATGCAACAATACTATCAATTATACATGAAATTAACTGTTATCCATCTGCACTAGTAACACCATTGTAAATACAGACAAGCTGGAAGGGACTGCAGAAAAAAAGCTATTACATTCAAGGAAGTTTTTTTGGATTGCAACAGGATCTTGATTAATGGGCCAGTGAGCTGACGAATGGCAGGTGCACTTTAATTTAGATAAATGCAAGGTGATGCATTTTGGAAGATCGGACCAGGGCAGGACTTACTCAGTTAATGGTAAGACACTGGGGAGATTTATAGAACGAAGAGACCTAGTGGTGCAGGTGCATAACTCCTTGAAAGTGGAGTCAGGAGTGGACAGAATGGTGAAGGCGGCATTCGGCATGCTTGGTTTCATTGGTCAGAATATTGAATATAGGAGTTGGGACGTCTTGTTGAAGTTGTACAAGACATTGGTAAGGCCACACTTGGAATACTGTGTATAGTTCTGGTCACCCTTTTATAGAAAGGATATTATTAAATTAGAAAGAGTGCAGAAAAGAATTACACTGATGCTACAGGGACTTGATGGAATGAGTTATAAGAAGAGGCCGGATAGATTGGGACTTTTTCCTCTGGAGCCTATCAGGCTTAGGGATGATCTTATTGAGGTCTATAAAATAATGAGGGGCATGAATCAGCGAGATATTCAATACCTTCTCCCAAAGATTGGGGAGTCTAAAACTAGAGGGCATAGGTTTAAGGTGAGAGGGAAGAGATACAAAAGGGTCCAGAGGGGCAACTTTTTCACACAGAGGGTGGTGAGTGTCTGGGACAAGCTATCAGAGGTAGTAGTAGAGGCAGGTAAAATTGTCTTTTAAAAAGCATTTACACAGTTATATGAGTAAGGTGGATATAGAGGGATATAGGCAAAATGCAGGCAATTGGGACTAGCTTAAGGGTTTAAGAAAAAGAGGCGGCATGGGCAAGTTGGGCCAAAGAGCGTGTTCCCTTGCTGGAAATCTGTGACTCTATGGCTCATAATGAAAAACTTTTCTTTTGAAAAAGTACCCTGAAGAGACTGAGCACTCGCATGAGATTGAAAGCTGACTGGTCCGTAATTATCACTTTAATTCAGTACTTCCTTTCATTACTTCCGCTGAGCAACAATGGCACAAGAAGAGTTTGATTCAGCCTGACAATGTCCTGAACAGATCACACACTGTTAAATCATATTTATCCTTGTGAAACAAGCTCACACGAATGCTGGGCATTGGCTGACTTGTTTAATCAGCACCTTCTCCCCAGGCACTGTAACTTATCATTCATAACAAGCAATGATTTTTTGGTTTTTTTGGTCCATTTAACAAGGGAGAAATAGTGAGAGAAAGATTAGAATGAAACAAATCAGCTGAATTTGGAAAAAAAAAATCGGCAAAAAGAAAAGTTTAGGATGGTGAACGTAGAGAGAAGGATGTTGATCTTCTAGGACATGTTGTGATAAAAAAGGTGGTATTGGACATTTTGAAAAACATCGATGTGGATACATCCACAGAGACAGATAGGGTGGATCCTAGAATATTGAGAAAGGCAACTGAAGAAATTGCTGATGCCTTGGCCAAAATCTTTGTATCCTCTTTAGCCATGGGCGAGGTACCAGAGGATTGGAGAGCAGCTAACATTGTTCCTCTATTTAAGAGGAGCAGGAGACACAATCTGGGAAATCACAGTTCTGTGAGCCTTACATCAGTGGTGGGGAAATTATTGGAGAAGACTCTTAGGGACAGGATGTACTCACATCTGGAAGAGAAAAGGCTTATTAGTAATAGGCAACATGGTTTTGTAAAGGGGAGGTCATGTCTCACAAACTTGATCGAGTATTTTGAGGAAGTGTTAAGAAAAATTGACCAGGGCAGGGCAGTGGATGTTGTAAATATGGATTTTAGTAAAGCTTTTGATAAGGATCCTCACGTAGCCTGATACAGAAGGTGAAGTCATATGGGATCTGATGGATACAAAATTGGCTTGGGCATAGAAAGCAGAGAGGAGCAGTGGAAGAGTACTTTTCTAACTGGAGATCCGTGACAAGCAGTGTTCCACAAATATCAGTGCTATGGCTTCTATTGTTTGGAAAATGTAGGCGGTCTGATTAGTAAGTTTGCAGATGACACAAAAATTGGGGAGTAGCAGATAGTGAGATGGATTGTCAGTGGAAAGAGCAGGGTATAAAATTGGCTGGAGACCTGGGCCGAAAGATGGCAAATGGAATTTAACCCGGACAAATGTGAGATGATGCGATTTGGAAGGTCTACTACAGTAAATGGCACAACCCTTAGAAATATTAGCGTACAACGAGATCTAGGCATGCAGATTCACAGTTCCCTGAAGGTGGCAACTAAGGTTTTGATTTGATTTATTACTGTCACAAGTATTAGTACAGAGTAAAAAGTATTGTTTCTTGCATGCTACGCAAAACATACCATTCAGAGAAGGAAACGAGAGTGCAGAATGTGATAAACTCATAGCTAGGGTGTAGAGAAAGATCAATGCAAAGTAGGTCCATTCAAAAGTCTGATGGCAGCAGGGAAGAAACTGTAAGCCTGCTTGTGACTAACAAATACACTTTAATTGAGTTGGTTGGTACGTGACGTCAGACCTTTGCATCTTTTCCCAACGGAAAAAGGTGGAAGGGAGAACGTCCGGGGCACAAGGGTCCTTAATTATGCTGGCTGCTTTGCCAAGGCAGTGAGAAATGTAGACAGAGTCAACAGATGGGAGGCTGGTTTGCGTGATGGATTGGGCTACATTCACAACCTTTTGTGGTTTCTTGCAGTCTTGACAGAGCAGGAGCCCATACCAAGCTGTGATACAACCAGAAAGAATGCTTTCTATGATGTATTTGTAAAAGTTGGAGAGTGTTGTAGCTGACATGTCAAATTTCCTTAGTCTTCTGAGTAAGTAGAGAGATTGGTGGACTTTCTTAACTGTAGTGTCGGCATGGAGGGAGCCAGGATACGTTGTTGGTGATCTGGATACCTTAAAAACTTGAAGCTTTTGATCATTTCTACTTCATCCTCATTGATGTTAACAGGCGCATATTCTCCACTACGCTTCCTGAAGTTGTCAACTTCAGTAGACAATGTCATCAAGATGATGTATGGCATACTGGCCTTCATTGGTAGAGTCGCTGAGTATAGGAATTGGAAAATCACATTGCTGCTGTATAAGACTTTGGTGAGGCTGCATTTGGAGTATTGTGTACATTTCTGGTCACCGCACTACTGGAAGGATGTTGATGCTTTGGAAAGGGTGAAGAGATTTAGCAGGGTGTTGCCTAGTTTGGAGAATATGGACTGTGAAGGAAGGTTGAACAAACTTGGATTGTTTTCATTACAGCGTCAGAGAATGAGGGAGGACCTGATAGAGGTTCACAAGATTATGTCAGACTTGGATAGAGTAGATAGTCAGAGTATTTTTTCCAGGATTGAAGAATCAATTACTTTGGGGCAGAGATTGAAAGTGAGCGAGGGAAAGTTTAAGAGAGACGTGAGGGGCATGTTTTTAAACACAGAGTGGTGAATGCCTGTCAAAGGAGATGGTGGAAACAGACTCTATAACAATATTCAACAATGTATCTGAATCGATACACAAATAGGCAGGGAATAGAGGGATATGGACCGTGTAGAGGCAAGGAAATATTAGATTAGGGAGGCATCTGTATCACAACAGACTTGGTGGGCCAAAGGGCCTGTTTCTGTGCTTTGCTGTTTGTTGTTGTTCCCAAACTGATGGAGCTTTCTGACCTTTGTGTTACTAATCAAACAGCAACTTCCGTTTACAAGCTGCGTAGAGTGGGGTGGAGTGCACATTAGTCCTGACCACGTGGGATGGTGGAGCAGGCTTCAGGGACTTTGTTTTTCTCCTATTTCTCATGTTGTTTCCTCAGTCACTTATCAGTTGAAAGGATCACAGGGTAGGAAGCTGAACTCTCATCTTTAAACAGGAAGAATGCACTTGGAGCAGAATCTACCCATTTGTACTCATCAAGCCTCCTTTGACAGCACTTTCCAAACCAACAAGCTCTACCACAGTGAAGGACAAGAGCAGCAGATGCACCACCTGTAGGTTCCCCTCCAAACCATTCACCATCCTGAGTTGGAAATATATCAGCTGTTCCTTCATGGGCAGCATGCTGGCACAGTGGTTAGCACTGCTGCCTCACAGCGCCGGAGACCTGGGTTCAATTCTCTGCTCAGGTCACTGTCTGTGTGGAGTTTGCATGTTCTCCCCACGTCTGAGTGGGTTTCCTCTGGGAGCTCTGGCTTCCTCTCTCAGTCTGAAAGACCTGCTGGTTAGGTGCATTGACCCGAGCAGGCACCAGAGTGTGGCGACTAGGGGAATTTCACAGTAACTTCATTACAGTGTTAATGTCTCATTTGTGATCAATAAGCAGCTTTAAACTTTTCACGGTCTCTGGGTTAAAATCCTTCCCTAAGAGCACTGTAGATGCACCTACACCACATGACTGCAGTGGATGAAGGCAGCTCATCACCACCTTCTGCATCACAGGGGCTCTATGATTCTCAAAGGTAACTGGGCATGAACAACAAATGCTGGCCAAGCCAGCGATGCCCATATCGCATGAAGACATTTTTAGATTTGGAAAAACATTGCAACAGGGGTCCTTTAACTTGTGTGGGACAAACCCCAGCTGCCTCCTGCCTGTTTCAAGCAAGCAGGCTCTTCCTTCATCTCCAGGATTGCCTGAAAATTACATGAGGGTGGTTGTGAGTCCCGCCCAGTTTCAACTGCTGTCTGCCTCTTTTCCTCAGGTAATAATGGAGCATTCGACACCTGAAAACTGATCTCCAAACGTACACAGTAAACTTGACTTGAACCGTAGATTTTTCACTGTTGTGAATCTTTGGAATTCTCTTCCTAAGGGAATTGCCAATATTCAGCCAGATGACACTCAGGGCTGAGATAGACATGTCTCTTCTTTCAGGGAATAATGAGATATGGGGAGTGGGGTGGTGAAACAGACTCAAGGGGTTAGGTTTCAGGCTGTCATAACGGTTTTCTTGTTGTATTTAAAACTATCATTCCCCTCAAGCAGTCAGACAAAATCGTAGAGTGCTTTTAAATGATTTATTGACAAACTGCAACTGCTACAGGACTCTAACTAAGTCATTCAGAAATACACAAGCAATTATAGTTTCAAATTCTATTACAAGTAATTAACAGAAACCAATAAAAGTATAGGAGTTATCTCTATCTACTCACAATTATTGATTAAGGTTACATCATGCATACATAAGGATATAATCTCTAATTACAACTTGTACATGCTATATCATTAAGAAATGATAGCTATATCTCTGACCAATAGGATATCAACTTCCCTTTCTATTGTTCCTTGTTCTAATGGACAAACATGACTTGCAGCTGTACACAGTTCAATTAAATAGTCCCTGATTCTTATCTGGGTATACTTTAATCAAGACATTTGTGACATTCAAGACATTTGTGGTAAAAGGCTCTTCGGCTCAACTTGTCCATGCCACCCCTTTTTTGATACCCCTCAGTTTGTCCCAATTATCCGAATTTGGCCCATATCCCTCTAGACTCATCTTAACTGTGCAACTGTCTAAACGCTTTTTAAAAGACAAAATTGCACCTGCCTCTACTACTACTTCTGGCAGCTTGTTCCAGACACTCACCACCCTGTGTGTGAAAAAATTGCCCCTCTGGATACTTTTGTACCTCTCCCCTCTCACCTTAAACTTATGCCCTCTAGTGTCAGACTCCCCTACCTTTGGGAAAAAGTATTGACTATCTAACTGATCAATGCCCCTCATTACTTTATAGACCTCGAAAAGATCACTCCCTAAGCCTCCTATGCTCCAAGGAAGAAGTGCCAACCTATCCAGTCTCTCCTTATAACTCAAATCATCAAGTCCCAGTAGCAACCGAGTAAATCTTTTCTGCACTCTTTCCAGTTTAATAATATCCTTCCTATAATAGAGTATACTGAATACACAGTATTCCAAGTGTGGACATACCAATGTCTCATACAGCTTCAACAAGACATGCCAACTCCTGTATTCAATGTTCTGACCAATGAAACCAAGCACACCAAATGCCTTCTTCACCACTCTATCCACCTCTGACTCCACTTTCAAGAAGTTATGCACCTGCACCAATAGATCTCTTTGTTTTATAATTCCCCCCAATGCCCTACCATTACCTAAGTTCTGCCCTGATTCAATCTACCAAAATGCATCATCTCACATTTATCTGCCATTCGTCAACCCACTGGCCCAATGGATCAAGCTCTCATTGCAATCTTAGATAACCTTCTTCATTGTCCACTATGCTACCAATTTTGGTGTCATCTGCAAACTTACTAACCATGCCTCCTATATTATCATCCAGATCACTAAATTAAAGGTTCATCTTGCAGTTTATGTCATTTTAAACTTGTGTGATTATTAACTCTTTCAGGTTACCTGGTTTACCCCACCTCCTATTGCTTATGTAGGACCCAAGGCTCTTGTGATCTAACAAATTTTACAACGATGGCGATTTTTGATCTTGAATACCAAAGCAATGTTCACTGAAAGCAGGAACAGAAACAGCAGCAGGAGTGGGTTACACAGTCCAGCTTATCCTTTCTCAAAGACAAAGGGTTGACTAGGGCACCACTGCAGCAATTCCTCATGAGTGTGTCTTTGGCCTAATTATCTTCCATTTGCTCTGTCAATGGACCTCCCCACCATCAAAAGGTCAGAATTGAGGATGTCCACAGATAACTGCAGAGTGTATTGCAGCTGCATTTACAAATTACGCAATAGTGAAGCAGCTAGCTGGTACAACAGTAAATTAAGGCTGCTATATAAATGCAAGTTGCTGGACTGGTAACCCAGAAAGCCGGACTAATCACTCAGAGAGCCCAATTTCAGATTGCACTTTGAGAATTTGATTTCGGTGTTAAGAAGAATCTGGAAACCAAGAACTGCCACCAGTAAAAAGGAGCCTGAAGCTGTCAGATTGGCATTAATATCCAACTGATTGACAGAATTCCTTTAGGGAAGGAAGCCTGCACAACTTACCCAAATTGATTTATATGCGATTCCAGTCTCACACTGTGGTCATTACTGTCCTCTGTTGTGGCCCAGCGAGCCACTCGGTTGTAATAAACTGCCACAAAGAACAAGAACGCAGTTCATGAAGGAGGCCCACTAAAACCATCTCGGGAAAACTACAGAAGGGAATAAAGCACAGCACCAGCAACGTTTAGGCCTACAGATTTGTTGCCAGCTCAATGTACGGACTTAAATTATTATAGTCTTAAGGAAGAAGGTCCAGTCATCTCAGCTTCATCGATCTCCCCACAAAAAGACCTTCAGGGTTACTACTGACCAAAAGCCTAACCAGTCCAGCCATATCGATACCATAACTACAAGCATGATGGTGATAAAACAGAATAAAATAGAAGTTGGGTACAAAAACAGAAAATGCTGAAAAATCTTAGCAGGTCTGACAGCATCTGTGGAGAGAGAATAGAGCCAATATTTTGCGTCTGGATGATCCTTTGTTAGAGGTGACAGCAAAGTAAACCTGCAGAGATTTACCCTATGGGAGTGGAGTGGAGTCAGGGGAGGGGTGGTGGTGGGGGGATGGTACATGGAATGGGACAAAGGGAATGTAAATGAGGATACAGAACACTGAGAAAGGTGTTAATTGTCCATAAAGTGATCAGAATGTATGAATGGCAGAATAGAGGTACAGATGGTTAAGGTACTGGGGGGAGGTGGGGGACAAAAAGGAGGGCTGGAATGGAGAAGTGGGAACTGGAAGTGAGAAGGAAGGTGATGAGACAAAATTAAATTTAAAAAAATGGAAATGGGGTGAAGGTGGAGGGGAGAGTTCATCCTCTGGAGTTGTGGAACTCAATGTTCAGTCCAGAAGGCTATAAAGTGCCCAATCTGATGAGGTGCTGTTCCTCCAGTTTGGGTTAGGGTTAGGGTTCACTAGAACATTGCAAAAGGCCAAGGACAGACATGTGGACAGGACAGCAGGGTGGTGTGATGAAGTAACAAGCACTAGGAAGATCTGGATCCTGCTTGCGGACAGACCGAAGGTGTTGAGCAAACCTGTCTGCGTTTGGTCTCTCCGACATAGACCAGACCACATTAGGTGCAGCGAATGCAACAGACCAGACTGAAGGAGGTGCACGGGAAGGGCTGCTTCATCTGAAAGGGGTGTTTCGGACCTGGGATGGTGAGCAGGGACGAGGTAAACGGGTGGGCGTTGCACCTTCTATGATCGCATGGGAAGATGCCAGGGACAGGGGGAAGGTGTCGGGTGTATGGAGGAGTGGTCCAGGGTGTCCCAGAGAGAGCGGTTCCTGCGGAAGGCTAACAGGGGAGGTAGGGGAAGATGTGTTGAGTGGTGGCATCATGCTGGAGTTGTGAAATGGCGGAGGATGATCCTATGAATGCGGAGACTGGTGGGGTGAAAAGTGAGGACAAGGGGAATCCTTTCTTGGTTCTGGGAGGGAGAAGGGGTGAGTGCAATGGCCCAGGGAATGGGTTGGATGCAGTTGACAGCCCTGTCAACAACAGTGGATGGAAAATCATGATTGAGGATGAAGGAAGACACATCGGACAGCGCTAATTTGGAAAGTAGCATCACAATAGCAGAGGCAAAGGAACTGAGAGAATGGGATGGAGTCTTTACAGGACGTGGGGTATGAAGAGAGTCAGTCGGCTTGTAATGGATTTGAGTGGACAGAGGACGCATGTTTGGAGACAAATGGTTCACTTCTCAACAGCTTAAAGCACCCCCACCATCTATAAGGTTCAACCTATGGAGCACTCATGTGACATCAGTGTACCTTTATGAAAGTTTTTTTTAATACCGTGATCTCCGCAGCTCTGAGCTTCGGTGTTTCTCAGCTCAGATACTCAGCTTGTTTTTTTCGTTGTTGCCAGGCTGTCTACGAGTCTTTTTATTGCTGCTTAAACAGGATTTTGTTTACTTTTTACTGCATTTTTAGGGGGAAGAAAACTGGTTGGCAGGTCAGGTGATGTTTTTTTTCCTTTTCAGTTGGGAGCCGCAGTTTGAGTTTTAGAAAGGCCATCAAGCTGAAAGGGAGTCTCTCTCGCCCTGGTTTTAGAAATTCTGCTGGTCATCTGAAAGCAAGGTCTTGCCTTTCTGAAGCAATGAGGGGGTGGGGGTGGTAGGGGCCTGCCTAGAGTCTTGGGAAGCTTTTCTGACTTCAAACTGTTCTGAGTTTATCCAGATTACTTGGTTTGTCTGGAAAATACCCTGAGTCTATCCAGAGAACTGCAGACTCCATCCAAAGATCTCAAGTCCAGTATCACATGAGCATTAGTCTTTGCTGCGATAAACCTGTGAAAAGTGTCTTTTGTTTACAAGATTGAGTTGATTGTGAACACATTAGATATATTTGTTAAGGGTTATACAGTATAGTGGTTGTTCTGATTGTTGTTTGCAATTGATAAAAGTGCTTGCTAATTTTCTTTAATGCCTACTATCTACATTCTTAAATAAACTTTGTTTGATAAAAGCTCCCTAGTGAATTATACCTGAAGTGAAACATTTCACGCTTATCCTAGCCAAATTCAAGATGCAAAACTTATGATCCTGGTGGGCTCCATAAAACACTTGAGTTTCTGACCTGAACCATAACACTCAGCACTCACCTGGAAGGGTGCAGCTGCAACAATACTCATGAGGTTCTATGCCTCCAGGTCAGAGTAGCTCACTTCGTTAGTGTTCCTGCACTGAACTCAATATTCACTCCCTACGTCTCCAAGTCAAAGCAGTTACAAGTAGGCACGAGTCACTGTAACTGATTAAGCTTACTTCGACAAACCTCTCTCCCGTAATCTCTGCCACGAGGGTGAAAGCAGAAGTGTTGTGGAAGCATGTCATTCTGCCACAGACATTTACCTTCGAAGTTATTGCTGATGCTGATTCCATTATTTTACATGGAATTAAAATTATACTAATAGGTCAACAATTATCAATGAAACAAAAACAAAAATGCTGGAAAACCTCAGCAGACTTGACAGCATTTGAGGAGAGAGAATAGAGCCAATACTGAGAGTCTATCTGGACTCAAAACATCACCTCTATTCTCTCTCCACAGATGCTGTCAGACTTGCTGAGATTTTCCAACATTTTCAGTTTTTGTTTCAGATTCCAGCATCCGCAGTCATCATATTGCTTGACAGAGCAGACGCAGCACGGATTTGTTAAGGGGAAGTCGCGTCTGATGAATTTATTGGAATTCTATGAGGATGTGTCCAGTGTGGTGGATAGAGGAGAGCCAGTGGATGTGGTGTTTCTCGATTTTCAGAAGGCGTTTGATAAGGTGCCGCACAAAAGGTTGTTACAGGAGGTTAGGGGGCATGGAGTTGGGGGTAAGGTGTTAGCGTGGATAGGGGATTGGCTATCAAATAGGAGGCAGAGAGTGGGTGTCAATGGGTGCTATTCGGATTGGCGGTTGGTGACTAGTGGAGTGCCCCAGGGATCGGTGCTGGGGCCTCAGCTACTTACCATTTATATAGATGATCTGGAGGAGGGAGCCGAGTGTAAGGTGTCAAAATTTGCCGATGACACAAAGATAAGTGGAACAGCAAATTGTGCTGAGGGTGTAGAAAGTCTGCAGAGGGATCTAGATAGGCTGAGAGAGTGGGCGAGGACCTGGCAGATGGAATACAATGTTGGCAAGTGTGAGGTTATCCACTTTGGTAGGAATAATGGTAGGAATAATAGTAGGAAGGACTACTACTTACAGGGCAAAAAGCTGTAGCATGCTACAGTGCAGAAGGACCTGGGGGTCCTTGTGCATGAGTCGCAAAAACCCAGCCTACAGGTGCAGCAGGTGGTCAGGAAGGCAAATGGGATGCCGGCCTTCATAACAAGGGGGATTGAATATAAAAGTAGGGAGGTCTTGCTGCAACTGTACAGGGCACTGGTGAGGCCGCAGCTGGAGTACTGTGTGCAGTTTTGGTCGCCGCACTTGCGCAAGGATATTTTGGCCTTGGAGGGAGTGCAGAGGAGGTTTACTAGGCTGATACCGGAGTTGAGGGGGTTGAGCTTTGAAGAGAGGCTGAATAGACTGGGCTTGTACTCGTTAAGAGTTTAGAAGGATGAGGGGGGATCTTATTGAGACGTATAAGATGATGAAAGGGATGGATAGGGTAGGGGTGGAGAGGTTCTTCCCGCTCAAAAAGGACAGCAGGACTAGAGGGCACAGCCTCAAGATAAGGCGGCGGCGGGGGGGGGCAGTTTAGAACAGAGTTGAGGAAGAACTTCTTCACTCAAAGGGTGGTGAATCTCTGGAATTCTCTGCCCGTTGAAGTGGTGGAGGCTACCTCGCTAAATACTTTTAAGACGTGGGTTGATGGGTTTTTGATAAGAGAGGGGATTAAGGGTTATGGGGAGAAAGCGGGAAAGTGGAACTGAGCCACTTCAGATCAGCCATGATCTTACTGAATGGCAGGGCAGGCTCGAAGGGCTAGATGGCCTACTCCTGCTCCTATTTCTTATGTTCTTATAGAGGTTTGCATCATGGAAACAGGTCCTTCGGCCCAACTTGTCCATGCTGCCTTTTTTTAAAACCCCTTAGCTAAATCCAATTGCCTTTATTTGGCCCATATCCTCTATACCTATCTTACCCATGTAACTGTCTAAATGTTTTTTAAAAGACAAACTTGTATCGCCTCCACTACTGCCTCTGGCAGCTTGTCCCAGACACTCACCACCCTCTGTGTGAAAAAATTGCCCCTCTGGACACTTTTGTATCTCTCCCCTTTTACCTTAAACCTATGCCACCTAGTTTTGGACTCCCCTATCTTTGGGAAAAAATGTTGACTTTCTAGCTGATTTGTGCCCCCCATTACTTTAGAGACCTTGAAAAGATGACCCCTCAGCCTTCCATGCTCCAGGGAAAAAAAGTCCCAGTCTATCAAGGCGCTCCTTATTACTCAAACCATCAAGTCCCAGCAGCATCCTAGTAAATCTGTTGTGCACTCTTTCTAGTTTAGTAATATCCTTTCTATAATAGATAACCAGAACTGCATATAGTATTCCAAGTGTGGACTTACCAATGTCTTGTACAACTTTAACAAGATGTCCCAACTCCTGTATTCAATGTTCTGACTGATGATTTGCCAGTAATTTGCTTTTATTGTACAGTTGCCAGTGTCCGTTTTTGTCACTGTTCACAAAGGTAACACATTGGTTTGTTTTCATTCTACTAGGCACCTCCTCCGAACGATCATCAATAGGCTAGGATTTCAACTTGCCATCCATTATGGATGCAACTCCCACCTCTTCCTCTCAAAACAGTAGATGAACAACCTGCTCTGAAGAACCTGCACAGGGCCTCTGAGTGAGAGCTGAGGTTTTTGGCTATGTCTGTCTTCAGGACACCTCTGGAACACGGTTGACTTGTAATCTGTACTGCTGAAACTTCCCACAGCTTACAATGCCCTGAGCAGGGATTCAGCTGCAAGTTATTTTGCCGGTGGACAGAAGGTATGAAACATCTGGCAACAACAAGTCTAGCTGAAGGCTTTTACAAAATCACATCCAAAAATAGCTAAACTGTATTTATTAGCAGTTTTTAATTTTTAGCCAGATATGCAAATAATGGGAAGTAATCACAGGCGGTTAATTTAGACTGAAAAACAGTAGAATGAAATCTCCTTCCATACCTGCAAATGCCATGCAGACATGGTCATCAAGTGCACAGATTTTTCTCACTGTTCTTTCTTCCTGAAGTTTTGCAACAGACTTTTTCTCCACACCGAGAACAACTATGTCTTTACCTCGAATCCCAACCTTCAAAAAAATCATTTATAACATGAAATACAAGCAAATAAGTAAACACAGTGATGCGCAAATTTGTGAAGCGTTTTTTTGTTCCAGAAGGCACACTGGTTACACCACAGCCTCACAGCGCCAGGGACCCGGGTTTGATTCCCGGCTTGGGTCATTGTCTGTGTGGAGTTCTCCCCGTGTCTGCGTGGGTTTCCTCCCACAGTCTGAAAGACGTGCTGGTTAGGGTGCATTGACCCAAAGAGGTGCCAGTGTGTGGCGACTAGGGGAATTTCACAGTAACTTCATTGCAGTGTTAACATAAGCCTTACTTGTGATTAATAAATACACTTAAAAGTCAGTAACTAAAGAGAAAATATTTACAAGGCTATTAGGGAGAAGAAGGGAAAGTGGGATTAATTACAGGGCTATAGAAAAAGTGGGGAAGGGATGGAGAACGGGAGTTTGATTGTTTCACCAAGAGCCAGTATAGGCTCCTCCTGTGGTAGAATTAACCAAAGTCGTGGGTCAACTTTATTTACTCATTCTCATTTGCCTTTGACATATAACTGAGTTGCTTCCTAGGCCATTTCAGAGGGCAATTGCTGAGAGTCAGGAGTCACATGTAGGCCAGGTCAGGAAGGTATGGCAGATTTCCACCCCTAAAGAACCTAGATGGGGTTTTTCGAACAATCTGGTAGCTTCACAGTTACTGACGTCAGCTTTATAATTCAAGATTTTTAAAAATAATTGAACCCAAAACAGTGAGGTTATGTTACAGCTGTATAAGGCGCTGGTGAGGCCACACCTGG
The DNA here is from genome assembly GCF_965287045.1 of Carcharhinus amblyrhynchos. Lineage (NCBI taxonomy): Eukaryota > Metazoa > Chordata > Chondrichthyes > Carcharhiniformes > Carcharhinidae > Carcharhinus > Carcharhinus amblyrhynchos. The sequence continues at coordinate 123,429,912 of NC_137331.1, forward strand.
AGTACTGTGTACAGTTTTGGTCTCCTTACTTGAGAAAAGATATACTGGCGCTGGAGTGGGTGCGGAGGAGATTCACTAGATTGATTCTGGATTTGAGAGGGTTGGCTTATGAGGAGAGACTGAGAAGAATGAGGGGGATCTTACAGAAACATATATATTCCCTTCATAATCTTATAAGATAGAAGGAGGAAGGTTGTTTCCATTGGCAGGTGAAACTAGAACTAGAGGGCATGGCCTCAAAATAAGGGACGGCAGATTTAGAACTGAGTTGAGAAGGCACTTCTTCACACAAAGGGGTGAATCAGTGGAATTCCCTGTCCAGTGAAGCAGTTGAGGCTACCTCATTGAATGTTTTTAAGGTAAAGATAGATGTAATTTTTGAACAGTAAAGGAATTAAGGGTTATGGTGAGCAGGTGGAGCTGAGTCCACAAAAAGATCAGCCATGATCTCATTGAATAGTGGAACAGGCTCGCGGGGCCAGATGGCCGACTCCTGCTCATAGTTCAAATGTTCTTGAAACCACACAATGCTTTGGCCTCAACTACTTTCTGTGGTGATGAATTCCACACATTCACCACCCTCTGGATGAAGAAATTTTTCCTCATCTCTGTCCGCAAAGGTTCTCCCTTATCCTTAAGCTATGACCTCTAGTTTGGTGTCCCCCACTATCAGGGACATTCTTTCTAATTTATCCTGTCTAATCCTGTTAGAATTTTATGTTTCTATGAGAAACCCTGTCACTCTTCTAAACTCTAATGAATACAATCCTAATCAACTTAGTCACTCCTCATATGACAGACCTGCCATTCCAGGAATCAGTCTGGTAAACCTTCGCTGGACTCCCTCCATGGCAAGGACATCCTTCCTCAGATGAAGACAACAAAACTGCACACAATACTCTAGTTGTGGTCTCACCAACAGCCTATATAATTGCAGCAAACCATTCCTATTCCTATACTCAAATCCTCTCACTATGAAGGCCAACATACCATTTTGCCTTCTTTACAGCCTGCTGTACCTGCACTCTTACATTCAGTGACTGATGCACAAGAACACCAAGGTCTCGCTGAGTACCCACCTCTTTCAATTTACACCCATTCAAATAATAACCTGTCTTCCTATTATTGCCATCAAAATGGATAACCTCACATTTATCCACATTATACTGCATCTGCTATGCATATGCCCACACACTCAGACTGCCCACATCACGCTGAAGCATCTCTGCATCCTCCTCACAGCTCACAACACCTTCGTAGTGGGACACATCTCAAACAATGATGAGACAGAGTACAGGAACGAGATAGAGAATCCAGTGAACTGGTGCGACGACGATAATCTCTCCCTCAGTATCAACAAACAAAAAGGAAATTGTCATTGACTTCAGGAAGCATAGAGAACATGCCCTTGTCTACCTCAATGAAGGATGAAGTAGAAAGGGTAGAGAGCTTCTAATTTTTATTTGAATCATTGATTGTTATAGGTGCGGTGCTTGAAGATTGGAGGGTGGCAAATGTTGTGCCTTTGTTTAAAAAGGGCTGCAGGGAAAAGCCGGTGAGCCTCACATCTGTAAAAACATCTGATGGGTAAACTGTTGGAAAGTATTTTGAGCGACAGGATCTACAGGCATTTAGAGATGCAATGAATAATGAGGGACAGTCAGCATGGCTTTGAGTGGAAAATCATGTCTCTTAAATTTGACTGAGTTTTTTGGAGGAGTAACCAAGAAGGTAGATGAGGGCAGCACAGTTGATGTTGTTTACATGGACTTTAGCAAGGCCTTTGACAAGGTACTACATGGTAGGTTGTTGCATAAGGTTAAATCTCATGGGATCCAGGGTGAGGTAGCCAAATGGATACAAAATTGGTTCTAGAGGGTGGTTGTAGAGGGCTGTTTTTCAAACTGGAGGCCTGAGACCAGCAGTGTGCCTCAGGGATCAGTGCTGGGCCACTGTGATTTGTCATTTATATTAATAATTTGGATGAGAATATAGGGGACATGGTTAGTGAGTTTGCAGATGACACCAAGATTGGTGGCATAGTGGACAGTGAAGAAAGTTATCTCCAACTGCAATGGGATCTTGATCACTTGAGCCAGTGGGCTGACGAATGGCAGATGGAGTTTAGTTTAGACAAATACGAGACGGTGCATTTTGGTAAACTGAACCAGGGCAGGACTTACCCAGTTAATGGCCCGAAGTTCCCAGGCTTTTCCCGGCAGCTGTTTTTTAAACAAAGCTACAACATTAGCCACTCTCCAATCTTCAGGCACCTCACCCGTGACTAGAAGTCATAGAAAGAAATCATAGAAACCTACAGTGCAGAAAAAGGCCATTCGGCCCATCGAGTCTGCACCAATCACAATCCCACCCCAATATTCCTACATACTATACCCACTAATCCCTCTAACCTACACATGTCCAGACTCTAAGGGCAATTTTTAACATGGCCAATCAAACTAACCCGCACATCTTTGGACTGTGGGAGGAAACCGGAGCACCCAGAGGAAATCCACGCAGATACGAGGAGAATGTGCAAACTCCACACAGATGGTGACCCAAGCCAGGAATCGAACCCAGGCCCCTGGAGATGTGAAGCAGCAGTGCTAACCACTGTGCTACCATACAGTGATCAATGATTGAAATAAAAATTTGAAACTCTCGACCTCTTCCGCTTCATCCTCATTGAGGTGGGCCTGGGGAACCAGGACAGGTTGGTGATCTGGATATACAGTCACAGAGATTTATAGCATGGAAACAGGCCCTTTGCCTCAACTTGTCCATGCTGCCCTTTTTTTTAAAAATCTAAACTAATCCCAATTGCTTACATTTGGCCCATATCCCGCTATACCCATTGTACCCATGTAACTGTCTAAATGTATTTTATAAAAATAAAATTGTATCCGCCTCTACTGCTGCATCTGGCAGCTTGTTCCAGACACTCACCATCCTCTGTGAAAAAAATTGCCCCTCTGGACACTTTTGTATCTTTCCCCTCTCACCTTAAACCTATGCCCTCTAGTTTTACACCCTCCACCTTTGGGAAAAGATATGACTATCTACCTTCTCTATGCCCCTCATTATTTTATAGACCTCTATAATGTCACCCCTCAGCCTCTTATGTCCAGAGGAAAAAGTCCTAGTCTATTCAGCCTACCCTTATAACTCAATCCATCAAGTCCCGGTAGCATCCTAATAAATCTTTTCTGCACTCTTTCTCGTTTAATAATATCCTTTCTATAATAGGGTGACCAGAATTGCACACAGTATTCCAAGTGTGGCGTTACCAATGTCTTGTGCAACTTCAACAAGATGTCCCAGCTCATGTATTCAATGTTCTGACCAATGAAACAAAGCATGCCAAATCTTTTCTTCACCATTCTGTCTACCTCTAACTGCACTTTGAAGGAGCTATGAACATGTATCCCTAGATCTCTTTGTCCTGTAACTCTCCCCAGTGCCCTCCATTACCAATAGTTAAGAAAACCCAACAACGCATCTACTTTCTCAAAAGACTAAGAAATTTGGCATGCCAGATACAACTTACACCAACTTTTACTAATGCTCTATAAAAAACATTCTTTCTGGTTGTATCACAGCTTGGTATGGCTCCTGCTCTGCTCAAGGCCGCAAGAAACTACAAAAGGTTGAGAATGTAGCCCAATCCATCACACAAACCAGCCTCCCATCCACTGACTTTGTCTACACTTCCCGCTGCCTCGGGGAAAAGCAGCTGGCATAATTAAGGACCCCACGCACCCTGGACATTCTCTCTTCCACCTTCTTCAGTTGGGACAAGATACAAAAGTCTGAGGTCACGTGCCAACTGACTCAAGAACAGCTCCTTCCCTGCTGCCATGAGGCTTTTGAATGGACCTACCCCACATTAAGTTGATAAGAACATAAGCAGGAGTAGGCCATCTAGCCCTTCGAGCCTGCCCCGTCATTCAATAAGATCATGGCTGATCTGAAGTGGATCAGTTCCACTTTCCCGCTTTCTCCCCATAACCCTTAATTCCCTTGTCTGTCAAAAACCTATCTACCCGCGTCTTAAATATATTTAGCGAGGTAGCCTCCACCACTTCAATCTTTCTCTACACCCTAGCTATGACTGTAACAGTACATTCTGCACCCTCTCGTTTTCTTCTCTATGAACAGTATGTTTTGTCTGTATAACACACAAGAAACAATACTTTTCACTGCATCCCCCACTACATGTGACAATAATAAATTGGTTCACTTTGTATCAGCTGTAAATTTGGAGATAATACATTCAGTTCCCTCTCCTAAAGTATTTGTATACAATATGAACAGTTGGGCTCCTCGCACAGAGCCCTACGGCAGTGTCTATGTTTAAGGCTGGGACAGTCCAGTCTCTGGGGGTTGAGGGGCCGCCGGGATTATCCTGTCTGCTGGAAGAGGCTCCACGGGGGCCTGAGGCCTGCTCCTGACCCGCTCCGCCGCTACTCACCGCCGTAGAGCCTTTCTTCACCGCCTCCTGCGCGTACTCCACTTGGAACAGGTGTCCATCTGGTGAAAACACAGTGATGGCTCGGTCATACCTGGCCGCCATGGTTCAGGCCCAGAACCACCGCCACCAACACTGACCGAGCACCAGCCCCACTGCGCACGCGCCAAACCGGCCACTCCCCCACTGCGCACGCGCCAAACCGGCCACTCCCCCACTGCGCACGCGCCAAACCGGCCACTCCCCCACTGCGCACGCGCCAAACCGGGCACTCCCCCACTGCGCACGCGCCAAACCGGCCACCCCCTACTGCGCACGCGCCAAACCGGCCACTCCCCACTGCGCACGCGCCAATCCAGCCACTTCCCCCACTGCGCACGCGCCAAACCGGCCACTTCCGCCACTGCTCACGCGCTAATCCGCCACTTCCTCCACTGCGCACGCGCTAATCCGCCACTTCCTCCACTACGCATGCGTCATCCGGCCACTTTTTTCCCCCACTGCGCTTGCGACAATACGACCACTTCCCCCCCACTGCGCATGCCTCAATCCCGCTAGTGCGCATGCGCCAAGCTGTCACTTGCTCTCACTTGCGCACGCGCTAATCTGGCCACTCGCCTACTCAAACCGCACCTCCACTGCGCACCCGTCAATCGCAACACGTTTCCCCCCCCCCCCACCTGCGCATGCACACCCCAGGGTGGCCGCTGCTGCGCATGTGCAGTAACTCAGACACCGAGTCACTGCGCATGCGCAAGTTCGGCGCCGGCACAAGCACACTGCGCATGCGCCAACGCTCTAGCTTGCTTTTCCCTTTTGCAGCCAGTGGCTTCCACCACAGGGAGGGAGGATCCAGTGTTACTGCTTAATACCAGCGAGGAACAACAATATGTAGACTACTTTTAAATAGATTTATTGATGATACATGTTTATATTTCAGATTTCCCCTTACTGATATTTAAAATCCTGCACACGTGTGTGTTTTTTTAATCCAGTCCTGTTTGCAATCTACCCATAATATTGGTTTGCTCTCGCTTCGGGGAGGGGGGGAAGGCCCCCGGCTGGAAGGAGCAATAACCCAGAGAGAGGGGGGGGGAAATCTCTAAACACTTTGTTCACAAACACAGAGTAACCTGACACATTCCACCGCCACTCATCGTACACCTGCATCAATGATGTATCATGTATCAATTTCCCGTTCCACCATCACAAACATTGCTTAGTTCATTGCATTATGGAGTCTTTCTGCAGACCTCCTCCCCCTGCTGCCTCGCAGTGAGCTGGTCCAAATTCTGTTGGGAGAGAGGGAATGAGCCATTGTGTGGCTGCCCCGGGGGGAGCTGAGTGAGAGAGTGGCTCTGGAATGCTCTAATTCATTGATTAATAAAACAAACAGCAATACATCCATCGTGCATAGTCATACTGTACCCCGGCCTGGCCTGGCCTGACTCTTCCTTGCTGCTGGACATTGTGCAGGAACTGTTTGTAGTTGCATCAGCTCAGCCCAGCTCTGGGTGAAGTGGCTTTAAGAGTTGGAAGAGGAACTCTTCATTCATTGATGGGGAGATTCTCAGCCCAGTGATTAACTAGAAATTGCAGCCCCATCCAGCACTGTCCTTTAGTCAGTGAGGATGCAGTGAATCACATCAATGCGTTTACTCCAACCCTTTGTATTTTAATAAGGCTGCTGACAACTCTTTGCTGCAGCTTTCTTTTACAATTGTCCAACCTCCCCTTTCTGTTTGATTTTGGGTTGTTGGCAACCGTGCTATTTCCCTCCCTCCCTACAGTCGCTCCTGCAGAGTTTGGCAGGAAATCCAGTTTCTTTCAATTCCCCTTCCACCATCTCTTTTATACAAAAAAAAAGAATCATTGCCTTGTGTCCAAAAGGAGGAGGAGTTGACAACAGTATCTGCTGCTACATTTTCTGTGTGTGTGTAGAGGAAGAGGGGAGGGGGATCAATAAAAAGAGGGGGAAATAGCCTCCCCCTACCCACGACCACCACCACCACCACCATTTCTTTTTTTTCCTCCTTTTTTTAAAAAGAAAGCGTTGCCTTGTGTCCAAAAGGAGGAGGAGTTGAGACAGTATCTGCTGCTACATTTTCTGTGTGTGTGTGTGTGTGTGGAGGAGGAAGAAGAGGGGAGGGGGATAAATAAGAGGGGGGGGGGGAGACATACTCCCCCCACATACACAGAGAAAGAGAGCACCATGTCGGTTGCATTTGCTACACCCCGGCAGCGCGGGAAAGGTGAAATTACACCTGCCGCCATTCAGAAGGTAATGTAGCGAGTTTTGGAACGTTGCGACAGTGTATCCGCTCAGATTGTTACATTGTAGCGGGAACTCCACACTGCTCCCTTCACTCTCACACAGAGAGCGAGAGCATTGAGTCTTTTGTGTGTGCCTCCACACTGGCTTTCCTAGCTTACTATCTAGCTTTAGCACAAATCACCTTTTCTATACCCGAGTGTGTACATATATTTTAATCTAAGAAGCCTCCGGTTCCTTTACACTCAAACCATTTGCAAATATTTGAAAAAAAAGAGGGGAGAGAGGGACATTCTCTTTTTTTTTCTGCTACAGCGGCCATGATGAAGATCTTTGAGCTGTATGGAGAACATTTTTTTCTCTCTCTCTCGCTCCCTCTCAATGCTTCTAGCTTTTACAGCCTCTTTCAAACTCCAATCTCTTCCCCCCCACCCCCACGCAACGGGTAATTCCCTCTGAACTTTTAAATGAATCCCCTAGTTTTAGTTTTTCCATTGCCTTGGGTTGACTTGAAATGTTTTTTCGCCCCCCCCCCCCAGAAGAAATACACTTTTTTAATATGTGGATTTTTTAAAAATATGTCGAGATGATGTTTATATCTTAATTCAATATCTTGGATGAATTAACGAGCTTTGTGGGTTTTTTTATTGCAAGATTTTTTCGTCACCTTTTTTTTTGAATTTATGAAATCCTGAGATGAGATGTACCATGTTTCCGCCTCTTGTGTTTTGTTTTTAGTGCTACTTAGCGTGTAGGGAAATTCCCAAGTGATATCTAGCAACGGAATCTGCCATTGGGTTTCACCTTATTTAATCAGCTTTTCGACACATGATTTAAGCCCGAAACGGAATCGCTGCTGGTAACTTGTGCTGACTTTAGTTTCCAAAGCGTTAACTTGCCTCAACTCAGTTCCCCCCTCAAGGTATTTTGAAAGTCACGGGTTACGAAGTTCTGTTAACTGGAGAATTAAACAAGAGGCCTGACTCTGGAGGACACACATCCCATAGCACAGGCAAACTGAGGGACACTAAATTCATTAAATCATTCTGTAAGCCTGACTTAGACTTGGGTACGTGGTGCACAATTTAAAAAAAGTGAATTCATACAAAAGTTGGAAGTATTTTGTCAAAAGGATAGTGATAGACTTTAAAGTTTTTGAAAAAAAAACAATCTTCAGTGTCACGAATAGGCTTATGTTAACACTGCAATGAAGTTACTGTGAGAATCCCAGTTACTGTGGGTGGGATTGTGGTGGGTGCAGACTCGATGGGCCGAAGGGCCTCTTTCTACACTGTAGGGTTCTATGATTCTAATCCTCTAGTCACACTCCGGCGCCTGTTCGGGTACACTGAGGGAGAATTTAGCACGGCCAATACACCCTAACCAGCACGTCTCTTGGACTGTGGGAGGAAACCCAGGCAGACACGAGGAGAATGTGCAAACTCCATACAGACAGTGACCCAAGCCGGGAATCGAACCCAGGTCCCAGCGCTGTGAGGTAACAGTGCTAACCACTGTGCTGCCTTCAAGAGGATATGGATATTGGTTGGTGTAACAGGGGCGTAGGAGGCAGATAATCCAACTTCAGCTTCTATAAAGATTAATGCAGAAAAATGTTAAATGATCCATGCTGGTAGGAAGACCATGGAGAGATAATGTAAAATGAGGGGTACAATTCTAACAGAGGGACCTGGGTGTATGTGTGCATGGACCATTGATTGTGGCCAGATAGGTTGCAAGACGGTTATAAAAGCATACAGTATCTTAGGCTTTATTAATAAGGACACAGAGTACTACCAGTAGTTAAAATGAACCTTTACAAAACCCCTTGGTTTGGCCCCAGCTGGAGCATCGTGCCCAGTTCTGGATGTCACACTTTAGGGAGGATGTGAAGGCATTAGCGAGGATGTGGAAAGGATTCATGAGAATGGTTCCAGAGATTAACAATTTTAGATAGATTGGAGAAGTTGGGACCATTTTCCCTGGAGAAGGGAAGATTTGATACAGATGTTTAAAATTCCAAGGGGCCTAGGCAAAGTAGATAGGGAGGCACTGTTCCCATTGGTTGAAGAATTGAGTATCCGAGGGTACCGATTTAAAGTATCTGACAAAAAAAAGCAATGGCAGCATGAGGCAAACCGTTTTTCTCCCAAAGCGAGTCGCTAGGATCGGGACCTCACTGTCTGAGGGTGTGGTGGAGACGTTCTCTCAGCCGATGATTAAGATCAGGAATGTTGTGTCTGAGGGTGTGGTGGAGACAGATTCACACAGCGAGTGGTTAGGATCTGGAATGTACTGTCTGAGAGTATGGTAAAGATGGGTTCACGTCGTGTACAGTTAGCATCTGGAATGCGCTGTCTGAGTGGCGACAGAGTTAATTGAGGTTTTCAAAAGAGAATTGGAAAAGATTCTGTAAAGTTACAGCAAAAGGACTAGAATTGGCCTGATGGGCCAAATGGCCTTCTCCTGAATGTATTTGTTGTTCTCAGTAATGGTGACTGGATTGTTATATTTTTAAAAATAATTTTAACATCCTCGGGAATGAAATCTGCTGTCGACCTATCAGGTCTGACCTTTATGTAACTTCCGATTCTCAGCAGTGTGATTAGCTCTTCAGTGCCCTCTGGAACAGCCAAACAAGTCACTTATTTGTGTCAAAAATGTTTACAAGGGCAATTGGGGATGGGCAATAAATGCTGGCCTGGCCAGTGACACCAACATCCTGTGAATAAAAGCTAAGCTATGTTCTGATTGACAAGGGGATCAAAGTTTGAAGTTTAATTATTGGTGTCACAAGTAGGCTTACATTGACACTAATGAAGTTACTGTGACTGTCCCCTAGTCGCCATACTCCAGTGCCTGCTCAGGTACACCGAGGGAAAATTTAGCACGGCCGATTCATCTAACCAGCATGTTATGGGGGGGGCAGACAGGAAAGTGGATCATCACCAGATCAGGCTTGATCTTAATGTAGAGCAGGCTTGAAGAGTCTACTTCTGCTCCAAAGTCCTACCTGAAGGAAATTACACGTAGACTTGCAATCATCTAATGGCCAGTGCAGTGGCACAGTGGTTAGCACTGCTGCCTCAGTGCCAGGGACCCAGGTTCAATTCCCAGCTTGCGTCATTGTCTGTGTGGAGTCTGCACATTCTCCCCATGTCTGCGCGGGTTTCCTCCAAGTGCTCCAGTTTCCTCCCCCAGTCCTGAGACGTGCAGGTGAGGTGGATTGGCCATGCTAAATTGCCCTTTGGTGTCCAAAGATGTGCAGCTTAGATGAATCCTATGGAAACAGTTCATGTTTCTCTCCAGCTTCCCCAATACATGTCTCAACCCATCAGATGGACAAAGTGGAGAGTGATTTGCAGAGAGGATAGGAAGGAACTAATGAGGGGAGTAATTTGGGTTCAGATGAGGGAGAAATTCCAAGGGTGGAACAAGATGCGGTAGGGAAAACTGAACCAGAACTGAATAGAGAGCAGGATTGGTAATTGTGCACTGTATGTTGACAGATGTATGAGATGAAAGAGTTATAATCATGAGAGATTTCAATTAAACCACTCCGCCCTCCAGTAAACTGAAAAGTAGAAGTAGTGAAAAAGAAATTTGGATTTTTATATTCTACAGCACCCTGGAAAGGTTCCATTAGGTTGGAAAACTGCCAATGTAACTCTTTTTCAAAAAAGGAGGAAGACAGAAAGCAGGAAACCACATGAGACAGTTAGAATCTGTCATGGAAGAATGTTGGAGGACATTATTAAAGATGTTATAACAGGCACTAGGTGGGGAGGAAAAGATCAAGTCAATTGGGAAGAGTTAACATGTGAAAGGAAATCACGTTCAGTCAATTGATTGGAGTTCTTTAAAGACATAAGCGAGAGGGGAACCAGTGGATGTAATGTGCTCCGATTTGCAGAAGGCATTCGATAAGGTGACACATCAAGGGTTATTGTGGAAAATAAAGCTCATGGTGTAGGGGCTAACAGAGTTGGCATGGACTGAAGATTGATTGGCTGGCTAACAGGAAAGAGGAGTTGGCATAAATGAGTCTCTTTCAGGTTGGCAGGATGCGGAGTGCCACAGGGATCAGTATCAGGGCCCCAACTGTTTATAATTTGTATAAATGACTTGGAGGAAAGAGCTGAAGATATAGTAAATTTGCAGCTGACACAAAAATAGAACAAAGAACGTTACAGTACAGGAACAGGCTCTTCAGCCCTCCAAGCCTGCACCAAATCAACTAAAATCCCCTACGCTTCCAGGGACCATATCCCTCTATTCCCATCCCGTTCATGTATTTTTCCAGACACTCCTTAGAAGTCATTATTGTATCTGCTTCCACTACCTCCCCGGGCAGTGAGTTCCAGGCACCCACCACCCTCTGCTTAAAAAAAAATCTGCCTCGTACATCTCCTTTAAACCTTGCCCCTCGCACCTTAAACCTGTGTCCTTGGTAATTGACTCTTCCACCCTGGGGGAAAAGCTTCTAATTATCCACTCTGCCCATGCCTCTCATAATCTTGTAGCCTTCTATCAGGTCGCCCCTCAACCTTCATGTTCCAGTGAGAACAAACCAAGTTTCTCCAGCCTCTCATATTTAATACCCTCCACATCAGGCAACACCCTGGTAAATCTTTTCTGTATCCTCTCCAAAGCCTCCACGTCCTTCTGGTAGTGTGGGCGACCAGAATTCAACACTATATTCCAAATGCGGCCTAACTAAGGTTCTATAAAACTGCAACGTGACTTGCCAATTTTTACACTCAATGCCTCGGCTGATGAAGGCATGTCTTCTTGACTACCTTCTCCACCTGCATTACTACTTTCAGTGACCTGTGTACCTGCACACCCAGATCCCTTTGCCTATCAATACTCTGAAGGGTTCTGCCAAATACTGTATATTTCCTATCTGTATTAGACTTTCCAAAATGTTTTGCCGCTCGTTTGTCCAGATTAAACTCCATCTGCCATCTCTCTGCCCAAGTCTCCAACCAATTTATATCCTGCTGTATCCTCTGATGGTCCTCATTGCTATCTGCAAATCCACCAATCTTTGTGTTGTCCGCAAACTTGCTAATCAAACCAGTTATTTTCCTCCAAATCATTTATATATATATATTACAAACAGTAGGTAGGATAGTAAGTTGTGACGAGAACATAAGGAGATTACATAGGGATGGAGATAGATTGAGTGAATGGGCAAATGAAGTATAATCTAGACAAATAATTTGTCTGTTTTGGCAATTTCTTGCAGTTTTTACAGTTGCATCATGGAAACCATCTTTCAAGATGTACTACAAAGTAATAGAATCATAGGCCTGTCCCTTTGTTTATCAAATCGTAGAACCCTACAGTGCAGAAGGAGGCCATTCGGCCCATCAATCTGCACTGACCATAACCCCACCCAGGTCTTATCTCCACAGCCCTATTCATTTACCCTAGCTCGTCCCCCGACACTGAAGGTCAATTTAGCATGGCCAATCCACTGAACCTGTACATCGTTGGACTGTGGGTGGAAACCGGAGCACCCGGAGGAAACCCATGTAGACTTGGGGAGAAGGTGGAAGCTCCACACAGGCAGTGACCCAGGCCAGGAATTGAACCCGGGTCCCTGGCTCTGTGAGGCAGCAGTGCTAACCACTGTGCCACCGTGCTGCTTAGTATGGCTCCTGATCTGACCAAATAGTGGGTTGGCTCTCAAACAATGACAGAGCCAGAGTACAAAAAAGAGAGAATCTGGTGAACTGGTGCAATGACAATAATCTTGCCTTTTTTTTCTTGATTTTATTATTGTCACATGTATTAGTATACAGTGAAAAGTATTGTTTCTTGCACGCTATACAGACAAAACATACCGTTCATAGAGAAGGAAAGGAGAGAGTACAGAATGTAGTGTTACAGTCATAGCTAGGGTGTAGACAAAGATCAATTTAATGCAAGGAAGATCTATTCAACAGTCTGGTGGCAGAGGGAAGAAGCTGTTCTCGAGTCGGTTGGCACATGATATCTTTTTCCCAACACAGGAAGGTGGAAGGGAGAACGTCCGGGATGTGCAAGTCTTTGATTATGCTGGCTGCTTTCCGAGGCAGCGGGAAGTGTAGACAGTGTCAACGGATGGGAGGCTGGTTTGCGTGATGGACTGAGCTTTGTTCGTGGCCCTTTGAATTTTTTTGCGGTCCTGACAGATCAGGAGCCACGCTGTGATACAACCAGGAAAAAAGTTTTCTATGGTGCATGGTAAAAAATGGTGAGTGTTGTGGCGGACATGTCAAATTTCCTTAGCCTCCTGCGAAAGCAGAGGCGTTGTTGGGCTTTCTTAACTATAGCGTTGCTGTGAGAGACCAGGACAGGTTGTTGATGATCTGGACACCTAAAACTTGAAGCTCCTTTCTACTTTGTCCTCATTGATGTAGGCAGGAGCATGTCCTTCACTACAGTTCCTGAAGTCGCTGACTATCTCCTTCGTTTTGTTGACACTGAGGGAGAGATTATTGTCGCCGCACCAGTTCACCAGATTCTCTATCTCATTCCTGTACTCTGTCTCGTCATTGTCTGAGATCCGACTCACCACGTGGTTTTGGTCCGAGCAGGAGTCATGCCAAGCTGTAATACATCTAGGAAGATGTCTTCAATGGTGCCTCTGTAAAAACTGGTGAGAGGAATCACCTACTGAGTTTTTGAAAGGGGAGCATTAACCTGGACAGATCGGAAAAGTGAGAGAGGGGAGCATTTGAACAATAACAATCATAACGATGACTGAGAGAAACAGAGGAGAGCTGAAGATCAAATCCTGAGACCACGCAGGACTTTGGAAAATAGCTAATTGTGAGGAGATGTGGAATGGGAATAGATGGAAGACTATTTTGACAAATAAGATGAACGGCAATGGGAAATAGTTTTTTTTAAAGTGATGTGCACGGTTGAGGAGAAATATGTTAGGCTTCAAAAAAATAATGAAACCTTGATTAGTAAAGAATGAAAGGATTTGGAATCTGAAGAAAAGGGCCTAGATTAGATGGAGTAGATTAGGGAACAAGTTTTTTCAAACTTTGACAAGGTACCGCATGGTAGGTTGTTGTATAAGTTTAAATCTCATGGGATCCAGGGTGAAGTATCCAAATGGATACAAAATTAGCTTCTTGATAGAAGCCAGAGGATGGTTGTAGAGAGTTGTTTTTCAAACTGGAGGCCTGTGACCAGCGGTGTGCCTCAGGGATCAATGCTGGGCCCACTGTTATTTGTCATTTTTATTAATGATTTGGATGAAAATATAGGAGGCATGGTTAGTAAGTTTGCAGATGACGCCAAGATTGGTGGCATAATGAACAGTGAAGAAAGTTATCTCTGATTGCAATGTGACCTTGCTCAATTGGGCCAGTGAGCTGATGAATGGCAGATGGAGTTTAATTTGGACAAATGCGAGGTGATGCATTTTGGTAGATTGAATTTGGTTAATGGTAGGGCACTGGAGAGAGTTATAGAACAAAGAGATCTAGGGGTACATGTTCATAGCTCCTTGAAAGGGGAGTCAAAGGTGGACTGAATAGTGAAGAAGGCATTCAGCATGCTTGATTTCGTCGGTCAGGATATTGAATACAGGAGTTGGGATGTGTTGTTGAAGTTATACAAGACATTGGTAAGGCCACTGGAATACTGTGCATAGTTCTGGTCACCCGATTATAGAAAGGATATTAAACTAGAAAGAGTGCAGAAAAGATTTACTAGGATGCAGGACTTGATGGATTGAGTTATAAGGAGAAGCTGGATAGACTGGGACGTTTTTCTCTGGAGTGTAGGAGGCTGAGTGGTGAGCTTATAGAGGTCTATAAAATAATGAGGGGCATAGATAAGATAGATAGCCAATATCTTTCCCCAAAGATAGGGGAGTCCAAAACTAGAGGGCATAGGTTTAAGGTGAGAGAGGAGAGATACAAAAGTGTCCAGAAGGACAATTTTTTCTCACAGAGGGTGGTGAGTGTCTGGAACAAGCTGCCAGAGGTAGTAGTAGAGGCGGGTACGATTTTGTCTTTTAAAAAGCATTTAGACAGTTACATGGGTAAGATGGGTATAGAGAGATATGAGCCAAATGTGGGCAATTGGGACTAGCTTAGGGGTTTAAAAAAATAGTGGCATGGACAAGTTGGGCCAAAGGGCCTGGTTCCATTCTGTAAACCTTTATGACACTAAACAATTAGAAATGCAAAGAAGGACTGTAACCGGGAAAGGAATTATAAAATATTCTGTGGTGGTGATTACAGTCTGAGTTGCTATGACAACGTACACTTTCCCATGTTTGTTATAGCCTGGAGTTATGGGTATTGACGACCGAGGGTCCAACATTCCTTCCATCTCTTGGCTCACCGGGAATCTCTCCCACTCTTACCACCTGTCTTGGTGTACGCACCTTCCTTGGACATCAAGTCCTGGGGTGGGACTTGAACACGGAGCTTCTGGCTCAGGTGCAGGGACGCTCACTCTCTGTGCCCTAAGACCCCCTAAAATACTCTACAGTTATATAAATCAGCAAAGGAAAACTTAAGATCTGGATTGGCCACTAAGGGAGAGAGAAGGTAATCTCACAGGTAATAGTAGTAACAAGGCAGAAATATTGTAATTGATAAACTCATCAAATGTAGAATAACAGCTCAGTTTCAGGTGGATGACCTGTGCATGCACTGCAAGAAGCCAGGGAAGTGATAGCGAGGCATGGTTGAATTGGTGGAAATTTCATTTGCAACGGTGTAATGCCCGAGGATTGTCACCCAGTTACTGTAATATTCGGAAGGGGACAGCCAGTCCAGGGTGCAACATGAGAACCAGGAGGAGGCCATTCAGCCCCTTGATCCTGCTCCAGCATTCAATATGATCATGGCTGATCTCATCTGGCCTCATCATTCTCCATGACCCTTCAAACCCATTAGTAATTAAAAATTAGGGACCTGGGTTCAATTCCCGGCTTGGGTCACTGTCTGTGCGGAGTCTGCACATTCTCCCCATGTCTGCACGGGTTCCCTCCGGGTGCTCTGTCTTCGTCCCACAGCCTGAAAGACGTGCTGCTTAGGTACATTGACCATGCTAAATTCTCCCTCAGTGTACCTGAACAGGCGCTGGAGTGTGGCAACTAGGGGATTTTCACAGTAACTTCATTGCAGTGTTAATGTAAGCTTACTTGTGACATCAATAAACTTTAAAAGCAGACTGCCCCCCCCCACCATCAAAGAGGAAACATCTTCTCCATGTCAATCCTCTTTAGCATTTTTGTATGTCTCAATTAAATCTCTCATTCCTCTGAACTGCAGGGAATATAGACCTAAACTGCCCAATCTCTCTTTGTAAGACAAATCCTGGATGGGGTACCCGGACAAGCACTCAGATCTTGCACGAACCAGCTGACGGAGATATTCGCAGAAACCTTTAACCTCTCCTTGCACCTGAGGTTCCTATCTCTTTCGAGAAGGTGACCATTATCCCTGTAGCAAAGAAAAGCCAGGCAGTGTGCCTTAATGAGTATCGCCCGGTGGCTCTGATAGCCATCATTATGAAGTTCTTCGAAAGGCACAAGTACGCTTATATTAACACTGCAATGAAGCTACTGTGAAATTCCCCTAGTTGCCACACTCAGGCACCTGTTTAGGTACACTGAGGGAGAATTTAGCACGGCCAATGCACCTAACCAGCACGTCTTTTGGACTGTGGGAGAAAACCAGAGCACCCAGAGGAAACCCACGCAGACACGGGGAGAATGTGCATACTCTGCACGGACAGTGACCCGAGGCTGGAATTGAACCCTTGTCCCTGGCAGTGTGAGGCAGCAGTGCTAACCACTGTGCCACCGTGCCGTCTATGATAAGGGTAAGGCACCATGGACATGTGACTAAGGACAAGAGTGTGTGGAGTTGTGACAAGCAGTAGAATGGATAACAAGCTGGCTATAAAACGGGAGCGGTTAAAGATCGTGAACAGTCATTCAACTTTTGTATAAATGGTTTGGGCTCCAGGATCCTAAGCATGACATAGGGATTTCTGGATGACAGCGGATTGGGGGAGCATTAAGCCTAGGTCTTTGTGCTCGAGTCTTGAAGTGGGTGATGAAAAGATATTGTTGTGAATTGTGGTCCCTTTAAAAGTTGGTTTTGTGTCAGTGCTTGGATGTTTAAAACGCAGGCATAGATTGCAACATTTGTATCAAGGATCAAGCATCAGGGTTGCTTTGGTAACAGGCTTTGCAGGCTTTTGAATTTTGGCAGCCTATCAATTTAAAGAAGACACTCAGCTACCAGGAACCTACTAAATTTGAATTTGCTGTTGTTGACAACATCAGACCAATCCTGGTGTGAGAAGTTGATTAGGGTCTTCAGTTATAAAGAGGAACTCAACTGAAGAACTGCCACCTCTAAACACCAAGAGAGGGCAAGAGCGACTCTCTACCAGTTTAGAATATCTCCTAAGAGAGCTTTCCATCTATCTAACAAAGGGTACCAAAATCAGAGAGCTTAGAGACAGCGGAATCGACAGAAGAACTCCAAAGGTTTTTCCAAAGCAAAGACACCTGGTTGTATATTTTCTGAGAGACTAAAATTTGTTTTTGGGTAATGAATTTTATGTGTATTTGAACAGCATTCCAGAAGTTTCTTTCTTGAATCGATATGTTGTTTGTTTAGTTAAAGTTTCTGGTTGGCTAAATAAATAACTTGTTAATTGCTCACTTAAAGCGAGTGTCAGGTTGTTAATGAACCTCTAAATGTGAATGAATGAAGAACAGTTCACGCCTTCCCAAACACTTTTAACAGATTACAAAGCGAGGTATTTCCCTTGGGTGGTGGGGGGGGATTCGGTGTGGCTTCATCAGCTTCTGCGTCGTAACAATATTCTGTGATTTTAACATCTTTTGAGCTCCTTCTTAAGCAGGAACAGGGTGGGCCATCGGCGTGGACGTATATCAGCGTGGACTGTATCTGATTAGTTCACTGGGACAGTTTGGAGCCAAGTTAACGATGTTGAGATTTTTGAACAGTGATCATCTTGGTGTGCCTTTAAAACCGGTTGAGATTCTGCCTGTTGTACTGATTTCCTGATTTATTTCTATTCTTTTATTAGTTACTGGATGAAAACAACCAGCTGATCCAGTGTATAATGGATTACCAGAGCAAAGGGAAAACTGCCGAATGCTCCCAGTAAGTTGATCCTTTTTTTTCGCTTTTGCATTTTGGTGCGTTGCAACTGAACCAGTTACACAAACTGCTTCCAGTCTAGTTTGGGGGAATTGTGTGTGTTGTGTAACAACAGTGCAAATGAATAAAGATATGGAGCGTGATTGAACAGGCATGAGCCCTTCACCCTAGAAAAGCTGACCAAAAGGTGATCCAATAAGAGTATTTCAAAGTTCTATAAAGTTGTTTTTTTTGATGGGATCGACATTGAGAAGGTGGGGAGACCAGAACATAGGCTATTAGTACAAGACAGTCACTACATCTGATTGGGAATTCAGGAGGAACCTGTTTACCTAGAGATTGGTAAGAATGTGGAACTCGCTACCGTGGGGCAGCACGGTGGCACAGTGGTTCGCACCACTACCTCACAGCGCCAGGGACCCGGGTTCAATTCCTGACTTGGGTCACTGTCTGTGTGGAGTCGGCACATTCTCCCCGTGTCTGCGTGGGTTTCCTCTGGGTGCTCCAGTTTCCTCCCTCAGTTCGAAAGACGTGCTGGGCTGTGCTAAATTCTCCCTCAGTTTCCCCAGAGTGTGACAACTAGGGGATTTTCACAATAACTTCATTGCAGTGTTAATGTAAGCCTACTTGTGACACGAATAAATAAACTTTTTAAATCTGTACTTTATATCTATACTGTTCTATACTTTACATTTATACTGTTCTATACTTTACATCTATACTGTTCTATACTTTATATCTATACTGTTCACTTCAATCTATTTAAAGGAAAGTTAGCCTAGAACACGGTGGGGGGGAGAAGGGAATTAAAAGGATTTGCTGAGAGGGTGAGATGGAGGATGTACATCCTGACCAGCCTCGGTTCAAACATGGGCAAAAGAGCTGAATTCCAGGGCTGAGATGAGAATGGCAGCCGTTGACATCAAGGCCGCATTCGACCAAGTGTGGAATCAAGGAGCCCTAATGAAACTGGAATCAGTGGGAATTGGGGGAAAGCCCTCCGCTAGTTAGAGTCATACCTGGTACATAGGAAGATGGTTGTGGTTGTGGAGGGTCAGTCATCTCAGCTCCAGGATATCCCTGCAGGAGTTCCTCAGGTTAGTGTCCCAGGCTCAACAATCTTCAGCTACTTCATCAATGACCTTCCCCCCTTCATAAGGTCAGAAGTGGGGATGTTCACCGATGATTACGCCATGTTCAGCACCGTTCGTGACTCCTCCGATACTGAATCAGTCCATGTTCAAATGCAACAAGATCTGGACATTGTCCAGGTTTGGGCTGACAAGTGGCAAGTATCATGTGTGCCACACAAAAGCCAGGCAATGACCATCACGGGTAAGAGACACTCTAATCACTGTTCCTTGAAATTCAATGGTGTAACCATCACTGAATCCCCCATTGTCAACATCCTTGGGGTTACCATTGACCAAAAGCTGATCTGGACTCACTGTGTAAAGTGGCTACAAGAGCAAGTTAGAGGCTAGAATTACTGTGGCAAATAACTCACCTCCTGACTCCCCTATTCTCCATCTACAAAGCACAAGTCAGGAGTGTAATGGAATACTTCACACTTGCCTGGATGGGTGCAGCTCCAACAACACTTGAGAAGCTCAACACCATCCACGACAAAGGAGTCCACTTGATCGGCATCACATCTACAAACATTCAATCCCTCCACCACTGACACTCAGCAGTGTGTACCATCTACAAGATGCACTGCAGCAATTTACAAAGAACAAAGAACAAGAACAAAGAACAACACAGCACAGGAAACAGGCCCTTCGGCCCAACGAGCCCGCGCCGCCGTCCCACTGTCTCAGTGACCTATTCATGATTTTAGTCTACGCCTGATCAGGGAGGTCCAATTTAGGGACAATTTAGTACCCCAATCAATCAGCCTAAAAGCACATCTTTGGGGATGTGGGAGGAAACCGGAGCACCCGGAGGAAACCCACGCAACCACGGGGAGAACGTGCAAACTCCCACAGACACAGGCCCAAATCCATGTGTCCGCACAGTAACAGAGATAGTCTCTGAGCTGTCATGTTGCCCTTGAGATGGTCCAGTTTAAGCACACTAACGACATGAAGCAATAGGCAACTCCCGAAGCAACGTCCAAGAGCAGCCCACTACAACCTGCCGCATGCATGCCCCTTGCTGGACTTAAATGCCTGTGGAGACAAAAAAATTCATTATTAAACAGGCAAAGACTAACATCCCTGAGGCAAAACGTATTCCCAAGCCTACAATGTTTAGTAAGGCCTACTATATCCCCCTATATGTAGCCCGCTCATGTGGCTGTCTAAGTGACTCTTAAACAACCCTAGCGTGCCTGCTTCCACCACCTTACTCGGCAGTGCATTCCACACCCCCACTACCCTTTGCGTGAAAAACTGCCCTCTAATATTTGTCTTATACCTAGCCCCCCTCACCCTAAGCCCGTGACCCCTCGTTCTATCCATTTCTAATAGCGGAAAAAGCTTACCACCATTTACTCTATCTATCCCCTTCATAATCTTATAAACCTCTATTAGATCCCCCCTCAGCCGACGTCTCTCAAGGGAAAACAGCCCAAGTTCATTCAATCTTTCCTCGTAAGACAGCCCTTCCATACCAGGCAACATCCTGGTAAATCTCCTCTGCACTCTCTCCAGGATCTCTACATCCTTCCGGTAGTACGGCGACCAGAACTGGACGCAGTACTCCAAGTGAGGCCTAACCAACGTTCTATACAACTGCAACATCAGACTCCTACTCTTATATTCTATACCTCTTCCTATGAAGGCTAACATACCATACGCTTTCCTCATCACATTCTGCACCTGCACCGACACCTTCAGGGACTTGTGCACTTGCACCCCCAGGTCTCTCTGCATATCTATACTCCGGATAGTTCTACCTTTTATCGTATAACTCCCCTCCACATTACTCCGGCCAAAGTGCATCACCTCGCATTTCTCCGGATTAAATTCTATTTGCCATCTATGTGCCCAATCTACCAGCCTGTCTATATCCTGTTGCATTGCCAGGCACTGCTCCTCAGTACCCGCCAATCCAACCATCTTAGTGTCATCAGCAAATTTGCTGATCACACCACCTACCCCCTCTTCCAAGTCATTAATATATACCACAAATAGAAGAGGTCCTAGTACCGAGCCCTGCGGCACACCACTGGTGACAGACCTCCAATTGGAAAAGGAGCCTTCCACTACTACTCGCTGTCTCCTCCTCCCAAGCCAGTTCTCCACCCATCTACATACCTGGCCTTGTATCCCATGAGCCTTCACCTTTTCTATCAGCCTACCATGAGGGACCTTGTCAAACGCCTTACTGAAATCCATATAGACGACATCAACGGCTTGTCCTTCGTCAACCGTTTTTGTCACCTCTTCAAAAAATTCCACTAGATTCGTAAGGCACGACCTCCCTGTAACGAAGCCATGCTGCGTATCCCTGATCAGATTGCAGCGCTCCAGATGTTCATACATCCTATCCTTGAGGATCCTCTCCATTAGCTTGCCTATAACCGAAGTCAAGCTCACCGGCCTATAATTCCCTGGGTTATCCCTCTGACCCTTCTTAAACAACGGTACTACATTTGCAATCCGCCAATCCTCTGGGACCTCACCTGTGTCCAAAGAAGAGACAAAGATTTGCGTCAGAGGCCCAGCAATTTCATCCCTCACCTCCCTTAGCAGCCTGGGATAGATGCCATCAGGCCCCGGAGATTTATCCGTCTTTATACTGTCTAAAAGTCCCAACACCTCTTCCCTCGTGATGACTATATCCCTCAACGGATCCTCAAACTCCTCAAGCACAGCACCAGACATCAGGCCCCTCTCCTGCGTGAATACCGACGCAAAGTATTCATTCAGGATCTCCCCCATTCCCCCAGGCTCCAAGCATAGTTCCCCTCCTCTGTCCCTGAGAGGACCAATCTTCCCTCTAACCATCCTTTTATTTCTAACATAGGAGTAAAATGCCTTAGGATTTTCTTTAATCCTACCCGCCAAAGCCATTTCGTGGCCCCTTTTTGCCTTTCTGATGCCCCTTTTAAGTTCTCTCCTACATTCTCTGTATTCTTCTAACGCTATCTCTGTCCTCAAATGCCTAGATCTAATGTACGCCTCCCTCTTCCTCCTGACCAGGTCCTCAATATCCCTAGTTACCCACGGCTCTCTAATCCTACCCTTCCCATCCTTCCTCTTGACCGGCACGTGCCTTTCCTGCAAAGATTTTAGTTTTCCCTTGAGAGACTCCCACATACCCAGCGTCGACCTGCCATCAAACAGCTTACCCCAGTCCGTATCTTTAAGATCCTGTCTAATCCGGTTGTATCTAGCCCTCCCCCAGTTTAACACCCTCCCCTTAGGACAGGCTTCATCTTTATCCATTAATATCTTAAACCAGACAGAGTTGTGGTCACTGTTAGCCACCTGCTCTCCTACTTCAACGTCAACCACCTGCCCAGGCTCATTCCCCAGAACCAAGTCCAGTATAGCCCCCTCTCTGGTCGGGCTATCCACATACTGCTCCAGGGATCCTTCCATTACACACTGTACAAATTCCTCCCCGTCAGCACCCTCTGATCTCGGCACCTTCCAGTCTACCCCGGGGAGATTAAAATCTCCCACTACCACCACCCTATTCTTCCTGCACTTATCTAGAATGTCCCTGCTTATCCCTTCTTCCACAGCCCTCGGGCTGTTGGGCGGTCTGTAGTACACACCCAACATAGTAACATCTCCCTTCCTATTCCTCAACTCCACCCATAGCGACTCGATTCCTATATCCTCTATACCTCCCTCCCTCTGCACTGCTATGATGCAATCCTTAACTAACAACGCCACTCCCCCACCTCTCAGCGACCCACCCCTATCACGCCTGAAGCACTTATACCCGGGAACATTCAACTGCCAGTCCTGCCCTTCCTTTAACCAAGTCTCTGTCACCGCCACCACTTCCAACTTCCTTTCGAACATTATTGCCTTCAGTTCATCTGTTTTGCCAGTCACACTCCTAGCATTGAAACACATGCACCGAAGACCCTCAGAAACAATCCGATCCTTCTTCCTACCCTCCGGGCTTACCCTATCCCCAATCCCAGTTCCGTCCACATCCCCACCCCCCCTCCATATTAGTTTAAACCCTGCCGAAACACTCCAGCTAACCTTCCAGCTAAGATATACACACCCTTCCCAGTTAACTGTACCCCATCCCTCTTATATATTTGCCCCTCTTTCATAAAGACTTCCCAATGGTCTACGAATCTAAAACCCTCTGCCCTACACCAATCCTTCAACCACGCATTGAGTTGGAGTATCTCATTATTTCTAGCCCTGCTAGCCCCAGGCACCGGCAGCAGCCCAGAGAACGCCACCCTGGAGGCCCTACATTTCAGCCTAGCCCCCAACTCCCTGAACTGCCTACGTATGTCCCCCCTGCACTTTGTTCCTACATCCTTCTCTCCTACGTGCACTATCACATCAGACTCGGTCCCTCCACACTTCAAAATTCCCTCTACCCTTTCTGAAAAAACCCAGCCTGCAGGTGCAGCAGGTGGTCAGGAAGGCGAATGGGATGCTGGCCTTCATAGCGAGGGGGATTGAATATAAAAGTAGGGAGGTCTTGCTGCAGCTGTATAGGGCATTGGTGAGGCCGCAGCTGGAGTACTGTGTGCAGTTTTGGGCGCCGCACCTGCGCAAGGATATTTTGGCCTTGGAGGGAGTGCAGAGGAGGTTTACTAGGCTGATACCGGAGTTGAGGGGGTTGAGCTATGAGGAGAGGCTGAATAAACTAGGCTTGTACTCGTTAGAGTTTAGAAGAATGAGGGGAGATCTCATTGAGACGTATAAGATGATGAATGGGATGGATAGGATAGAGGTGGAAAGACTCTTCCCGCTCAAAAAAGACAGTAGGACTAGGGGGCACAGCCTCAAGATAAAGGGGGGGCGGTTCAGAACGGAGTTGAGGAGGAACTTCTTCACTCAAAGGGTGGTGAATCTCTGGAATTCTCTGCCCGTTGAAGTGGTGGAGGCTGCCTCGCTAAATATTTTTAAGAAGCGGGTTGATGGGTTTTTGATAAGAGAGGGGATTAAGGGTTATGGGGAGAGGGCGGGAAAGTGGAACTGAGCCACGACAGATCAGCCATGATCTTATTGAATGGCGGGGCAGGCTCGAAGGGCCAGATGGCCTACTCCTGCTCCTATTTCTTATGTTCTTATGTTCTTATGTTCTTAAACATCCTGCACCCCTGCTCCAGGGAGGCAGACTACCATCCTGGAGTCCCGCTTACCAAAGATCCTTAGACAGCACCTTCCGAACCCATGACCACTTCCATCTAGAAGAACAAGGGCAGCAGATACATGGGAAAACCACCCCCTGCAAGTTCCCCTCCAAGCTACTCACCATCCTGACTTGGAAATATATCACCGTTCCTTCACAGTGGCTGGGTCAAAATCCTGGAATTCCCTCCCTAATGACATTATGGGTCAAGCCACAGCACATGGACTGCAGCGATTCAAGAAGGCAGCTCACCACCACCACCTACTCAAGGGGCAACTAGGGATGGGCAATAAATGCTGGCCAGCCAGCGATGCCCATGTCCCACGAATGAATAAACAAAACTGTTTGATTCACAGCAATTTCAAACATAAGGTTAATTTTATGTTAAATATGATTCTGTGATTGGGCAGTACTTGCTAAATGATACTGAGTATCCTGAGAATTACAATATCAGTTTAAAGATTATCAGTTGGGCTCACAGTATGACTGACATCTGCTTGCTAGAAGCTACCTTTTTATTGTTGCCCCTTTTTAAACCAAATAAATGCCTGGGGGCAATAGCTGCATAGCGAATTCTCCACGGTGATGTCTTAACGAATCAGTACCCTCTTCTCCTTTTGGTATAAGTTGTTCTGATCATCTGAAATTTGGTATTATTGTATTTGTCCTGATGAGTGCAAGATGAAAAACTTCAGCAACATGTCTCTTTTCTTCAAGATTCTTGTTTGGTGTTACGAAGCCAATGTTATGTAGCTTAACTCTTAGTAAATTCTTTCTATTGGTGACTCGTAAATTTCCTTGTTTAAAAAAAACCTTTATTCTTGAAATATTAAGCAGTACTCCAAATTTATTTGATTCCACGTTTTGTGTAACTGTTAATGTGTGGACATATTACTTCCGTTTCAAGAGAATCATTAGTGTTCCTCGAGTCATTACTTTTAGATAATCAATGTCACTAACAGTGCTGGCCGGAATTCTCTGGCCATTCACGCTGGTGGGATTCTCCGGTCGCACTGGTGATGTATCCCCTGCCGCGGGTTTCCAGGTAACGTGGACAGCTCCCATGGGAATTCTCATTGACAGAGAGGGAACTCGAATATCCCACCACTAGCCAATGGCGTTCCGCTTCTCGTCACCAACAAACACTCTGAGGAAAGGCCAAGAAACTCTCTCTACTTTGTTCATACTCAGAGTCTAGAGAGCTGAACATCTACTCCAGGTTGGCATTCCTCTCTCGCTACCCCAGGAACCCCTCCGTACTGAGGGAGTGCTGCACTGTTGGAGACACTGCCTTTTGGATGAGGTGTAAAACTGAGGCCCCGTCTCTATTCTAGGTTGGATGGAAAGGTCCTCCTGTGAGAAGAGCAGGAAAAGTCTGGCTAGTGCCCTGGTCAATATTTATTCCTTTAATATCGCTATTCAAAATGAATAAAGAACACAAGAGATTGGAGCAGGTGTGGACCATTTGGCCTATCTAGCCTGCTCCCCCTATTTTAATACCCGATCTTGGGCTTCAACTCCATTTTTACCGCCCACTCTCCATATCCCTTAATTTCCCTGACGGACTGAACATCTCTCTGTCCCAGCCTGAAATATGTTCAACGATGGAGCAGTCACAACTCCGAGGAGGAGAATTCCAAAGATTCGCGACCTTTTGAGTGAAAGTAATTTCTTCTCATCCCCGCCCTGAGTGATCGGCCCTTTATTTTGGGGCTGTACCCCTGTGTTTTAGATTTCCCAGCCAGCGGAAACCTCTCTGTGTCCACCCTAAGAAGCCCTTTCAGAGTTCTATGGGTGTCACGTCCAGTTGGGCAGCATGGTTGGTGCAGGCCTTGGTGAGGGCCGAAGGGCCTGTTCCTGTGCTGTAATTTTCTTTGTTCTTTACAATAGTGACTATATGCTTCAAAAAATATTGAAGTGGCTGTGAGGCGGTGAAAGGTGCTGGAGAAATGCAGGTTTGTTTCTCCTGGTCTGGTTTGTTATTTGTGTTGCAGTTCCTGGCGTCTTTGGCAAGTTTCCAAAATGACAGGCTTTGTGATTTTGCTGAAAGATGTTGATGGAAACCAAGCTGAATAAATAGTCGCTCGGTTCCTCTGCGTGCCATTGGACGTGCCATCTGTAAGGACTGGGTTCTTGGCGCTCCCGTTACGTCAGTGAGATAATTGCACTGTAATCAGTGGGAGCTATTTTTAATGGTCTAACAGTGATTGCATATTATATTTCACTCCGTGGACCCTTAATTATCTGCCTAGCGAGGGGTAAACAAGTGCAGTACACACGAGCAAACCAAACTGAGAATGCTGGGACAGGCAGCGTCTGTGGCAGGAACAAAGAAGTTCATGACTCTGATGTGGTGCCTCCACATAATCAGGAGGATATTATATTGGGGCTGCAGAGTGGTTAGCACTGCTGTCTCACAGCGCCAGGGCCCCGGGTTCAATTCCGGCCTCAGGTCACTGTCTGTGTGGAGTTTGCACGTTCTCCCCGTGTCTGCGTGGGTTTGCTCCGGTTTCCTCCCACAGTCCAAACATTTTGATTTATTATTGTCACATGCATTAATATGCAGCGAAAAGTATTAATTCTTGCATGCTATACAGACAAGACATACCGTTCATAGAGAAGGAAAGGAGAGAGTGCAGAATGTAGTGTTACAGTCACAGCTAGAGTGTAGAGAAAGATCAACTTAGCGCGAGGTAGGTCCATTCAAAAGTCTGACAGCAGCAGGGAAGAAGCTGTTCTTGAGTTGGTTGGTACGTGACCTCAGACTTTTGTATCTTTTCCCAATGGAAGGAGGTGGAAGAGAGAATGTCCGGGGTGCGTGGAGTCCTTAATTATGCTGGTTGCTTTACCGAGGCAGCGGGATGAGAGGGAGGCTGGTTTGTGTGTTGGATTGGGCTACATTCATGACCTTTTGTAGTTCCTTGCAGTCTTGGGCAGAGCAGGAGCCCAGACCAAACTGTGATACAACCAGAAAGAATGCTTTCTCTGGTGCATCTGTAAAAGTTGGTAAGAGTCGTAGCTGACATGCCAAATTTCCTTTAGTCTTCTGGGAAAGTGGAGACGTTGAAGGGCATTCTTAACTATAGCGTCAATATGGAGGGACCAGCAGAGGTTGTTAGTGATCTGGGCACCTTTAAAACTTGAAGCCCTTGACCATTTGTACTTCATCCCCATTGATGCAGACAGGGCTATGTTCTCCCCTGTGATGTGCGGGTAAGGTTGATTGGCCATGATAAATTGCCCTTTAATGTCAGAGAGACTAGAAGGGTAAATATGTGGAGTTATGGGGATAGGACATGACATGGGTGGGAATGTTGGCCATGCAGGCTCGATGGGCCGAATGGTCTACTTCTGTACTGTAGAATTTGGATCATGTTTCAGACAGGAAATCTGAAACATGACCTAAAAGGGAGACTGAAACTGGTACACAACTTCTCCGCTGTTTGATGTGGGTTCCCAGTCCAGAGACATTAATCACTCACCAACTTTTTTAAGT
The DNA here is from genome assembly GCF_965287045.1 of Carcharhinus amblyrhynchos. Lineage (NCBI taxonomy): Eukaryota > Metazoa > Chordata > Chondrichthyes > Carcharhiniformes > Carcharhinidae > Carcharhinus > Carcharhinus amblyrhynchos. The sequence goes on from NC_137331.1 coordinate 123,457,601, forward strand.
TTATTCATCCATGGAAAGAGAGTGTCGCTGGCCAGGCCAGCATTTATTGCTCAATCCTGAGGGTATTTAATAGTCAATCACATAGCTGAGGCTCTGGAGTCATGTGTAGGTCAGACTGGGTAAGGACAGCAGATTTCCTTCCCTAATGGGGAGTAGTGAACCAACTGGCTTTTTACAACAGTGGGTTCATGGTCATCATTCGACTTTTTAATTCCTGATTTTTTTTGTTTTTAAGTTTTACCATCTGCCTTGGTGGGATTCACACCCAGGTCACCAGACCCTTACCCTGGGTTACTGGTCCAGTAACAATACCACTGTCATTAGATTGGTTCCACTGGTTGGCGCAACATCGAGGGCCGACGGGCCTGTACTGCGTTGTTATGTTCTATGTTCTACTAGGCCATGCCACCCCTCGGTCATGATTGTTTATCACACAATTTGCCTGCACGCTCTTGCTGTTAGTCACATCTATTCTTGTTCAGTTCACCCGAGGAAGAGGACTGATCTCCTCATGGACTTCCCCTGGCTGTCTTGCCACACATATTCTATTCGTTCCAGAATGGGATAAATTCTTGGAGTAGGCATTGACGGACACTTACTGTGTTTCAGGATCACGTTCTATTCTGTCTCTGACATTCCTCTTTCTCCTCTTTCAGAGAGACCCAGACTGCAGCTCGTTGATCTTGAAGTCCCTTAACCTTTCGGTCCAATTCCACGCAACCAATTAGTTTTGTTTTTGCAGTCTGAGTTGACTTCATTATGGCGAAGGACCAACGAATATGGTCCATGCTGGGCAATCTCTTAGCTTTGGAGATCAATTGTCTAAGGTCCGGAACATCTCTGCAGGAGTTCCTCGGGGTAGTATCCTAGACCCAACCATCTTCATCAATGACCTTCCCTCCGTCATAAGGTCAAAAGTGGGCATGTTCACTGATGACCGCACAATGTTCAGCACCATTTGCCACTCGGATACTTAAGCAGTCCATGTCCGAATGCAGCAAGACAAAGAAAATTACAGCACAGGAACTGGCCCTTCGGCCCTCCAACCCTGCGCTGACCATGCTGCCCAACTGAACTAAAACCCCCTACTCTTCCGGGAACCATATCCCTCTATTCCCATCCTGTTCATGGATTTGTCAAGATACACCTTAAAAGTCACTGCAATGTCGATTTCCACTACCTCCCCTGGCAGTGAGTTCCAGGCACCCACCACCCTCTGCATTTTTAAAAAAAAATCTTGCCTCGTACATCACCTTTCAAACCTTGCCCCTCGCATCTTAAATCTGTGCCCCCTAGTAATTGACTCTTCCACTCTGTGGGAAAAAGACTTCTGACTATCCCCTCTGTCCGTGCCCTAATTTGTAGACCACTCTCAGGTCACCCCTCCGTCATTCCAGTGAGAACAAGCCAAATTTCTCCAACCTCTCCTCATAGCTAATGCCCTCCATACAGGCAACATCCTGGTTAAATATTTTCTGTACCCTCTCCAAAGCCTCCCTATCCTTCTGGTAGTGTGGTGACCAGAATTGAACACTATAGTCCAAGTGCGGTTTGGACAATATCGAAGCTTGGGCTGACAAGTGGCAAGTAACATTCATGCCACACAAGTGCCTGGCAATGACATAAGAACATAAAAACATAAGAAATAGGAGCAGGAGTAGGCCATCTAGCCCTTCGAGCCTGCCCCGCCATTCAATAAGATCATGGCTGATCTGTTGTGGCTCAGTTCCACTTTCCCGCCCTCTCCCCATAACCCTTAATCCCCTCTCTTATCAAGAACCCATCAACCCGCTTCTTAAAAATATTTAGCGAGGCAGCCTCCACCACTTCAACGGGCAGAGAATTCCAGAGATTCACCACCCTTTGAGTGAAGAAGTTCCTCCTCAACTCCGTTCTAAACCGCCTCCCCTTTATCTTGAGGCTGTGCCCCCTAGTCCTACTGTCTTTTTTGAGCGGGAAGAGTCTCTCCACCTCTATCCTATCCATCCCATTCATCATCTTATACGTCTCAATGAGATCTCCCCTCATTCTTCTAAACTCTAACGAGTACAAGCCTAGTTTATTCAGCCTCTCCTCATAGCTCAATCCCCTCAACTCCGGCATCAGCCTAGTAAACCTCCTCTGCACTCCCTCCAGGGCCAAAATATCCTTGCGCAGGTGCGGCGCCCAAAACTGCACACAGTACTCCAGCTGCGGCCTCACCAATGCCCTATACAGCTGCAGCAAGACCTCCCTACTTTTATATTCAATCCCCCTCGCTATGAAGGCCAGCATCCCATTCGCCTTCCTGACCACCTGCTGCACCTGCAAGCTGGGTTTTTGCGACTCATGCACAAGGACCCCGAGGTCCCTCTGCACCGTCGCCTGCTGCAGTTTTTCACCACGTAAGTAATAGTCCTTCCTACCATTCTTCCTACCAAAGTGGACCACCTCACACTTGCCAACATTAAATTCCATTTGCCATTTCCTGGCCCATTCGCCCAGCCTATCTAGATCCTTCTGCAGACTCTCCACACCCTCCGCACAATTTGCCTTTCCCCCAATCTTGGTGTCATCAGCAAATTTCGACACCCTGCACTCGGTTCCCTCCTCCAGATCATCTATATAAATGGTAAATAGCTGAGGCCCCAGCACCGACCCCTGGGGCACCCCACTAGTCACCAACCGCCAATCCGAATAGCGCCCATTGACCCCCACTCTCTGCCTCCTATTTGACAACCAATCCTCTATCCACGCTAACACCCTACCCCCAACTCCATGTCCCCTGACCTCCTGCAATAACCTCTTGTGAGGTACCTTGTCAAACGCCTTCTGAAAATCCAGAAAGACCACATCCACCGGCTCTCCTCTATCCACTGCCCTAGACACATCCTCATAGAACTCCAGTAAATTTGTCAGACACGACTTCCCTTTAATGAAACCGCGTTGCGTCCGCCCTATCAAGCAATTCCCTTCAAGATGCCTCGCAATTTCCTCCTTAATGACGGATTCTAACATTTTACCTACCACAGGCGTTAAACTAACCGGCCTATAATTCCCCGCCTTTTGCCTGGCACCCTTCTTAAACAACGGCGTAACATTAGCCGTTTTCCAATCTTCCGGCACTTCCCCGGAATCCAGCGACCATCCCCAACATATAAATACTGTGGCTATCAAGAGCAGATGTGAAGGAGCAACGCTCTGAAAGCTAGTGGCTTTTGCTACCAAATAAACCTGTTGGACTTTAACCTGGTGTTGTGAAACTTCTTACTGCCTCAAGAGCAGGTCAGACTCATAGAACATTACAGCGCAGTACAGGCCCTTCGGCCCTTGATGTTGCGCCGACCAGTGGAACCAATCTAATGACCCTCTAACCTAAACTGTTCCAATGTTATCCATATGCCTATCCACTGACCATTTGAACGCCCTTAAAGTTGGCGAGTCCACAACTGCTGCAGGCAGGGCATTCCACACCCTTACTACCCTCTGAGTAAAGAACCTACCTCTGACATCCGTCCTATAATTACCACCCCTCAATTTAAAGCTATGTCCCCTCGTGTTAGCCATCACCATCCGAGGAAAAAGGCTCTCACTGTCCACCCTATCTAACCCTCTGATCATCTTGTATGCCTCAATTAGGTCACCTCTTGACCTTCTTCTCTCTAACGAAAACAACCTCAAGTCCCTCAGCCTTTCCTCATAAGACCTTCCCACCATACCAGGCAACATCCTGGTAAACCTCCTCTGCACCCTTTCCAATGTCTCCACATCCTTCTTATAATGCGGCGACCAGAACTGTACGCAATACTCCAAGTGCGGCCGCACCAGAGTTTTGTACAGTTGTAACATGACCTCACGGCTCTGAAACACAATCCCTCTACCAATAAAAGCTAACACACCGTACAACTCGGAATCCTGTGGTGAGTAACTTGCCTCCTGACTCCCCAAAGCCTATACACCACCTTCAAGGAGTGTGATGGAACACTCTCCACTTGCCTGGGTGGGTGCAGCTGCAACAAGACTCAAGAAGCTCAACACCATCCAGGACAAAGCAGCCCTGCTAGATTGCTGCCCTCGCTACAAACATTCAACCCTTCCACCACTGACATACAATGGCAGCAGTCTACAAGATGCACTGTAGAAACTCACAGGGTTCCTTAGGCAGCATCTTCTAAATTCACTACCATCAGCACCAGACACAAGGGGACACTAATACCTGGAAGTTCCCCTCCAAGTCACTCAGCATCCCGACTGGGAAATATATCATTCTTTCGCTGTCACTGGGTCAAAATCCTAGTATTCCCCCATCAACAGCATGGTGGGTGCACCTACACCTCAGAGTGGCGCAGTGGTTAGCACTGCTGTTTCACAGCGCCAGGCACCCAGGTTCGACTCCCTTGGGTCACTGTCTCAGTGTGGAGCCTACATGTTCATGTTCTCCCCAGGAGACGGGGCTGCTTTGTCCTACAATCCGTAAGACGTGCTGGCTAGGGTGCATTGGCCGTGTTAAGTTCTCCCTCGGTGTACCCAAACAGGTGTGGCGACTAGGGGATTTTCACAGTAACTTCATTGCAGTGTTAATCTAAACCTACTTGTGACTGATAAATAAAGAAAATAAACAGACTGCAACGGTTCAAGAAGGCGGCTCACCTTCTCGAGGGCAATTGGGGATGGGCAATAAATGCTGGCCTGGGCAATGCTGCTCGCATCCAGTAAATGAATTAAACAAAAACCCAGCAGTACTTTGCTCTAATTTTACCAATACAGACTAGTTGGGCCAAATGGCCTTCTGTGATATGAACCCAGTGTAAAAAGAGAAAGCCAGACACACACTCGAGCCAGCAAGCAGCAACTGTGAAGGCTGGAGAAGTTAACACTCTGGTTTTAGCCCCCTCCTGTAGAAACTGGAGCACCCTGCCTGGGACTGGTTTGGAGTTATGCGCTTTGAGATTTCGGGAAGCCGGCGACCTCTGTGGCAGCATTTCCGAGTCTGGTCTGCGTAGGGTAATGTCAGGAGTGGATTGTCTGGAATTCTCTTATCTGGGAACATGAGTTTGTTGTGGGTCAGGCTGCGGCTCTCTGCTGTCAGCTGGCCAGGCCTCAACTCAGTGAAGCTGCCTTTTTCACTCTCTGAACAACCTCCCTGTCTCACAAACATTATACTGGAGGCTGGAGCTGCCAACTCTCCAGGATTGCCCTCGAGTCCCCGGGCAATTAATCTCCAAGAAACTGCTGTGAACAAGCTGGAGAAAGATCCAAAAGTGCTGTTTTTTTTTATTCCCTCTCCCTCTCTGTAGAACAATTTTGTTTATAACCGAGAGATGGAGTAGGGAAGAGTTTCTGGGTAGTGCAAGAAACCATGTGATGGAATCTCCAGAATATATGCAACTATAGTTGGCAACCCTGATTTAACCTGCCGAATGATGAGCTGTTGACAGGTTTTGTTCTTTTGGTTCTTGCTGTCACAGCCTGACTCTCAGTGCTATTTGTTACAGGATTCATTTCAACCTGCAGTCTCCCATTATTTCCAGCTTTGTACAAGGGGAAGGCAGTGGCGCAGTGGTATTATCACTAGACTACGAATCCAGAAACTCAGCTAATGTTCTGGGGACCAGGGTTCGAATCCCGCCACGGCAGATGGAGGAATCCGAATTCAATAAAAAAAAAATCCGGAATTAAGAACCTACCGATGACCATGAAACCATTGTCAGAAAAACCCATCTGGTTCACTAATGTCCTTTTAGGGAAGGAAATCTGCCAAACTTACCCAGTCTGGCCTACGTGTGACTCCAGACCCACAGCAGTGTGGTTGATTCTTAGCTGCCCTTGGGTAACTAGGGACGGGCAATAAATGCTGGCCCAGCCAGTGACGCTCATGTTGTGGAATCACAGAATACCTACAGAACAGAAAGAGGCCATTTGGCCCATCAAATCTTTACCAACCACAATCCCAATCCCGCCACCCGGGCTCTACGCCTATAACCCCATACATTTACCCTGCTAAATCTCCCTGACACTTGGGTCAATTTACAAAGAACACAGCACAGGAAACAGGCCCTTTGGCCCTACAAGCCCGCGCTGCCATTTTAACACTCAGTGAGCGCCTCATTCCAATCCTCCTCCTACCTATGACCTTTGCCTACACCTCTTGGACTCCACAATAAAGGTGTGCAAATTTAGAGAATTATATGTGTGCCAGATTGAGGGAGGTCTAATTTAGGGACAATTTATTTACACCAATCAGCCGAAGAGCACGTTTTTGGGGTGTGGGAGGAAACTGGAGCACCCAGAGAAAACCCACGCAAGCACGGGGAGAATGTGCCAACTCCCACAGACACCGAGCCAAATTCCTGTATCTGCGCAGCAAACAGTGATAGTCACTGAGCTGTCGTGTTGCCCGTCAGTTGGTACAGTTTAAGTGTAAGGTGTTTAAAGTCATCATCTCTTAGATACTAGCCAATACAGAATTTCAGCATTGCGAGACATGCTGTCGAAGCTTTTCATCTTGCACTCATCAGGACAAATACAAGAATATCAAATGTCAAAGGGAGAAACAAGTCCTTGCAAAACCCAGGACATAATGTTTCACGTGAAATGTGACTCTGTGATTGGATAGCAGTGGCTCTACAATTCCTAGTGTGCTAATAGAACATAAGAACATAAGAAATAGGAGCAGGAGTAGGCCATCTAGCCCTTCGAGCCTGCCCCGCCATTCCATAAGATCATGGCTGATCTGAAGTGGATCAGTTCCACTTTCCCGCTTTCTCTCCATAACCCTTAATCCTCTTGTCTATCAGAAACCTATCTACCCATGACTTAAATATATTTAGCGAGGTAGCCTCCACCACTTCAACGGGCAGAGAATTCCAGAGATTCACCACCCTTTGAGTGAAGAAGTTCCTCCTCAACTCCGTTCTAAACTGCTCCCCCACCTCTATTTTGAGGCTGTGCCCTCTAGTTCTGTTTTCCTTTCCAAGCGGAAAGAATCTCTTTACCTCTATCCTGTCTATCCCCTTCATTATCTTGTAAGTCTCTATAAGATCCCCCCTCAGCCTTCTAAACCCTAACGAGTACAGACCCAGTCTATTCAATCTCTCTTCATAAGCTAACTCTCTCATCTCCGGTATCAGCCTAGTGAACCTTCTCTGTACTCCCTCCAAGGCCAATATATCCTTCCGCAAATGAGGGGACCAAAACTGCACACAGTGCTCCTGTTGCGGTCTCACTAGTGCCCTGTACAGTTGCAGCAATAGCTACACTAACAAACCAATTTTAAGATTATTAGTTGGGCTCACTTGCTTGTTAGAAGCTACAGATGTTTATGCACAAGGACCTATCCCCTGCAGCCAAAAGGAACATGTTCCGGCATCGTGCCAAGGCTGGGGGACAGTCATTCCCTGGTGCATTCTCCATGGTCTCACTGCAAGTTTATGTTACCAGGCAAATTCCAATACAGCCAGTATGAAGATCCTAGCCTGGGAAAACATTCCGTGTACAGTGCAGATCGCTCAACTCTGATCTTTCAGAAATACAGCATGCAAACTACATCCAGTACAGATTTGACAGGGTAGATTCAGAAAGAATGTTCCCGATGGTGGGGGGAGTCCAGAACTAGGGGGTCACAGTTTGAGGATAAGGGGTGAACCTTTTAGAACTGAGATGTGGAGAAATTTCTTCAGCCAGAGGGTGGTAAATGTGTGGCATTCACTCCCACAGAAAGTAATCATTGTCTGATTTCAGGAAGCGATTAGATATCGCTCTTGGGGCTAAAAGGATCAAGAGAAATGGGGGGGGAGGCGGGATCAGGACATTGAATTCAATGATTAAGATGAACAGTGGAGAAAGTTTGAAGGGCTGAATGGCCTCTTTCTGCTTCTAGTTTCTATGTTTCTATTCAGGCGTTTTGGCCCAGCTGGTCCACATGTGGGTCTTCCCTCCTCCTTTGTTTAAATCCAGCTAACATAACCTTCTATTCCTTTCTCTCTCCCTCGTGTGATTATCCAGCTTCCCCTTTGCGTACGTTAATTAATTCTTCTTGACTACACCCTGAGAGTTTCACAATCTTTCACGAGGGCGGCACGGTAGCCCAGTGGTTGGCACTGCTGCTTCACAGCTCCAGGGACATGGGTTCAGTTCCCGGCTCGGGTCACCGTCGGTGTGGAGTCTGCATGTTCTCCCTGTGTCTGCGTGGGTTTCCTCTGGGTGCTCCGGTTTCCTCCCACAGTCCAAAGATGTGCGGGTTAGGTTGATTGGCCGTTCTAAATTGCCCCTCGATGTCCAGAGATGCGTAGGGTAGAGGGATTAGCAGGTAAATATGTAGGGATATGGGTGTAGGGCCTGGGTGGAATTGTGGTTGGTGCAGACTTGATGGGCCGAATGGCCTCTTTCTGCACTGTAGGATTCTATGATTATATGATAATCTCTCGCACCCTTTAGTGAAGATGTTTTCCTAAATCTCTCTATCGGACATGGAGTTTTGCAGCACCAATGCCCATCGTGTCTGCGCGTCAAGCATCTAACTAATCTATTCTACTCCCATTTCCTAGCAGTTGGCCTTCTGTGCTGTGGAATTTCAAGTGCCCACCTAAATGTTGTGAAGGTTCCTGCCTCTACCACCCTTTCAGGCACTGAATTCCACTTTCCCTCTGGGTGAAAAAGTTCTTCTGCTCATCCCCCACCTCTAAATCCTGCTACTTTCCTTAAATTTACACCCCTGATTATTGACCCCTCTACTGAGCGGTTCCTCCGTATCTACCCTATCCGTGTCCCTCATAATTTTGTGCCTATCGTGCATTTATGGCCACTAGTTCTGCTCTGGAACCTGTGTGGAAATGTTTCATAGAACGCTATAGCACAACCAGGCCCTTCGGCCCACAAGTTGTGCCGATCATATCCCTACCTACCAGGCCTATCTATAACTCCCAATCCCATTAAATCCCATGTACTCATCCAGAAGCCTTTTAAAAGACCCCAGTGAGTTCGCCTCTACCACCACCGGCGACCGAGTTTCTCTATGTGTCTATCTCAAAACGCTTCTGTGACTTTAAGTTCTCAATTTATTGACCCCCCCCCCCCCAACCCCTGCCTCCCTGTTCAAAAGAAAATTGCCTCAGCCGTTCTTCCCTGGGCAAGACCTCTCATTTGTTGTGTTGTTTGAGTAACTCTCTCCTCTTTGTACGCCGCTCATAGCACGGCCTACGTAGTTTCTGTTTATTTACTGTTTCCAACAGTTGGCAGAGTGAATAACCAGAGGGCGCAGAGTTAAGGTCACTGACAGAAGAACTGGAAGCAACCTGAGGAAAACCTTCCCTCGTGCGATGAGTGGTTAGGATTTGGGATACAGGCCGTTGGACGCTGATGCGGTAGCAGCTTTCAAAAGTCGGTTGGATAAATACTTAAGAAAGAATTTAATCTTCCTGAGGGGAGAGATACAAAAGGGTCCAGAGGGGCGATTTTTTTTTTCACCCAGAGGGTGGTGAGTGTCTGGAACAAGCTGCCAGAGGTAGTAGTAGAGGAGGGTACAATTTTGTCTTTCAAAAAGCATTTAGGCAGTTACATGGGTATAGAGGGATGTGGGCCAAATGCGGGCAATTGGGACTAGTTTAGGAGTTTAAAAAAATGGGCAGCATGGACATGTTGGGCCGAAGGGCCTGTTTCCATTGCTGTAAACCTCTGACGAGACGTGTGTGTCGCAGGCTAAGCCAATATTTTTCTTTCCCATCCCCAATTGCCTCCGAGAAGGTGCAGCTACAGGGAACGAGACTAACTGAGAGATTTCAATGGGGTTTTTTTTGCACTGGTGGAAGGTTTGTAGAGATGTTTCAGTGTGTTTATTAAGTACGTGCCTCGTAAGGGTCATGCATGAAGCCCAGTCCATCGCACAAACCAGCCTCCCATCCATTGACTCTGTCTACACTTCCCGCTGCCTCGGCAAAGCAGCCGGCATAATTAAGGACCCCACGCACCCCAGACATTCTCTCTTCCGCCTTCTTCCATCGGGAAAAAGGTACAAAAGTCTGAGGTCCCGTACCGACCGACTCAAGAACAGCTTCTTCCCTGCTGCTGTCAGACTTTTTTAATGGACCTTATTATTAAGTTGATCTTTCTCTACACCCTAGTTATGACTGTAACACTACATTCTGCACTGTCTCCTTTCCTTCTCTATGAATGGTACATTTTGTCTGTATAGAGCGCACAAGAAACAATGCTTTTCACTGTATACTAATACATGTGACAATAATAAATCAAATCAATAATCTGTGATTCTGTGGAGCAAGGTTCAGTCCAAGATCAGCATTGCTCTGCTTTCCAATTCCACCCCCCCCGGCCTCTTAGAAATGGTTGTTTCTGTCTAACTGCGTGGGAGTGTCGAGTGACTCACCCTGCTGTCTCCCCCTTGACTTACTCTTTCCCAGGAAGCTGGGAACTGTGGCTCACAGAGAAAGCAGAGGTGCCTGTAACCAAGGAGCACACGTTGGACGTACTTGGGGAGGGGGTTAAAGAGGACTTTGAGGAAAATGTTTTTTGCCCAGGGGGAGGCGGGGATCTGGAACTCGCTGCCTGAACGGGAATTGAAGTGGAAACCCTCCTCGCGATCGGAATGCGCTTTGATATGCCTTTTGAAGTGCCAGAACCTACAGACCTGTGGGACCAGGAACTGGAACTTAACATGGTCTGCGTTCTGTGTTAATGCAGTACGTTGACATTAAGCACCTCAAATTCAATATCATTACTGCCTCTTCGTACATGGCAATGTGTGGGGTTACGGGGATGGAATAGGAGGTGCGTCTGGGTCTGATAAGGCCACGCTTGGAGTACTGTGTACGGTTTTGGTCACCCTATTATAGAAACGACATTAGAAAGAGTGCAGAAAAGTGTTACTAGGATGGTTTGAGTTATAAGGAGAGGCTGGATAGACTGGGACTTTTTTTCTCTGGAGTGTAGGAGGCTGAGGGGTGATCTTTATAGACATCTGTAAAATAAGGAGAGGCATGGATCAGCTAGATAGTCAATATCTTTTCCCAAAGGCAGGGGAGTCTAAAACTAGAGGGCGTTGGTTTAAGGTGAGGGGGAGAGATACAGAAGGGTCCAGGGGGGCAATTTTTTTTTCACACAGAAGGTGGTGAGTGTCTGCAACGTGGTGTCAGAGGTAGTAGTAGAGGTGGGTACAATTTTGTCTTTTAAAAAGCATTTAGACAGTTGCATGGGTAAGATGGGTATAGAGGGATATGGGCCAAATGCGGGCAATTGGGATTAGCTTGGTTGTTTTTAAAACAAAAGGGTGGCATGGACAAGTTGGGCCGAAGGGCCTGTTTCCATGCCTCTGTGACTCTGGCTCTATGACATGCTTTCAGAGAGCCAGTACAGACTCAATGGGCCGAATGTCCTCCTCCTCCTGCACTTGGGGGGGATCCTATGGTTCCCAACTCATTCTGTTCCCCTCTCCTGCGTGCTTACTCAACTTCGCTCCTACGCTATTCATTTCAAGCACTCCCTGTAAGTTTAAAGTTTAATTTATTAGTATCGTAAGTAGATTTACGTTAACACTGCAGTGAAGTTACTGTGAAAAGCTGTGTCACTGTGTGGGAGTGAGTTCCACATTCTCACCACTGGAGTCGAAGTAGTTTCTCCTGAATTTTTATATTGGGGTTTTAATAGAGACTGTTAGATTTGTGTCATCTAGTTTGTGGGTGCCTGCACGTTGTGTAGAGGCTTTAGAATTGTGTTCTTAGCTAGGAATGAAAAGAGATCTTTGTCAAGCATGATCTAACCACCACCCGCGGACTCTCCCAGACTGAACGGATCTCATTGTGGTGAGATAGTGGGCACGTGTTAAAGAGAAATGTCATTGTACAAGTTTGTTCACCTTCAGAGGTTTTTTTTGGTCCTGTTAGCATTAGTCACATCTGTTATATTTTCCAGTGGTTTCCTGGGATACGCCCCCACCCTTCAACCGTTTCATAGTGTGACTCCCTTCTCTCCATTCCAACGTGTGATGGGTGCAAAACGCCTTCTCTGTACCTTTCCGATCTACTTTCTTATCATAAAAGATAGAGAGAAGCTGCATCCAGTAAAGAGACGATGGTCTGGAATTTGGGGTTAATTAGGGCAGCAAAAGTGTTCAGCACGGACCTCAAAGAAAGGCACGCGCAGAGGTTTCGCAATCTCTGCGACGAGGATGTTCATAGATCATAGAATCGTACATCGAATAACCCTACAGTGCAGAAAGAGGCCCTTCGGCCCATCGAGTCTGCACTGACCATAATCCCACCCAGGCCTTACCCCCATATCTCTACACATTTACCCTCTGATCCCTCTAACCTACGCATCCCAGGACACTAACGGGCAATTTTAGCACGGCCAATCAACCCAACCCGCCCAATCTTTGGATTGTGGGAGGAAACCGGAGCAAAGCCACGCAGACACGAGGAGAATGTGCAAACTCCACACAGACATTATTCCCTTTCCCTCCTCCCTCTCTTTTGTGCAGTGTTGCTCAGTGTTCCCCCAGCACTGCAGCTGCAGCGAGCTGCCCAGGTAACCAATCCCTCCCTAGAATTCTCACAGACAGTCAGTCAGGAAATGGAATGTGCGAGTAGATCCAGTTGCATTTTAGGAATTTTACGGAGCCTGATGGAGATTAGAACAAAAATGTAGGTGGAATGTTCTGTGCCACTCCCACTCCACCCTTTTAGAGTGTTTTACGGGGGGTGGAAATCTCTTGGGATCTTCCAGTCCCGCTGCTTTTCAATGGAGTTTCCCGTTGTTCGGATCCCCTGCTGCTGGGGGAACAGCGGGTGGGGGAGTGGTTCTGGTTGCAGGGAAGGGGTCCACCGGACTGAACGATCCCATCGGCCAGCACAGTCGCCCATTTTGATAGAAGTTTAAAATATCATGAAGTAACTTTAAACATTATATTTAACTATTCTTTAAAGGCTGTTTAGAAGAGGAGAAACTTGTGGGGCTACGGGGAAAAGGCAAGGGAGTACGCCCCTTGGTGCGTTTCTCTTGCATGGCTGTGATGGGCTGAATGGCCACTTTTTACACTGTAACCCTTCTATGATAATGGCCATAAATCCCCTGCAAAAGTTCGGGCCTGCCTCTGTAAGTGACAAGAGGTTATAGAGGAGCAAATCTGCAGGGCAATTACAGAGGCTGTCAAACATTAGAGTAATTAGAATGGGGGATTTTAGTTACCTCAACGTAGACTGGATAGTGATAGCATAAAAGGCCGGAGAGAAGAAACCGTTGCAACGGACACACACTGCTGTAGAAAATTTTCCCGGACACAATCAGGAACAAAGTACGGTAGCACAGTGGGTTAGCACTGCTGCTTCACAGCTCCAGGGACCTGGGTTCGATTCCCGGCTCGGGTCGCTGTCTGTGTGGAGTTTGCACATTCTCCTCGTGTCTGTGTGGGTTTCCTCCCACACCGGGTGCTCCGGTTTCATCCTACAGTCCAAAGATGTGCGGGTTAGGGTGATTGGCCATGCTAAAAATTGGCCTTGGTGTCCTGAGATTTGTAGGTTAGAGGGATTAGTGGGTATAATATGTGGGGATAGGGCCTGGGTGGGATTGTGTTTGGTGCAGACTCGATGGGCCGAAGGGCCTCTTTCTGCACTGTAGGGTTCTATGATTCTATGATCTATATTGAATTTCTTCTTGAAATCACACAATGTATTGGCCTCGATTACTTTCTTTGGGAGTGAATTTAGGAGACAGTGATCATTGTATTGGGTGATAACTCCGAATGGGCAATCCAGAACAAGAATCATTAACTGAGGAAGAGTTTACTTCAATGGGGCAAGAACAAAGCTGGGCCGGTTAGACTGGAATGAAAGGTTGGTGGGGAAAACTGTGACTAATCAAAGGGCGGCCTTCAAATAAGAAATGGTTCAGGCACAGTCAAGCGATATTCCCTCACGTGGGGGAAGATAGAGCAAACCAACCCCAGAGCTCCCTGGATGAAAATCAAGATAGAAATTAGGATAAGGAAGAAAATGTGTGTTTCTGAGGGCTGTCAGAGAAAATACAACTGAGAACCAAGAGGAACACAGGAGGTTCAGAGGGGACATGGAAAAGCACATTGGAACACGAAGAGGGATTATGAGAAAGAAATTGGCAGCCAAATCTCCATAGGTATATAAGTGATAAAATGAGAGTAGGGCCAATTAGGAGGGGATTTACACAGGGAGGGGGACTGGCTGTGGTATTATCTGAAGACTTTGCATCCCTCTTTACCATAGAGGTAGATACTACCCAGGACATGGTGACAGAGGAGGAAACTGTCACGAGAAGGGCTCAAAATTGAGAAGGATGAAATGTTGAATAGATTATTGGTGCTGAAAGTTGGCAACCCACCAAGACCAGGTGGAATGCACCTGTGGGTATTGAAGGAGGTGAGAGCGGGAAATACAAGGGTGTTGGTCATAATCTTCCAGTCCAGGGTAGATGTGGTGAGACAGGTTAGTTCTACCTGACTGATAAAAGGTGCTGTTGCAACAATAATCCTGCTCAGTTTGAGAGGAGCACAGGTTCAGACGCTTGGTAATGGTGTAAAGCTAACATCTGTGGGAGTATGACTGAATGCCTCTAAATTGGAATTCCGCCCCCCCCTTCCCAGTCGAGGGGGTGGATGAGGCATCTCTGTTAACGTCTCAGCTGAAAGCCGGCACCTCTGACTGTGTGGCACCCACATGCTAGAACTTGAGCCTTGGTTTTGTACCCGGGTCTTTGGAGCAAGACTGGAACCCACGACCTTCTGACTGCATCTGCCCCACTGAGTCACTGTGATTCAGCGAGGCTCATTTCCATTTGTGTGTGTGTGTGTGTGTGTGTGTGTGTGTGTGTGTGTGTGTGTGTGTGTGTGTGTGTGTGTGTGTGTGTGTGTGTGTGTGTGTGTGTCAGACAAACTAGCATAAACTGAAACTGTCAGAGCGAAGAAGAAATAATAATTCTAATTGTGGTTAGAGGGCCACAGGTGGAGGAATGAATTTGTTTTGATAAAGTTTATTTTCTCTCCTAGCTACCAGCAAATGCTTCATAGAAATTTGGTTTATCTCGCAACGATAGCAGATTCCAATCAGAATATGCAGTCTCTCTTACCAGCTGTGAGTATCCTCATTTAAAGTTTCCACTTTTCGAAATTGTCGCGTCTCTGATAAGCCGGTGACGGAAACCCTTTCAGAAATCAGAGCCTGTAGAAGGGGCAATCTGAAAATAATTATTTCTGTCTCTAATTACTCAGGTAGACCTCATTTTTCCTGTAGCAAGCACCCTTTTATTGTGTTTTTAATTCTTCCGTGGGACATGGGTCAGTATTTGTTGCCCGTCCCAAGTTGCCCTTGAATGGAGTAGCTTTTTAGGCCAAATTATAGGACATTTTAATCGCCTCTCAGCCTTTTGGCTAAGATCAAGTGTAGAATGGACATGCTGCGCTTGGTTGAAGCCATTAAGTCACGTTTTAGCTTCACTTGAAGCAATTTTTAAAAGCGGCGTCTGGGCCTTTTGACTAAGATGCAGATGAGATCAAGCCTTGGAGGAGGAGCTATGCCTGCTCTAATCAGCTTGGATCTTGTAGATCAAGCCCAAGACAGGAGGTGGGAGCCCTGTCTTCTCAGCTTGGATTGGGAATGTCCCAACTTGTTGGGACTCTGAATTGGACTTGATTGGATTAAATTGGAATAAAAACAAAAAAACCACATTGCTTTGGAGTCACATGTAGGCCAGACCAAGTAAAGACGGCAGATTTCCTTCCCTAAAAGACATGAGTGAACCAGATGGATTTTTCCGACAATGGTTTCATGGTCATCAGTAGACTCTTAGTTACAGATACTTTTTATTGAATTCAACTTCTACCATCTGCTGAGGTGGGATTCTGAATCCCGGTCTCCAGAGCATTATCCTGGGTCTCCTGGAATACTAGTCCGGTGACAATACCACTGCTTCCTCGTGTACCAAGAAAGAGCTCTCAGCTAGGGTGGTGCAACACCTCAGGGCCCTCAACACTGCTCCAGGTGAAGCAACAGGTTTTAAAGCCCCCTGCGGAACATTTGCTATTGGGCAAGTCTCCACCTGCTCAGTAAGGGAGTTCATGCTCGCCACAAAACCCACGGGGAGATCTCTTGGCTATCGGCCACCCTTAAACACTGTGATTTATACATTCACAGCAAGCTATGTGAGTGAGGTTCATTGGAACTGGTCCCCAAGTTGCTGCATAAGAGCACAAGAAACAGGAGTAGGCCACTCGGCCCATCGAGCCTGCTCCGCCACTCAATATGATCATGGGCTTTGCTTTTTCTGCCTGCTCCCAGAAATCCGCCAATCCCAGCTGTTACAATCCTGTCTATGGTTTGCTTCGTTCATGCAAAAACTTCATTTTAAGATATTTCTGCCCACGCAATTACATTTAAATGCTAAACTTTTAACGCTAATTTGATCATGTTTTAAACTCAGCAGGCATGCTGGGATTATCTTGAAAAATGGACTGCGTTCTTTGAAATGTCAATGCTAGCAGAAACAGGGTCTCGCATAAACCAAGACACATGGCCACAGCTGCAAATTGTTTATGAAAGTTAGAGACAGCGTGTACCAAACAATTTCAATACCATACGTTTTTTCAGTTAGTTTGGATCAAGCCTGTTTTCAAGATCAGTACAATGCTGGCTTATGCCAGTATCCCCCTCTCGCTCTCTGTAATGTGTTAATTTTAAGTTCTGCTCAATAAAAGAAACGTAACTTATCAGTGCTGTCCTTGTCTATTCTGAGGAATGAATGGACCCTACACCAGCCTTAAATATCATCAATGATGGAGCCATCCACAACCCTCAAGTTTCACTCATCATTGAATGAAGTAATTTTGAACCATAGAATACTACAGTGCAGAAAGAGGCCCTTCGGCCCATCGAGTCTGCACCGAACACAATCCCACCAAGGCCCTACCCCCATATCCCTACATATTATACCCACTAATCCCTGTAACCTACGCATCCCTGCACACTAAGGGGCAATTTCTTAACGTGGCCAATCAACCTAACCTGCACATCTTTGGACTGTGGGAAGAAACTGGAGCACCCGGAGGAAACCCACGCAGACACGAGGAGAATACGCAGACTCCACACAGACAGTGACCCAAGCTGGGAATTGAACCCGGGACCCTGGAGCTGTGAAGCAGCAGTGCTAACCACTGTGCTACTGTGCCGCCCACATTTTTTTCTCCTCTCTGTCGCAATTAATCAGTCCCTTACCCTGGGACTGCCTCACTTGTCCCCTCGAGCCTGCTCCGCCATTCAATAGGATCGTGGCTGACCTGATTGGAACCTCAGCTCCACGTTCTTTCCCACCCCTGATAACCTCTCCACCTCTTCCTTCTCAACAATCTCCCAGTCTTTGCCTTAGAAAACATTCAGAGACTGTCTTCCTCAAAAGGCAGCAGAAGTGGAGTTCTAGACCCTCATGAACCTCAGAGAAAAGGTTTTTCCTCATCTCTGTGTTAAATGGGTGACCCTTTATTTTTGAACAGTGACGCCCCCACCCCGCTTGTGCTAGATTCTCTGACAAGAGGAAACATCTTCTCTACATCCACCCTGTCGATACCCCCCCCCCCCCCAGGATCTTAAAGGTTTTGATCAAGCTGCCCTTTACTAAACTTTTCAGAGTTTAGAACCAGAATCTCAATGGGGCAAGAAGGTAAAGAGAATCAAAGGCATCGATCATGGAAAGAGCAGTGCATGTTCGCAAGGCAGTGAGAAAGCAAACCAAGCACTCGGCCTTATTGAAATGGTAAAAGTTATCCTCAACCTGTGCTGATTCTTGGTTAGAGCACACAAAGAGAACTGTATGTACAGGTCTGCTGTTTAGAATATCAGGTTTACCAGGCTGATTCCGGGGAGGGTGGGGCTGATGTATGAGGAGAGATTGACCAGGTTAGGATTGTTTTCACTGGAGTTCAGCTGAATGAGGGGGGAATCTCAGAGAGATTTATAAAATTCTACCAGGACTAGACAGGGTGGATGCAGGGAGGATGTTCCCGATGGTGGGGGAGTCCAGAACCAGGGGTCGCAGTCTGAGGATTCAGGGTAGACCTTTTAGGACGGAGATGAGGAGACATTTCTTCACCCGGTGAGCCTGCGGAATTCATTACCACAGGAAGCATTGATGCCAAAACATTGAATGTATTCAAGAGACAGCTAGATATAGCACTTGGGGGGAATGGGATCAAAGGTTATGGGGACAAAGCAGGATCAGGCTATTGAGTTGGACGATCTGCCATGATCGTGATGAACGGTGGAGTAGGCTCGAAGGGCTGAATGGCCTCTCCTCCTATCTTCTATGTTTCTATAGACCATGCAGAGGGGCCAACATTAGATTAGGTGCATCAGTACTTCTCCATTCATGAGATTCACTGGACGGGATTCAGAGAATGATCCCAGGAATGAAGGGCTTGTCACATGAGGAGTCTGGGTCTGTACTCGATGGGGTTTAGAAGGAAGGATGAGGGGGGTCTAATTGAAACTTACAGAACACTGAGAGGTCTGGATAGAGTGGACGTGGAGAGGATGTTTCCACTGGTGGGAGAGACTGGAACTCGAGGGCACAGCCTGAGAGTGAAGGGTCACTCCTTTAAAGCTGAGATGAGGAGGAATTTCTTCAGCCAGAGAGTGGGGAATCTGTGGAACTCTTTTTGCCGTAGAGGGCTGTGGAGGCCGGGTCATTGAGTGTCTTTAAGACTGAGATAGGTTCTTGATCAAAAAGGGGATCAAGGTTTACAGGGAGAAAGCAGGAGAATGGGGATGAGAATCATATCATTTAAGAGATCTGTGGATAGGTTTATGGACGAAATGGGATTGGTTTAGATTAGTGGGTTAGTGTTGTTTTTTTTTTAATAGCTGGTCGGCGCAACATCGTGGGCCGAAGGGCCTGTTCTGCGCTGTAATGTTCTATGTTCTATGTTCTATATCAGCCATGATTGAATGATAGGGCAAAGCTGATGGGCTGAATGGCCTAATTCTGCTCCTATACCTTATAGTATGTGGGCATGTCTGGCAGCAATTTCTTGATCCTTAATTTGCCTTCTCAAGGTTAACAAAATGTACAGGATCCTGCTCTTTATATAAACAGCGGTACAGAGTGCAAATATCAGGAAGTTATTGCTAATTCTTCCTGAAAACTCTTGTTCAGTCCCTGCTGGGGTATTGTGTTAGATTCCGAGCACCACGTGTGAAGGGCTTTGGACTGGGCTATGGAAAAGCTTCCCTGGAATGGATCCAGGGCTGTGGGATTGTAACTGTGGAGTGGATTGAGTGGAGGAGCTGTGGTTGGTCTCTTGGAAGCAGAGACGGTCAAAGGAAGGTGTGATTGAGGTGCTCTAAACCACGAGGGGCTTCGATAGAGTAAGTGAAAGCAAGTTATTTCCAGTGGCTGAAGGGCTAATATCCAGGAGGCATGATGGGAAAAGAAGCAGAGGCAATATGAGGAAGTTCTTTCTCATACATCGTGTGGTTAGGGTTTGGACTGCACTACCTGATCAGGTAATAGACACAGATTCAATAGTAAATTACAAAAGGGAATTCATATACAGAGGTACACAGATAAGATAACTGGGAGGCTATGTAGTCACATCTAACCTCCAGGACTATACCTCATTCTAAGCTAAAAGGACAGTATAGCACAGGAACAGGCTCTTTGGCCCATCATGCCTGTGCCGACACATGACATTGTTCTAAACTGAAGACCTTTTGCCTTGATGCAGTCCCTATCCCTCTCCTCCCTGCCTCTTCACGTATCTGTCAAGATGCCTCTGAAATGTTGCTATTCTATCTGCTTCTACCCCCTCCTTTGGCAGCACATTCCAAGCACTTGTGTTTAAAAAAAAAAGACTTGCCTCTCACATCTCCTTTAAACATTCCCCTTTCTAACCTTGAACCTATGCCGCCTAGTAATTGACATTTCCACCCTGGGAGTCATGGGATTAAACAGCTCATCCTGTCTCACGTTGACAGAAAGGACCAACTTGTTTTAAATTTACCCTTTCGTGGTGTTGTTGGCTGGGTCAGCATGAATGGCCCATCCCCAATTACCCTTGGACTGAGTGTCTCACTCGACCGTTTCAGAGGGCAGAGAGGGGTCACCCACGTTGCTGTGGCTCTGGAGTCACATGTAGGCCAGACCGGGTAAAGACAGCCGATTTCCTTCCCTAAAGTGACCCAGATGGGTTTTTTCCTTTGCAACAGTTGACAGTTTCATTAATGGTGACCATGAAACTAAGTCTTAATTCCAGGTTTATTGATTGATTTAATCAGATTCCACCAACTGCCAAGATTTAGCCCCTAGAGCCAGAGCGTTAGCCTGGGCCTCTGGAAGACTTGCCCACTGACATTGCAACCACGCTACCATCTTCCCACGGCCCAAAAGATGTTAGGTTAGATGGATTGGCCGTGCTAAATTGCCCCTTGGTGTCCAAAGATGTGCGGGTTAGGTGGATTGGCCATGCAAAATTGCCCCTTAGTCTCAGGGGTACTAGCTCGGGAGTGGCACATTAAACCACGTTTAATGTGCCACTCCAAAGGAGCCTCGGATCAGAGGGCAGAATCTCAGAGTAAGACGTCACCCACTTGAAGACAGAGATGAGGAGGAATTTCTTCTCTCAGTGGGGAGTGAATCTGTGAAACCTTTTACCGCAGAGGGCTGTAGAGGCTGGGTCATTAAGTATGTTCAAGGCTGAGAGAGACAGAATTAAGAGTTATGGGGATAAGGCGGGAAAGTGGAGTTGAGGATGGTCACATCAGATCAGTCATGATCTCATAGAATAGCGGAGCAGACTCGATGGGCCGAATGGTCTACTGCTCCTAAGACTTACGGTATCTGCACGTCTCATGAGCATTTTAGAACATTCTAGGAATGTAAAAAAAAACGTTTCATACATGAGTGACTTCAGTTAGAATCATAGAATAGAATCTACAGTGCAGAAGGAGGCCATTTGGGCCATTGCGTCTGCACCGACAGCAGGCCCTATCCTTGTAACTCTTCAGATTTACCTTCCTAGTCCCCCTGACACTCAGGGGCAATTCACCATGGCCAATCCACCTAACCCACATATCTTTGGATTGTGGGAGCACCCGGAGGAAACCCACGCAGACACGGGGAGAATGTGCAAACTCCACACAGACAGTGACCCGAGCCGGGAATCGAACTCTGGTCCCTGTGAGGCAGCAGTGCTAACCACCGTGCCGCCCTTAGCTGCAGAGAACTGTTTCCCTTGGAGCAGAGAGAGGCAGGGATTTAGTTGAGCTGTTTGAAATGATAGATTTTGATAGAAGAGATTACGAGAGACTGTTCCCACTGGCATGAGAATTGTCTATCCTTCAGTCACCTTGTTTATTGTCTCAATTCGATCACCCTGCAATCTCCCGTACTCAGAATACAAGCAGCATAACCTCCCTGCTCGAACCATTGTAGCCCCAGGAATAGCGAGCAGTGTTACTCTCTCCCTCTGTGGGGGTCCGTATGGGATAAGCAGGGATGGTGTTAATGTCGGGGACTGCAATTCGGAACATGAGAGGGTAAACGGGAGCAATTCCTTTTCCTTGTTTCTGTTCTACTTATAGGATTTGATGCAGGATACAGAGTAGATTCATAGAATCCTGCAGTGCAAAAGGAGGCCATTCGGCCCATTGTGTCTGTACTGACCACAATCCCATTGCAGCCCTATCCCCATAAACCCGTGTATTTACCTGAGCTAGTACCCCTGAGACTACGGGGCAATTTAGCATGGCCAATCCACCTAACCCGCACATCTTTGGATACTGAGGGGCAATTTAACATGGCCAATCCACCTAACCTAACATCTTTTGGGCTGTGGGAGGAAACCAGAGGAAACCCACGCAGACACAAGGAGACTGTGCAAACTCCACACAAACAGTGACCCTAGCTGGGAATCGAACCTGAGTCCCTGGTGCTGTGAGGCAGCAGTGCTAACCACTGTGCCACTAGAAAGCAATGGCACGTGGGTTTTGGAAGTAACAGCAGCGCAGGTTTACTCGATAACTGCTCACTACACACTGGCTGGATCTAGACTGAACAAACCCCATGAAGTAGCCAATGAGGTCACGGACTGACCGTGTGACCAAACCCTTAAAGGGACCACGCACCTCCCAATAACTCGTGTGTAACAGCTTCAATTGAGATTGTACTCCTCTGCTCTGTTTTAGCCTCCCACACAGACCATGCCAATGGGACCAGGGGGAATGAACCAAGGAGGAATGAACCAGCTCCCTCACGGCCACGCCATGGGGGCCGACAGTATGGTAGGAGGAGGCCCACCTGCCTCACACGTGCAGAACCAGATGAACGGACAGCTGCCAGGTGAGGTTCTCTTAACGCGCTGCTGGCCATCTGTGTAACTAAACGTTGGCGAGCAAACCAAGAGCTGGAAAATCTCAGCGGGTCTGGCAGCATCTTGAAGGAGAGAAAAGAGCTGATGTTTTGAGTCCAGGTGACCCTTTGTCAAAGCTAAAAGGCAGAGAAAGTGGGAGATGTTTATTCTGCAGGGGCAGGGAGAGTCATAGCCACAGGAACCAGGGGAAAGGCTGCTAATGGCAGCCCATAGAGAGAATAAAGGGTGTGAGTGGCCAAACGGCAGAGAAATCAGAGGGTAAACTGTGAGAGATGAAGATGTGGGGAGAGAGAAAAAATTGAGAGAAAAGGGAAGCGAAGTGGGAGAAAAGGTGAGGAAAGAGTGGAGGAAAGAAAAATAAAGAAATAAAATCAAACTGCCCTCGGGGATGGCTTCCTTTAGGATGTGGCCAGCATTTCAAAGATTCTCTTGAGAGTTTTGAGGGGGGGAATTCCTGAGCTTGGAGCCCAGGAGCTGAAGGCAGGACCACCCGTGATGGAGTGTTGTGGAAGAGGCTAAAACTGGGGGGGGGGGCGCGCAGAGATCTCAGAGGGTTGTGGGGCAGGAGGGGGTTACTGAGATGGGGAAGGGTTGAGGCCATGAGGGGATTTGGAACCCACTGATGATGATCTTGAGATTAGGCTGCCCGGAAACCCCGGGGGTGATGGGTGAAATGTGTTTGGTGTCAGTTACAATATGGGTGCAAGAGTTTTGGGGCAACTTTTGGGGGCGTGATAGCAGGACAAAGAACAGAAGAGCAGGCCCTTCGGCCCTCCAAGCCTGTGCTGGGCATGATGGCTGCCTAAACTAAAACTGTATGCACTTAACGGAGTCCGTATCCATCCATTCCCATTCTATTCATGTATTGGTCTAGATGCTCCTTAAATGTCGTTCTCGTATCTGCTCCCACCCCTTCCCTAGGCAATGCATTCCGGGCATTCTGTGTGTAAAAAAAAAATGTTTGGGTGGGCAAGTGCAGAGGATGGAGTGGGCGGGAGATGCCGTGTTTGTGGGTTTGGTCTCTGTGGGTGTTTTTGTGTCTTTGCTCTGTGGGTGTGGTTTGGCCTATTTTCAACTTCTCTTCCTCGTGGTTGGTTCCCTGCGGCTGGTGGGGTGGCCGAGGGGTAGGGCCCTGGGGTGTGGTGTACGCCGACGTCAGCAGCTGGAGGAAGACTCCCCCGTGAGGAATTTAGGGTGGATTCTCGGAGGCTATTTCCCCAGGGCTGGAATGGTCGCTACGAGAGGACACAGGTTTAAGGTGCTGGGGAGCAGGTACAGAGGGGATGTCAGGGGTAAGTTTTTCACTCAGAGGGTGGTGAGTGAGTGGAATCGGCTGCCGTCGGTGGCGGTGGAGGCGAACTCGCTGGGGTCTTTTAAGAGACTTCTGGATGAGTACATGGGATTTAATAGGATTGAGGGTCATAGATAGGCCCGGTAGGTAGGGATATGATCGGCACAACTTGTGGGCCGAAGGGCCTGTTTGTGCTGTCGTGTTCTATGAAGACTGACACTTCAGTGCAGCGCTGAGGGAAAGCTACACTGTTGGAGGTGCCATCTTTCAGACGAGACCTTAGACCGAGCCCTCATCTGCCTGCTTGGGTGGGAGGAAAAAATCCCGTTGGCACTATTTTGAGAGAGGAATTCTCCCTGGCTAATATTTAGTCCCCAGTCAACATCATAAAAACAAGTGATTTGGCCTGGAACGAGGAATCACTGCTTTAAAGATAAGGGATTGCTTGTTTAAGACGGAGATAAGGAGAAATGTTTCCTCTGAAGTCTCTGGAACTCTCTCCCCCAAAAGGCAGTGGAAACAGACTCTGTGAATATATCTCAGGCTGAGCTAGATAGATTCTACACTACAGCCGTTTAAGAAGGCAGCTCACCACCACCTTCTTGAGGGCAACTGAGATGGGCAGTGACGCCCACGTCCCCATGAATGAATAAACTTAAAAAAAAAGGTCAATTAACCAGGGGGTGAGAGGTTACGGCAGGAATGTGGGGCTGAAGTTACAATCCAATCAGCCATGATCTTATTGAATGATGGGGCAAACTGGAGAGGCCTACTTCTCCTCATTCATATGGTAATTATCACACTGCTGTTTATCGTAGAATCCCTACTGTGCCATTCGGCCCATCAAATCTACAACAATCCCCACATATTTACCCTGCTAATCCCCCGGACACTAGAGGTCATTTAGCATAGCCAATCCACCTAACCCTGGACTGCGGGGGAGAAGAACCCCGGAAGAAACCCACACAGACACAGGGAGAACATGCAGACTCCACACAGACAGTAATCTGGCACACAATCTCTAAATTTGCACCCCTTTATTGTGGAGTCCACGAGATGTAGACAGAAGTCGTAGGTAGAAGGAGGATTGGAATGAGGCGCTCAGTGAGTGTTGAAATGGGCAGTGCAGGGCTTGTAGGGCCGAGGGGCCTGTTTTCGTGTGCTGTGTTGTTCTTTGTTCTTTGTGACCCAAGCCAGGAATTGAACCTGGGTCCCTGGCGCTGTGAGGCAGCAGTGCTAACCACTGTGCCACCCTGGGGTTTTATGGGAGCTTGCTATGCACAAATTGGCAGCTGCATTACAGCAGCGACTGTACTTTAAAACATCTTGTTAGCTGTAAAGCACTCTGAGGTGTGCGGTGGTCGTGATAAATGCAAATTCCTTCTATTCTCTTTCTCCTCGCCGGTTAGATTTCCGAATGATGATGACACTGCTGTTATTTTTTTTTTGGGAGAGGGGGAAAGGAGGGGAAATGATGGATTGGTTTGCGTGTGTGACCTGTTTGTCCCTTCCGTCCGACAGGTCCAAACCACATGCCGGTCCAAGGGGCAGGGCAGCCCAACATGGCAAATGCCTCGGTCAGCATGCCAACGAGTAGCCATGGCTCCATGGGGGGCTACAGCCATTCAGTGCCATCATCACAGGGCATGCCAGTGCAGAACCAGATGAATATGAACCCGGGACAGTCGATGGGTAACTACGGACCCCGAACAAACATGAACATGCAGCCAAACCAAGGTACCTAAAAACTCTCGTGCCTCTCACTTAACTGTAGCATTTATGTAGCACCTTTTGATGCTGTTGAAACATCTCAGAGCTCTTCACAGGAAAACCACAGGGCCACATCTTTTTATTTGATTTATTATTGTCACGTGTATTAGTATGTAGTGAATAACATTGTTTCTTCCGTGCCGTACAGACAATGCATACCATACATAGACAAGGAAAGGAGAGAGTGCATCGTTCTTGCATCCACGCTGTCCGGTCCCCTTAGAATTTTATAGGTTTCTATGAGATCCCCCCCTCATTCTTCTGAACTCCAGCGAATATAAATCCTTACCGACTCACTCTCTTCTTGACCTTGCCATCCCAGGAATCAGTCTGGTAAACCTTCTCTGTACTTCCTCTTTCTTCCAATAAGGAGAGCAAAATTGCACACGCTACTCCCGGTGTGGTCTCACCAAGGCCCTGACTGTGTAGATGCAAGAAGGATGTACCCGAGGGTGGGGGATTCCAACACCAGGAGTCACAGTCTGAGGATACAGGCTAGACAGGTTAGGATTGAGATTAGGAGAAATTTCTTCGCCCAGAGAGTGGTCAGCTTGTGGAATTTGCCGCGATGGGAAATAGTTGTGACCAAAACGTTTGTACGTTTTCAAGAAAACAAAGGGCAGGCGATGGCCGAGTGGTATTACTAATCCAGAAACTAAGTTAATGTTCTGGGGACCTGAGTTCGAATCCCCCCACAGCAATTTGAATTCAATAAAAAAAATCTGGGATCAAGAATCTACTGATGACCACTGTCGATTAAAAGCCCATCTGGTTCACTAATGTCCCTTTAGGGAAGGAAATCTGCCATCCTTACCCGGTCTGGCCTACGTGTGACTCCAGAGCCTCAGCAATGTGGTTGACTCTCAACTGCCCTCTGAACAAGGGCAACTAGGGATGGGCAATAAATGCTGGCCAGCCAGCAATGCCCACGTCCCACGAATGAATAAAAAAAAGTATTAGATATAGCACTTGGGTCAAAGGGGATCAAAAGATATGAGGGGAAGGGGGGATCAGGCTATTGAGTTAGATGATGAGTCATGATCATAATGAAAAGTGGGAGCAGACTTGAAGGACCGAATGGCCCCCACCTGCACATAATATCTATCTCTCAAACAGAAATGTGCAGGGTTACAGGGAGCAAAGAGCTAGCGTGAGTCCAAAGGGGCTGAATGTCTGTCCGCCTTCAATGCGGTAAGGTTGTAGAACGTGACGAACCATCTCAACGGTGACTACGTGTCCTCCAGGGCCCATGATGCATCAACAGCCATCTGCCTCACAGTACAACATGCCCCAGGGAGGGGGCCAACATTATCCCAACCAACCAGCCATGGGCATGATGAACCCCGTCAACCAAGCCAATCACATGATGGGACAGAGACAAATGCCTCCATACAGACCAGCTCAGCAAGGTGAGTGGATCAGGAATGTTACTGCATGGCCACTTACCAGTTCCAATCTGGTCCAACAGATTTATCAACGTGTGCCCGTGGGTCAGTGGTGAGAGCCGTGTGTGTATTATTGAACAATTAATTGTGCAAATGCATTGTGAAATCCACTTGGTAATTAGCTCTGGAGTGATGGATTTGTACTTCTTCACTGCACTGTGCTGCAACTTTCTGCAGTCTTTCTCCATTTGTGACGTGGAGATGCCGGCATTGGACTGGGGTAAACACAGTAAGTAGTCTCACAACACCAGGTTAAAGTCCAACAAGTTTATTTGGTAGCACGAGCTTTCGGAGCACTGCCCCTTTATCAGGTAAGTCACCCGAGGAAGGAGCAGTGCTCCAAAAGCTCGTGCTACCAAATTAAACCCATTGAACTTTAACCTGGTGTTGTGTGACCTCTTACTGTTTCTTCATTTAAGTAACATTCAGCTCCTTTATTCTTCCTGCCAAAGTGCAGAACCTCACAGTTGCAGCAGTCGTGTAGAATCCTGTTTACGGTGGTGACCCCCTGTCAAAACCTTTTCCTTCATTAGTCACATCAGGGCTTAACCAATGTTACCCGATGATCTGTCTTTATCGCTATTTATTATTTTTGGGCTGTTTAAATAAGGGAATATGTGATAAGGCTTCTGCTTTATGTCCACCAGTCCGGTCTCCATTAGGGAATTTAGGAGAAACTTCTTTGCCCAGAGACTGGTGGCGATGTGGAGCTAACTACCACGCAACGTGGGTGTGGCGAATGATGAAACTAAAGGCTTGTCCGAATCTTTTTGCTCATGGGGCACTTTTTTTGCCCCGTTCAGGAGGCTGATGAGCGTATTTCAGTCAGATTAGGGTTCGCACAAAGATAGCCTGAACTTCACATAAAGAAGTTGAGGTATTTAGAAAAGAGACAACTCCTGAAGAGAGGAAAAGCAAAGTCACGGCAATAAATTGCTAATTTTAAAAATGAGAGGGTTGGAATGTGTGTGTGTCTCCGGCTCTCTCTCTGTCTCAAAGTCCTCATTCACTCACCCTCACCCAATGTGTATGTGTTGGTGTGTGGTGATGGCCATAACATGCAGGAGCAGACATAGGCCATTCAGCCCATCGAGTCTGCTCTGCTGGTCAGTGAAATCATAACTGATCTGATGTGATAATCCTCAATACTGACTCATCCCCATAACCCTTGATTTCCTTACTGATTAAATATCTGTCTGTCTCCGCCTGAACATACTTAATGAGCCAGCCCTCTACGGTAAAGAATTCCACAGGTTCACTACCCTCTGAGAGAAGAAATTTCTCCTCCTCTCTGTCTTAAATGGGCAACCCCTTACTCTGAAATGATGCCCCCTGGTCTTAGACTCCCCCACAAGGGGAAACAAGCTCTCCACATCTACCCTCTCGAGCCCCCTGAGAATCCCTTATGTCTCACCTCTCTTTCTTCGAAACTCAGACCCAACCTACTCAACTTCTCCTTATAGGAAAATCCCTCCATACCCAGGATCAACCTAGTGAATCTTCTCTGAACTGCCTCCAATGCCAATGTGCCTTTCTTTAGATAAGGGGACTAAAAACTTCCCAGTATTCCAGGAGTGGTCTAAGTGATACCTTGTGAAGTTTGAGTAAGAATTCCCTGTTTTATATTCCATTCCCTTTCAAAGTAAAAGCCAACATTCCATTTGCCTTCCCTATTACCTGCTGAGCTAGCTTTGTGATTTATGCACAAAGACTCCCAAAAATCCCTCTACACTGCAGCTTTCTGCAGTCTTTCTCCATTTAAGTAATATTCAGCTCCTTTATTCTTCCTAACAAAGCGCAAAACTTCACATTTTTTCTGCATTATGTTCCATCTGCCAAGTTTTAGCCACTAGCCTAACCTGTCTGTATCCCCCTGTAGACTCGGTCATCCTCACCGCGTACCTTCCCACCTATTTTTGTGTCATCTGCAAACTTGACAAGAGTACATTCACTTCCTTCATCCAAGTCATTAAAAGATATTATAAATAATCGTGGCCCCAGCGCAGATCGCTGTGGCACTCTGCTAGTTACTGGTTATCTGAAAATGCCCCTCTTATCCCAACTCTGTCATCTATTAATTAGAAATCATAGAAACCCTACAGTGCAGAAGGAGGCCATTCGGTCCATCCAGTCCGCACTGACCACAATCCCACCCAGGCCCCACCACTATATCCTCACATATTTACCTGCCAATCCCCTTATCTACGCATCTCTGGACTCGAAGGGGTAATTTGTAGCATGGCCAATCAACCTAACCTGCACATCTTTGGACTGTGGGCAGAAACCGGAGGAAGCCCACACAAACATGAGGAGAATGTGCAAACTCCACACAGACAGTGACCCGAACCGGGAATCGAACCCAGGTCCCTGGAGCTGTGAAGCAACAGTGCTAACCCACTGTGCTACCGTGCCCAGTCTTATTTTCGGCTTTTGAAAGTTTGTAGTCTTTGCAAATGCCCAAGCGATTGTTCAAATCACTGGTACTGTTGTCTCCCATGGAACACTTACAACGAGAGCACTTGTGTAAGAGAGGATCTAACCCATCGCCCCTTGACATTCAATGGCATTGCCATCACTGAACCCCAAATATCAACATTCTGGGGGTTACCGTTGACCAGAAACTGAACTGGACCCAGCCACATAAACACAGAGCAGCTCAGAGGCTGGAAATACTGCAGCGAGTAACTCACCTCCTGACTCCCCAAAGCCTGACCACCATCTACAAAGGCACAAGTCAAGAGTGTAATGGAACACTCTAAGCCTACAGAGAGATAGAGACAGGTTAGGTGAGTGGGCAAAAACGTGACAGACGGAATATAATGCAGGAAAATGTGAATACACTTGCCTGGATGAGTGCAGCTCCAACAACAATTAAAAAGCTCGATACCATCCAGGACAAAACAGTTCACATAACTGGCACCACATCCAACATTCACTCCCTCCACCACCATAGCAGCAGCTATGGTGTACCAGCTCCAAAATGCACTGCAGGAACACATCACTGCTCCTTAGGCAGCACGGTGGCACAGTGGTTGGCACTGCTGCCTCCCAGCGCCAGGGACCTGGGTTCGATTCCCGGTTTGGGTCACTCTCTGTGCGGAGTCTACACATTCTCCCCATGTCTGCATGGGTTTCCTCCAGGTGCTCTGGTTTCCTCCCACGGTCTGAGAGACATGCTGGTCAGGTGTATTGGCCATGCTAAGTTCCCCCTCAGTGTACCCGAACAGGCACCGGAGTGTGGCATCTAGGGGATTTTCACAGTAACTTCATTCTGGTGTTAATGTAAGCCTACTTATGGCACTAATAAATAAATAAACTTCAGGCAGCACCTTCCAAACCCGTGATCTCTACCACCTAGAAAGACAGAGGCAGCAGATACATGGGAACACTGCAACTTAAAAGTCATACACCATCCTCATAGAATCTCTACAGTGCAGAAGAAGGCCACTCGGCCCATCAAGTCCACATTTGACCACAATCGCACCCAGGACCCAGTCCTGCTACCCCACACATTTACCCTGCTAATTCCCCGACACTTGGGCCAATTCAGCATGGCCATTCGACCTCACCTGCCCATCTTCGGACTGTGGGAGGAAACAGGAGCACCCTGAGGAAACCCACGCAGACACGGGGAGAACATGCAGACTCTGCACCGACAGTGACCCGAGGCTGGAATTGAACCTGGGTCCCTGGCGCTGTGAGACAGCGGTGCTAACCAGTGTGCTGCCCCCGATCTTGAAATATATCCATTCCTTCCTTCACTGCCACTGGGTCTAAAGCCAAAGCTTGCACCAAACGGTTGAAGAAACTAGCTCACCGTCAGCACCCCCAGGGCGAGTAAGAGTGAATAATAAACACTGGCCGAGGCAGTGACACTGAGATCCCACAAACAACGTTAGGAAAATGAAGCGACTTGTCCAGGTCCTTAACCAGGTTGTGTCTTGTGTGTGTTTAACAGTATAAGCACAGTGTACGTATACTGCGTAGTATATCGTTTGCTTACCAGCTGATGGGTGCCTGCTCTCAACATTTGTTTCACACCAGTACAGCGTGTGATGTGTGTGTCTGAGAAAGCCTGGAGATAACTTGGTGCAAATTACAGAGAATGTTTGCGATATGAATCCGATGGGAATGTTTTGTGAATCTTTATCGGTTGTGTACACAGTAAAAACCAAGTTTCATTTTTACTAGCTCATTCCATCTGTGCATTTGTCTATATTTATCACATTTATAAAGAAATACTCAACAGCGAAGACTGCACCTAACTCGTGACTGTTACTGTTTTTAGGTCCTCTTCAACAATATGCAGGGCAGGAAGAATACTACAATGATCAGTTCAGTCATGGACAGGGTACCCCAGAGAGCATGAACCAGCAGTATTATTCTGATGGTAATATTTGCCTATGACTTTTTATTTGGTGTTTTTATTTTTCCTTTCTCGTACATACACACAGGTAACGTTGGGTCTAACTGTAGACCCTTCTCTTTCCCATTGGGTTGGTTTCAAGGATGGGAGATTCACAGCTGATGTTTTTGATAGGGGTAGTTAGATGCTTTCATCTTGGCTCCATAGCTTTGTGAGACATTACAGCAAAGAAATGGGCTCCATGGAACCTTTTATCCACTTCATATCTCTCCCCTCTGTCCCTCTCTTACTCCTCTCTCCTCTCTCTCTCTCTATCCTCTCTCTCTCTCTCTCCAGAGCATCTGGAGGAAACCCATGCAGACACGGGGAGAATGTGCAAACTCCACACACAGTGACCCAAACCGGGAATTGAACCCGGGTCCCTGATGCTGTGGGGGCAGTGCTAACCACTGTGCCGACCTAAGGTTTGTTCCAGATTTGTGAAGGGTTTTCATGCAGTATCAGTAGAATCCTGAGAGGGAAGAAAGAGGCCATTCGAGCCATCGAGTCTGCACTGACTCTCCAGCACAGCGTTCCACCCAGGGCCAACCTCCACTCCCCGCCCCCATCTCTGTAACCCTGCACGTCCATTCTGGCCAATCCACCTAACCTACACATCTCTGGACTGTGGGAGGAAACTGGAGCACTCTGAGGAAACCCATGCGCACCTCTCTGAGGTCAGAAATGAACCCGGATCCCTGGCACAGTGAGGCAGCAGTGCTAACCACCGTGCTGCCCCAATTAGATAAGTAATTCCCTAGTCACGGGGAGATAGAGCAGGGCAGAGTGGAACTAGATCCCTCAAAGAGCTGGCACAGGTACAATGGGCCAAGTAGTCTCCCCCTGTGTTGTGATTGTTATTCTGATTGTGTTTTTGTGCAAATTCTTCGAATGTTTCTCAATGGCTTCTAGGCTGATACCGGAGTTGAGGGGGTTGAACTATGAAGAGAGGCTGAATAGACTGGGTCTGTACTCGTTGGAGTTTAGAAGGATGAGGGGGGATCTTATAGAGACGTATAAGATGATGAAGGGGATGGATAGGGTAGAGGTGGAGAGGTTCTTCCTGCTCAGAATGGACAGCAGGACTAGAGAGCACAGCCTCAAGATAAGTGGGGGGGGATGCAGTTTAGAAAGGAGTTGAGGAGGAACTTCTTCACTCAAAGGGTGGTGAATCTCTGGAATTCTCTGCCCGTTGAAGTGGTGGAGGCTGCCTCGCTAAATATATTTAAGATGCGGTTAGATAGGTTTTTGGTAGGCAAGGGGATTAATGGTTATGAGGAGAAGGCGAGAAAGTGGAACTGAGCCACTTCAGATCAGCCATGATCTCATTGAATGGCGGGGCAGGCTTGAAGGGCTGGATGGCCCACTCCTCCTATTTCTTATGTTCTTATGTTCTTATTTCTTATGCTTCTGTCCAGTTTTAGCCTCTTCATCCTCTTACCAAGTAAATCCTCACTCCACACGGAGAAACGAAGGGAAGAAGTTTCTAATTCCTAATTGGATTTGTTAGTGACAATCCTATATTTGTAGTTAGCTTTGGTTTCTTTGATGTAACAGTGACCTACCTCACTGACAGCTGAGGGTTGGTGTTTAAAGAATCTTCCCTATTCTAAAGGAGCAAAATGTAGACACTTGGAACATCCTAATGTGTAACGGTACAGTACTTGTTGCTTCTCTTGCTCACACCCCATTGTACAAGCCAGGTACAGGAACCCACCAGAGTTATTTTTAATATTGAGATTACTTATTCACTTCAGAACAAAGAACCTCAGTTTTCCCTTTAAATTCCGAAGATTCATTTCCCATGACCGTCCCTCGCAAGTTGCTTCGTGGGTGACGGATTCCTGATACCTCACATTCCGGAAGTAAGGAGGAATGGAGGCATAGACTATTTTCTAAATAGGAAAATGCTTGGGAAATCAGAAACACAAAGGGATTTTGGGAGTCCTTGTTCAAGATTCTCTTAAGGTTAACGTACAGGTTCATTCAGCAGTTAGGAAGGCAAATGCAATGTTAGCATTCATATCGAGAGGGCTAGAATACAAGATCAGGGAGTGTACCTCTGAGGCTGTATAAGGCTCTGGTCAGACCCCACTTGGAGCATTGTGAGCAATTTTGAGCCCTGTATCTAAGGAAGGATGTGTTGGCCTTGGAAAGGATCCAGAGGAGGTTCACAGGAATGATCCCTGGAATGAAGAGCTTGTCGTTTGGGGAACGGTTGAGGACTCTGGGTCTGTACTCGTTGGAGTTTAGAAGGATGAGGGGGGATCTTATTGAAACTTATAGAATACTGCGAGGCCTGGATAGAGTGGACGTGGAGAGGGTGTTTCCACTAGTAGGAAAAGCTAGAACCAGAGGGCACGACCTCAGGCTAAAGGGACGATCCTTTAAAACAGAGATGAGGAGGAATTTCTTCAGCCAGAGGGTGGGGAATCTGTGGAACTCTTTGCCGCAGAAGGTTGTGGAGGTGAGTAGAGCCAATCGCCTGAAGATGTTGAGTTTGATGTTGAGACGGGGAGGCTGTAACGTGCCGAGCCGGAAGGTGAGACGCTGTTCCTCCAGTTTGTGTTGAGCTTCACTGGAACGTTGCAGCAGGTCAGGGACAGACATGTGGGCACGGGAGCAGGGTCGTGTGTTAAAATGGCGAGCAACCAAAAGATCAGGGTCCTGATTGTGCACAGACCGAAGGCACTCAGCAAAGCGATCACCCAACATAGAGGAGACCACATAATATGACCGACATAATCTGTTCTTTGAGTCAGTTGAGAGGTAAATATTGGCCGGGATGAAATGTACAATTAGGAAAGTCTTTTACTTAAACTGCAGGCATCGCTTGTTGGTTTTTGGTTGGGGTGGGGGGTCTGAAACCCACCCTGTTTTTGGAATGAGCTGGCAAAATGAATCCCCCTCTTTGGGTATTTCTAGGTCATTCCGCGATGCTGGCATCCCCTCTGCATGAAAGTAGGGGAGGGGGCTGGTTTCGAAAAGGCAAGACAAACAGCTTGCATTCATATAGCGCCCTTCAGCACAGTGTTCCGACCCCCAGCCGATGTTGCTGATGGGCGGGAAGATCCCAGAATGGAAGGCTGGCTCAATCCACCAGAACTGTCAATGTTTCAGAAACATCTAAAGAGAATCATTGCGTTACCAATCCATCAGGCAGCAGCAGATGGTGGAAAGTGAATAAAAAAACAAATAATTGGAATTAAGAATGACCATGAATCATTCGTCAGAAAATCCCATCTGGTTCACTAATGTCCTTTGGGGAAGGAAATCTGCTGTCCTTACCCTGGTCTGGCCTACATGTGACTCCAGAGCCACAGCAATGTGGTTGACTCTCAACTGCCCTCCAAGGGCAACTAGGGATGGGCAATAAATGGTGGCCCAGCCAGCGACGCCCGTGTCCCATGAATGACTTTTTAAAATTTGACAGCGAGGCTGTCAATGGGGGAACGAAAGAACCCCGGGGATGCTGGAGAAGGCAGAATTGGAGGAGGGCGGACGCCTGGGAGGGTTGCTCGACAGACTGGAGGGGCTGATTGTGGACAAGTCCCCAGGACCGGATGGAATGCATCCGAGGGTTCTGAAAGAAGTGGCGGAGGTGATAGTGGATGCCTTGGTGGTTATTTTCCAGACGTCGCCGGATTCCGGGGAAGTGCTGGAAGATTGGAAAACGGCTAATGTTACGCCGTTGTTTAAGAAGGGTGCCAGGCAAAAGGCGGGGAGTTATAGGCCGGTTAGTTTAACGTCTGTTGTAGGTAAAATGTTAGAATCCGTCATCAAGGAGGAAATAGCGAGGCATCTTGAGGGGAACTGCTTGATAGAGCAGACGCAGCACGGTTTCCTTAAAGGGAAGTCGTGTCTGACAAATTTACTGGAGTTCTATGAGGATGTGTCTAGGGCGGTGGATAGAGGAGAGCCGGTGGATGTGGTCTTTCTGGATTTTCAGAAGGCGTTTGACAAAGTACCTCACAAGAGGTTATTGCAGAAGGTCGAGGGACATGGAGTTGGGGGTAGGGTGTTAGCGTGGATAGAGGATTGGTTGTCAAATAGGAGGCAGAGAGTGGGGGTCAATGGGTGCTATTCGGATTGGCGGATGGTGACTAGTGGAGTGTCCCAGGGGTCGGTGCTGGGGCCGCAGCTATTTACCATTTATATAGATGATCTGGAGGAGGGAACCGAGTGTAGAGTGTCGAAATTTGCTGATGACATCAAAATTGGTGGAAAGGCAAATTGTGCGGAGGGTGTGGAGAGTCTGCAGAAGGATCTAGATAGGCCGGGCGAATGGGCCAGGAAATGGCAAATGGAATTTAATGTTGGCAAGTGCGAGGTGGCCCACTTTGGTAGGAATAATGGTAGGAAGGATTATTACTTACGGGGCGAAAAACTGCAGCAGGCAACGGTGCAGAGGGACCTCGGGGCCCTTGTGCATGAGTCGCAAAAACCCAGCCTGCAGGTGCAGCAAGTGGTCAGGAAGGTGAATGGGATGCTGGCCTTCATAGCGAGGGGGGTTGAATATAAAAGTAGTGAGGTCTTGCTGCAGCTGTATAGGGCATTGGTGAGGCCGCAGCTGGAGTACTGTGTGCAGTTTTGGGCGCCGTACTTACGCAAGGATATTTTAGCCTTGGAGGGAGTGCAGAGGAGGTTTACTAGGCTGATGCCGGAGTTGAGGGGGTTGAACTATGAGGAGAGGCTGAATAGATTAGGCTTGTACTCGTTAGAGTTTAGAAGAATGAGGGGAGATCTCATTGAGACGTATAAGATGATGAATGGGATGGATAGGATAGAGGTGGAGAGACTCTTCCTGCTCAGAAAGGACAGTAGGACTAGGGGGCACAGCCTCAAGATAAAAGGGGGGCGGTTTAGAACGGAGTTGAGGAGGAACTTCTTCACTCAAAGGGTGGTGAATCTCTGGAATTCTCTGCCCGTTGAAGTGGTGGAGGCTGCCTCGCTAAATATTTTTAAGAAGCGGGTTGATGGGTTCTTGATAAGTGAGGGGATTAAGGGTTATGGGGAGAGGGCGGGAATGTGGAACTGAGCCACGACAGATCAGCCATGATCTTATTGAATGGCGGGGCAGGCTCGAAGGGCTAGATGGCCTACTCCTGCTCCTATTTCTTATGCTCTTATGTTGTGGGGCTGCCGGAGGAACGAGGTCGCAGAGGATTTGAAGATTGAGCTATGACTAGATCGGGAGTCAGTGTTAGTTAGCTGGGGTGCAGGGGGGGGTTGGTGATGGGGCTGATGGAACTTGGTGCGCGTAGAATTTTGGATCAGCTGGAATTTCTGGGAGCCGGAAGGCCGGCTAAGAGAACATCGGAAAAGTCAGACCTGGACTTGACACAGCTAAAAGTTAAATGAGTAATATTTGGGGTTAATTTTGTTCAGAATACCGGTCTGCCCTGCTCAACATATCACAGTACAGCTGCTTTCCTTAGCAATGTTGCTCTTGGGTTGGAAAGAAAAGGCCACTTACGCACACAAATCTGTTTCATTTTTTTTGTGCTGTCTTGTTTCCCAATCCTGATGTGATTTAAGTCCATTTTTAGAAGCTGTGTTCTTGTTCAGTTGACATTCTCCCCTCTCCAATCTTCACCCACTCCCTGACATTCTTTCCCAAGATAAATCCCATCTGTTCGGTTCTCCGGCGCAGGAACAGAGGGCAATTTTGTATCCCGGTCCTTTTTTTGTTTTTTGGGAGATGGCATTCCTCCTCGTTGCCTGGTTACTAATTTGCAGATGAGGAATTGAACAAGCTGGCCGCAGCGTTTAAAATGGAGGAGCTTTTGACGAAAATATAGTTCTGTAAGAAACAAGCTGAAAGGGAGCAAATAGATTGCAAGTGGATCTCCAGACAGAAAGCAAATGGATCATAGAATTATAGAACCCTTACAGTACAGAAGAAGGCCATTTGGCCCATCAAACCTCCACCCAGGCCCTATCCCTGTAACCCCATGTATTTACCCTATTATCCTCCTGACCCTAAGGGGCAATTTAACATCTGGAGGAAACCCATAAAGATATGGGGAGAATGTGCAAACTCCACACAGATAATTTTAAAGTTTACTTATTGGTGTCACAAGTGGGCTTACATTAACGCTGCAATGAAGTTATTGTGAAGATCCCCGAGTTGCCACACTCTGGTGCCTGTTTGGGTACACTGAGGGAGAATTCAGCACGGCCAATCCACCTAACCAGCACGTCTTTCGGACTGTGGGAGGAAACCGGAGCACCCAGTGGAAACCCATGCAGGCATGGGGAGAATGTGCGGACTCCGTGCAGATAGTGACCCGAGCCGGAATCAAGCCCGGGTCCCCTGTGCTGTAAGGCAGCAGTGCTAACCACTGTGCCTACAGTAACTCAGCCAGTCCCCTGCTCTTTCCCTACAGCTCTGAATATCTTTTTCCTCTTCAGTAGCTTTTCCAGTTCCCTCGCTAAAGCCACAACATTGCAGGCAGTGCATTACAGATGGTCACCAGAGGCCAGAATTGAACCCGGGCCCGTGGGGCTGAGAGACAGCAATGCTAACCACTGTACTGCCCCAACTGTTGTTTTGGTCAGTTTCGGTTCCCACAAACTGTCTTCCCTCTCCAGTAACTCTGTCCGTTTTGCCATTTGGTGACAGCTGTTGTGCAGGTGGAGAAAGAGAGGAACATGGGAAATAGGAGCAGGAGGAGGCCACTCAGCCCCTTGAGCCTGCTCCGCCATTCATTATGATCACGGCTGATCATCCAACTCAACATCCTGATACCGCATCCCCCCCCCCCTCCCCCCCCATATCCTCTGATTCCCCCATCATCCCAGGTAAGAACATAAGAAATAGGAGCAGGAGTAGGCCATCTAGCCCTTCGAGCCTGCCCCGCCATTCAATAAGATCATGGCTGATCTGTCGTGGCTCAGTTCCACTTTCCCACTTTCTCCCCATAACCCTTAATCCCCTTGCCTACCAAAAACCTATCTACCCGCGTCTTAAATATATTTAGCGAGGCAGCGTCCACCACTTCAACGGGCAGAGAATTCCAGAGATTCACCACCCTTTGAGTGAAGAAGTTCCTCCTCAACTCTGATCTAAACTGCCCCCCCCCCCTTATCTTGAGGCTGTGCCCTCTAGTCCTGCTGTCCTTTCTAAGCAGGAAGAATTTCTCTACCTCTACTCTATCCATCCCCTTCATTGTCTTATATGTCTCTATACAAGTGCTATATCTTCTTGGAAACATTCAAAGTTTTGGCCGCAACTACTTTCTGTGGTGGTGAATTCCACAAGCTCACCACTCCCTGGGTGAAGATGTTTCTCCTCATCTCTGTTGTCTGTCCTGAATCCTCAGAGTGTGACTCCTGGTTCTGGACCCCCTCCCCGGGAACATCTACCCTGGATGAGATGCTGCTTAGTTTCTCTCCTGTAGGTCAGTTTATTTCCTCTCTGTACTGAGGCATCTTACATTAGGGTTAGGCACCTCCTCATTGAGGCCACTCACTCGGAGAAATTAAAACAAAAACCTTTATTTGAATCCAGGACTTTTTGTCCTGTTTTTTTGAATAATTTTGCACATATTCCACTTGGGGGCAGTTCATTCCACAACTGAACACATCTCTATTCGAGTAATTTGCATCTGAAATGCTGCAGGCAGGATTCTATTTAGCCCTGGATTTGTCGGATAGAATTATCGAATTACAGCAGAGGGAGATCGTTCTGCCCATCTATCCCAGCCCTCTGCAAGAGTGATTCTGTTAATCCCACTCCCGCACCTATTCCCTCCGGCTCTGTGATTCTTCTTTCCTCTCTCTGTTAGGGTACTGAGCCAATTCCCCTTTTCCGAAAGCCTCGATTGAACCTATCTCCACCGCGCTGTCGGACAGCACGTTCCAGAAACTAACCACTCGCTGCTGGTTTTCAGTCAGTCGTTAATACTCTGCAATTTCCACCATTCTCCGCACACCTCTTTTCCCCCCCGCCCATTCCTTCCATGGAATAAATAATAAAAGAAGGCTTGCATTTATATAGCGCCTTTTGTAACCTGCAGAGGCCTCAAAAGTGCGTCACAGCTGATGAAATACTTTGTGAAGTGTCAGCACTGCTGTGTTGTAGGAAACATGGCAGTCAGTTTACGCACAGCAAGATCCCACACACCAATGGGATAACCACCCAATAATCTGGGTGATGTTGAGCAAGGGACAATTATTGATTAAAAGCAAATTATTTTATTATTATAATTATTCTAATTATTATAATCATTGATTTGATTTGATTTATTGCCACATGTGTTGGGATACAATGAAAAGTATTGTTTCTTGTGCGCTATACCGCCAAAGCATATCGTTCATGTAGTACTGGGGTGGCGATGGCCTAGTGGTATTATACTAGACTATTAATCCTGAAACTCAGCTAATGGTCTGGGGACCCGGGTTCGAATCCCGCCACGGCAGGTGGTGGAATTTGAATTCAATAAAAATATCTGGAATTAAGAATCTGCAGACTGCGGGAGGAAACCGGAGCACCCGGAGGAAACCCGCACAGACACGGGGAGAATGTGCAGACTCCACACAGACAGTGACCCAAGCCAGGAACCCAACCCAGGTCCCTGGCGCTGTGAGGCAGCAGTGCTAACCACTGTGCCACCGCTGTGACACCTTTGGGGACACTTTATGATATTAAAGGACCTACATGGATATAAGCTGTTGTCAGGTTTAACTGCAGATGCTGGAATCTGAAACACAAACAGAAAATGCTGGAAAATCTCAGCAGGTCTGACAGCACCTGTGGAGAGAGAATAGAGCCAATGTTACAAGTCAGTGTGACTCTTCAAATCTTTCTGAAAAGAGGTCCTTTGGACACAAAAAGATAACTCTATATTCTCCCTCCACAGATACTGCCAGACTTGCTGCACTTTTCCAGCATTTTCTGTTTTTATTATTAGTCATGTGCATTCTTTCTTGAAATGTCACGGTGTGGTGTGGCTGGATACTATTTTTCACAGCCTCCATTTACCTCCTGGCGTCTCCCAGTTTGTGAATTTTAAATTTGTGTGACTTAAAGAGCCTTAAATCCTGTTTCCATAATCCTGCCCTCGCCATATTTATCCCACTTTCAACCTGAAATTCATTTAAATTAGACAGTCATTTCTCCAGCCTTGCTTCCATCCCCCTGCACCCCTCCCCACAAACTCCTCCACCACCACTCCACCCCCCTCCCCACCCACATTACTTACTTGTGGCCTGGGTCACTCTGTGATCCTGGAACCCCAGCTCCTGTTGTCCCCACACATCCTGAGACAGCAAGGGGCAATTTAGCATGGCCAATCCATCTAACTTGCACAGGTGTCCCAGTGGTGAGCACTGCTGCCTCTCAGCGCCAGGGAACCGGGTTCGATTCCCGGCTTGGGTCACCGTCTGTGCGGAGTCCGCACGTTCTCCCCGTGTCTGCGTGGGTTTCTTCCGGGTGCTCCGGTTTCTTCTCACGGTCGGAAAGACCTGCTGGTTAAGTCCATCGGCCGTGCTGAATTCTCCCTGAACAGGCGCTGGAGAATGGCGATTAGGGGATTTT
Source organism: Carcharhinus amblyrhynchos (assembly GCF_965287045.1). Lineage (NCBI taxonomy): Eukaryota > Metazoa > Chordata > Chondrichthyes > Carcharhiniformes > Carcharhinidae > Carcharhinus > Carcharhinus amblyrhynchos. The sequence goes on from NC_137331.1 coordinate 123,498,425, forward strand.
CCACGCTAACTTCATTGCAGTGTTAATATCAGCCTACTTGTGACACTAATAAATAAACTTTCGATTCTGCCCAGCGCCTGACCTCAAATGTTTTGCTTGCGTCAAAATTCAACAAGCCTTGGCCTCTCCCAACTTTGGGGACAACGTTTCAAAGTTCCCGTTTAGTCATAGCATCCCTACAGTGCAGAAGGAGGCGATTCAGCCCACCAACCACAATCCCACAGGCCCCATCTCTGCGATTTTATTTTTTAAGGAATATCGTGTTACGAAGGCAGACTTTCGGTTTAGAGTGTGGAACTTTATCAGAGTGTGTTCCTGTGAAACGATTAGTTCGGAGGTGTGGGGATATTTGCTAAATCTAGTTGTTGCAGCTCGTGTTAGTTTCCAAGGTGGTGTTTACGATCCGTGTAACAAACTTTCCGCACAACTCGCGTGACATCTTCTGCCTAAAATAACTGTGCGGCGCAGCTGTTCCCATTGTTGCTGCGAAATGTCAAAAGCCATTCCCAGCAATACGAATCACACAGGATGACATTATCTCAGTTCATTCCAACAGTTTTCACACCAGCCTGGGCTAAAATGGAAGGCCGAGGGGTCCACAAAGTCTTCAAATACAAACTCAGTGTCAGCTATGAGGAGAGGCTGGAGAAACTTGGTTTGTTCTCAGTGGAGCAACGGAGATTAAGGGGAGACCTGATAGAAGTCTACAAGATTACGAGGGACATGGACAGAGTGGATAGTCAGAAGCTTTTTCTCCAGGGTGGAAGAGTCAATTACTAGGGGGGCCGCACCGGTTTAAGGTGCGAGGGGCAAGGTTTAAAGGAGATGTACGAGGCAAGTTTTTTTTTTACAGAGAGGGTGGTGGGTGCCTGGAACTTGCTGCCGGGAGAGGTAGTGGAAGCAGATAGTGACTTTTAAGGGACGCGTTGACAAGTACAGGAATAAAATGGGAATGGAGGGATATGGTCCCTGGAAGGGTAGGGGGTTTTAGTTCAGTCGGGCAGCATGGTCAGCGCAGGCTTGGCGGGCCGAATGGCCTGTTCCTGTGCTGTAATTTTCTTTGCTCTCTTTGTTCTGTCTTGCATCCAGCAGGTATTGGCATCATATTGCCATTGTGTGATTTTTGTGAAATTTCCCCACATACTGTGTGTATACTTACCCATGTTGATCCAGTAGAAGGAATACTTTAGTTGCGAGCAATAAAAGGAACTTACTTTAGAACGTAAATCAAAGAGAAAGGTTTAACGTGCACTTAGTGTGCAGTATTGGTCGCCGCGTTTGCAAAAAGATATATTGGCCTCAGAGGGAGTGCAGAGGAGGTTCACTAGGCTGATACCGGAGATGAGGGGGTTGGACTATGAAGAGAGACTAAATAGACTGGGTCTGTACTCGTTGGAGTTTAGAAGGCTGAGGGGGGATCTTATAGAGACATATAAGATAATGAAGGGGATGGATAGGGTAGAGGTAGAGAGATTCTTCCCACTTAGAAAGGACAGCAGGACTAGAGGGCACAGCCTCAAGATAAGGGGGGGCATGTGCAGTTTAGATCAGAGTTGAGGAGGAACTTCTTCACTCAAAGGCTGGTGAATCTCTGGAATTCTCTGCCCGTTGAAGTGGTGGAGGCTACCTCGCTGAATATATTTAAGTCACGGGTAGATAGGTTTCTGATAGGGGAATTAAAGGTTATGGGGAGAGGGCGGGAATGTGGAACTGAGCCACTTCAGATCAGCCATGATCTTATTGAATGGCGGGGCAGGCTCGAAGGGCTAGATGGCCTACTCCTGCTCCTATTTCTTATGTTCTTAATAAAGAAACTTCATTACTCCAACACTTGAGGCCACACCCTGGGCCATAAAAGCTTTTACCAATTCCCATTTGCTTCCTATTTATACTGGGTCAGCTGACCACCACCTCACTGGCCTGCTCCTATTTCTTATGTTCTTATAGTATAGCAGATCCAATGTTATCATTGGTTACATCCTAACAACCCGCACTGCTGGGCGGGCTGGCTGACCTGCAGTGGTTTAGAGTTAGGCCACACTTCCATTTGTTGTAAAAATGCCCACTGTTTAGGTATCAGATCCCTCCATGGCCTCTTGGGTCATCTGTTCACAGGATCAGAATCACAGGACACTACAGTGCAGAAGAGGCCCTTTGGCCCATCGAGTCTGTGCTGACGCATGACAGGTCCTGACCTGCCCACCTCATCCCACCTGCCAGCACGTGGCCCATAGCCCTGTATGTTAGAGCATGCCAAGTACTCATCCAGGTTCTTTTTAAAGGATGTGAGGCATCCCGCCTCCCCCACCCTCCCAGGCAGCGCATTCCAGACCCTCACCATCCTCTGGGTAAAAGGATTTTCCTCAAATCCCCCCTTAAGCCGCCCACCCCTCAGTTTTAACTTGTGTCCCCTTGTAACTAAGGGGAACAGCTGCTCCCTGTCCACCCAGTCCGTGCCCCTCATAATCTTGTACACCTCGATCAGGTCACCCCCTCGGTCTTCTCTGCTCCAGAGAAAACAATAAACCTCAAATAACTTTGATTTGTTACAACGGGTGGACACCAGGTTGGGCAGGGGGAGGGAGGAGGCGGAGGTGGGGTGGGGGGAATGCGTCTTGAGTCAGTAAAAAGTAATTGGACCTAATGCTGGTGGGAACATGATATCTTTTCTCTCTCTTACTTTTGCCACCCTATTGTCTGTTTAGTTTCCCTATAGCTGGTATCTGATTTTTAAACAAAAAATGCCCCAAGAGTTCCTTTTTGTTTTTTGAACTGAAGATAAAAGCAGTGTGGACATGGTGGCACAGTGGGTTAGCTCTGCTGCCTCACAGCGCCAGGGTCCCGGGTTCGATTCCCGGCTTGGGTCGCTGTCTGTGCGGAGTTTGCATGTTCTCCCCGTGTCTGCGTGGGTTTCCTCCGGGTGCTCCGGTTTCCTCCCACAGTCCGAAAGATGATTTTAACATTGGTTTATTAGTCACAAGTAGGCTTACATTAACACTGCAATGAAGTTAAGAACATAAGAAATAGAAGCAGGAGGAGGCCATCTAGCCCTTCGAGCCTGCCCCGCCATTCGATAAGATCGTGGCTGATCTGAAGTGGATCAGTTCCACTTATTGTTGTGAGTTATTGTGAAAATGCCCTGGTTGCCACACTCCGGCACCTGCTTGGATACACTGAGGGAGAATTTAGCATGGCCAGTGCGTCTATTTGGACTGTAGGAGGAAACCCACGCGGACACAGGGAGAATGTACAGATTCGATACAGACGGTGACCCGAGCCGGGAATGGAACCCGGGTCCTTGACTCTGTTGAGACAGCAGTGCTAACCACTGTGTCACCTGTGTAAGCTAGTTGGATTGGCCATGCTGAATTGCCCCTTGCTGTCTCAAGATATGTGGGTTAGTGGCGTAAATATGTGGGGTTATGGGAATAGGGCTGGGTGGGATGATCCCTCAGAATCCAGTGGGCCACATGGCCGCCTCCTGCACTAGTTAGGGATTCTATAATTTGAGCAGCTATGCAAAGAATCCATAGTGCGGAAATGGGCCATTCGGCCCATCTGAACTATGCTGCTCCGCTAACAGAAACATGTATTAGGAGCAGACGGTTGTGGTTTGGTGCCCTGGTCTGCTGGGAGATTAGGTACGGAGTCACAAGTTCCTTGCAACCCGAGGAATTTTCTTCACCTTGAAAAGAAAAGTGCTGAAGTTTTGCGTTTGCAGGATTTTTCACGTAACGTTTGAACTATTGTAGCTGAAAGACCATTAATCTCTCTCCTGTTTGACGTAGGGCCCAATGACTACAGTTACCAGCAGGCATCGTACACTGACCAAGGCTTTGATAGGCCTTACGAGGAATCCATACACCATTACTTCGAAGGAGGTATATACATATATACCTTCACAACGGCATACACACACCTCATTTCCCCCCCCCCCCCCCCATCACTCCCCTTCCCCCAGTAAAAAAAAACCCCAGGGTGGGGGGAGAGAAAAGCTCCATCTTTCCCCACCCTCCCCCTCACTCCGCACAGCTCTGGTAGAACAGTAGTTGCTGGCTGTCCCACAGTCAAAGTAGCTACAAGATTAATAATTATCCTGCCAATGCTTGCAAAATAGCTTTAACCTTTCTAACTTTTAAGGAGAAAAATTGCTTTGGAAACCTAAATACATCCATATCGCTCATAATAGAAAAGATTAACACGCACACACCCCTTGGGTCCAGATTTTGGTATGCAGATCGGATTTTATATGTGTAGATGTCTTTTTTTATTTCATCTAGCCTAGCTACCTTCCAGTCTGTGTTGTAACAGTGAGTGTGTGTTTAGTTTCTTTTTGCAGGGTTGCTGTAAAGCTATTTTGAACATTGCTTGACGCAGGACTTGTCTGGGCAAATCCTTTATTTTAATGTTTTTAGTGTCTCTCCCTCTGTCTCTCTCCTCCTCTTTGTCTGGCTCTCTCTCTCTCATTCCCCCTGTCTCTTTGTCTGGCCCCCCCTCTCTCTCTCTCTCTCTCTCTGTCTCTCACTTCCCCTCTCCCTTTGTCTGTCTGTCTGTCTGTCTTTCTGTCTCTCTCTCTCTTCCTTGCTCCCCTTCTCTCTTTGTCTGTCTGACTGTCTCTTGCTCACCCTGTGTCTGGCTCTCCAGCTCCTCCTCTCTCTTTGTCTGGCTCTCACTCCCGCTCCCCTTCTCTCTCTTGGTCTGTCTTTCTCGCTTCCTCTCTCTCTCTCTCTCTCTCTGTTTCTCTCACACTCCCCCTCCCTCTTTCTGTGTCTCTCTCTCTCTCTTTCTTTCTCTTTGTCTCTTGTGCTTCCCCCTCTATCTCCCTGTGCCCTGATTTTTCTCTCTCTCTCTCTCTCCCTCTCTCTCTCCCTGTGCCCTGATTTTTCTCTCTCTCTCTCTCTCTCCCTCTCTCTCTCCCTGTGCTCTGATTTCTCTCTGTCTCGCTGTCTCTCTCTCTCTCTCTCCCTGTGCCCTAATTTCTCTCTCTCTCTCTCTCCCTGTGCCCTGATATTTCTTTCTCTCTCTCTCTTTCCCCCCCTAGTGCCCTGATTTCTCTTTCTCTCTCTCTCTCTCCCTGTGCTCTGATTTCTCTCTCTCTCTCCATGTGCCCTGATTTCTCTCTCTCTCTCTCTCTCTCTCTCTCTCTCTCTCTCTCTCTCCCTGTGCCCTGATTTCTCTATCAGTTGTCTTGTGCTTTGCAATGGGGATGTTGAGATTGATGCTGTGCTTCCTTTGCAGGTAACTCACAGTATAACCAGCAGCAAGACACCTACCAGCAAGGACCCCCGCAGCAACAGGGCTACCCACAGCAGCAATACACAACTCCACAGGGCTACCCCACACAGCAGCAGGGTTATGGTAAGCAAGTCAGGACGCGTAATCATTAGGCCCAGAGGGAGATGACGAGGATTCATTCCGGTTTGTAAATTGCTGCTGTAACTTTTAAGCGAATGAAATGTTGATGTTGGTGTCCGATGGTGAGTAGGGTCACAGAAAGTGGCCACTCAGCCCATTGGACCTCTGCTAGCCCTTTTACGTGGGGTATAAGGCATAGAAACAGACCAATCAGTCCATGCTGGTGTCTGTGCTTCACTCGAGACTCCTCACTCCTTTCCTCATCTCACCCTGACCCTCTATTCCCCTCTCCCTCACGCACGTACCTGGCTTTCCCTCAAATGCAGCTATACTATTCACCTGGACCTCTCCCTGTGGTGATGAATCCCAGATACTCCCCACTCTCTCTGGGTGAAGAATTCTCTGTGATTATCTGAATCGGTGGTCTCCAGTTTAGCGTTTCGCCAGCAGTGGGGATACTCCCGCCCGTGCGAACTGTTATCAAAAACTTTTATAACAACCTCCTTCGGATCGTCCCCTCAGCCTTTCCTTTTCAATAGGAGAGAGAAAAAGTCCCACAACACCAGGTCAAAGGCCAACAGGTTTATTTGGAATCACGGGCTTTCGGAGCGCTGTTCCCTCGTCAGGTGAGTAGGTTTTGCAAACACGGCATATATAGACACAGACACAATTGCAAGATAATGGCAGGGATGCGAGTTTTTACAGGTACGGATAATGCGAATAGAGAGAGGGAAAATCACAGGATAACCTGTGCTTATCCGTCTCTCCGCTCACGCTGTCCGTGTACCTGTAAAGATTTGACTACCACAGAACCATAGAAAATTCCAGCTCAGAAACAGGCCTTTTGGCCCTTCTTGTCTGTGCCGAACCAATTTTTGCCTAATCCCACTGACCTGCACTTGGACCATATCCCTCCACACCCCTCTCATCCATGAACCCGTCCAAGTTTCTCTTAAATGTTAAAAGTGACCCCGCATTTACCACTTTATCCGGGAGCTCATTCCACACTCCCACCACTCTCTGCGTGAAGAAGCCCACCCCAATATTCCCTTTATACTTTTCTCCTTTCACCCTTAACCCGTGCCCTCTGGTTTTTTTCTCCCCTAGCCTCAGTGGAAAAAGCCTGCTTGCATTCACTCTGTCTATACCCATCATAATCTTATACACTCTATCAAATCTCCCCTCATTCTTCTACACTCCAGTTCTTTACCTGTAAAGACTTGCATTCCAACTATTGTCTTGCAATTGAGTCCGTGTCTATATATTGCCATGTTTGCGAAACCTACCTCTCCACACACCTGATGAAGGAGCAGTGCTCTGAAAGCTCGTGATTCCAAATAAACCTGTTGGACTTTAACCTGGTGTTGTGAGACTTCTTACTGTGCCCACCCCAGTCCAACGCCGGCATCTCCACATCAATAGGAAGGAGATGCAGCCTTTCCAATTTATCCCCCCGTGTAAATCTCCTTGTGCCCCCTCTCCAGTGTATCCGTTTTGATATTGTACAGATAGTAGCAATAATGTAACAATATAAATAAAATTACAAAAGTGTTGCATTTGTTATATGGCACAGAAACAGGCCATTCGGCCCAGCCAATCTATGCTGGTGTTTCTGCTGTACTCGAACCGCCTCCCACCTGGCATTGTGCAAATATATCATCCTAACTCTCTGTTCCCTTGGGTAAAATCATAGAATCCTGACTGTGGAGAGAGACCACTTAGCCCATCTAGCCTGCACTGACTGACAACAATCCCACCCAGGCCCTATCCTCGTAAACCCCATGTATTTACCCTGCTAGTAATGGAATCCCCACAGTGCAGAATGAGGCCACTCAGCCCATCTAACCTGCACCAGCAACAATCCCACCTAAACCCTATTCCCACAACCCCAAATATTTACCCTAGCTAATCCTCCTGACACTAAGGGACAATTAAGCACGGCCAATCCCCTTAACCTGCATATCTTTGGACTGTGGGAGGAAACCGGAGCACCCAGAGGAAACCCACACAGACACGGGGAGAATGTGCTTACTCCACACAGACAGTGACCCAAGGCCAGAACTACCATAGTGCAGAAAGAGGCCCTTCGGCCCATCGAGTCTGCACCAAACACAATCCCACCCAGGCCCCTACCCCCATATCCCTACATATTATACCCACTAATCCCTCTAACCTCTGCTACCCTGGACACTAAGGGGCAATTTCTTGGCACGGCCAATCAACCTAATCTGCACATCTTTGGACTGTGGGAGGAAACCGGAGTAAACCCACGCAGACACGGGGAGAATGTGCAAACTCCACACAGACAGCGACCCGAGCCGGGAATCGAACCCAGGACCTTGGAGCTGTGAAGCAGCAGTGCTGACCACTGTGCTACCATGCCACCTCCAATCCAATGTTTGGATTATTAACTGAAAAGGAAGTGTGTGTGTTATGGGGAGAAGACGGGAGAGTGGCAGTAGTTGAATTGTTTCTTGGGGAAATAGAGGCACAAAGGGCCAAATGGGGAGGCAGTGTCCTAGTGATGTTATCACTGGACTATTGATCCAGAAACTCAGCTAATGTTTTGGGGGGCCCGGGTTCGAATCCCGCCTCGGCAGATGGTGGAATTTGAATTCAGTAAGAAAATCTGGAATTAAGAATCTACTGATGATCATGAAACTATTGATGGAAAAACCCATCTGGTTCACTAGTGTCCCTTAGGGAAGGAAATCTGCCGTCCTTACCCGGTCTGGCCTACATGTGACTTCAGAGCAAAGTGGTTGACTCTCAACTGCCCTCCAAGGGTAACTAGGGATGGGCAATAAATGCTGACCCAGCCAGTGATGCCCACATCCCGTGAATGAATAAAAAAAGGCCACATCCTGTGCAGTGACCATTCTATGTGAGGTGGTTCTTCTGGATTTCACCTCTCAAACGGAAAAGTGGGAAGTACGGTATGGTTTTGGAGGCTTGTATGATTGAAATGGTATTCTGTTTTGCAGGTTCATCGCAACCCCCTCCGAACCAGTACGCAAACTACCCGCAAGGTCAAGGACAGCAGTACGGAGGTTACAGACCACCCCAACCTGGACCCCCACAGCAGCAACAGAGGCCTTATGGGTATGACCAGGTATGGGATGTCTGCTGCCTCCAAGCTAATCAGTTTTATTTCACGAGCAGGATTGTAGAACGTGGGAGTGAAACACAATGCTGTGCTTAGTAACACACGGGAGGAAGACTCCAAAAAATCCAAGGAGAGTTGAGGGTCCCAGGTACAGGGGCTCACACGAGTAAAATGTCAAGAATGCTTACAGGAAATGATCATAAGAGTGAATGGAATGCTGGGACAATGCAAAGGACAGCGGGAAATCGGAACTAAAAACAGAAAGTGCTGGAAATACTCAGCAGGTCAGGCAGTATCTGTGGAGTGATTTAGAGTTAATATTTCAGGTCGATAGCCGTTCGTCAGAACTGGGGAAAAGTCAGGAATACAATTGTAAGGCATGCCGTGTTATTTTCCCTGTGTAATCTGAAGTGACGTAGAAACAGTAGATAGGAGCAGGAGGAGGCCATTTGGCCCTTCGAGCCTGCTCCCCCATTCATCACCATCATGGTTGATCATCCAACTCAATAGTCTAATCCTGCTTTCTCCCTATAACCTTCGATCCCATTCGCCCCCCCCCCCCAGTGCTATCTCCAGCTGCCTCTTGAATACATTCAATGTTTTGGCATCAACTGCTTCCTGTGGGAATGAATTCCACAGGTTCACCGGGTGAAGAAATGTCTCCTCATCTCCGTCCTAAATGGTCTACCCCGAATCCTCAGACTGTGACCCCCTGGTTCTGGACTCCCCCCACCCTCGGGAACATCCTCCCTGCATCTACCCTGTCTAGTCCTGTTAGAATTTTGAGTCTCTACGAGATCCCCCCCTCATTCATCTGAATTCCAGGGAAAACAGCCCTAAGCTAATCCATCTCTCCTCATACATCAGCCCCACCCTCCCCGGAATCAGCCTGGTAAACCTTCGCTGCACTCCCTCGAGGGCAAGAACATCCTTCCTCAGAAAAATAGGAATGAGGCTGGGGTTTGTAGTATTGGATTTATTATTGTCACGTGCATTAGTATACAGTGAAAAATATCGTTTCTTGCGTGCTATACAGACAAAGCATACCATTCATAGAGAAGGAAAGGAGAACGTGCAGAATGTAGTGTTACGGTCATAGCTAGGGTGTAGAGAAAGATCAACTTAGTGCGTGGTAGGTCCATTCAAAAGTCTAGTAAAGATCTTAGAAGATTTGTTGAACTAACTAACAATATACAACAAAATATCTGAACTATTACTTATTCTATATGTATACAGACTGGTCCTACTTGCTGAACTGCTAGACTGTGCTAGATTGGAGTTACTACCACACTGGTACTCACTGACATGATGTCTTTGAGATAAAATACTGCAGTTGCTGGAATCTAAACAAAAACAGGAAACAGCTGGAAAATTTCAGGAGGTCTGACAGCACCTGTGGCGGGAGAATAGAGCCAACGTTTCGAGTCTGGATGAGCTTTCATCAGAGCTAGATGACTTTGAAGTTTTATATTGGTGCAAAGCGGGCACCTCGTCTGCATTTGGTCTCCCCAGTGTAGAGTGTGGCTGGCCTTTATACCTGGAACAAGCAGGTGCTGGATAATCCAGCTCAGAGTATAAAAACAGATAGCAAAAGTTTCCACAAATCTATAGAAGGAGACAGAGTGGCTAAGGTAAATATTAGTCCTTTAGAGGATAGAAGGGGGATAAGACACGTCTCCTGGTCCTGATGGAATGTATCCCAGGGTGCTGAAAAAGATGGTGGGGGAAATAGCAAATGCTCTAGTGATAATTTACCAAAATTCGCTGGACGCTGGGCTGGTTTTTGCAGATTGGAAAACAACAAACGTGACACCACTGTTTTTAAAAAAAAGGAGGCAGACAAAAGGCGGGTAACTATAGGCCGGTTAGCTTAACTGCTGTAGTAGGGAAAATACTTGAATCTATCATCAAGGAAGGAATAGCGAGGCATCTGGACAGTAGTTGTCCCATTGGGAAGACGCAGTATGGGTTCATGAAGGGCAGGTCGTGTTTAACTAATTTGGTGGAATTCTTAGAGAACATTACATGTGCAGTGGACAATGGGGAACCTGTGGATGTGGTGTATCTGGATTTCCAGAAGGCATTTGACAAGGTGCCGCACCAAAGACTGCTCCATAAGATAAAGGTGCACTGTGTTGCAGGTAATGTATTAGCATGGATAGAGGATTGGTTAACTAACAGAAAGCAAAGAGTGGGGGTAAATGGGTGTTTCTCTGGTTGGTGATCAGTGAGTAGTGGTGTGCCTCAGGGATCAGTGTTGGAACCGCAATTGTTTATGATTTACATAGATGATTTGGAGTTGGGGACCAAGTGCAGTGTGTCAAAATTCACAGATGACACTAAGATGGGTGGCAGAGTGAAGTGTGCAGAGGATGCTGAAAGTCTGCAAAGGGATATAGATAGTCTAAGTGAGTGGGCGAGGGTCTGGCAGATGGAGTACAATGTTGGTAAGTGTGAGGTCATCCATTTTGATAGGAATAACAGCAAAATGGGCTATTATTTAAATGGTAAAAAAATGCAGCATGCTGCTGTGCAGAGGGACCTGGTTCACTAGGCTGATACCGGAGATGAGGGGGTTGGACTATGAAGAGAGACTAAATAGACTGGGTCTGTACTCGTTGGAGTTTAGAAGGCTGAGGGGGGATCTTATAGAGACGTATTAGAAAATGAAGGGGATGGATAGGGTAGAGGTAGAGAGATTCTTCCCTCTTAGAAAGGATAGCAGGACTAGAGGGCACAGCCTCAAGATAAGAGGGGGGCAGTTTAGATCGGAGTTGAGGAGGAACTTCTTCATTCAAAGGGTGGTGAATCTCTGGAATTCTCTGCCCGTTGAAGTGGTGGAGGCTGCCTCGCTGAATATATTTAAGTCACGGGTAGATAGGTTTCTGATAGACAGGGGAATTAAGGGTTATGGGGAGAAAGCGGGAAAGTGGAACTGATCCACTTCAGATCAGCCATGATCTTATTGAATGGCGGGGCAGGCTCGAAGGGCTAGATGGCCTACTCCTGCTCCTATTTCTTATGTTCTTATTATGTTCCTGTGTCCTTGTGCAAGATTCTCAAGGGATTGGTTTGCAGGTACAGCAGGTAATTAAGAAGGCAAATGGAATTTTGTCCTTCATTGCTAGAAGGATGGAGTTTAGAAACAGCGAGATTATGTTGCAGCTGGATAAGGTGCTGGTGAGGCCACACCTGGAGGACTGTGTACAGTTTTGGTCTCCTCACTTGAGAAAGGATATACTGGCACTGGAGGGGGTGCAGAGGAGATTCAGTAGGGTGATTCCAGAGTTGAGAAGGTTGGATTATGAGGAGAGACTGAGTAGACTAGGGCTATAATCGTTGGAATTCAGAAGAATGAGGGGAGATCTTATAGAAACATATCAGATTATGAAGGGAATGGATAAGATAGAAGCAGGGAAGTTGTTTCCACTGGCGGGTGAAACTGGAAGTAGGGGGCATAGCCTCAAAATAAGGGGGAGCAGATTTAGGACTGACTTGAGGAGGAACTTCTTCACACAAAGGGTTATGAATCTGTGGAATTCACTGCCCAGTGAAGCAGTTGAGGCTGCCTCTTTGAATGTTTTTAAGGCAAGGATAGATAAATTTTTGAACAGTAAAGGAATTAAGGGTTATGGTGAGCGGGCGGGTAAGTGGAGCTGAGTCCACAAAAAGATCAGCCATGATCTTATTGAATGGCGGGGCAGGCTCGAGGGGCCAGATGGCCGACTCCTGCTCCATTTCTTATGTTTCCGTGATACAAAGCCCTGATGGTGGTGCAACTGGGGTTACAGTCAGCCAATCTGGACACCACACCTTGAGGAAATCTCCGTTCACCTTGGGCTGAGTGCAATGTAGATTTATTAGCGATACCTGCATCTGACGGTGAAATTACGATTTCACAAACGAGCATTGCGATTTAGAAAGTTAAGGGGCAATTTGACAGAAACTTTTGAGATATTAAAGGGAGCAAATACGACAGATGGATCCAATTTCTGTCTTTTTTTTAAGGTTTTCTTCTTTTAGATGGATGAGATGGCACAAATACTACAATTGGTCTCTATAAATAAGACATTTTTGCTGCTTTATTAGAAATAAATCTCCCATACTTTGATTTCAAAATGAATATTTTGCCCATAACTATATGTGTACAGAGGGATATGGGCCAAATGTGGCCAATTGGGATTAGTGTAGAGGTTCTAAAACAAAAGGGTGGTATGGACAAGTTTGCCTATTTCCGTGCTGTAAATCTCTATGACTACTTGTGTTTGAACAAACTTGTCAAATCATAAAAAGAAATATAAAATTTACGGATATGGGACAAGTGCTGGAAACTGGGATGAGTGAGTTTTTCGGTGTCATTATTGTCAGCGACTCGATGGGCCGAAGGGCCTTTTCTGTGCTGTACGACTCCACGACAGAGCCAGGTTTTGTCTCTGTTTTTGACATTGGCCTGAAGGGGATGAGGCTGTTAGACTTCACAGCGACACCAGGGAGACGGCGCGAGGCATCAAAAGGAGCTCAGCTTATTCACGTGCCAGTCCCACAGAGGAAACTCTCCAGTTTGTTTGTAGATTTCCATTTCTGGGAACAGAAACTCTGTTGCGAAACCTCAAATGACGGCTAAAAGGACTGAGACGCTACCTTTGCTCCGCCGTGCGTCTCTATGATAAAGGTTAACACCGCCAAAAGCACCCAGTTCACCACATTGGATTCAATTAACTCTCCCGAGTAACATTTCAGATTCTGCTCTTTCGATTTGTTCTGGATTTGAACCTTTCGCACGGCGGGCAAGGTTGCTTCTGTTGACAAACAAAAAAATTGGGCTTTAAAGGTGAATCCATTGTTGAGTATTTGCAGATCCCCGTGTGCTACGTCCAAAAGTGATTGCCAACACCGCCAAGCACCCCCCCTCCCTTTCCCACCGACTCCATCTCCCCAACATTGATGCTCATCCCAAAACAGTCCAACAAGTCGGCATTTGCTGCATTTGAAGGAAGAGCGGCGGAAATGGGGCCATTTGCGAAAGACTTGCAAAGATGGGCTGAATGGCGCCCCCTGCTGCACTGGATGATTCCAAATAGCGTTTCACTGCGTTATTCCAAGTGGACGCTACAGAAAAGACGCCCCCGCGATTCTGGGGAATAAAGCCACAATTTGTATGGATATAGACAGGAAACCCAAGGCCCCCCCAACAGTGGAATGGATAATATTTTGACCTGTGGACCATCAGCGACAGGAGCTTGGATAAGTTTGTTACTGTAAGTAGGCTTACATTCACACTGCAATGGGGTTACAGTGAAAATCCCTTAGTCACCACAATCCGGCGCCTGTTCGGGTACACTGAGGGAGAATTTTGCACGGCCAATGCACCCAACCAGCATGTCCTTCCGACTGTGGGAGGAAACCGGAGATCCAGGAGGAAACCCACGCAGACACAGGGAGAAGGTGCAAACTCCGCACAGACGGTGACCCAAGCCGGGAATCGAACCCAGGTCCCCTGGCGTTGTGAGGCAGCACAGCGGCTTAGCACTGCTGCCCCACACGTGGGAATCACTGCTGATTTCCCCTGTTAAAATAAAAGTGGACATTCTTTGTCCAAGCATTCTTGGACAAAGAATGCTCCCAGCACCAAACTCGGGATTTGCTCCATTTTTGGTCCAGAGCTCTCCTTTTGGAGCGGGGAATGGAAATCCGGAGAAGTGAAGTAATCCAGGAGTGCGGGAAGGAGAAGTGAGAAGAATTGCGCTGGTAACTCCAGATGCCCTCCTGGAGATCTCGGGGATGACCAGGAGTGCAGAATGCTGAGTCTTTGAGGGCTCCAGGACTCAGAGGGGAGAGAACCCCAGGAACGGTTAAGGGGTGAAAAAGTAGCAAGTGAGACAGAGGTCCAAACTGTAGGCGCTGGAGAGGACAAAATAGGCACTGACCAACAGAAGAGGTGAGAAGAAACCATGTAGTCAAAGATCCACTTAAGATATCACAGGTAAGTGTTGATCGTTGTATTCTTTCCGTATGTGTGAACGAGAGTGTTTGCCCTCGGCACATTACTTTTAGCGAGTAACATTTTAATAAGGTGTACCTTTTGAGGAAAAGCAGCGCCCTGCTCCACGCGCACGTTTGATCAGAAATCTGATCAAAGTTTGACCTGCTCTATTTTGTCTCCACAGAATATGCAATGAATTGTCTGCTGAGCTCAGGATGCACCTGGTCACTCACTGGATCATCCAGAAAGTTTTTACATTTCTAGATTTTTTTTTTCCCCCCCTCCCCACCCCAGCCCGCAACCCCCCTCCCCCTCCCCCCCCCCCCCCCCCCCCAATCCGCCCACCGTCAGAGGAACGCAATGAGAATCGAGCCGCCTGCGGGACTGCGACGGAGAGGCACTGCTTTGTTTCTGACCAGCATGGTGACCCCAGATTAGCCAGACGGCTGCCCCCCCACACACACACCACCCCCCCACCCTAATCATATGACATATTTCCTTCCAACCAGTACCCAACCGTGTTACTTGGCCGTGCACCTTGGGTCACTGTGTAGCATTGGGTCATGGCTTGACCCAAGAGTTGACAAAATGCCCCCTTGCATTTTTATGATGTGTGTGTGTGTATGTGGGGGGGGGTGTTCGGAGACCCACACTGCGGCCTGACCACTCCGCGGTTGACTCTGTGCTCTGCACGGCGCTCTCTCGATGTAACCTCCCGGAGGATTCTGTCGTTGCGGGTGGAACCCTCTCTCTAGTGCCCTCCCAGATCTGGTATCTGAAACCTGGATCCCTTGAGCTCCAGACAGTTTGCTGTTCCCTCAAGATCACACTGAAGCTAACCGAGGGAGCAAGAGTGTTGAAGGATCACCTGTTACTGATAAGAACGCTTGCTTCAAGAGTTCATGGACACTGGACATTATGCTTCCAAGATTTTATTGAACGTTATTGGCCAAACTCATTTCCAGAATTGAATCAAGTGGCTCGGGAATGTTGAAACTCTTGTGCCCAAAGATTAATGTCTTTGGTTGTTTTTTTTTTAATTTCCACTCAATGTGCCTATCCTGCACATCTGTCGACTTGGTTGACACTTTTTTTTGGGACAAGACTTGCTTCCTTCTATCTGTTACGGTAGCCAGTCCCTCCCATGGTGGTACTGCTGTTTGGGGAGCTGAGGGTACAGGGAGAGGCAGAGTGGGGACTGTGACTTTGAACGTGTTCAATGTCCTCAAACATCCACTGTCTTGCTCATTCCCCCCTCTACAACTGTGGGTCAAATATCTCCTTTCCAATTCCAGTTAAGATCCTAACACCCCTGACCAGTTGAATTTCTGCAGGTGTAGAACTTTATCCAACTTTATCCCTGTGTATCCGTCCAAAACCTGGCTTTGTTCCCCAGAGTCAGTCTTCTCTATAGTGTCCATTTGGAATGAGGCAGTGAAGTACGATTTGGAATCATCCAGTGCAGCAGGGGCAGTGCCATTCAGCCCATCTTTGCAAGTCTTACCCAAATGGCCCCATTTCCGTCACTCTTCCTCCAAAGTGCAGTAAATCATTGGGTGACCTGCTTTGCCGCATCAGAGAGCGGCACAGAAAACATCACCTCCCCGTCCCTCTACACGGAAGGTATATTTTCCTGAGATTACAAGGATCCACCATGCTCAAGTTGAATAACAATGTGTGGAAGCGTAATTTTTTTTTTTAAATGCTTGTTGACTCAAGCAAAAGAACACAGGGGTGTTGTTCAGGGGTTGTTGTCTTCCCTCTTTGGAGGGGGGGGTGGTGAGTGGGTAGCAGAGTTATTGGACCAGTAATCCAAAGGCCTGGACAAATGAGGCAGCACAGTGGTTAGCATTGCTGCCTCACAGTGCTAGGGACCCGGGTTCGATTCCCAGCTTGGGTCACTATCTGTGTGGAGTTTGCATGTTCCCCCAGTATCTGCATGGGTTTCCTCCGGGTGCTCTGGTTTCCTCCCACAGTCCGAAAGACATGCTGGCTAGGTGCGTTGGCCGTGCTAAATTCTCCCTCAGTGTGGCGACTGGGGGATTTTCACAGTAACTTCATTGCAGTGTTAATGTAAGCCTATTTGTGATACTAATAAATAAACCTTAAATGATCCAGGGACTGAGTTCAAATCCCACCATGGACCGCTTGGGGGAAATTTAAATTCAATGAATTAAATAGATCAAGGATCGGAAAGGCTAGTCTTGATGCTGGGTGACCATGTAAGTGCCTCGGTTACCATGTGGTTTTGTTTAGAATCATAGAACCCTACAATGCAGAAAGAGGCCCTTCGGCCCATTGAGTCTACATCGAACACAATCCCACCCAGGCCCTACCCCCATATCCCTACATATTATACCCACTAATCCCTCTAACCTACACATTCCTGGACACTAAGGGGCAATTTCTTAGCATGACCAATCAACCTAACCCGCACATCTTTGGAGTGCGGGAGGAAACCGGAGCACCCGGAGGAAACCCACACAGACACGAGGAGAATGTGCAAACTCCACCCAGACAGTTTCCTTTTGTTCTCCATTCTTTGTACTCCTTTTAGCCAGGTGCTATTTATATTAAAGTTCGCTCATCTCCTTTAGGGAAGGAAAGCTTACCCTCTGTGCCCAGTCCGTGACTCCAGACCCACAGCAACTAACCGCCCTCTGAACTGGCCTTGAAGCCAGCTCATCCCCCCCACCCCACCCTGAGGGTAATTACGAACGGATAATAAACTCCCGCATCCTGTGAAAGTCGAGTAGCCGTCATCAGTCTATCCTTGGCACCAATTGGAATGTACAAGTGCATGTTGCCACAGCAACGCTCACTCCCTGCTCAACTATAACACATCACCAGCCACTTTCTTTTTTTCAAGTTGCCCTTGGTTGATGTTGGCGATATTCTATTAAAATATTACACTGCTGATCCCTAGTTATCTAATCAGAGTTGAGCCTTGTTTTCTGGGGTTGAACCACTCGCTGGGTTGTTTCCAGGCAGCAGCCAGTTAACTGTACGGTGTTGTATTCTGCGCCTGACAGGGTCCAGGAGAATTGTTTTCACCTGGTAACTGATCCCCTCCCCTCTGGTTCACAGTCTCTATAAGCTTTCCAAGGAGAGCTACTGCCTGCTTCCACTGCATGCACCTCCCTCCCTTACTGGTTTTGACCAGAACTCTCTGTAGTTTCCTGCTCTCTAGACCTCCTTCTCCAGGACTCCCTTGCCTCTTTCTCTTGCAGCCTAGAGGATTTTGAAACCAAGGTTGACGTTCCCCAACTCGCTCTTGCTCTCGCCTTCACTCACCCTCGCCCCCTGCCCTCACTCTCGCTCTCCTCGTTGGCTCAACTGCTCGGGGCAAAGCTCTTTGATTTAATTGCTCAACTTAAGAAAGATATACAAACACAGACATGCACACGGTGGCACAGTGGTTAGCACTGCTGCCTCACAGTGCCTGGAATCCGGGTTCAATTCCTGGCTTGGGCCACTGTATGGGCGGAGTCTGCACGTTCTCCTCATGTCTGCGTGGGTTTCCTCCAGGTGCTCCAGTTTCCTCCCACAGTCTGAAAGACGTGATGGTTAGAACATAGAACATTACAGCGCAGTACAGGCCCTTCGGCCCTCGATGTTGCGCCGACCAGTGGAACCAATCTAATGACCCTCTAACCTAAACTATTCCAATATTATCCATATGTCTATCCACTGACCATTTGAACGCCCTTAAAGTTGGCGAGTCCACAACTGCTGCAGGCAGGGCATTCCACGCCCTTACTACCCTCTGAGTAAAGAACCTACCTCTGACATCCGTCCTATAACTACCACCTCTTAGGTTGGGTGCATTGGCCATACTAAATTCTCCCTCAATGTACCTGAACAGGCATGTGACAACTAGTAACTTCATTGCAGTGTTAATATAAGCCTATTTGTGACACTATTAAATAAACTTTAAAAACAGTCACAGAGACTCACACACACACACACACACACACACACACAGATATAGTCACCAATAATGTCCTGTATTTTTCCAAAAGCAATTAATGTTAATTATTAATCAGCCAGGCGAAATGTGAGTTTACAGGGCTGACCTTTCTCCAGGCCTGACCAGAATCTGGAAACTCGTGCAGTAATTATATCTCTTGTTTTGCTGTCTCTGAAAGAGCTGGAGATCTACTGAATAATAGATGCTTGTGCGACCAGCCGCAGCTTTTCTTTTTTAACCTCGCTATTCTCCCCCTGCTCCCCACGCGGCACCCAAACAGCAATGTCACCATCGGGAGGGGAGCGAGCATTGAACTTGGCGTGGCGGCGCTCATGCTCTTCCCAATGCCTCCCCGGGACAGCGACTCGAGTCGGCCAGTCTTCCGGAGTTGGTCATTTCCAAGCAGGTTTTGTACTGGGCAGTGAAGGTCACGGCACTTCTGTTTTTTGGCTCCGGGTTTTTTTTTGCAGTGTTACCCCCCACGCAATGGTCATTGTTCTGCAACTCTTGAGTCTCTGCACTTGACATTGTATTAAAAAGAAACAAAATTCCGAGTGTTGCACAGTGTCTGTGGAATGCCAACTGGTGGAGGCATTGGTTAGATGTGCAGCCCTGGTTCCCACAGGAACGCTGCTGTGAGTGTGTTGGCCAGTTAGCTCATTTGTTACATAATTAGTATTGAGAGCCAGTCTGCCCCATCTCTTCATCTGGAATAATGTGCGTTAGACATTGAATTGTGTATGGCAAATGCGTGTTCAATTATTATTCTGTGTTTTCCATTTGGGACAGTATTTACGTGTAATGTATTGAATTTTTATAAACTTGTGTTGAATATTCATTGTCTCTGTCTTGCAGTGGGGTTCATCAGGTGGCTACCTCGTATCTCAGGTCAACAGAGACATTCTCTCAGCATTGTACTGAAGCAGGGCACACACCCCGCTGTACCTAGGTCCCCTTTACTTCCTTGTCTTAGAACAGGATAAGGGTCCCATAGTAGAGTGTCTTAATGTCTTAGAATCCCTACTGTGCAGAAGGCCTGCAAATCTGCAGCGACTCTCTGGTAAAGCATCTTATCCAGGCCTCATCCCGGTAACCCCACATATTTACCCTGGTAATTCCTCTAACCTACACATCTTGGGACACTAAGGGGAAATTTAGCATGGCCAATTCCCTCTCACAGTGCATGTCTATGAACTGTGAGAGGGAACCAGAGCACCCAAAGGAAACCCACGCAGATACGGAGAACATGTCTCCATAGGAGGTTACCCGAGGCTGGACTTGAACCCGGGTCCCTGGCAGTAGTGCTAACCACTGTGCCACATAAGAACATAAGAAATAGGAGCAGGAGTAGGCCAACTAGCCCTTCGAGCCTGCCCCGCCATTCAATAAGATCATGGCTGATCTGTCGTGGCTCAGTTCCACATTCCCGCCCTCTCCCCACAACCCTTAATCCCCTCGCTTATCAAAAACCCATCAACCCGCGTCTTAAAAATATTTAGCGAGGCAGCCTCCACCACTTCAACGGGCAGAGAATTCCAGAGATTCACCACCCTTTGAGTGAAGAAGTTCCTCCTCAACTCCATTCTAAACCGCCCCCCTTTATCTTGAGGCTGTGCCCCCTAGTCCTACTATCCTTTCTGAGCGGGAAGAGTCTCTCCACCTCTATCCTATCCATCCCATTCATCATCTTATACGTCTCAATGAGATCTCCCCTCATTCTTCTAAACTCCAACGAGTACAAGCCTAATTTATTCAGCCTCTCCTCATAGCTCAACCCCCTCAACTCCGGCATCAGCCTAGTAAACCTCCTCTGCACTCCCTCCAAGGCCAAAATATCCTTGCGTAAGTACGGCGCCCAAAACTGCACACAGTACTCCAGCTGCGGCCTCACCAATGCCCTATACAGCCGCAGCAAGACCTCCCTACTTTTACCCCAGTGGTGACGCTACTGGAATAACTCAGAAGGCTGGACTAATGAGCTTGGAACATGAGTTTAAATCCTGTTGTAACAGATGGGGAAATGAAACTTGATTAATTAAGTAAATCTGGAAGAGGTTATATAGAGAGGCCACACACAAACAGTGGTGAGAGGAACAAGCTGAATCTCTGGAATTCTCTGCCCGTTGAAGTGGTGGAGGCTGCCTCACTAAATATATTTAAGACGCGGGTCGATGGGTTTTTGGTAGGCGAGGGGATTAAGGGTTATGGGGAGAGGGCGGGAATGTGGAACTGAGCCACGACAGATCAGCCATGATCTTATTGAATGGCGGGGCAGGCTCGAAGGGCTGGATGGCCTACTCCTGCTCCTATTTCTTATGTTCTTATGTAAAGGCAGGTTCAATTTTGTCTTTTAAAAAAGCATTTAGACAGTTACATGGGTAAGAAGGGTATAGTGGGATATGGGCCAAACACGGGCAATTGGGACTAGCTCAGGGGGTTTAAAAAAAAGGGCAACATGGTCAGGTTGGGCTGAAGGGCCTGTTTCCATGCTGTAAATCTCTATGACTCTAAAAGCTGGTCTTGGTAACAGTGGCCATAAAACTCTGGGATTGCCATCAAAACCTCATCTGGTTGGTTGGGAAGGCCTGGCCTCTAGTTCCAAACCTGCAGGAATAGGATTGACTCTTAAGTGGTTAGCACTGCTGTTTCACAGTGCCAGGGACCCAAGTTCGATTCCTGGCTTGGGTCACTGTCTGTGTGGGGTATGGGTTTCCTCCCACAGTCCTGCATTGGCCGTGCTAAATTCTCCCTCACTGTACCCGAACAGGTGCCGGAGTGTGATGACTAAGGGATTTTTTACAGTAACTTCATTGCACTGTTAATGTAAGCCTACTTGTGACACTAATAAATATACTTTAAAACTGTTTAACCTTTCCTCATAAGACAATACCAGGGATCATCCTCGTGAACCTCACCTCAACTGCTTCCTGTGTGATGTCTGCTCTTAAATAAGGGGACCTCCTCATGAGGTAGATTGTCTTCTGAGGAAAGGTTGGCCTTGTGTCCGTTGGCGTTTGGAAGAGTAAGAGGCCACTTGGCTGAAACACTGACAATCCTGAGGGCTATTGACAGAGTGGATATGGAGAGAATGGCTCCTCTTGTGGGAAAATCTACAATTCGGGGGTCACTGATTGAAAATAAGGGGTCTTATTTAAGGCAGAGATGAGAATTTTTTTCTCTGAGAGTGACGACTTTCTGGAACTCTGTTCGCCAAAAGGCAGAGGAAGCAGAGATGGATAAATTCTTAGGGAGCAAGGGGGTGAAAGGTTATTGGGGGTAGGTGGGATGCAGATCAGAGGTTATGATCAGATCAGCCATGATATTAAATGGCAGAACAGGCTGAAAGGCCCACTCCTGCATCTTGATATATGCTCATATCTTTCTATTCCTATATCCATTGTAGAGCCCATTCATTCCTTTGAATAGATGAGGACAGCACCCATTACCATTTTTAAAATCAATTTCTTTTATTGAACAGAACTTAATTATATTATTGCAGAAGCGAAGAGAGAAAAAACAAGTGTGGAGACTGGCTGCTAAGCCAATCCCTGTACTGAACTGGAGAAACAAAAAACTGCCAGCTGAATGCATCGTTCCAAACTATATTTTAATTCTTATCTGGTTATTGTGTGGACTTTGTAGTCTGTCTCTGTCTGGAGAAAACTGGTTTTACAGCTGTAGTTATAAACTTGTTTTGCTTACTGTGTACTTGTCAGGAATGTGGTTAAATTTCAGCTAACCCAGCACGCTTTCTGAGTTTCAAAATGTAGTCGATTTAAAAATTAACGGAGTTAGTTAACCCCTTACAGTCTAGTATTTAAATGTAATTACACAGACAGGAATATTATAAAATGAAGTATTTGCACAGACTGAAACGAACAGGCCAAGCCTACACAGGATCCCTCATCCATCATATGTTCATCCACCTTCCTCTTCTCGTATTTGCGCTGCTCACCTCTCTCTGGCAGCAAGTTCACGTTCTCACCACTCTTTGTGAAGAGGTTTTTCCCGAATTTCCAGTTGGATTTATCAGTGACTATCCGAAGTGGAAACACCTTCTCTCTGTCAACCCTATCAAATCCTTTCATAATTTTTAAGGCCTCTGTTAGGTCCTCCCTTGGCGCTTGTTCAGGCTCTCCTGAGTGACCCCATTGTGCAGGTGAACAAACCCACCTTGCTTTATTACTGACAAAGAAGTTGGACCGAGGAAAGAGAGCAAAACCTTGCATTTCTATAGCACCTTTCGTGACTTCAAGGTGTCTCAAAGCACTTTGCAGCCAATGAAGTACTGTTTGCAGTGTTGTGGCCATGTAGCATCCAATTTGTGCACAGCAAGATCCCACAGCTACATGACGATAACCAGATGGCGTGCACTGCCTGGGACTGTAGTGGAGGCAGATTCCCTCGAGGCTTTCAAAAGGGAATTATCTGAAGAGGAGCACTTTGGGGGTGGGGGGAGCCAAGTGAATTGCTGTTGAAGAGCTAGCGTGGGCACAGCAGGCTGAATGGCCTCCTTCTGTGCTGTTACCATTCTGTGAATGGCATAGGGCTGAATGGCTTACTCCCACTTCTAATTTGTAGTGTTGGATTGAGGGATGGATATCAGTCAGGATCCACCTCCTCCATGGCCATCCTCAACACTGGTGCCCCACAAGGCTGTGTTCTCAGCCCCCTGTTATACTCCTTATACCCCTATAACTGTGTAGCCAAATTCCCCTCCAATTCGAATTTCAACTTTGCTGATGACACCACCGTGATGGGTCAGATCTCAAACAATGACGGGACAGAGTACAGGAATGAGATAGAGAATCTGGTGACAACAATAATCTCTCTCTCAACATCAGCAAAACAAAGGAGATTGTTATTGACTTCAGGAAGTGTAAAGGAGAACATGCCCCTGTCTACATCAATGGGGACAGAGTAGAAAGGGCCGAGAGCTTCAAGTTTTTAGGTATCCAGATCATCAACAACCTGTCCTGGTCCCCCATACCGACACTATAGTTAAGAAAGCCCCATCAACGCCTCTACTTTCTCAAAAGTCAATGGAAATTTGCATGTCCCCAAACAAGAAACAAAGCTTTTCACTGTATCCCGATACATGTGATAATAATACATCAAATTAAGGAATATTGGGTCAGTACACTGGAAAGAATTTCCCTGCTGACTCTCACAAGGAGCTCTTTCACTTCCAATCTAGCAGCACGCAAAAACACAACGCACCTCTGACAGTGCAGTACTCCCTCAGTGCTGCACTGGAGTCTCCGTGGAGATCAGCATCCATTTAATATTGACTCTTTTAAATTTTGGAGGAACTTGGTGGGGCACTGTGATCGATAAGATACAATTCTGAGCTACCGAGACGTGTTGGTTAGGGTGCATTGGCCGTGCTAAATTCTCCCTCAGTGTACCTGACCAGGCGCCAGAGTGTGGAGGCTAGGGGATTTTCGCAGTAACTTCATTGCAGTGTTAATGTAAGCCTACTTATGACACTAATAAATAAAAACCCTGCTGGAGCTGTAAGAGCAGCAAGTTGCTGAAGCAGTTAGAGTGTGTCGGTGATTATTGGGTTGGGAATAGGAATGTCATAGATCACAGCGCAGGACTGAGCGGAAATAATGGGCGCGATTCTCTGGCCTCCCCATGGTGTCTTTCTCGCAGTGGGAAGACACGCGCTGTTGGTCTTGATCTACTGGTCCCGTGCGGGATCCACTGGTCTCGAGACGAGGTTCACTGATCCTGAGGTGGGATTCACTGATCACGAGACAGGGGTCCAATGGTCCCAATGTGAGATCCACTGGTCTCAAGGCGATGGGATTCGCTGGTTGTGAGGTAAGATCCACTTGTCTTGAGGTGGGATCTACTGGTCCCATGATGGGATCAACTGCCCTGCTACTATCAATGGGATTTCCCATCTACTCCACCCCACGCTGGCTGGAAACCCATGACGCGGGTGTGCTGTCAGTGGGATCTTCTATGAGCAGCTGGAAAGTTCCGACCAATGTGTCCAATTCGTGGGTTAAGTAGATTGGCCATGGTAAATGTTTGAGGTCACAGGGATAGGGCCTGGGTAAGATACTCTTGTCAGAGAGTCGCTGCAGACTTGATGGGCTGAATGGCCTCTTCTGCGCTTTGGGGATTCTATGATCACAAGTTTAGAATAATTGGCAAAGGATCTCCAGGAGAAATGATTTCACACGGTAGATTTTGTGATCTGGAACTCATTACTTGAAAGGGGGAGGGTGAAAAGTATTGTTTCTTGCGCGCTATACCGTCAAAGCATACCATTCATAGAGAAGGAAAGGAGAGAGTGCAGAATGTAGTGTCACAGTCAGAGCTAGGGTGTAGAGAAAAATCAATTTAAGGCAAGGTAGGTCCATTCAAAAGTCTGACAGCAGCAGGGAAGAAGCTGTTCTTGAGTCGGTTGGTACGTGACCTCAGACTTTTGTATCTTTTTCCCAAAGGAAGAAGGTGGAAGAGAGAATGTCCGGGGTGCGAGGAGTCCTTAATTATTCTGGCTGCTTTTCCTGAGGCATCAGGAAGTGTAGGCACAGTCAGTGGATGCGAGGCTGGTTTGCGTGATGGATTGGGCTACATTCACAACCTTTTGCAGTTCCTTGCGGTCTTGGGCAGAGCAGGAGCCCATACCAAGCTGTGATACAACCAGAAAGAATGCTTTCTATGGAGCATCTGTAAAAGTTGGTGAGAGTCGTAGCTGACATGCCAAATTTCCTTAGTCTCCTGAGAAAGTAGAGGCGTTGGTGGGGCTTTCTTAGCTATAGTGTCGGCATGGGGGGACCAGGACAGGTTGTCTGAATGGGCCGAATGGCCATCACCGTGCTTGAAGAATCTTTGAATCTGTTGTATAATCTGAAGAGTTTTGACATAGACAATGGATGCGTGACGGACCGATGCCGGAATGTTCTATCCCGCCCTGGCGGGTATGGTGAACCACTCAAAAGGTCCATCGACGTCAAGACTGGAAAATTGCCCTGGCAGGAAGGACTGGGAAATTCCGGCTGTGAGGTTTTGACTGTAAAAGACAAGAACTAAAGACAGAAGTGAGATGTACTTTCAAATGAGAAATTAGGCAGGGAGTCTGAGACAGAATAACTTGTAATAAAAATACTGTGAAGTTTTACTTCAGCGAGGACGGACTTTGGAGGACGTGGAGGAAGGGTTTACCAGACTGATTCCCGGGATGTGAGGATTGTCCAATGAGAAGAGGTTGAATAGAATCGACCTACGTTCCCAAAGTTTAGATAAACGAGGGTTGATTTAATTGTAACTGGCAAAATCCTTCTGAAGTGTAGGCATGTTCTAATGTGGGAAAAGGGGGCAGCCAGTGTGTGCGCAGCAAGATCCCAGATACACCAATGTGATAGTGACCCGGCCATTCATTTTGGTGGCCCAGGTTGGGGGGTGAAAATTGGCCAGGACATGGAGGACCGGCATTCCTTTGGAATAGTGGACCCGTGGCATCTTCTCCATTCATCCAGGAGGGCAGATGTGGGTGTGTGGGTGTGGGTGTGGGGGTGGGGGTGGAGTTCTTGTTTGGAGGTCCACACCTTTGACAGTGCAGGTCTCCCTCGGTACTTGCAGCAGGAATATCAGCCTGGATTCGGGAGTGGGAGCTGATTCCATATTTGAGAAACATGAACAGTACGCACTCTTACCGGAGTGACATGAGGCTAGTTCACTCACCATTGGAGCCTTGTGTGTTCCAGTTCCGGACTTTAGAACTGGACTTGGGAGAGACAGTTGCGTAGTACTGATGTTACTGAACTCATAAACCAGAGGCTCGTGATAGTTCTCTGAGGACATTAGTTCAAATCTCACCACGGCAACTGATAGGAATTAACTTCTATTAATAAATCTAAATATAAAAATTAGTCTCTGAAACAGTGACCATAAAATGTCATTGATTGTTGTAAGAACCCATCACTTCAGAGAAGGAAATCTGCCATCCTTATCCGGTCTGGCCTCCAGATCGTGAATGTAGCCCAATCTATCACACAAACCAGCCTCCCATCCATTGACTCTGTCTACACTTCCCACTGCCTCGGGAAAAGCAGCCAGCATAATTAAGGACCCCACACACCCCGGACATTCTCTCTTCCACCTTCTTCCGTCAGGGAAAAAGATACAAAAGTGTGAAGTCACGTACCGACCAACTCAAGAACAGCTTCTTCCCTGCTGCTGTCAGACTTTTGAATGGACCTACCTCGCATTCAAGTTGATCTTTCTCTACACCCCAGCTATGACTGTAACGCTACGCTCGGCTCTCTCTCATTTTCTTCTCTATGAACGGCATGCTTTGGCTGAATAATGCGCAAGAAACAATCCTTTGCACTGTCAATATATGTGACAATAATAAACCAAATCAAATCAAATGTGAGTCCTGACCCACAGCAATGTGGTTGACTCTCAGCTGCCCTGTGAGATGGCCAAGCGAGACACTCAGTTCAGGAACAGTGCTGGCCTTGCCATTGATGCCCACACCTTCTGAAGGAATAAAGGGAAAAAAATCCTGTCTGTGGACAAAATGCAGCATCCCCACCACTTCCACATTTCCAGCAAGATGCACCTATTTTGTTCTAATGATTGGAGAATTTACCCAGCCGCATAACTAACGTTAACCGTGTTGAGTTTCAGAATATATAACTACCCTCGCTTTAAAAAATTGGTGGAGAACAAACTCTCATTTCTACCCCGCATCCAATCTGCACCCCCCCCCAACCCCGCACACCCTGGTCAGCAGGGCTGCCCTGCCACAGTGGTTAACACTGCGACCTCACAGCAGGTTCGATTCCCCAGCTTGGGTCAACTGCCAGTGTGGAGCCTGCACATTCTCCCCATGTCTGCGTGGGTTTCCTCCGGGTGCTCCGGTTTCCTCCCACAGTCGGAAAGACGTGCTGGTCAGGTGCATTGTCCACGCTCAATTCTTCCTCAGTGTACCCGAACAGGCGCCGGAGTGTGGCGACTAGGGGATTTTCACAGTAACTTCATTGCAGTGTTAATGTAAGCCTATTTGTGACACTAATAAAATTATCATCAAAATGACCGTATGTACATTTTCATCAGAGCAGCAATGCCCTGCTGTGGGTGAGCCCCAAATGAGGGGGCCCTGTTTGTAAAAGAAGGGTTCTCTTGTCAAAGGGTTTGTGCCACTTTGGAACATTGCCTCAGAAGGCAGTAATGTTTCCCAGACCATAATTTGATTTGATTTGATTTATTATTGTCACGTGTATTAAAATACAATGATAAGTATTGTTTCTTGCGCTCTACACAGACAAAACTTACCATTCATAAAGAAGGAAACAAAAGAACATAAGAAATAGGAGCAGGAGGAGGCCATCTAGCCCTTTGAGCCTGCCCCGCCATTCAATAAGATCATGGCTGATCTGAAGTGGCTCAGTTCCACTTTCCCGCTTTCTCCCCATAACCCTTAATTCCCCTGTCTATCAGAAACCTATCTACCCGTGACTTAAATATATTCAGCGAGGTAGCCTCCACCACTTCAACGGGCAGAGAATTCCAGAGATTCACCACTCTCTGAGTGGTGAAACGAGAGAGTGCAGAATGTGGTGTTACAGTCATAGCTAGGGTGTAGAGAAAGATCAACTTAATGTAGGTAGGTCCATTCAAAAGTCTGACAGCAGCAGGGAAGAAGCTGCTCTTGAATGGGTTGTTGGTACGTGATCTCAGACTTTTGTATCTTTTTCCCGAAGGAAGAAGGTGGAAGAGAGAATGTCCGGGGTGTGTGGAGTCCTTAATTATGCCGGCTGCTTTGCCGAGGCAGCGGGAAGTGTAGACAGAGTCAGTGGATGGGAGGCTGGTTTGTCTGATGGATTGGGCTACATTCATGGCTGTTTGTAGTTCCTTGCGGTCTTGGGCAGAGCAGGAGCCCACACCAAGCTGTGATACAACCAGAAAGAATGCTTTCAATGGTGCACCTGTAAAAATTGATGAGAGTCGTAGCTGACATGCCATCATGGCCAATTCATGTCCAGCACATCCTTCCTTAGACAGTGGGCACAAACTTGCTTGCAATATTCTAAATGTGGCCTCACCAGAGCCTTGTACAGCCTTTTGTATTCTAGTCCTCATGAAATGAATGCTAACATACACGCGGTGGGTCGTGCGAGGGCTGCTCTTGCTTCACTTCGTTAGTGTGTGCTTAAACTGGACCAGATGCTGGGCAACACGACAGCTCAGTGACTATCACTGTTTGCTGTGCAGATACATGGATTTGGGTCGGTGTCTGTGGGAGTTTGCACATTCTCCCCGTGCTTGCGTGGGTTTTCTCCGGGTGCTCCGGTCTCCTCCCACACCCCAAAAACGTGCTCTTAGGCTGATTGGTGTAACAAATTGTCCCTAAATTAGTCTTCCCTCAATCTTCCCCAATAGGCGTAGACAAAGGTCACGGGTAGAGGAGGGAACTCACAATGTTAAAATGGCGGCACGGGCTCGTTGGGCCGAAGGGCCTGTGTCCCGTGCTGTGTTGTTCTTTGTGAAATGAATGCTAATATTACATTTGCTTTCCTAACTAATTGCAAGTTAACCTGCAATGTTCTTTTTCGAATGACTGTAGATTTATTGTTTATTTTTGATACCCCTATTGACACTATTGACTAACCGAGTCTCTCTCCTTCCTCTCCAGGGGCAGTATGGAAATTATCAGCAGTGATTCAGTGGGTTATTCTTCAACCGCCTGACCTTCTGGTCGTGTTTTATCCTTGGCACTCTGAACATCCAGCTGCGATTAGAAGTCCATCAAGTTTCATCTCAACACGTTTCAACATCTCGAGTGCCACCACTGCCCAGCCCACGTTCAAAGTCCCGGGCGTTAGGGTGCTGGGATTAACAAGTTGCGGCTAATTGCAGAGAGTGGCTGCTTGTGAGATCGACCTCCCTCCCCCAACTCCCAACGGGGCAAACCCTCCACCCAACTCCTGAGCAGACAGGCCAACATTATTGCCAGTTGAGAAAGCTGGCCAAGTTTGATTTTGGACGCTGGTTTCGGTCAATGGGGAAGTGCAGTGAATGTTGGTTAGCGCACTGCGAGGACTAGGTGGGGAGTTCTTCAAAAACTTCCACTATTTTGTTTCCAAAAACCAAGCGTATTACTCATTCTGTAAAATAACGACGTTGTGTTTTCTTTGGTCTCACTGAGTTATTTAAATTAAAAATAATTAACATTTTTTGTGAGTTTTTTTAAGTGGATTTATTCTTTAATGGAGTGATATTTTGGGTTTTCAGTCAGGCGGATGGCACAGTGGTTAGCACTGCTGCCTCACAGCGCCAGGGACCCGGGTTCGATTCCCGACTTGGGTCGCTGTCTGTGTGGAGTCTGCACATTCTCCCTGTGTCTGCGTGGGTTTCCTCCGGGTGCTCCGGTTCCCTCCCACAGTCCACAGATGTGCAGGTTAGATGGATTGGCCATGCTAAATTGTCCCTTAGTGTCGGGGAGACTAGCTAGGGTAAATGTATGGAGTTACGGGGATAGGGCCTGGGTGGGATTGTGTTCGGTGCAGACTCGATGGGTCAAATGGCCTCCTTCTGCACTGTAGGATTCTTTGATTCTACAAGCTCGGGGCGAAAAAAGATCAGAAGGGAGAATGAAACTCGGTTAATGTGAATAAGGTGTGGATGACACTGGTTAAAATCTGCTCCAAACTAAGCCTTTGAGTAATTCCCTCACAGAAGGAGGTTTACAGGATAAATTTACAAGGACCGTTCATTGTTGTTGTACAAACATGTTTTAGGCTACAGTAAAATGACGCCGGTTTTGTATAGTGAGTATTGAATGGCAGACTAGAGGAATTTGTTAAGCTTCTGACTCTTCACACGAGTGATCTATTATTTTTGACCGGAGCTGATTTTTATTCATTTCCACCCCCCCCACTTCAAACCCAACCCTTCGGATTTTAAGAAGTGTGTTGGAGGGAGGGTGGGTGCGTTTGCTTAACCTGAGCGCAAAAACAGAACACAAACAGTATTATTAGCCATCATTCTAGTCGACCATCCGTAAGCACTGTGGCAGCCTCCTCTACTATGTATTTCATTGCTATTTAAATCTGTACATCACTGGATTGTAACTAAAAGCAAATAAATTATTGTGATTTCGCAAAGCTGCGCTGTGTCAGCCCCAGACGTATCCGCACAAGAATTCTCACAAAGCAAAGCTTGAACCGAGTCAAGGAACCTTGGGTTTTGCTGGTACTAATCATACAAAGAACTGCACAGGAACAGGCCCTTCGGCCCACTAAGTCTACACTAATCACATAATCCTATCTAGACCAAACACCCGTATCCCTCTATTCCTCACCTGTTCATATGCCTAGCTAGATTAGTTTTAAATCTGGCTAATGTATCTGCCTCAACCACCTCAACTGACAGTGCATTCCAGGCTCCCACCACCCTCTGTGTAAAAAAAACTTCCCCCGCACATCTCCACTGAACCTTTCCCCCCTTATCTTGAACTTGTTCCCCCCTCGTAATTGTCATTTCAAGATTCTTCCATAAGTGAGAACATCCTTGCCACATCCTCCCTGTCAATACTTCTCAGGATCGTGAAGGTTTGGATCAGATCGCCTCTTACTCTTCTAAACTCCAATTTACACAAATCTAACCTCGGGAGACAACCCACCCATTCCTGGTATTAGTTTTATAAACTGTCTCTGAACTGCTTCAGATGTGATCTCACCAGTGCACGGTAAAACAAAGCTTAACCTCACTGCCTTTAAATTCAATTTCCCTCACAATAATCTGTACCATTCTATTCGCTTTCCTAATTATTGTATCTGCTGTATCTGCACAATGTGATTCATGCACTAGGACACCCAGATCCCTCTGAATCTCAGAGCTCTGCAATCTCTCACCGTTTAGATAATAAGTTTCTTTTTTATTCTTCCTGCCAAAATGGACAATTGCAAATTTTCCCATAATAGTTGACACTTCTACCCTGGGAAATAGACTCTCTGTCTATCCATTCTATCCAAGCCTCTCATAATTTTGTAAACTTCTTTCTGGTTGTCCCTCAGCCTCCAACATTCAAGTGAAAACAAACCAAGTTGTCCAATCTCTCCTCATGGCTAATACTCTTCCAAACCAGGCAACATCCGGGTAAACCTTTCCTGTACCCTCTCCAAAGCTCCAGGTCTATCTGGTAGTATGGTGACCAGAACTGTATTCCAAATATGGTCTAACTAAAATTTTATACAGTTGCAACATGATTTACTTATTTCTCTACTGTATGCCCAGACCGATGGAGACAAGCATGCCATACGCCAACTCAACTTTAAAAATATTCAATGAGTCAGCCTCCTCCGCATCCTGGTAAGAGAATGCTGCAGATTGAAGAACTCCTACTTGAGAGAAAATAAATCTTCTCAAAACTGTGGCCCCTAGTTTTAGTCTCTCTAATGAGGAGAGACATCTTCTCTGCATTGCCCTCACAACTCTCCTATGTTTCAATCAATCGCCTCTCATTCTTCTAAACTCCAATGGATACAGACCCAACCTTGCCCACCCTTTCCTCATAAGGTAACCTTTTCATTCCAGACATAACTATGTTTTAGAACCATACCATAGAAAATTACAGCTCAGAAACAGGCCTTTTGGCCCTGCTTGTCTGTGCCAAACCATTTTTTGCCTAGCCCCACTGACCTGCACTTGGACCATATCCCTCCAAACCCCTCTCATCCATGAACCCGTCCAAGCTTTTCTTAAATGTTAAAATGTTTTGCTGAACAGCTTCCCATGAAATTTTTTTAGAATTCATCTGTGGGACGTGGGTGTCATGGTCCAGGTCAGCACTTATTGCCTGTCCCTAATTGCCCCTTGAGAAGGTGACACTGAGACGCTGCCTTGACCCACTCCAGTCCACTTCCGCTTACAATACGCAAGGTCAGAGGCTGAGAGTCCTGTAGCGAGTAACTCACCTCCTGACCAGCCAGAGCCCACCCACCATCTACAAGGCACAAGTCAGGAGTGTGATGGAGTATTTCCCACTTGCCTGGATGGGTGCAGCTCCAACAACACTCAAGAAGCTCAACACCATCCAGGACAGAGCAGCTGGAATATAACACTTGGAATATAGTGTTCAATTCTGGTCGCCACACTACCAGAAGGATGTGGAGGCTTTGGGGAAGGTACAGAAAAGATTTACCAGGATGTTGTCTGGTATGGAGAAGTTGGAGGAACTTGATTTGTTCTCACTGGGGTGACAGAGGTTGAGGGGGGGGTGATCCGATAGAAGTCTACAAGATTATGAGTGGATAGTCAGAAGCTTTTTCCCAGGGTGGAAGGGTCAGCTACTCGGGGGCATAGGTTAAGGTGCGAGGGGCAAGGGTAAAAGGAGATGTATGAGGCAAGAGGGTGATGGGTGCCTGGAGCTCGTTGCCGGGGGAGGTGGTGGAAGCAGATACGGTAGTGAGTTTTAAGGGGCAACTTGACAAATCCAAGAATAGGATGGGAATAGAGGGATACGGTCCCCGGAAGGGTAGGGGGTTTTAGTGCAGTCGGGCAGCATGGTGGGTGCAGGCTTGGAGGGCCGAAGGGCCTGTTCCTGTGCTGTAATTTTCTTTGTCCTTTAACTGGTACCACATCGAACATTAGACTGTAACTTGCTCGGAGTGGCAGTGAGTGATGTTGGATTGTCAGTCTGTGCCCAATTACCTTTGTAGGTTTTTTTCTGAGTCTGTCTCACCCGATCTGACCTTCCGACTCAGGTCGGATACGATCCAGGCGGTGCAGCATTCCTCGGGGCCCGGAGTCAAATTCCAGCTCCGTCTGACGGAAGGAGAATGCGCTCCTTTGTTCAGCACCGGCTGCTGTAAGCCTGGGGAATCGCAGGCGCCACTGAAATGGACAGGCCAGGGATCGGGTGATGGGGGGGATCGGGTGATGGGGGGGATCGGGTGATGGGGGGCATCGGGTGGTGGGGGGCATCGGGTGGTGGTTGGTGTTGGAGGCTGGAGGAGGGATCGGAGGGAGGGGGGGTGGGATCGAGGTCAGATCTGTTGGGGGGGGTTTGGTGGAGTGGCTGAACCTTGAGGGTGGTGGTGGATGTTGGAGGTCGGATGGGGGGGATCAGGTGGTGTTGGCTCAGTGATGGACTGTGGGAAGCGGGGAGGGGGCGAAGACAGGAGTCCCATACAGGGGAGGGGGCGATCTCTATGGGGGGGATTTTTCCTTTGTTCCATTTGTGAGCCATGGGCGCCGCTGGCTGGGCAGCATTTATTGCCCATCACTAGTTGCCTTAGAGGGCAGCTGCTGTGGCTCTGGAGTCACATGTAGGCCAGACCAGCTACAGGTGGCAGATTTCCTTCCCTAAAGGATATTGTTGAACCAGGTGGGTTCTTCCGACAATCGGCAATGGTTTGATGGTCATCAGTAGATTCCTAATTCTTATTGAATGCAAATTCCATCATCTGCCATGGCGGGGATTTGAACCCAGGTCCCCAGAGCACGAGCTGAGTTTCTGGGTTTAATAGTCTAGTGATAATCCCATTAGGCCATCATCCCCCCAGCCCTCCCCGCCCCCACCCCCTTTCTCCCAGGGGAGGATTGAGGGGGAATCCTTTGTGGGGTTTTGTCTGGGTCTTTACAATGGACATCTAGAAGTTAGAATTTCTCTAACCTTTTCTGAGTAATCCCTGATTCAATGCTTCAATATTTTATACCCACACTATTCCCATAATTCTTTACATTATTATTAATGAGAAATCTATCAATCTCTGCTTTAAGTATACTCAGTGAGTGAGCTTCGACTGAGCCCAGTGGGGTAGAGAATTCCAAACATTCACATCCCTCTGTGTGAGAAATTCCTCCTCATCTCAGTCCCAATAAGGGATTCTGGAGAAACTACCCAGGGGAAAGATGAGAAGGTGGGGTGGACTACCACAGGGAGAGGGCTGGAGGAGGATAGAGATGTGTTTTAAATTTGGATAAGGTGACGGGATGAAGAGGATGTCTGATAGAATGAGATGAAAGGGGTTGGGAGGAGGCTGGTGTGGAGTATGAACACTAGCAGGGGGCCGAATGGCCTGTTTCTGCGCTGTAAATTATTTGTAATTCAAGGTTAATAGAGGTAATATTGTTGCACAGCATTCTCCCTCACTGGATCGCGACACTTTCTTCTCGCAGTTATTTAATTCTGACCACAAGGTGGCAATAGCTGCTGCCAATAATCTAGCAATACTGCACACATCGCCCTCTGTAACGTTCTGCTGTAGCTTATCGTGATGTAGTGAGAAACTGCTACTTGTAGCAGGGAGCTCTGGGACTCAAACTCTCAGCCAGTAGCTGAGATTCAGCTGAAGCTGTAACTAAAGCCTTTACTGCCACCAATAATACATGATGTGGTGATGTCGGCGTTGGCCTGGGGTAAACACAGTAAGAAGTCTGACAACAGCAGGTTAAAGTCCAACCGATGTATTTGATAGCAAACCCACAAGCTTTTGGGGTTTGCCCCTTCGTCAGGCGAGTGGAGAGTTCTCTCCATTCACCCTCCATTCACCTGACGAAGGGGCAAACCCCGAAACTTGTGGGTTTACTATCAAATAAATTGGTTGGACTTTAACCTGGTGTCGTGAGACTTCTTACCAATAATGCAGACAGTGTGGAGATGCCAGCGTTGGATTGGGGTAAACACAGTAAGGGACCCAGTACCAATAATGCAGACAGTGTTAAGAAGGTGTGCTCTTAAGTTCTGCAGCGTTTAGTTTTGTTTTTTCTGTTCCCTTGTTGGCCAGTAGATGGTATAGCTAAACCAGGATACAACACTGGTATCTACCCACTGGCAAATTGCCCAGATATGCCTGTAATAAGAAGCAGGACAAATCCAACCTGCCCAATTAGCCCCCCATCAGTCTACTCTCCACCATCACTAAAGTGATGAAAGGGATCATTAACAGTTTAAGTTTAAAGTTTATTTATTAGTGTCACATGTAGGCTTACACTAACACTGCAATGAAGTTACTGTGAAGGTCCCCTAGTCGCCACATTCCGGCGCCTGTTCGGGTACACTGAGGGAGAATTTAGCATGGCCAATTCACCCTAACCAGCACATCTTCTGGACTGTGGAAGGAAACCGGAGCACCCGGAGGAAACCCGAGCAGACACGGGGAGAATGTACAAACTCCACACGGACAGTGACCCAAGCCAGGAATCGAACCCGGGTCCCTGGCGCTGTGAGGCAGCAGTGCTAACCATTGGGCCACCGTGCCACCCCAGTGCTATCAGGCAGAACTTACTCAGGAATAACTTGCTCATGGATGCTCAGCTCCGTACTCCATTACCACCTCAGTCCAAAGAATGCTCAGAAAAGCTGAACTCCAGAGGTGAGGTGAGAGTGACTGCCCTCGAGGCTGAATATGACCGGGTGACTTCAACTGAGTCAATTTTGAATCCACTTTATCAGATTACCCTGTATCCCGTGTGAATTTACCCTCTTTACAAGCCTCCCATGTGTGGGACCTTCTCAAAGGCTTTGCTAAAATCCATATAAATTCCATCAACTGCAGTACCCTCGTCTACACACCTGGTCACCTCCTCAAAAAATTCAATTAAATTTGTTAGACATGACCTCGCTCTGATGAAGCCATGCTGACTATCCCTGATCAAGCTTTGTCTCTCCAAGTGGAGAAAGATTCTCTCCTTCAGAATTTTCTCCACTAATTTCCCTACCATTGATGTGAGACTCACTGGTCTGTAGTTCCCTGGTTTCTCTCTACAACCCTTCTTAAATAGCGGAAACACGTTAACTGTTCTCCAGTCGTCTGGCACCTCCTCCATGGCCAGAGTGGAATTGAAAATTTGGGTCAGAGCCTTTGCAATCTCCTCCCTTACCTCCCACAGCAACCTAGGGCACAGTTCATCTGGACCTGGAGATATGACTTCCTTTAAAGCTGCCTCCAATACCTTGTCACTCCTTATGTCAATTTGCTCGAGAATCTCACAAGCTCCCTCCCTGAGTCTCATAGTATTCATTCAACACTCTAACAGTGGCCTCTGGCTCCACCCACAGATTTCCCTCTTGGCCCCTAATGGGGCCTACTCTTTCCCTGGTTATCCTCTGCCCAAGTATATCTTGGGATTTTGTCTCATAGAACATAGAACATTACAGCACAGTACAGGTCCTTCAGCCCTCAATGTTGCGCCGACCTATGAAACCAATCTAAAGCCCATCTAACCTACACTATTCCAATATCATCCATATGTTTATCCAATGAGCATTTGAATGCCCTTAATGTTGGCAAATCCACTACTGCTGCAGGCAGGGCATTCCACACTCTTCCTACTCTCTGAGTAAAGAACCTATCTCTGACATCCGTCCTATTTCTATCACCCCTCAATTTAAAGCTATGTCCCCTCGTGCTAGCCATCTCCATCCGAGGAAAAAGGCTCTCACTGTCCACCTTATCTGATCATCTTGTATGCCTCCATTTAAGCCACCTCTTAACCTTCTTCTCTCTAACGAAAACAGCCTCAAGTCCCTCAGCCTTTCCTCATAAGACCTTCCCACCATACCAGGCAACATCCTGGTAAACCTCCTCTGCACCCTTTCCAATGCCTCCACATCTTTCTTATAATGCGGCGACCAGAACTGTACGCAATACTCCAAGTGCGGCTGCACCAGAGTTTTGTACAGTTGTAACATGACCTCAAGGCTCTGAAATTCAATCCCTCTACCAATAAAAGCTAACACACCGTACGCCTTCTTAACAACCTTATCAACCTGGGTGCCAATTTTCAGGGATCTATGCACATGTACGCCAAGATCTCTCTGCTCATTGACACTACCAAGAGTCCTTCCATTAGCCCTATATTCT
The DNA here is from genome assembly GCF_965287045.1 of Carcharhinus amblyrhynchos. Lineage (NCBI taxonomy): Eukaryota > Metazoa > Chordata > Chondrichthyes > Carcharhiniformes > Carcharhinidae > Carcharhinus > Carcharhinus amblyrhynchos. Next base: position 123,535,675 of record NC_137331.1, read on the forward strand.
GTACTCCTGTTACTCTTTCCAAAGTGAATCACCTCACACTTTTCCGTATTAAACTCCATCTGCCACCTCTCGGCCCAGCTCTGCAGCTTATCTATGTCCCTCTGCAAACTGTAACATCCATCCTCACTGTCTACAACTCCTCCAACTTTGGTGTCGTCAGCAAATTTACTAACCCATCCTTCTACACCCTCATCTAGGTCATTTATAAAAATGACAAACAGCAGTGGCCCCAAAACAGATCCCTGAGGAACACCACTTGTAACTGAACTCCAGGTTGAATATTTCCCATCAACCCCCGCCCTCTGTCTTCTATCAGCTAGCCAATTCCTGATCCAAACTGCTAAATCACCCTCAATCTCATGCCTCCGTATCTTCTGCAACAGCTTACCATGGGGAACCTTATCAAACGCTTAACTGAAATCCATCAATTTCTTTACCCTCATCCACCTCTTTGGTCACCTTCTCAAAGAACTTCTCCAGAAAGTCTCCTTTTACCAGCCAGGGCTTTCTCTCCCAGGGACATACTCTCCCTCTGCATGAATCCCCAGTGTCTGACTCCCCCAGTGACAAACACACCAGTGACAGTCATCCCCAAAGTGACAGAATACCCCTCTGAAAGACTTTCCCAGTGTTGGATTCCCCCTGTGACAGAGTCCCCCTCAGTGGGATGGTAGTCCGGTCTTGTTTGGGTTTAGTTTGGTTAAGGGTGTAATCAGTTTGTTAGTTGGTGGTCAGGGTTTTCGGAGGCTGATTGTGGAGTCAGGTGGTCAGTGTTTGGGTTAGGAGGGGGTGGGGAGGGTGGTCAGTCTTATCATTACCCAGAATAAACTAGATTTGAATCTCTCCAACATTTCCTGGGTAACTACTGAGGTGAGTCCAGTAGAATTGTCCCAAGCCTTTGACTCTATCTTAAGGGCTGGACAGATTTGCAGAGGGTCCGGGAAGAGAGGAAAATCCCATCAGAAGATCCTGGGAAAGTCCCATGTTAGTCCATGCTCCAGAATTTCCACACGGACTTCTGACTTCTAACCTCAATTGTCGGACTGGTCTCTGAAGATCCAGAGAACAGAATATTTGGTCTAATATTTATCTCTTTGCTATAATAAGATCTGCTGACTATTCCAAAGCCCCAAATGGATTCCCAAATGGGGCAGCACAGTGACACAGTGGTTATCACGGCTGCCTCACAGCTCCAGGGACCCAGGTTCAATTCCCAGCTTGGGTCACTGTCTGTGTGGAGTCTGCACGTTCTCCCCGTGTCTGCGTGGGTTTCCTCCATGTGCTCCGGTTTCCTCCCACAGTCCGAAAGACGTGCCTTTTAGGTGCACTGGCCATGCTAAATTCTCCCTCAGTGTACCCGAACAGGAGCGTGGCAACTAGGGGATTTTCACAGTAACTTCATTGCAGTGTTAATGTGAGCCTACTTGTGACACTAATAAATAAACTTTAAACAAATGGATTCCCGAATGGATTTGTGCGCTGTGTAGGAATTGCCTCCGCAAATAGGCTGCCAATGTACCTCAAACAGAATAGTTTTTCTCTGTGAGTTATGAATGGATTTACATGTGGAGACAAAATCCATAAAAAACAAACATAAAACGTTTTTTTTACCATATGTTTATTTGAAAAGATATAGATATTACATTTTCTGCTTTAATGACAAGGGTTTTTAGTTTATTTGATAAATATTTAGTATTTAAACCCTGAAGTAGATTTTCCTTCTTTAACTAGGCACAATACATTAAGATGACAGTACAAATTGTGAGATAAATTGCATTATTTATGGAACTGGGTTTAAAGTACATTTTCCACTAAAGCTTACAAAGTATATTGATTATCATTGTTGTGCTGTGCAGACTCCAGCTTTTATCCTGCAGCAAGCAGTATAATTGCGTTAAAAATTAAATTCTTTGCGTTTCTAGGTTGAGTGATCCCAGCAACACACTCGGACCAGACCAAAGCTCTGACGGTGTGCCACATCCAGCCATCGATGGGGTATAGTTGAACAACAGGAGGAGAATTCTCCATAAATACTCCCATCCCCAGTGATGGGGGAGCTGTTCAGTTCGATGGGCTGAGTGGATGGTCCACCCCGACCTCCTCCTGAGGTCGCCAGCATCACAGAAGCCGGTTTTCAGCCAATCCCATTCGTAAGACCATAAGATATAGGAGCTGAAGTAGGCCATTTGGCCCATTGTGTCTTCTCCACCATTCAATGAGATCATTGCTGGACCAAGTTGGATAGACTGGGACTTCTTCTCCTGGAGCGTAGAAGCCTTACGGGTGATCTTATAGAGGTCTACAAAATAATGAGGGGCACAGATCAGCTCGATAGTCAATATCTTTTCCCAAAGGTAGGGGAGTCTAAAACTAGAGGGCAGAGGATTAAGGTGAGAGGGGAGAGATACAAAAGGGCCCAGAGGGGCAATTTTTTCACACAGAGGGTGGTGAGTGTCTGGAACAAGCTGTCAGAGGCAGTAGTAGAGGCGGGTACAATTCTGTCTTTGAAAAAGCATTTAGACAGTTACACGGGTAAGATGGGTATAGAGGGATATGGGCCAAATGTGGGCAATTGGGATTAGCTTAGTGGTTAATAAAATGGGCAGCATGAACAAGTTGGGCCGAAGGGCCTGTTTCCATGCTGTAAACCTCTGTGACTCTATGACTCTATGAAGAGAGGTGGCTGAAGGCTTGCGTGGGACATGAGTATAGTAAAGTTAAAGTTTATTTATTAGTCACAAGAAAGGCTTACATTAACACTGCAAAGAAGCTACTGTGAAATTCCATGAGTCGCCACAGTCTGGTGCCTGTTCGGGTCAATGCATCCAACCAGCCCGTCTTTCAGACTGCGGGAGGAAACCGGAGCACCGGGAGGAAACCCACGCAGACATGGGGAGAACGTGCAGTCTCCACACAGACAGTGTCCCAAGCCGGGAATCGAACCCGGGTCCCTGGCCCTGTGGGGCAGCAGTGCTAACCACTGTGCCAGCGTGCCACCCCATGGACGCCCCCTGTCCCCATGCCACCCCCTGTCCCCATGGGTAGCGTGGGCTAGTTGGGCCGAGTGGCCTTCTGCAGTGCCGTATAGTTCTATGCAATTATTGCCTCCCTCTTGTTATCCTTAAGGAGATAGTCGGCCTCCTTAAACTGCTCCAGTCCATATGGTGCTCCCACAGGGTGCAGAATGGATGAGCCAAGCTGTAAGTGTGCCTTTAAAAATAACAAATGGTCTCTCTCTGTGTTTCGCGAGCCGCTTTCAGGCAGTGAGCACAGCTGGACTGCTATCCCACCGAGGGCCAGACTTGACAGCGGAGAGATGTCTCATTAGCATCCTGCGCATGGAGCACTGCAAACAGCCACTGACACTATCCTGGCTCGCACCGTCCACCAGTGGAGAACGCAGCCTTGTTGGGGTAAACCTAGCGAAGCTCCGCTCCATCCCCCAAACCGCACACCCGCCCCCCCCCCCCCCCAGCTTTGCCAAGCTCCAGCCTTACTCTACAACTGCTGCAAAGGGGGAAGTGTTACACGCTCGCCAGCCTTGCCAAGTCCCCATTACTGAACAGGTGAGGAAAATGCATTCCTGCTGGCACCAGCACTGCTTCCAGTTAGTGGCAGGAAGAGAATCCAGGCCAGACTACGACTAGATACCTCAGCAAAGGATTCTTCACGTTTGAAAAACTGATGAAGAGACTCAGCAGGTCAGGCAGCAACTGTGGAGAGAAACGGGGTTCACGTTTCAGGTCAACAAGGAGTTTAAATAAATAACCAGGCTCCTGCGGGTTTCCTTAACTTCTCGAACCCCTTCCAGATCCCCTTCCACATGGAAGGACAACAGCAGCAGATACCTGCAAACACCGCCAGCTGCAGGTTCTCTTCCAAGCCTCTCACCAGCCTGACTTGGAAATATATCACCGTTCCTTCACCGTCACCGGGTCGAAATCCTGGAACTCCCTCCCTAACAGCACTGTGGGTGCACCTACACCTTGAGAACAGCAGCGGTGGTACGGTGGTTGGCACTACTGCCTCACAGTGCCAGGGAGCCAGGTTCGATTCCTGGCTCAGGTCACTGTCTGTGTGGAGTTTGCACGTTCTCCCCGTGTCTGCGTGGGTTTCCTCCGGGTGCTCCGGTTTCCCCCCACAGTCCAAAGACGCGCAGGTTAGGTTAATTGACCATGCTAAATTGAGTCTAGTGTCAGGGTATTAGTGGCGCAAATATGTGGGGCTACGGGAATAGGGCTTGGGTGGGACCGTGGCCAGTGCAGACCTGATGGGCCGAATGGCCTCCTTCTGCACTGTAGGGATTCTGTTCTATATGTTTAGGGCTCACCACCACCTTCTCAAAGGCAAATAGGGATGGGCAATAAATATTGATCTATAGACTATATATATATAATATATGTATAATATATAGATCTGGGGAGTGGATTAGCTCCCTAAGATAACTTTCTCTCAAAAGTCTGTTGCATGGCACTTTATCAAATGCCTTTTGGAAATTTATGCAAACCACATCAACCCTTTGTCATCCCTTTGTAAGAAATAAGAACATATGAAATAGGAGCAGGAGTAGCCCATCCAGCCCTTCGAGCCTACCCCGCCATTCAATAAGATCATGGCTGATCTGAAGTGGATCAGTTCCACTTTCCCGCTGTCTCCCCATAACCCTTAATTCCCCTGTCTATCAGAAACCTATCTATCTGTGATATAGATATATAGATATATTTATTCAGCGAGGTAGCCTCCACCACTTCAACAGGCAGAGAATTCCAGAGATTCACCACCCTTTGAGTGAAGAAGTTTCTCCTCAACTCCGATCTAAACTGCGCACCCCCCTTATCTTGAGGCTGTGCCCTCTAGTCCTGCTATCCTTTCTAAGCGGGAAGAATCTCTCTACCTCTACCCTATCCACCCCCTTCATTATCTTATACGTCTCTATAAGATCCCCCTTCAGCCTTCTAAACTCCAACGGGTACAGACCCAGTCTATTTAGTAAAACTCCAACAATTAGTTGAAGATGATTTTCCCTAAAGAATTCCATGCCAGCTTTCCGTAACTAAGATCTGTCTCGGGTCTAGATAAACATTCATCACCAGATTGAACAAGTCAATGATCTGTTCAGCACTGGACCCCTATGTGGATCAGGTGATACAAACATCACTTAGATCTTTAACCTGAACAATGATATAATGCAGGAGTTAGAAACCATTCAGTGCAGGAGACCCATCATGTCTTCACCAACAGCAATCCCACCCAAGGCCTATCCCTGTAACCTCACATATTTACTCTGCTAATCCCTCTAACCTATGTATCCCAGGACAGTAAGAGGCAATTTAGCATGGTAAATGCACCTAAGTAACATGTCTTTCGGACTGTGGAAGGAAACTGGAGAACCTGGACGAAACCCACGCAGACATGGGGAGAACATGCAGACTCAGCACAGACCCAAGCCGGGATTCGAGCCCAGGTCCCTGATTGTGAGACAGCAGTACTAACCACGGCTTTGATTTATTATTGTCACATGTATAGAGTCATAGAGTCATAGAGTCATAGAGGGTTACAACATGGAAACAGGCCCTTCAGCCCAACTTGTTCATGCCATCCTTTCTTGTTAAAACTAATCCCAATTGCCCGCATTTGGTCCATATCTTCTATACCCATCGTACCCATGTAACTGTCTAAATGCTTTTTAAAAGACAAAATTGTACCCGCCTCTACTCCTACCTCTGACAGCTTGTTCCAGACACTCACCACCCTTTGTGTGAAAAAAATTGCCCCTCTGGACACTTTTGTATCTCTCCCCTCTCACCTTAAACCAATGCCCTCTAATTTTAGACTCCCCTACCTTTGGGAAAAGAAATTGAATCTCTACCTTCTCTATGCCCCTCATTATTTTATAGACCTCTATAAGGTCACCCCTTTGCTTCCTACACTCCAGAGAAAAATGCCCCAGTCTGTTCAGCCTTCCCTTAAAACTCAATCCAACAAGTCTCGGCAGCATCCTAGTAAGTCTTTTCTGCACTCTTTCTAGTTTAATAATATCCTTTCTATAATAGGGTGACCAGAACTGTACACAGTATTCCAAGTGTGGCCTTACCAATGTCTTGTACAACTTTAATAAGACATCCCAACTCCTGTATTCAATGTTCTGACCGATGAAACCAAGCATGCCGAATGCCTTCTTCATCACTCTATCCACCTGTGACTCCACTTTCAAGGAGCTATGAACATGTACCCCTAGATCTCTTTGCTCTGTAACTCTCCCCAACGCCCTACCATTATAAACTGGAAGGAGGTGTTCTTAGGGAAAAGTACCGAAGGAAGGTGGTGGATATTCAAGGAATGTTTGTCTGGAGCTCTGCATGACAACGTTCCGATGAGACAAGGGGGTTTTGGTAGGTCGTGGGAACCGTGGTGCACGAAGGCTGTGGTGAACCTAGTCAGGAGGAAAAGGAAGGTGTATAAAAGGTTCAGGGAACTAGGAAATGTTAAGGATCTTGAGGAGTATAAGGATTGTAGAAAGGAGCTTAAAAGGGAAATTAGGAGAGCCAGAAGGGGTCATGAGAAGACCTTGGCGGGTAAGATTAAGGAGAATCCCAAGGCCTTCTATAAATATGTGAAAAGTAAAAGGATGAGAAGGGATAGGACCTATAAAAGGTGAGGGGGGAAAGGTTTGTGTGGAACCAGAAGAAATGGCAGAGGTGCTTAATGAGTACTTTGCCTCAGTATTCACAGTGGAAACTGATCTGGGAGATTTTGCTACGGATTTGCAGCAGATGGAAAAGATTGAGTATATGGATATTAAGGAGGAGGATGTGTTAGAACTTTTGAATTCTATCAAGATAGATAAGTCGCCGGGGCCAGATGGGATGTACCCCAGGATACTGTGGGAGGCGAGGGAAGTGATTGCAGAGCCCCTGGCGATGATCTTTGCGTCGTCAATGGAGATGGGAGAGGTTCCGGAAGATTGGAGGATTGCGGATGCAGTTCCTATTTTCAAGAAAGGGAACAGAGATAGCCCAGGAAATTACCGACCGGTGAGTCTGACCTCAGTGGTTGGTAAGCTGATGGAGAGGCTTCTGAGGGACAAGATTTACGAGCATTTGGAGAGGTTTGACATGATCAGAAATAGTCAGCATGGTTTTGTCAAGGGCAGGTCGTGCCTTACGAGCCTAGTTGAGTTCTTCGAAAATGTGACTGAACACATTGACGAAGGAAGTGCCGTGGACGTAGTGTACATGGACTTCAGCAAGGCGTTTGATAAGGTCCCCCATGCAAGACTTCTTGAGAAGGTGAGAGGGCATGGGATCCAAGGGCCTTTGGCCTTGTGGATCCAGAACTGGCTTGCCTGCAGAAGGCAGAGAGTGGTTGTGGATGGGTCTTTTTCGGCATGGAGGTCAGTCACCAGTGGAGTGCCTCAAGGATCTGTTCTAGGACCCTTGCTGTTTGTCATTTTCATAAATGACCTGGATGAGGAAGTGGAGGGATGGGTTAGTAAGTTCGCTGATGACACGAAGGTCGGTGGTGTTGTGGATGGTCTGGAAGGATGTCAAAAGTTGCAGCAGGACATAAATAGGATGCAGGATAGGGCGGAGAAGTGGCAGATGGACTTCAACGCGGATAAATGTGTAGTCGTCCATTTTGGCAGAACCAACAGGATGAACGAGTACACTATCAAGGGCAGGAGTCTTAGTAGTGTTGAAGAGCAGAAGGATCTTGGGGTCCGGGTCCACAGGACTCTTAAATCGGCCTCGCAGGTGGAGGATGTGGTCAAGAAGGCGTATGGTGTACTGGCCTTCATTAATCGAGGGATTGAGTTTAGGAATCGGGAGGTAATGCTGCAACTTTATAAGACCCTTGTCAGGCCTCATTTGGAGTACTGTGCGCAGTTCTGGTCGCCTCACTATAGGAAGGACGTAGAAGCTATTGAAAGGGTACAGAGGAGATTTACAAGGATGTTGCCTGGACTGGGAGGCATGCCTTATGAAGTTAGGTTGAGGGAGCTGGGACTCTTTTCCCTGGAGAGACGAAGGTTGAGAGGCGACCTTATAGAAGTTTATAAAATGTTGAGAGGAATAGATAGGGTGGATTCTCAGAGGCTATTTCCCCGGGTTGAAATGGTCGCTACGAGAGGACACAGATTTAAGGTGCGGGGAGGCAAGTACAGAAGTGATGTTAGGGGTAAGTTTTTCACTCAGAGGGTGGTGAGTGAATGGAATCGGCTGCCATCAGTGGTGGTGGAGGCGAACTCGTTGGGGTCTTTTAAAAGACTTCTGGATGAGTACATGGGATTTAGTGGGATTGGGGGTTATAGATAGGTCTATAGATTGGTAGGTGTTGATGTGATCGGCGCAACTCGTGGGCCGAAGGGCCTGTTTGTGCTGTAGTGTTCTATGTTCTATGTTCTATTAACTGAGTAAGTCCTGCCCTGGTTCAATCTACCAAAATGCATCACCTCGCATTTGTCTAAATTAAACTCCATCTGCCATTCGTCAGCCCACTGTATTAACATATGATGAATAGTGTTGTTTCTTGCGCCCTATACAGACAAAGCATACCATTCATAGAGAAGGAAATGAGAGAATGTAGTGTTACAGTCATAGCTAGGGTGGAGAGAAAGATCAACTTAATGCAAGGTTGGTCCATCCAAAAGTCTGACGGCAGCAGGAAAGAAGCTGTTCTTGAGTCGGTTGGTACGTGACCTCAGATTTTTGTATCTTTATCCTGACAGAAGATAGTGAAAGAGAGAATGTCTGGGGTGTGTGGGGTCCTTAATTATGCTGGCTGCTTTCCCGAGGCAGCAGGAAGTGTAGACAGAGTCAATGGATGGGAGGCTGGTTTGCGTGATGGACTGGGCTACATTCACGATCTTTCACAGTTTCATGCGGTCTTGGGGCAGAGCAGGAGCCCGTACCGAGCTGTGACACAACCAGAATTGCCGCCATGCTGCCTCATTGTTGCCAACGCTTTGATCGAAGATGTCTCTGTCAGGTTTTGCATTTGTCTTTCTCACAGAAGAGGGTGTTTGTTGTAATGAGGCTGTGTTGAGCACATTGTGTCAGCAGGAGGACCCCAATTTCATTGGCTTCTCCATTTCTCCCAAAGGTTCTGCTCCAGATATCCAAGTCACGGAAACCTTTCTATTAAAATCCCCCAGGACGATCATTTCTTATGTTGGGGTGGCAACGGGGATGTCCCTTTAACATCTCATTGGAGTCAAGGAGCGTGGTGTGAGCACTGATGATGGCGCAATATTAAACCCGCTTGGCATTTAAGCAACTTAAATGTGGAATTAGAGGGTTAAAAAGGGCCATTAAGTGTCTTTGACAAACAGGGTCGAGGAGGATCCCAAGGCTTTTTATGCATTTGTTTGGAGCAAGAGAGCAGCAAGAGAAAGAGAAGGCCCACTCAAGGATAATGGAGGGAAGTTAGGACAGGTACATGGATGAGCGGGGTGTGGAGGGATATGGTCCAGGGGCCCTGGCAGATATATTTAAAATGTCGGTATCCACGGGTGAGGCGCTGGATGATTGGAGGGTAGCTCATGTTGTTCCATTGTTTAAAAAGGCTCAAAAAGTAAACTGGGGAATTATAGGTCAGTCAGTTTGACGTCAGTAGTGGGTAAATTATTGGAAGGAGTACTAAGAGAATAGGATCTACAAATATTTGGATAGACAGGGACTTATTAGGGAGAGTCAACATGGCTTTGTGTGTGGTAGGTCATGTTTAACCAATCTATTAGAGTTTTTCAAGGAGGTTACTAGGAAAGTGGATGAAGGGAAGGCGGTGGATGTTGGCTACACGGACTACAGTAAGGCCTTTGACAAGGTCCTGCATGGGAGGTTAGTTAGGAAGGTTCAGTCGCTAGGTATACATGGAGAGGTAGTAAATTGGATTAGACATTGGCTCAATGGAAGAAGCCAGAGAGTGGTAGTGAAGGATTGCTTCTCTGAGTGGAGGCCTGTGACTAGTGATGTGTCACAGGGATCAATGTTGGGTCCATTGTTGTTTGTCATCTATATATCAATGATCTGGATGATAATGTGGTAAATTGGATCAGCAAATTTGCTGATGATACAAAGATTGGAGGTGTAGTGGACAGTGAGGAAGGTAAGTTTGCATATAGCACCACTATATCACCACTAGTGATGACTAGGACACACCAATAGTCACAGGTCTCCAGTCCAACAAGCATCCTTCCACCATTACCTTCTGTTTCCTACCATCAATTTGTTACCTGGCGCCTCCAGCAGTGGAGATCACCCTCAGTACAGCACTCAACTGACAACCTGATGTTTGTACTCAAACCCACTGGAGTGGGATCAAATCCACAATCTTCTGACCCTGAGGCAACCCACTGAACATCAACTGGCACTGTGCCAGCAGGGTCCTCTCATGAAATGTCCCATTCTAACAAAATCTGGGCAATTATAAACAAGTCTCATGCTTTTTTTATCCATTTGTGGGACATGGGCATCGCTGGCTGGCCAGCATTTATTGCCCATCCCTAGTTGCCCTTGAGAAGGTGGTGGGGAGCTGCCTTCTTGAATCGCTGCAGTCCATGTGCTGTGGGTTGACCCACAATGCTGTTAGAGAGGGAATTTCAGGATTTTGACCCAGCGACTGTGAAGGAACGGCCGATATATTTCCAAGTCAGGATGGTGAGTGGCTCGGAGGGGAACTTGCGGGTGATGGTGTTCCCATGTATCTGCTGCCCTTGTCCTTCTGGGTGGAAGTGGTCGTGGGTTTGGAAGGCGCTGTCTAAAGATCTTTGGTGAATTGCTGCAGTGCATCTTGTAGATAGTACACGCTGCTGTTACTGAGCGTCGGTGGTGGAGGGAGTGGATGCTTGTGGATGGGGTGTCAATCAAGTGGGGCTGCTTTGTTCTGGATGGTGTTGAGTTTCTTGAGTGTTGTTGGAGCTGCACCCATCCAGGCAAGTGGGGAGTGTTCCATCACACTCCTGTGGGTAGGCTTTGTGTTGTTCCACTTACATCTCTGAAACTTTTCAAAAGCAAGTGGAATTCAAACTCTTAACAGAGTAGCAATTCCAAAAATAAAGTTTCTGGGCACAATGATACAGGGAGATGATGATTGAAAATTCCTGTGTGGGGTGCTCCTCAAGTGATTCATCCGCACTCAGACGAAATGTCCATTGTCTGGTTTGAGTCAGAGCTGAAGGATGGTTCCCCCAGGCTCGTGATCCTGCAGGATGCTGCAATTATGGGATTTCTGTGCATAGGCAATTTGTTTGGAGAATTATTAGTTCCTAATGCAGCTCTGTAATCAGGAATGCACCACCAATCTTCCTGTGCTCCCAGAGTGTGTGTGTGTGTGTGTGTGTGCGCTGCTTGTTGGTTTGCGATGCGAGAGAGAGTGGATAGCATTATACAAATGCTACCATTTATGGTAAGTGCATACACCTGCTTTGCAGGGGTGGTAATTACTTGATAATGACCCTGCTTTTTCCACATAAAGTTGATATTAGTGATCCTAAATTATTCTCCCTAATGCACTGTTCTTGTGGGCTTTCTAATTACCAGGAACTGTAAGGAGCTGCAGATTTCAGTAATGTGCAAGTACTTACATACTGTAATTACAAGCTATCAGGTAAGTTTTCAGAAAGTTAATGACAACTATATCTGCGCATCATATTTGGAGGATTTGAATAGGTAACATAATGCACGGGAAAATCGGTCATTTAAACAAATGCTTTCACACAAAGCTGGGGAAAAGGGAGCACTTTTATATCCTACAACCTGGCACATAGGCTGTGACTCGCGTTGCTATAGAAACGACAATACTATAGAAAATATTCCGGTTTCACCTATTAATTGTGTGTAATTAGCCTCTAATTAAATCTTAAAATGAGGCATTATGGGGCTCAAATTACAGAGTCGCCTAATTGCATCAATGGTTCAAAACCTCCTAGAAAGTGTTTATTTATAGTGGGCTAATTAATGAGAAGGAGAGGCAGTGGGATTTACAACGGATGCTGAGCTTTATACCTCAAGGGTTTCAAACTTGACCAGATAGTAAATGTTAAAGCCAGTTAAAAAAAAACACCAAGATGCTGCTTAGGAAGAGATTAAGGAAGATTATTGCGCGACAAAGACAAGTGTGTGCGTGGACATTTGCACAAATAAAAGTCCTATTCTCATTAGTAAGCCAATATTGAAACACTCAAGTCTGCCCCTCTGTAATTATTTCATCTGCTGACATTTAAGACTTTGGAAACTCATTTTGACTTGAGTGCAGATCGCCCCGATGACAAAGCTTCACAATTAGCCCATGCACGCAGAGATCTTTGTTGGTTCGCCTTCATTATTGAAGACTTGCCTGTATTGAGTGTTCTGCTGTGCTCTCTGGTGTAGCTGCGGGGCCCTGATCACAGATTTCAAAGCTTCCCACAGTATGGAGCGAGGAGGCATTGTCTGGTTTGGTTGGGACTGCCTGCGGGTCCTCCTAGCTTACCTTCAGTTTATTTCCTCCACTGCCTGTAACTCGAAGAAGATCAAAGGAGGGTGTGGGCGGCACAGTGGTTAGCACGGCTGCCTCAAAGAGCCCGGGACCCGGGTTCGATTCCCAGCTCGGGTCACTGTCTGCGTGGAGTTTGCACATTCTCCCCGTGTCTGCGTGGGTTTCCTCTGGGTGCTCCAGTTTCCTACCACGGTCCAAAGATGTGCGGGTTAGGTTGATTAGCCATGCTAAATTGACAGTAGCGGCAGGGTGATTAGCGGGCTAGATGTGTGGGGTTAAGGGAATAGGGCGTGGGTGGAATTGTGGCCAGTGCAGACTCGATGGGCTGAATGGCCTCATTCTACACTGTAGGGATTCTATGAGCAATACTTCACAGGAACAGGCCCTTCAGCCCACCAAGCCTTCTCCAATACGTGATTTCTACCCCTCGCATCCCATTCACGTGTCTATCAAGATCATTGCTAATGTGCCTTCTTCCACCACCATCTCCTCTGGCAATGCGTTCCAGGCACCCACCACCCTCGATGTGAAAAACTTTCTCCCCATGTCTCCCATAAATGTACCCCCCATCACAACTTAAACCTGTGCCCCTCTTGTAATTGACACTTCCACCCTGGGAAAGCCTCTGACTATCCACTTTGTTGATGCCTCTCATAGTTTAGAATCATCATAGAATCATAGAACCCTACAGTGCAGAGAGAGGCCCTTCGGCCCATCGAGTCTGCACCGAACACAATCCCACCCAGGCCCTACCCCCATATCCTTACATATTTTACCTGCTAATCCCTCTAACCTAAGCATCCTAGTACACTAAGGGGCAATTTTAACATGGCCAATCAACCTAACCCGCACATCTTTGGACTGTGGGAGGAAACCAGAGCACCCGGAGGAAACCCACGCAGACACGAGGAGAATGTGCAAACTCCACACGTTCAGTGGCCCGAGCCGGGATTTGGTCGACCTGTGCAAGGAAGGAATGCCACACTACTTGGGATTGCTCTGCAATAGGAACTACCCTCTCCCAAGCCCCCCCACCACTCCCCCACACCTAGAGTGGACGTGCTACGTTTCCTGAGGTTCACCTTCAAGGATCCCTTGGGCCTTAATCTGGTCCCTATCGCCCAGGTGGTGTCCGAGACTAAGGCTGACCACTTTAGGGATTTTCGCATTTAGCCATACGTACTACAGGCGGGATTTTCCAGGCTCACTCGTCCCAAAACTGTAAAATTCCACCCAAGGTCAATGGCCCTTCTCATTGTTCGCCCCTCGCCCACTCCGATCCCCATGGCGTTAAAATTCAGCTTCATCTGCGATGGACTCTGATGACGGGTGGTTCGCTCCCTGACATTTCTGTTATTTGAAGTTCCTCACTTCACCCTCACGGTTGACGTCGGGGCTTGCTCCGAGTAGCTCCCAGGTGGAGCCTGCCGGTGCCCCCTAGGCATTCAGGAGGGTGGGTATTACCCAGGCGGGAGATCCCCGGTTGAGTTATTTACCGAGGCGATGCCGGAAAGCCCTCGAGTATTTTTGTCCTGAGTGCATGTATAAAGTAACATGCAACATGAAACACACACCAGCAGAGGGAAGCCACAACGTACCAATCACCTCAGCAGAAAAATTGGCCTTTTGTCTGAATTTTTAAGGTGCAACATCATCAGGAGGTGTTTTATTTTCACCTCGTTAAGTTTATTTAGCTGTTACATAAATTTTTGCTGGAGGAATGAAATTAATAGCACAGTGGGTCCAGTAAATCCCCTTTATAAGGTGTGTCATTCTGTAAGAAAATATTACGTCAATGATGAATATCGAATGTAACCACCTCCGCCCATTCAATAAAACATTTAGTTTTCACTTTTTCCGAGTCTCCTCACCAGATGTAGGATGGTTACAGTGCAGGAGAAAGGTGACTCTTTGCAAAAGCACCTCGCCCAGGTTCGCCTCCCCTGCCCCTCTCCCGTAGCCCTGATCCTCTCAGCCGCTTATCCAATCCCCTTCTGGGAGCCACAGCCATACTGGTCTCCACCACACCCTCGGACAATGCGCTCCAGATCCGACACGTTCGCTCGCTGGCTGAAAATGGATTTCCTCCAGTCCTCTTTCCCTCTTTTGCCTCATACCTTTTGGCCACCGGTTCTTGACTCTCCCAGAGTGGGAACAATTGCACGGTGTCCCGGTGGTTAGCACTGCTGCCTCACAGAACATAAGAACATAAGAACATAAGAAATAGGAGCAGGAGTAGGCCATCTAGCCCTTCGAGCCTGCCCCGCCATTCAATAAGATCATGGCTGATCTGTTGTGGCTCAGTTTCACTTTCCCGCCCTCTCCCCATAACCCTTAATCCCCTCTCTTATCAAGAACCCATCAACCCGCTTCTTAAAAATATTTAGCGAGGCAGCCTCCACCACTTCAACGGGCAGAGAATTCCAGAGATTCACCACCCTTTGAGTGAAGAAGTTCCTCCTCAACTCCGTTCTAAACTGCCTCCCCTTTATCTTGAGGCTGTGCCCCCTAGTCCTACTGTCTTTTTTGAGCGGGAAGAGTCTCTCCACCTCTATCCTATCCATCCCATTCATCATCTTATACGTCTCAATGAGATCTCCCCTCATTCTTCTAAACTCTAACGAGTACAAGCCCAGTTTATTCAGCCTCTCCTCATAGCTCAATCCCCTCAACTCCGGTATCAGCCTAGTAAACCTCCTCTGCACTCCCTCCAGGGCCAAAATATCCTTGCGCAGGTGCGGTGCCCAAAACTGCACACAGTACTCCAGCTGCGGCCTCACCAATGCCCTATACAGCTGCAGCAAGACCTCCCTACTTTTATATTCAATCCCCCTCGCTAAGACCCGGGTTAGATTCCCGGCTTGGGTCACTGTCTGTGTGGAGTTTGCACATTCTCCCCGTGTCTGCGTGGGTTTCCTCCAGGTGCTCCGGTTTCCTCCCACAGTCTGAAAGACCTGCTGGTTAGGGTGCATTGACCAGAACAGGCGCCAGATTGTGGCGACTAGCGGAATTTCACAGTAACTTCATTGCAGTGCTAATGTAAGCCTGACCTGGGACTAACGAATAAACTTTTACTTCTAACTGCCTCCTCTGGAACATCAGCCATTTCTGTTCCTGCCTCCACCCATCCATTGCTGTAACATCCATTTGTTCTTTACAAACTTGACCGCTCGCATATTCTCCTGATCAGATTCCCAACTTTCAAATCACATAAACGTGAACTCATCCAAATCCCTGCTCTTTGTATCCATAGAACTGTAGAATCCCTACAGGCCATTCAGCCCATCGAGTCTGCACTGACTCTCCAAAAGAGTGGGTCTTACTCAGACCCCCACCCCCGCCCCCACTCTATTTGGCAAAACCTTAAACTTCTTCCTTTTGACCTGATGGGTGGCACGGTGGCGCAGTGGGTGAGCATTGCGGCCTCACAACGCCAGGGACCCAGGTTCAATCCCTGGCTTGGGTCATTGTCTCTGCGGAATCTGCATCTTCTCCCTGTGTCTGTGTGGGTTTCGTCCGGGTGCTCCGGTTTCCTCCCACAGTCCAAAGATATGTGTGTTTGGAGGATCGGTCATGGGAACTTGTCCCTGGTGTCAGGGGAATTGATAAAACCTGGTGTTGTCAGACTTTTTACTGTGTCAGGGGAATTAGCAGGCTAAGTGTATGGAAATAGGGCCTGGGTGGGATTGTGGTTGGTGCAGACACAATGGACCGAATGGCCTCCTTCAGTACTATTAGGGATTATGAAACGAGTAAACCATATTTGTTGAAAGGTTGAATAGGTTAGGACTTTATTCCCTGGAGTGTAGAAGAATGAGGGGAGATTTGATAGAGGTGTATAAGATTTTGATGGGTATAGATAGAATGAATGCAAGCAGGCTTTTTCCACTGAGGCTAAGGGAGAAAAAAAGCCAGAGGGCATGGGTTAAGGGTGAAGGGGGAAATGTTTAAAGGGAATATTAGGGGGGGGGGCTTCTTCACACAGAGAGTGGTGGGAGTGTGGAATGAGCTGCCGGATAAAGTGGTAAATGCGGGGTCACTTTTAACATATAAGAAAAACTTGGACAGGTTCATGGATGAGAGGGGTGTGGAGGGATATGGTCCAAGTGCAGGTCAGTGGGACTAGGCAGAAAATGGTTCAGCACAGACAAGAAGGGCCAAAAGGCCTGTTTCTGAGCTGGAATGTTCTATGGTTCTATATCTGGATGCTGAGCAAGACTTACAAAAGCATGAAAAATATGTGCAGTCAGTTAGATAAAAGAAAGTGTGCGACGAACAATATAAAACTTACAGACTCTTAGGAAGAAATGTGATACAGAAAGATTAACAGGCTTGGAGCTTTCATAAATTCTGCAATCAACACAATAAATTAATAGAGTGCTGTGGAGCGATCCCAAAAATAAAATCCAAATCCACACAATGGAAAGTTTTACCCGAAGCATACAGCTGGAGAATCACCCTCTCAGAGGGAAAATAAAGAGACTTACATTTCCATAGCGCCCGTCCCAACCTCAGGACAGCCCCAAGCACTTTTCAGCCAGTGCAGCACTTTTTGAAGCAGCGTCTCTGTTGCAATGTAGGAAATGTGGCAGCCGATGTGTGCACAGCAAGATCCCACAACCTGCAACGCGGTCTTGACCTCTTCCTCCCACAGTCCGAAAGACATGCTGGTTAGGGGCTAAATTCTCCCTCCGTGTACCCGAACAGGTGCCGGAGTCTGACGAGTAGAGGACTTTTCACAGTAACTTCATTGCAGTGTTAATGTGAGCCTACATGTAAGCCTACACCGGCCTGAGTTTAAAAATTGGCAAGTCATGTTGTGGCCTTGTAGAACCTTTGTTAAGCCGCCCTTGGAATATAGTGTTCAATTCTGGTCACCACACTACCAGAAGGATGTGGAGGCTTTGGAGAGGGTACAGAAAAGATTTACCAGGATGTTGCCTGGTATGGAGGGCATTAGCTATGAGGAGAGGTTGGAGAAACTTGGTTTGTTCTCACTTGAACAGCGGAGATTGAGGGACGACGTGATAGAAGCCTACAAGATTATGAGAGGCATGGACAGAGTGGATAGTCAGAAGCTTTTTCCCAGGGTGGAAGAGTCAATTATTAGGGGGGCACAGGTTTAAGATGAGGGGCAAGGTTTAAAGGAGATGTATGAGGCAGATTTTTTACACAGAGGGTGGTGGGTGCCTGGAACTCATTGCTGGGGGAGGTAGTGGAAGCAGATACGATAAAGGCTTTTAAGGGGCCTCTGGACAAATCCATGAATAGGATGGGAATAGAGGGATATGGTCCCCGGAAGGGTAGGGGGTTTTAGTTGAGTCGGATAGCATGGTAGGTGCAGGCTTGGAGGGCCGAAGGGCCTGTTCCTGTGCTGGAATTTTCTTTATTCTTTGTACATGTGACACTAAACAGTCATATAGAATAACGAGGGACATAGATGAAGTAGATAGTCAACATGTTTCAGCATGGGAATAGAGGGACAGTGAAGCAGTTGAGGCTACCTCATTGAATGTTTTTAAGGCAAGGATAGGTAACTTTGCGAACAGTGAAGAAATTAAGGGTTATGGTGAGCAGGCGGGTAAGTGGAGCTGAGTCCATGCAAAGATCAACCATGATCTTATTGAATGGTGGAACAGGCTCAAGGGGCCAAATGGCCTACTTCTGCTCCTAGTTCTTATGTTCTTATATGGTCCCCGGAAGGGTGAGGGGTTTTAGTTCTGTTGGGCAGCATGGTCAGTGCAGGATTGGAGGGCCGAAGGGCCTGTTCTATAATTTTCTTTGCTCTTTGTTATCTTTTCCCAAAGATCGGGGAGTCTAAAACTAGAGAAGGTGAGAGGGGAGAGATACAGAAGTGTCCAGAGGGGTAATTATTTCACACAGAAGGTGGTGAGCGTCTGGAACAAGCTGCCGGAGGTAGTAGCAGAGGCGGGTACAATTTTGTCTTTTAAAAAGCGTTTAGACAGTTACATGGGTACGATAGGGAGAGGGAAATGGGCCAAATGGGGGCAACTGGGACTAGCTTAGTGGTAGAAACAGGGCGGCATGGCCAAGTTGGGCCGAAGGGCCTGTTTCCATGCTGTAAACCTCTATGACTCTATGAATGAAATTTTACCAGCACGCCCACCCCAATTCTGGGGGCTTGGAGAATGGCCTCGGGTGGGATTGAAGAAGCTCTGACTCTAATAAATAAACTTTAAACTTAAACTTAAGTGTCGAAGTCATTCACTGGACAGATAGACAAGGCAGTTGATTAAAACTGAGCAATTAACTCCTTCAATTTCCTTCTAAAAATCCCCATTCGTTCGCTAATAAAGCCACAGCATTTAGCAATTAAAAGCACCAGTTTACTCCTGTTCTGTTGAACAACCATATTATATCCAAACAGCTAAATAAAAATTACCTTTACAATTCAGCTGGAAACTCCAATTCTTTCCCTGGGATCTGCATTTCGATTTTCCTTGCTGTTTGTGGGATTTACCACATTGAAATTAATCCTTGTGTTCCACTCCAAGCTCCTCCCACCCCTCCTCGCCTCCGCCCATCCCCCTATCCTTTCTTTTGTATGTGTTTATTCAGTTTCCCCAGTTCCAATTCTTTTCCCACAGCTGGTGGCACACAAAGGCAGACATTCCCCTGGTCTCTGAGCTAGTAATTCCCAGAACAGCTCACTACTCTGTCGCCAGGGGCTGAGAGGACGGGAGGTTACCACTGCACCCGCCCTGAAACCGGAAAATCCTGCCTGAGGTCAACAGACCTTTCCCTGGTCCGCCCCCCCTCGCCCGCTCCGATTCCCCTCAGAATTTGCCCCATAGAATCATAGACCAATACAGCACGAAAACAGGCCCTTCGGCCCAACTGGCCCATGCTGACCATGATGCAGCAGGCTACGGTGCAGAGGGACCTGGGGGTCCTTGTGCATGAGTCGCAAAAACCCAGCCTGCAGGTGCAGCAGGTGGTCAGGAAGGCGAATGGGATGCTGGCCTTCATAGCGAGGGGGATTGAATATAAAAGTAGGGAGGTCTTGCTGCAACTGTACAGGGCACTGGTGAGGCCGCAGCTGGGGTACCGTGTGCAGTTTTGGTCGCCGCACTTACGCAAGGATATTTTGGCCTTGGAGGGAGTGCAGAGGAGGTTTACTAGGCTGATGCCGGAGTTGAGGGGGTTGAGCTATGAGGAGAGGCTGAATAAACTAGGCTTGTACTCGTTAGAGTTTAGAAGAATGAGGGGAGATCTCATTGAGACATATAAGATGATGAATGGGATGGATAGGATAGAGGTGGAGAGGCTCTTCCCGCTCAGAAAGGACAGTAGGACTAGAGGGCACAGCCTCAAGATAAGGGGGGGGCAGTTTAGAACGGAGTTGAGGAGGAACTTCTTCACTCAAAGGGTGGTGAATCTCTGGAATTCTCTGCCCGTTGAAGTGGTGGAGGCTGCCTCGCTAAATATATTTAAGACGCGGGTAGATAGGTTTTTGATAGACAGGAGAATTAAGGGTTATGGGGAGAAAGCGGGAAAGTGGAACTGATCCACTTCAGATCAGCCATGATCTTATTGAATGGCGGGGCAGGCTTGAGGGGCTAGATAGCCCACTCCTGCTCCTATTTCTTATGTTCTTATGCCCTCCCAGGTAGTCCCAATTGCCCACGTTTGGCCCATATCCCTCTAATCCATTCCCATCCATGTACTTATCCAAATGTTTTTGAAATGTTGCTACTGAACCTGCCTCAACCCCTTTCTCTGGCAGTTCATTCCATTCACGCACCACCCTCTGTGTGATGAAGTTGCCCCTCAGGTCCCTTTTTAAATCTTTCCCCTCTCTCCTTCAGCCTTTGCTCTCTAGTTTTCAATCCCCATTCCCTGGGAAAAGGGCTACTGGCGGGATTTTACAACCTCCCTGGAACGAGATTGGAAATTCCCACCCGAGGTCAACAGATATTTCCGTTGTCCGCCCCTCACCCTCTCCAATTCCGTGGCAGGCGAGACATAGAACAAAGAACAAAGACTCGATTCCCATCCAATTCATGTATTTGTCAAGATACCCCTTAAAAATCACTACTGTATCTGCTTCCACTACCTCCCCAGGCACCCACCACTCTCTGTGTAAAAAATCTGCCTCGTACATCTCCTTTAAACCTTGCCCCTCGCACCTTAAACCTGTGCCCCCCTAGTAATTGACTCTTCCACCCTGGGAAAAAGCTTCTGACTATCCACTCTGTCCATGCCTCTCATAATCTTGTAGACTTCTATCAGGTCTCCCCTCAACCTCTGTCGTTCCAGTGAGAACAAACCAAGTTTCTCCAGCCTCTCCTCATAGCTAATGCCCTCCATACCAGGCAACATCCTGGTAAATCTTTTCTGTACCCTCTCCAAAGCCTCCACATCCTTCTGATAGTGTGGTGACCAGAACATTCCAAGTGCAGCCTAACTAAGGTTCTATAAAACTGCAACATGACTTGCCAATTTTTAAACTCAGTGCTCCGGCCGATGAAGGCAAGCATGCTGTATGCCTTCTTGACTACCTTCTCCACCTGCATTGCCACTTTCAGTGACCTGTGTATCTGTGCACCCAGATCCCTCTGCATATCAATACTGTTAAGGGTTATACCATTTCCGACAAGAATTCCGACGTATGATCCATCCTATCGATGCCCTTCATGATTTTATTCATCTCAATAAGGTCATCCCTCATTCTCCTACATTCCAAGGAATAAAGTCCTAACCTGGCCAATCTCTCCCTATAACTCAGGCCTGCCAGTCCTGGCTACATCAGAGGACCATAGAACCAGAGAACACTACAGCACAGAAACAGGCCTTTTGGCCCTTCTTGTCTGTGTCGAACCATTTTTCTATGTAGTCCCACTGACCTGCACTTGCACCATATCCCTCCACACCCCTCTCATCCATGTACCATCCAAGTTTTTCTTAAATGTTAAAAGTGATCCCGCATTTACCACTTTATCCGGCAGCTCATTCCACACTCCCACCACTCTCTGCGTGAAGAAGCCCCCCCTAATATTCCCTTTATACTTTTCTCCTTTCACCCTTAACCCATGCCCTCTGGTTTTTTTCTCCCTTAGCCTCAGTGGAAAAAGCCTGCTTGCATTCACTCTATCTATACCCCTCAAAATCTTATACACCTCTATCAAATCTCCCCTCATTCTTCTACGCTCCAGGGAATAAAGTCCTAACCTATTCAATCTCTCTCTGTAACTCAGCTTCTCAAGTCCCAGCAACATCCTTGTAAACCTCCTCTGCACTCTTTCAACCTTATTTACATCCTTCCTGTAACTTGGTGACCAAAACTGTCCACAATACTCTAAATTTGGCCTCACCAATGTCTTATATAACCTCACCATAACATTCCAACTCTTATACTCAATACTTTGATTTATAAAGGCCAATATTCCAAAAGCACTCTTTACAACCCTGTGATGCCACTCTTAGGGAATTATGTATCTGTATTCCCAGATCCCTCTGTCCTACTGCATTCTTCAGTGTCCTACCATTTACGCTGTATGTTCTACCTTGGTTTGTCCTTCCAAAGTGCAATACCTCACACTTGTCTGCATTAAACTCCATCTGCCATTTTTCAGCCCATTTTTCTAGCTGGTCCAAATCCCTCTGCAAGCTTTGAAACCTTCCTCATTGTCCACTACACCTCCAGTCTTTGTACCATCAGCAAATTTGCTGATCCAATTTACCACATTATCATCCAGATCATTGATATAGATGACAAACAACAATGGACCCAGTATATCCCCTATGTATATCTGCTCAAGATGATTCATACCCACCATCTGTTTCTCTTAACCTTAACAATGAACAATGGAATTGTCAAGGCTTTGGAAAGCTTGACTCCCTGCTGGTACATCATTGAGCTGGGTCAAGATCCTGGGGCAGCAAGGTGGCACTGCTGCCTCACAGTGTCAGGGACCCGGGTTTGGTTCCCCACTTGGGTCACAGTCTGTGTGGAGTCTGTCCCCATGTTCTCCCCGTGTCTGTGTGGGTTTCCTCTGGGTGCTCTGGCTTCCTCTCACAATCCAAAGATGTGTGGGGCAGGTGGATTGGCCGCGCTAAATTGCCCCTTGGTGTCAGGGCGACAAGCTAAGATAAATGAGAGATTCTTCTCGCTTAGAAAGGATAGCAGAACTAGAGGGCACAGCCTCAAAATAAGGGGGGGTGGGGGGCAGTTTAGATCGGAGTTGACGAGGAACTTCTTCACTCAAAGGGTGGTGAGTCTCTGGAATTCTCTGCCCATTGAAGTGGTGGAGGCTGCCTCGCTGAATATATTTAAGTCACGGGTAGATAGGTTTCTGATAGACAGGGGAATTAAGGGTTATGGGGAGAAAGTGGGAAAGTGGAACTGATCCACTTCAGATCAGCCATGATCTTATTGAATGGCGGGGCAGGCTCGAAGGGCTGGATGGCCTACTCCTGCTCCTATTTCTTATGTTCTTATGGGGTTATGGGGATGGGCCTGGCTGGGATTGTGGTCGGTGCAGACATGATGGGCCAAATGGCCTCCATTTGATTTGATTTAATTTATTATTGTCACATATATTAGTATACAGTGAAAAGTATTGTTTCTTGCGCGCTATACAGACAAAGCGTACCGTTCATAGAGAAGGAAATGAGAGAGTGCAAAATGTAATGTTACAGTCATGGTGTTTTCGAAGGAGACAGCGAGAGTAAAAGATAGAATTAGAAGGTATAGAACCATAGAAAATTACAGTTCAGAAACAGGCCTTTTGGCCCTTCTTGTCTGTGCTGAACCATTTTTTGCCCAGTCCCACTGACCTGCACTTGGACCATATCCCTCCACACCCCTCTCATCCATGAACCCGTCCAAGTTTTTCTTAAATGTTAAAAGTGACCCCGCATTTACCACTTTATCCGGCAGCTCATTCCACACTCCCACCACTCTCTGCGTGAAGAAGCCACCCCCCCAAATATTCCCTTTAAACTTTTCCCCCTTCACCCTTAACCCATGCCCTCTGGTACACTGGGCACAGCTTACAAGAAGTCGTCTCGCTGGGGGGACCATCTTGGAGAAAACTGCACTGTAGGGATTCTATGCTTCTGGGATTCACTCCCCAACTGCACTATAGTGTACATTGGAACAGGAATAGGCCATTCAGCCCATCGAGCCTGCCCTGCTATTCGGAAGACATTTATTTTATTTGGTCCTGCTGGCTCGCTGATGAAACAAAGAACAGTACAGGAACAGGCCCTTCGGCCCTCCAAGCCTGCACCGACCATGTTTACCTATCTAAACCAACCACTTATATCCTTCTATTCCCCATTTGTTCATATGCCTATAAAGATAATTCTTAAATGTGGCTAACGTATCTGCCTCAACCACCTCACTTGGCAATTCATTCCAGGCCCCCACCACCCTCTGTGTGAAAAAACTTCCCCCTCCCATCTCCACTGAACCTTTCCCCCCCCTTATCTTGAACTTGTGGTCCTTTTAATTGCCATTTCTGCCCCTGGGAAAAAGCTTCCAACTATTCACCCTAACTATACCCCTCATAATTTTATAAACTTTCTATCGGGTCGCCCCCTCAGCCTCCAGGGGGAACAATCCCAGTTTATTCAACCCCTCCTCATAGCTAATACCCTCCATACCAGGCAACACCCTGGTAAACCTTTACCGCACTCTCTCCAAAGCCCCCAAATCCCTCTGGTAGTGTGGTGACCAGAATTGGACGCCGTATTCCAAATGTGGCCTAATGGACGTTTTATACAACTGTAACATAATTTGCCAACTTTGATACTCGATGCCCCGTCCGATGAAGGCAAGCGTGCCGTATGCTTTCTTCACCACCTTTTCCTCCTGTGCTGCCACTTTTAAGGATCTGTGGACCTGCACGCTCAGATCTCCCTGTGTGTCTGTGCTCCTGATGGTTCTGCCATTTATTTTGTAGCTCCCACCATACAGTCATAGAGGTTTACAGCATGGAAACAGGCCCTTCAGCCCAACATGTCCATGCCGCCCTTTTTTTAAACCCCGAAGCTAGTCCCAATTGCCTGAATTTGGCCCGTATCCCTCTATAGCCACATTACCAGTGTAACTGTCTGAATGCTTTTTAAAAGACAAAATTGTACCCGCCTCTACTACTGCCTCTGGCAGCTTGTTCCAGACACTCACCACCTCCTGTGGGGAAAAATTGCCCCTCTGGAGAGAATTGGATCTACCAAAATACATTACCTCGCATTGTCCAGATTAAATTCCATCTGCCATTTCTCCACCCAATTTTCCAGCCTATCGATATCCTGCTGTATTCTCTGACAATCTTCATCACTATCTGCAACTCCAGCAATCTTAGTATCATCCGCAAACTTGCTAATCAGGCCAGCTACCTTTTCTTCCAAGTCGTTTATATATATTCCAAACAGCAGAGGTCCCAGCACTGATCCCTGGGGAGCACCACTAGATACAAGGGGGGAATCTGATCGAGATGTCGTCTTTTTGGATGAGAGGAGATCATCTGAGGTTCATCGGGCGGCTGCTATCTCAAGGAAAAAGTCTCACAACACCAGGTTAAAGTCCAACAGGTTTATTTGGTATCACGAGCTTTCAGAGCACTGCTCCTTCATCGGGTGAGCGAGTGAGCAATCATTCACCCACTCACCTGAAGAAGGGGCAGCACCCCAAAAGTTTGTAATACCAAATAAACCTGTTGGACTTTATCCTGGTGTTGTGAAGCTTCTTACTGTGCCCACTGGAGTCCAACGCTGGTATCTCCACATCATTTCAAAGAAGAGGAGGGGATTTGCCCTGGCCATCTGGCTTCTATTTACCCGTCCATCCAATCTCTAAAATAGCTCGTGGTCGCATTGCTGCCTGTGGGATCTTTCTGTGCGCAAAACGGCCGCCACATTCCCTGCCTTGTAGGGGCGGCCACACTACCCCCGGCAGCACGTCACTGGGCTGTAAAGTCCTTTGGGACACCCTCAGTTTGCGAGACGGGCGACAGGAGGGCAAGACCGCTCAGGGCATGGTGTTTCTCTTGCGGTGGATATTAACCTACAAAAACGCCAGCCCTGGAGGTGCGCAGAAAGGGCCGCTCGGGGTTTTTCAAACTGCTCGGCACCGGAAAACTCCCCTCTCCACCGTAACCGGCCTGAGGCTCCCCCCACGGGGCAGAGCTAACTCCCACACCAGGCTTGAGGGCCCTTCATTCCAACCCATGGGCCAACCGCCCACCACCACCAGCGCCCCCCCCCCACTCCACCTTCCACTCCCCCACCTCCTCCCTCCCACTCATCCTGACATTTTTTACACTTCAATAGCCCCTTTTGTTTCTCGGCCCAGGAGCCGTTGTCCCGTTGCTGGCACAGCTGCCAGGTTATTCATCTCAAGAGTGAGGGACAGCCTTCAACGACCCTTTATAGTCAGACCCCCATCCCCCTCCCCGAGCCGACACCCCAACCCCCTCCCCCGCCCCACCCCCCAAATTCCCCGGTAAGTTCCCCTCCGGGGTAGGGCGCAGCAGTTGCCCTCTTGGCCTAGCTCCAGGCTCCTCGACAAACACACGTCCCTTCTCTATCAGAAAGACGGTCGACAAACTTCCTTGGGTATATCACTTTGCCTGCCTTTCACCCGAGGGCTGCGACAAAGGATTTATTCTTTCAGGCAAGGCCGCTTACGTTTCAGTATCACAGCCCCACCGAGGGGGGGGTTCGGCAGAGGTGTGGTGGGGGGAACCGGCACTCAGAGCCCATTTTGTTTAACAAAACTGGTTCACATGGCAATTCGCTCTCCAGAGGTCCAGGAGTGCCGAACGTGCAAAAATTAACCATCCTCCGTCTCCCCCTCCACCCCCAGCTACCTGGAACAGCAGCAGTTGTGTTCATCCTCTGCATTAATTTACACCAACACATGAGGCAGGCGGCCAGAGACGAACCAGCTGCTCCATCAGGCCCTGAACCCTTCACACGTAAACGCCACCCTGATTACACAAGACTCCCCACTCCTGCAGCCAACCCCCACCACCCCCGCCACTCCCCCCACACCAGCGCTCTCACCTCCGCTGACATCTCACCTCCTGGGAGAGGCAAGGGAAAATAGGTGGGAATAAGATACCCTGGGGTACGTTCCTCTCTTCCCCGATTGGCACCCCCCCCAAACTGCACCCACCTCCCCCCCCCCACCCCTCAACATGCCCCAAAGCGTTCAAAAACCAGTCCCCAAAGATCATGATCGGCACAGTGGTCAGCCTCACAGCTCCAGGGACTTGGGTTCGCTTCCTGGCTTGGGTCACTGTCTGTGCGGAGTCTGCATGTTGTCCCCGTGTCTGTGTGGGTTTTCTCCGGGTGCTCTGGTTCCCCCCCACGCTCCAAAAGGCGTGCTGATTCGGTGGATTGGCTATCCTCAACTGCTCCTTAGTGTCAGGAGGACTAGCTAGGGCAAATGCGTGGGGTTATGTGGGTAGGGCCTGGATAGGACTGTAGTTGGTGCAAACTCGATGGGCCGAAGGCCTCCTTCTGCACTGTAGGGACTCTGTGTGCATAGTGGAGACACTTACAGAGTTTAAAAGCAAAAAACTGCAGATGCTGGAACCTGAAACAACAACAGAACACGCTGGAAAATCTCATCAGGTCCGATAGCATCTGTGGGGGGAGAATAAGAGCCAACGTTTCAAGTCTGGATGACCCTTCGTCAGAACTCACTCTAGACTCGAAACGTTGGCTCCATTCTCTCCCCACAGATGCTGCCAGACCTGCCGAGATTTTCCAGCGTGTTCTGTGTTTGTTTCAGATTCCAGCATCTGCAGTATTTTGCTTTTAAACTTTGTAAGGAAGTGTCTCCAATTTAATCCTAGAATCCTACAGTGGAGAAGGAGTCCATTCGGCCCATCGAGACTGCACCAACCACAATCCCACCCAGGTCCTATTCATAGAAATATAGGAGATAGGAACAGGAGGAGGCCATTCGGCCCTTCGAGCCTGTTCCACCGTTCATCATGATCATGGCTGATTGTCCAACTCAGTAGCCTAAAACTGCTTTCTCCCCGTAACCTTTAATCCCATTCACCCCAAGTGCTATCTCCAGCTGTCTCTTGAATACATTCAATGTTTTGGCATCAACTACTTCCTGTGGGAATGAATTCCACAGGCTCACCGGGTGAAGAAATGTCTCCTCATCTCCGTCCTAAATGGTCTACCCCGAATCCTCAGACTGTGACCCCTGGTTCTGGACTCTCCCCACCCTCGGGAACATCCTCCCTGCATCTATCCTGTCTGGTCCTGTTAGAATTTTATAAATCTCTATGAGATCCCTCCCTCATTCGTCTGAACTCCAGTGAAAACAATCCTAACCTGGTCAATCTCTCCTCATACATCAGTCCCACCACCCCCGGAATCAGCCTGGTAAACCATCGCCGCACTCCCTCGAGAGCAAGAACATCCTTCCTCAGAGAAGGAGACCAAAACGGCACACAATACTCGAGGTGCGGCCTCAGCCATGCCTCCAACCAGTCTTGTGACTGGACCCTTCCAGGCCTGAGTGCCACCTACAGCATCCATTCTACATAAAACCCCCCAAAAAAAATCCTTAAAACTCTGGGACTTGTCTCAAATCAGCTATTCTAGTATCTCTTAATGTGGCCTGGAGTCAAATTCCGTTTGACAATCTCCCCTGTGAACCACCTTGGGTGGGAGATGTGTTTAACTAAATTAAAGGCACTATATAAATGCAAGCTGTTGTTCTTTCTGTGTTCCACATCTGCAGCTGCCAGCGTGCACTGCTGGTGGAGAGAGTTGAAGGTGATGAATGGGGAGCGTATCAAGCAGGCTGCTTTGTCCTGGATGGTGACCATAGAATCATAGAATCCTACAGTGCAGAAGGAGGCCATTTGGCCCATCGAGTCTGCACCAACCACAATCCCACCCACGCCCTAGTCCCATAAACACAGTAAAAAGTCTCACAACACCACTCACCTGACGAAGGAACACTGTTCCGAAAGCTTGTGGTGTTTACTATCAAATAAACCTGTCGGACTTTAACGTGGTGTTATGAGACTTCTTACTGTGTTTACCCCAGTCCAACGCCGGCATCTCCGCATCATGACTGGCCCCGTAACCCCGCATATTTATCTTGCTAATCTCCTGACACTAGGGTCAATTTACTATGGCCAATAACCTAACCCGCACAACTTTCGACCGTGGGAGGAAACTGGAGCACCCGGAGGAAACCCACACAGACATGGGGAGAATGTGCAACACTGGTGCTGTGAGGCAGCAGTGCTAACCACTGTGTCACTGTGCCAAGCTTTTTGAGTGTTGTTGGAGCTGCACTCTTCCAGGAAGGTGGAGAGTATTCCATCACACTCCTGCAAATCTCAGTGTATTTATAAACTAACCAGACATGTATCCTTAGTTGATGGGAAGATAGGAATAGACCATTCAGCCCATCGAGCGCCAAATCATTCCATTTGATCATGGCTGGCCATTGACCTCGATGCCACTATCCCATGTCCCTTGATGTCATCAGTATCCAGAAATCTATCGATCTCTTTCTTGAATACACACAATGCCTGAGCTTCCACATCCCTCTGAGGTAGAGAATTCCGAAGGTTCACCACCCTCAGAGTGAAGAAATTCCTCCTTATCTCCGTTTCAAATGGCTTGCCTCTTATTTTACAATTATGTCCCTTGGTTTTAGACCCAGGGAAACATCTGGTCCACATCCACCATGTCACACGCAGCAAGAATTTCCTACATTTCAAATAGGTCGCCTCACGGGTGGCACAGTAGTTAGCACTCCTGCCCCACAGCACCAGGGACCCAGGTTCGATTCCAGCTTCAGCTCACTGTCTGTGTGGAGTTTGCACATTCTCCCAGTGTCTGCGTGGATTTCCTCCAGATGCTCCGGTTTCCTCCCACAGTTTGAAAGATGTGCTGGTGAGGTGCTAAATTGACCCTAGTGTCAGGGGGATTATCAGCATTACAGAATAGGACCTGGGAGGGATTGTGGTTGGTACAGACTCGATGGGCCAAATGGCTTCCTTCTGTTCTGTAGGGATTCTACTACCTTTGAAATTCCAGGGAGTATCAACCCTGAGCATCAACCTTGGGTAGCACGGTAGCACAATGGTTAGCACTGCTGCCTCACAGCACCAGGGACCCAGGTTCGATTCCTGGCGTTGGGTGACTGTTTGTGTGGGGTTTGCACATTTGCCCCGTGTCTGCTTGGGTTTCCTCCGGGTGCTCCGGTTTCTTTGCACAGTCTGAAAGATGTGCTGGTTGGGTGCATTGACCCAAACAGGTGCTGGAGTGTGGTGACTAGGGGAATTTCACAGTAACTTCATTGCAGTGTTAGTGTAAGCCTTACTTGTGACTCATAAATAAACCTTAAAATTTTAGTTCACCCTTCAACTTTTCCTCAAATGAGCCTTACATGAACATAAGAACGCAAGAGCAGGAGTAGGGCATCTGGCCCCTCGGGCCTGCTCCACCATTCAATAAGATCACGGCTGATCTTTTTGTGGACTCAGCTCCACTTACCCACCCGCTCACCATAACCCTTAATTCCTTTACTGTTCAAAAATCTATCTATCCTTACCTTAAAAACATTCAATGAGGTAGCCTCAACTGCCGGGAATTCCACAGAAATGTCCAATGGATCAATCTGGTGAACCTCTGTTACACTCTCTCCCTTCACAAGCAGATAAATAAGATGTCCTCTTAATTGGCGAATGGTTGATTGAACACTCCGTCTCTCGCGCTTGTCCTGGCTTGGTGAGCCTCTGTGTTTTTCACCTTGTCGATGTTTGTTCTGTTGAGCTCAGATTGCTGACATTTCCTTCTGATTTTTCCTCCCACAGGAAAAAAAAAGCCAGTTGTCTCCTGACTCAAAGGATTCGGGTAACAAGGAATAGCAGCTACACTGCTGCCAAGTGCCATTCACACCTGGGTCCAATTGAGTTCCTTTGGGATCAAACACAACCGTGTTCAGTTGGCACATGTAGAAAATCCACTGGAGACTCTGGTCCTGGGAGTGATGTGACGTCAGTAATGTGCTTATAACTTCTATCTTCCCCGTGCATGAAATAAACTCGTGAAAAAAAACTGTTCTGTGGGTGAGAGAAACAGTGCGAACATTTCGACTCTTTACCAAGAGTTTCTCTCTCCACAGATGCTGCCGGACCTGCTGAGTTAAGACCATAAGACATAGGAGCAGAATTAGGCCACTCGGCCCATCGAGTCTGCTCCACCATTCAATCATGGCTGATATTTTTCTCATCCCCATTCTCCTGCCTTATCCCCATAACCCCTGCTCCCCTTATTAATCAAGAACCTATCTATCTCTGTCTTAAAGACACTCAATGACCCGGCCTCCACAGCCTTCTGTGGTAAAGAGTTCCACAGATTCACCACTCTATGGCTAGAGAAATTCCTCCTCATCTCTGTTTTAAAGGATCATCCCATTTTTCCTGCATTTTCCGCTTTTGTTTCTGATTTCCAGCATCGCAGTATTTTGTATTCCCTGGATCTTTCGGAAGGCCATCCAATTCCATTTGGAAGCAACTTCCTCATTAGTGTTGAGGTTAGTGTCCCCGCAGGAGACCGGGGTTCAATTCCCCGACGTGGAGGCGGTATCAGTTTAGGGGTGACACAGTTGTTAGCACTGCTACCTCACAGTACTAGGGACACAGGTTCGATTCCTGACTTGGGTCCACTGTCTGTGCAGAGTCATAGAGGTTTAGAGCGTAGAAACAGGCCCTTTGGCCCAATTTGCCCATGCAAATCCCTAAGCTAGTCCCAATTGCCCGCATTTGGCCCATTTCCCTCTATACTCATCGTACCCATGTAACTGTCTCAATGCTTTTTAAAAGACAAAATTGTACCCACCTCTACTACTACCTCTGGCAGCTTGTTCCAGACACTCAGCACCCTCTGTGTGAAAATATTGCCCCTCTGGACATTTGTGTATCTCTCCCCTCTCATCTTAAACCTATGAACAAAGAACAAAGAACAACCCAGCACAGGAAACAGGCCCTTCGGCCCAACGAGCCCGTGCCGCCGCATCACCCTACACCTATTCTACCCTGCGTGTCTACGAATGGAACCCCTAACTTAGCCAGATTCAGGGGAGAATAGTGTCAATCTGGTAAAACCAATCAGCCTAAGAGCACATCTTTGGGGTGTGGGAGGAAACCGGAGCGCCTGGAGGAAACCCACGCAACCACAGGGAGAATGCACAAACTCCCACAGACACAGGCCCAAATCCATGTATCTGCACAGCCAGCAGTGCTAGTCACCGAGCTGTTGCGGCGCCCGTCTACTGGTCCAGGATCAAGCACACACACCGACACGAAGTACTAGGCCACTCCTGGAACTAACCCTCTAGTTTTAGACTCCCCTACCTTTGGGAGAAGATATTAACTATCCAGCTGATCTGTGCCCCTCATTATTTTATAGACCTCAATAAGATCATCCCTCAGCCTCCTACGCTTCAGAGAAAAAAGTCCCAACCTATCCAACCTCCCCTTATAACTCAAACTATCAAGTCCTGGTAGCATCCTAGTAAATCTTTTCTGCACTCTTTCTAGTTTAGTAATATCCTTTCTATAATAGGGTGACCAGAATTGCACACAGTATTCCAAGTGTGGCCTTACCAATGTCTTGTACAACTTCAACAAGACATTCCAACTCCTGTATTCAAGGTTCTGACCAATGAAACCAAGCATGCCGAATGCCTTCTTCACCACTTGGTCCACCTGTGCCTCCATTTTCAAGGAACTATGAACCTGTACCCCTAGATCTCTTTGTTCTATATGAATCTGCACATTCTCCCCATGTCTGCGTGGGTTTTTTCCGACTGCTCTGGTTTCCTCCCACAATCTGAAAGACGTGCTGGTTAGGGTGCGTTGACCGTGCTAAACTCTCCCTCAGTGTACCCGAACAGGTGCCGGAGTGTGACGACTCGGGAATTTTCACAATAAGAACATAAGAACATAAGAACATAAGAAATAGGAGCAGGAGTAGGCCATCTGGCCCTTCGAGCCTGCCCCGCCATTCAATAAGATCATGGCTGATCTGTCGTGGCTCAGTTCCACTTTCCCGCCCTCTCCCCATAACCCTTAATCCCCTCTCTTATCAAAAACCCATCAACCCGCTTCTTAAAAATATTTAGCGAGGCAGCCTCCACCACTTCAACGGGCAGAGAATTCCAGAGATTCACCACAATAGCTTCATCGCAGTGTTAATGTAAGCCTTACTTGTGACTAATAAATAAACTTTAACTTTAAATTAATGTCCCTGCCAAAAGAATACCAATACCCAGTGATACCCTTCCTACATTGCTCAGTATCAGGCTCGGTAGAGCCTCAGCTCATGTACCACGGAGCTAGCTCACTGGTAATTCATTGTGTGATTTGTCTTTTGATGGATCATAGTGATTTGATGGCATGTGGAGATGGGATCATTGTACAGTTATCCGGGATATCTAAATGATGTCGCCTGGTACGGCAGGATATTTACTGCAAAGAGATTCATCTTAAGTCAGAGCTGATATTTTTGAATTATCCAGGAGCATGGGGAGCTCCCTGTTGTAATCCCCATGGCAACACCTCAGCCAATAGCTTGGGGCAGTCTTTAAAATTGGAACTGGGCGTGAGTGCGAGAAAGTGAAAGTAAGAGGACCTTTCTACACCATAAAATATAGGAGCAGAATTAGGCTCGTTCGGCCCATCGAGTCTGCTCCGCCATTCAATCATGGCTGATATGATTCTCATCCCCATTCTCCTGCCTCCTCCTCGTAACCCCTGATCCCCTTTTTGATCAAGAACCTATCTATCTCTGTCTTAAAGACACTCAATGACCCGGCCTCCACAGCCTTCTGCGGCAAAGAGTTCCACAGATTCCCCACTCTCTGGCTGAAGAAATTCCTCCTCATCTCTGTATTAAAGGATCGTCCCTTCACTCTGAGGTTGTGCCTTCGAATTCTGGTCTGTCTCACTAGTGGAAACATCCTCTCCACATCCACTCTGTCCAGGCCTCTCAACATTCTGTAAGTTTTAATTAGATCTCTCCTCGTCCTTTTGCACTCCATCGTGTATAGACCTAGACTCCTCAACCACTCCTTATATCACAAACCCTTCATTCTTTAAAAAAAAGTTTATTTATAGGTAGGCTTACATTAACACTGCAATGAAGTTACTGTGAAGATCTTCCAGTCGCCACACTCCAGTGCCTGTTCGGGTACATTGAGGGAGAATTTAGCACGGCCAGTGCACCTAACCAGCATGTCTTTGGACTGTGGTAGGAAACCCACACAGTCACAGGGAGAATGTGCAAAATCCACACAGACAGTGAATCAAGTCGGGAATCGAACCAGGCTCCCTGGCTCTGTGAGGCAGCAGTGCTAACCACTGTGCCACTCTGCCTCCCTAGTAGTCAGGTAATGAGAATGGGGAGGTTGTGTGAGATGGGAAGCTGTGATTGTGACAATGGGTGGGGGAGCTTACGTGGAGGATTGACCAGAGAGCGATGAATGAGCAGGAGATCTGAAGACTGAAATCACCGAGGATGAGAATCGATTAAACGCAGACGCACTGAGAGAAAAGGAAGGAAGGGTCTTCTCGATTGAGGCGCTGTGAGAGTAAGGATTGCGAGGAGGTGAAGGGTGGACTGGGGTGAGATCCTCAAAGGGGAAACTTCCAAACAGGTAGTGGGAGAGAACAAGGTGAGATTTAATGAGAATGGACACACTGCCACCATGGCGAATCGGGTGGTGTACATCCTGGAAGGCTTTGCTGAGACTTCATGAGTTTACCAAGATCCAATCAGGACTATGTTAGAGTCATGGGATGGTTATAGACAGAAGGAGATCATTTAGCCCATTAAGCCCCTGCTACCTCTCTGTCAGAACAACTCAACTGGTCCCACTCGCCCATCTTTTCCCTCCCATCATAAGAACCTTTTGCAGCAACCTTTTGTGAGGCACCTTATCAAACGCCTTCTGGAAATCTAAAAACACCACATCCACCGGTTCCCCTCTGTCTACCGCACTAGTCACACCCTCATAGAAATCCAATAAATTCCATCAAAAGGCCAGAAGTGGGGATGTTCTCTGATGATTGAACAATGTTCAGCAGCATTCATGACTCCTCAGATACCAGTTAGCATGGCTGCCTCACAGCTCTAGGGACCCGGGTTCCATTCCCGGCTCAGGTCACTGTCTGTGTGGAGTTTGCACATTCTCCCTGTGTCTGCATGGGTTTCCTCCGGATGCTCCGGGTTCCTTCCACAGTCCAAAGGTTAGGTGGATTGGCCAGGTTAAATTGCTCCTAGTGTCAGGGGAACTAGCTAGGGTAAATAAGCAGGGTTATGGGGAGAGGGCCTGGTAGGATTGTGGTCAGCACAGACTCGATGGGCCAAATGGCCTCCTACTGCACTGTACGGATTTTATATTCTATACATGAGATAAAACGGCAGGATAAGTAACCTTCAGTATTGAATTATTGAAGCTTACACATTAAACATGAAAGGTACATGAAAGGTGTTTTTAAGTTCGATCTACTTTGTGAAAGTGTTTTCTTAGTCACTAAGGGGAAGGTAGGAGGAGAAACTCAGCAACATTTTTATTTATTATCTCAGGGGATAGCTGGGCCAACATTTGTTACCCATCCCTAACTGCTCTTAAACTCAGTGTCTCCTCGGCCAATCTGAGTCAACCTCATCGCTGTGGGTCTGGAGTCACATGTAGGCCAGACCGGGTAAGGAGGGCAGATTTCCTTCCCTAAAGGACACTAGTGAACCAGGTGGGTTTTCACAACACTGGTCGTCGTTACTGAGACTCACTTTGAATCACAAATTTATGAACCGAATTTAAATCTCACCAGCTGCTGTGGTCGGATTTGAACCCATTGTCCCCAGTACATTAGCATAGTCCAGTAACACTGGCCGGCATGGTGCCACAGTGATTAGCGCCAGGGACTGAACTCCCGGCTTGAGACACTGCCTGTGTTGAATTTGCATGTTCTCCCCATGTCTGCGTGGGTTTCCTTCAGGTGCTCTGGTTTCCTCCCACAGTCTGAAAGATGTGCTGGTTAGGTGAACAGGCCGTGCTAAATTCTCCCTCCGTGTACCCAAACAGGTGCTGGAGTGTGGCGGCCAGGGGATTTTCACAGTAACTTCATTGCAGTGTTAATGTAAGACGATGTGTGACACTAATAAATAAATAAATTTTGAGAAAGATCAATTTGGTACGAGTCCATTCAAAAGTCTGACGGCAGCAGGGAAGAAGCTGTTCTTGAGTCGGTTGGTACGTGACCTCAGACTTTTGTATCTTCTTGCCAATGGAAGAAGGTGGAAGAGAGAATGTCCGGGGTGCGTGGGGTCCTTAATTATGCCGGCTGCTTTGCCGAGACAGCGGGAAGTGTAGACAGAGTCAATGGATGGGAGGCTGGTTTGTGTGATGGATTGGGCTTCGTTCAGTAGTTTCTCGCAGTCTTGGGCGGAGCAGGGCCCATACCAAGCTGTGATAGCTGTGTTATGGAGTTGCCGGTGTTGGACTGGGGTAGGAACAGTAAGTAGAAGCTGCGATACAACCTGAAAGAGTGCTTTCTATAGCGCCTCTGTAAAAGATGAACAGCTACTTCCCGGCTCCAGGTAACCGAAATCCCTCATCCCCGGGAACGTTCTAGTGAATCAATCCTGAACTCTCCGTAAAGGGTCCATAGTCCTCCTAAACTGTGGCACACGGAACTGAACATGGTATTCGGAGGCTGAACTCGTGATTTGTAATGATTCACTCCTTATTTTTATACTCCCTGCCTCAATTCATAGAGCTCAGGATCTCATCAGATCTTTTCACCATTTCTACCCATCGGTCGCTTTGTCCTTCCCCACTTTTTAGAA
Source organism: Carcharhinus amblyrhynchos (assembly GCF_965287045.1). Lineage (NCBI taxonomy): Eukaryota > Metazoa > Chordata > Chondrichthyes > Carcharhiniformes > Carcharhinidae > Carcharhinus > Carcharhinus amblyrhynchos. The sequence goes on from NC_137331.1 coordinate 123,572,026, forward strand.
TTGTCCTCTTTATTTTATATTACCTCTCCACGTTCACCTTACTATCAGCTATCACTGAGCATGTGTCTACATTTGACTTAATCTGCCACCTGTCCATACAAAAAGAACAAAGAACAAAGAACTAAAACAGCCCGGGGAACAGGCCCTTTGGCCCAACGAGCCCGCGCCGCCATTTTAACATTACCAGTCCCCCCCTCCGCCCATGACCCTTGTCTATGCTTATGGCATTCCACATTGAGGGAAAACTAATTTAGGGACAATTTATTACCTCCAATCAGCCTAAAAGCACATCTTTGGGGTGTGGGAGGAAACCAGAGCACCCAGAGAAAACCCACGCAAGCACGGGGAGAATGCGCAAACTCCCACAGACACCGGCCCAAATCCATGTGTCTGCACAGCAAACAGTGATAGTCACTGAGCTGTCGTCTTGCCCAGTATCTGGTCCAGTTTAGGCACACACTAACGACATGAAGTACTAGGCTACTCTCGAACATTCAAGAGCAGCCCAAGAACGACCCATCGCGTGTATGGCCCTCGTTGGACAACAAGGCGGACCGACTTATAACCTGTGAATTAAAAGAGAAAAACATTAGTATCATACCACATCCTTTTACATTACCAGGGACGTCCCAATGCTAATGAACCTTGTTTAAAACAATCTCCTATATCCTCTCATCTCCAACCCACTCATGTGCCTGTCTAAGTAACTCTTAAACAGCTCCAGCGTGCCTGCCTCCACCACCTTACTTGGCAGAGCATGTAAAAAGACAGCAATTCTGTAGAAGGATCATTTCGATCCAAAACATTAACTCTGGTTCTCGCTCCACAGATGTGCCAGACTTGCTGATGTTTATCCAGCATTTTCTGGATCTACACCTGGCCGTACATCCTGTTGCTCAGATAAGGAGGAATCTGGAGATAGCCTTTCCTCAACATTGACTAATTCACAAAACCCAAAGAGGATGAATGAGTGCGAGGGCAAACGCAAAGGTGAGGGCGAGTGCGTGTGTGAGTGTGAACACAAATGTGAGAGACAGTGCGTGCATGAGAGCAAGTACAAGAGCAAACTGTGAGCAGTTTTGGGCCCCGCATCTAAGGATGGATGTGCTGGCCTTGGAAAGGGTCTGGAGAAGGTTCACAAGAATGATCCCTGGAATGAAGAGCTTGTCGTATGATGAACAGTTGAGGACTCTGCATTGGTACTCTTTGGAGTTTAGAAGGATGAGGGGAGAGCTTATTGAAACTTACAGGATACTGTGAAGCCTGGATAGAATGATCTTGAAGAGGATGTTTCCACCAGTAGGAAAAACTAGAACCAGAGGGCACAACCTCAGGATAAAGGGATGATCCTTTAAAACAGAGATGAGGAGGAATTTCTTCAGCCAGAGAGTGGGGAATCTGTGGAACTCTTTGACACAGAAGGCTGTGGAGGCCGGGTCATTGAGTGTCTTTAAGACAGAGATAGATAGGTTCTTGATTAATAAGGGGGTCAGGGATTATGGGGAAAAGGCAGGAGAATGGGGATGAGAAAAATATCAGCCATGATTGAATGGCAGAGCAGACTGGATGGGCCGAGTGGCCTAATTCTGCTCCTATGTCTTGTGGTCTTATGGTCTAAGCACGAGTCTGTGTGAGAGCATGTGTGCGAGTGTGAGTGTGAATGCGAGTGTGTGCAACTGTGAGTGCAAGTGCGAATGTGAGTGTGAGCATGAGTGCAAGTGCGAGTGCGCGCATGAGTGTGAGTGTGAATGTGAGTGCAAATGCGAGTGTGTGCAGGGTGTGAGTGCGAATGTGAGTGTGAGTGAAGTGCAAGTGCGAGCGTGAGTGCGAGTGTGAACGTGAGTGCGAGTACGAATGCGAGTATGTGCAAGTTCGAGTGTGAGTGCGAGTGCAAATGCAAATGTGTGTGAGTGCGAATGTGAGTGTGTGTGAGTGTGAGTATGAGTGTGAGTGTGAACGCGAATGTGAGAGCGAACGTGAGTTTGCGTGCGAGTGCAAACATGAGTGTGAGTGTGAGCATGAGTGTGAGTGCGAGCAGATCAGCCATGATCTTATTGAATGGCGGGGCAGGCTCGAAGGGCTAGATGGCCTACTCCTGCTCCTATTTCTTACGTTCTTATGTTCTTATGTTGTGAGTGTGAATGTGTGTGTGTGCGAGAGCAAGTGTGAGTGCAAGAGCGAATGCAAGTGTGAATGTGAGTGTGAGAGCGAGAGCGATTGCCAACACAAGCACAAAGGCACAGAATTCCTTTTCCTATTCCTGCCACATAGTTGAAAAACCGTTCTTTTATATACTTTCGGATAATGACCTAACCTTTCCCCAATTAGGAACAGCATCTCTGACTTACAACCAGAGCCTGCACTCCACTGCAACATCATCACATTCCGCCTATGTGCCCTCTTGAAGGATTTTGTTCACCTCCTCATGGTCCACAAGACTTCCCAGGCTAGTTGATTAATATAGATTGGATAAGCAAATCCACTGCCCTCGTAACATCAGAACAACTTTCTGTGTAAATCAAATTCTCAAGTATTCTTTTGTTAACGATCTTAAATCCATGCCCTCTTAATATCGATCCTCCTGGAAATATTTCTTTCTTATTTATTCCATTGAAAACCTTCATGATTTTGACCACTTTGTCCCTCCACTGATGAATTCGGACATTATAACTTGCACTGGGGGGGTTTCCTTTAAGGAACTGAGAGGTGAAACCCAAGGTTTTGACACTCGGGTGCTTGTGATGCCTGAGAAACAGTCAAAAGCAGTGTTCTAGGAACAACATAATACATTCCAGCCCTTTAATAGCACTTCCAATAAGAGGTGTATCCCAGAGGATAGTCTACTTACAAAGTAACCTTTAACTTTTATTGCCTTTTTACAAATATAGAGCAAACAAGTCATATCGCTGGAAAAATTAAACTAGTTATGTCACAGTGATAAAGTAGTTTTTTAAAAAAACACACAGCGCAAAGCTTCAAATAAATGAGGTGTATTTAATTCAGATTTGACAGCTACAGATCATCAAATGGCTGCTTCTGTGTTTCTGGAACATAGGGAGTGTAAACTGAACAATGGAAATGTGATACATGTGTGAATGGCACGAGTTGGAGGAGGATTGAGTGACAGACACCATTCCGTCAGTAAGGTATAAACTTTCGCTGCGCTCCCCTCTATAGCAAGGATATCCTTCCTCAGATAAGGAGACCAAAACTGCACACAATACTCCAGGTGTGGCCTCACCAACGCCCTGTACAATAGCAGCAAAACATCCCTATCCCTCAAATCCTCACGTTACGAAGCCCAACATACCACTTGCTATTGATGCAATAATTGTGAGGTTATTCACTATGGAAGCAAAAACAAGAAGGCAGATGACTACCTGAATGGCTGTGAATTGGGAGAGGGGAGTGTGCAGAGGGATCTGGGTGTCCTTGTGCACCAGTCACTGAAGGTAAGCATGCAGGTACAGCAGGCGGTAAAGAAGGGAAATGATATGTTGGCCTTCATTGCCAGAGGTTGTTGTCCGACAAGGGGCATACACGCAATGGGTCGTACGAGGGCTGGTCTTGGCTGTTTCGAGAGTAGCCGAGTACTTCATGTCGTTAGTGTACGCTTAAACTGGACCAGATGCTGGGCAACATGACAGCTCAGTGACTATCACTGTTTGCTGTGCAGATACATGGATTTGGGCCGGTGTCTGTGGGAGTTTGCACATTCTCCCCGTGAGTGCGTGGGTTTTCTTCGGGTGCTCCGGTTTCCTCCCACACCCCAAAGATGTGCTCTTAGGCTGATTGGTGTAACAAATTGTCCCTAAGTTAGTCTCCCCTCAATCTGGTTTCCAATGTGGAGTGCCATTAGTGTAGACAAGGGTCACGGGTGGAGAGGGGACTCAGAATGTTGAAATGGCGGCGCGGGCTCGTTGGGCCGAAGGGCCTGTTTCCCGTGCTGTGTTGTTCTTTGTTCTTTGTTAACATCCCTATCCCTTAAATCCTCATGTTATGAAGCCCAACATACCATTTGCAATTGATGCAATAAATGGGAGGTTATTCACTATGGAAGTAAAAACAAGAAGGCAGATTACTACCTGAATGGCTGTGAATTGGGAGAGGGGAGTGTGCAGAGGGATCTGGGTGTCCTTGTGCACCAGTCACTGAAGGTAAACATGCAGGTGCAACAGGCGGTAAAAAAGGCAAATGGTACGTTGGCCTTCATTGCGAGAGGTTTTGAATACAGGAGCAGGGATGTGTTGCAATTATACAGGGGCCTTGGTGAGGCCACACCTAGAGTATTGTGTGCAGTTTTGGTCTCCTTTTCTGAGGAAGGATGTTCTCGAGGGAGTGCGGCGAAGGTTTACCAGGCTGATTCCAGGGAGGGTGGGACTGATGTATGAGGAGAGATTGACCAGGTTAGGATTGTCTTCACTGGATTTCAGATGAATGAGGGGGGATCTCATAGAGATCTATAAAATTCTAACAGGACCAGACAGGGTAGATGCAGGGAGGATGTTCCTGATGGTGGGGGAGTCCAGAACCAGGGGGTCACAGTCTGAGGATTCGGGGTAGACCATTTAGGACGGAGGTGAGGAGACATTTCTTCACCCGGTGAGCCTGTGGAATTCATTCCCACAGGAAGTAGTTGATGCCAAAACATTGAATGTATTCAAGAGGTGGCTGGAGATAGCACTTGGGGTGAGTGGGATTAAAGGTTATGGGGAGAAAGCAGGATTAGGCTATTGAGTTGGATGATCAGCCATGATGGTGATGAATGGTGGAGCAGGCTCGAAGGGCCGAATGGCCTTCTCCTGCTCCTATCTTTTACATTTCTTTGTTACACTCTAACAACTCACTGTCACTGTTTAGACAGAACATTTACAGTAGCAAGAGGTTGGGCCGAAGGGTCTGTTTCCATGCTGGAAATGATTATGACTTTATGATTTCAAAGACTTGTTACGGCTTAAAGTTACAAAGGATTTAAAGACGTTGATAAGTTGATACGTGAAAACAAAGGTCTGATAGAACTGAACCCCCCTCTCCACTCCTCCCTGGCTCCAAATGAGGCTCCTCCGCAGTTCATGACACCCCCCCCTTTGCTCTCGATTGTATCGGCTTCCCGCGCTGCCCCTCCATAGGGTCCAGCCTGATCACATGGCCCTCAGGGAACGCCCCCTTAAAGGGCCCACGCTACCATAGAATCCCTACAGTGCAGAAGAAGTGCATCAGGTCCGCACCATCTCTCTGACAGAGCATCTGACCATGGCTAATCCCCCTAACGCATATATCTTTGGACAATAAGGAAGAGTTTAGCCTGGCCAATCTCCCTAATCTACACACCTTTGGAGTGTGGGAGGAAACCAGAGCATCCAAAGGAAACCCACACAGACACGGGGAGAATGTGCAGACTCCACACAGACAAGGGACCCAAGCTGGGAATTGAACCCGGGTTCCTGGCGCTGTGAGGCAGCGGTGCTAACCACTGTGGCACCATGCCACCAACAGGACATCCAATTTCCTGATTCACTGCCTTTTCCCACCTTCAATAGTTCTTATAACCTGTAAACAAAAATATCCAAAGGAAATTGAAAACACAAACAACTTTCTTAATATCCCAGCGATATTTCTCCCGAGATTCGCTTCCCGCGGTGTCCTGGAGATTAAGTTTCCCACTCTGGAAGATTGAGGGCAGTCCCAGAGGGATGACACATTGGAGCTGTTTGTATGGGTGCTTGTTTTTCACTGACGTGGGGATCTGCCTCCAAACATTAACTGGCTGCTTTCAACATCACTCAGGGGCCCTGAGGCACTCGTTTGTGAAGTGATTCTGTGATGCATCGCAGGGGGGTGCCTCTGGAGAAAGCTTCCCGCAGTGTGACATTATGGACGAGGCATGCGACAAGGCTAATGGGCAGTGACCTTTTGTTTCTTAAACAGGCAATGAAGGAGGTGGAGTGAGTCCTGACTCCCACCTTACCGTCCTCAGAGTTAGAATTTGTTATCTTTCACTTTCACACAGTAATGCACCCAGTCACTATCTAGGCAAGAATATGTTATCGTAGAATCCTACAATGCAGAAGGAGGCCATTCGGCCCATCGTGTCTGCACAGACCACTATCCCACCCCACCCTATCCCCATACTCTGATGTAATTACCTTAGCTAGTCCCACTGACACCAAGAAGAAATTTAGCATGGTCGATCCACCTAACCCACACATCTTTCAGACTGTGGGAGGAAACTAGAGCACCCGGAGGAAACCCACACAGACACGGGGAGAATGTGCAGACTCCACACAGACAGTGACCCAAGCCGGGCATCGAACCCGGGTCCCTGGCGCTGTGAAGCTGCAGTGCTAACCACTGTGCTACCGTGCCATCCTAAATAATTTGGATGGTTTTGGCAAGAGCGACATACTGTTGCCTCACAGCGTCAGGGTCCCAGGTTCCCGATACCCGCCCCTATCCCCATAACACCATGTATTTACCCTGCTTGTCCCTGAACACTGAGGTTCAACTGAGCATCACCAATCCACCTAGCTCGCAAATCTTTCAAACTGTGGGAGGAAACCGGATCTCCAGGAGGAATCCCGCACAGACACGGGGAGAATGTGCAAACTCCACACAGACAGTGATCCGAGCCAGGAATCGAACCCGGGTCCCTGGAGCTGTGAGGCAGCAGTGCTAACCACTGTGCTGCCCAAGTTTAAGAGTTTAAAGTTTATTAATTATTAATGTCATGAGCGGGCTTACATTAACACTGCAATGAAGTTACTGTGAAAATCCCCTAGAAAATCATGTTCACCAGATATTCTCCCTGTGTCTGCGTGGGTTTCCTCCGGGTGCTCCGGTTTCCTCCTACAGTCCAAAGATGTGCAGGTTAGGTCGATTAGCCATGCTAAATTGCCCCTTAGTGTCGGGGGGGGGGGCTAACTAGGGTAAATACATGGGGGATAGGGGCTGGGTGGAATTGTGGTTGGTACAGACTCGATGGGCCGAATGGTCCCCTTCTGCACTGTAGGGATTCTCTGATTCAATGACTCTATGAGAGACAAACAAGATCCAAGCTGACCCGATGAGTCATTGGACCCCAACTTGTCCTTGGTCTGATTTGATTTTGATTTGATTCATTATTGTCACGTGTGTTAACATACAGTGAAAAGTATTGCTTCTTGTGCACTGTACAGATAAAGCATACCGTTCATAGGGAAGGAAAGGAGAGAGTGCAGAATGTAGTGTTACAGTCACAGCGAGAGTGTAGAGAAAGATCAACTTAATGCGAGGTAGGTCCATTCAAAAGTCTGACAGCAGCAGGGAAGAAGCTGTTCTTGAGTCGGTTGGTAGGTGACCTCAGACTTTTGTATCTTTTTCCCGAAGGAAGCAGGTGGAAGAGAGAATGTTCGGGGTACGTGGGGTCCTTAATTATGCCGGCTGCTTTTCCGAAGCAGCGGGAAGTGTAGACAGAAGGTTAGGTTGATTGGCCATGCTAAGAAATTGCCCCTTAGTGTCCAGGGATGTGTAGGTTAGAGGGATTAGTGGGTATAATATGTAGGGGTCTGGGGATAGGGCCTGGGTGGGATTGTGTTCAGTGCAGACTCGATGGGCCGAAGGGCCTCTTTCTGTACTGTAGGGTTCTATGATTCTATGATTCAATGGATGGGAGGCTGGTTTGTGTGATGGGTTGGGCTACATTCACGACCTTTTGTAGTTCCTTGCGGTCTTGGGCAGAGAAGGAGCCCATACCAAGCTGTGATACAGCCCAAAAGAATCTGATGTTTGATTTGAGCCCAAAGATCTAATTACCCCTTGAACTGAGAGTCAACCACATCGCTGTGGGTCTGGAGTCACATGTAGGCCAGACCGGGTAAGGATGGCAGATTTCCTTCTCTTAAGATAATGTTTTTACAACAATTCAGGAGTTTACATGTCCCCGTTACTGAGGGTGCTTTATTCCTGATTTATCTGGGCAAATGAATTTAAATGCATCGATGGCTGGGGGATGTGAACCCATATTGCCAGTTGATTAGTCCAGACATGAGTTACTAGCCCAAGTACCGACACTATCAGTGCCTCACCTTCAGCTAGGCTGGAATTCCTTCCTTGTGTAATGCTATATTCTCCAACTGGCACGAGTGCATCACCAATGATAACCTCACGTTAAAAATAACACTGATTCTAAGAATCTATGGATCACGTTGAGTGTTTCCCGTAACTGAAGGCCTTAGAACACCGTTCTGTTTCTAAGGTTTAAATTGTCATTGTCACCTTGCTCAATGTAACAACAGCTTCCTCTTATGCTGATGACGGGCAGAATCCCTAATGTTCCATCGCTGTAAAGCAATTCTCTTATTTTTGTTCCCTGAAAATTACAATCGATGAAATCAGCCTCCCATCCATCCACTTCAGGGAGATGTTGAGTGGCATAGTTTGCAAACCTATTTAAAGGTGCCGGCTGTATTTATTTTTAATAGTGACACTCAGCTAAATGGGTTACAGTCTTAAACCTAAATGAGTGATTGTCACTGCTAGTGCGAAACTTGGTTGATTCCACACTCCTGTCCTATTTATGAGAAGTGATTTGTAAAGTCACCAAATCCTTGAACAACAGAATTCCAAATCACCGGGTTCAGGCCATTCAGCCCATTGTACGGGTCCTGTTTCTTTGAAAGAGCTGTCAAACTCATTCCCCACTGCTGTTTCCACACAGCCTCGCAAACTTCCCCTTTTCAACTATTTATCCGATTTTCTTTTGAAAGTTCCTATCGAATCTGCTTCCAGCTCCCTTTCAGATCACAGCAACTTACCGCGTAATACAAAAAAAATCCTCTAGATAGGGTAGAGGTAGAGAGATTCTTTCCACTTAGAAAGGACACCAGAACTAGAGGGCACAGCCTCAAAATAAGGGGAGGCCAGTTCAGAACAGAGTTGAGGAGGAACTTCTTCACTCAAAGGGTGGTGAATCTCTGGAATTCTCTGCCCATTGAAGTGGTGGAGGCTACCTCGCTGAATATATTTAAGTCACAGGTAGATAGATTTCTGATAGACAAGGGAATTAAGGGTTATGGGGAGAAAGCGGGAAAGTGGAACTGATCCACTTCAGATCAGCCATGATCTTATTGAATGGCGGGGCAGGCTCGAAGGGCCAGATGGCCTACTCCTGCTCCTATTTCTTATGTTCTTAAATCTGTGTCCAATGATTGCCTAGATCAAAACAACATACTTCGATAGGCACATGAGTGAAACAGGGATGGAGGGTTATAGAAGACGGTTTTAAAAAGGGTCAGAGCCTCGAGACGATACTGGAAATGTAGTATTACATGTTAATGTTTTGTTTCTTTTAATCTGCAGGTGTGTTGGTCCACCTTGTTGTCAAACGAGGGGCATGCACACGGTGGGTCGTGCGTGGGCTGCTCTTGGATGTTTCGAGAGTGGCCTTGTACTTCGCGTCGTTGTGTGTGCTTAATCCTGGACCAGCAGACGGGCACCGCAACAGCTCAGTGACTATCACTGCTGGCTGTGCAGATACATGGATTTGGGCTGGTGTCTGTGGGAGTTTGCGCATTCTCCCCGTGGTTGCGTGGGTTTCCTCCGGGTGCTCCGGTTTCCTCCCACACCCCAAAGATGTGCCCTTAGGCTGATTGGTGTACCAAATTGACCCTACACTATTCTCCCCTGAATCTGGCTACAATAGGGGTACCATTCACATACACACGGGGCACGGTAGGTGTAGGAAAATGCTTTGTTAAGATGGCGGCGTGGGCTCGTTGGGCCGAAGGGCCTGTTTCCCGTCATGGGTTGTTCTTTGTTCTTTGTTAACATACTGCGGATGCTGGAATCTGAAGCAAAAACAGAAAATGCTGGAAAATCTCAGCAGGTCTGACAGCATTTGTGGAGAGAGAATAGAGCCAACGTTTCGAGTCTAGAGTGAGTTCTGATGAAGGGTCATCTAGACTCGAAATGTTGGGTCAATTCTCTCCCTGCTGAGATTTTCTAGCGAGTTCTGTTTTTGTCCCTCTCATTACCTACTCTGCTGGCAATGGCAAAAATTTCTCTTTATTTATTCGTACTCATTCTTTCCTTTTGGGCACCTCTCTTAAATCTCCCCCCTTAACCTTCTCTGCTCCGAGGAGAGCAAAGCCAGCTTCTCCAGACTCTCTCTGTAGCTGAAACCTCCTGATCACTGAGGAATCTTCCCAGTCAATTTCCTCGGCACTCCCTTGGCAAGTGTGATACCGAGAATTGGATTCAATCCACCAACTGGGTGGGATCAGGGGATTATAAAGGTTTAGCGTAACCCTTGGGTTTTGCAATTGCTGTGGGTGGGATTCTCCACCCACGCACATCCAAGGCTGGAAATTCCAGCCAAGCTCAATGAACGGTCACATTTCCTGTCCCACCCACTAGGATTCCCGTGGCAAGCGGAACGGGAGAATTTTGGCCCTTGCATCTGTTGTTAGAGATTTGATTTTGATTTGATTTATTATTGTCACATGTATTAACATGCAGTGAAAAGTATTGTTCCTTGCGCGCTATACAAAGCATACCGTTCATAGAGAAGGAAAGGAGAGAGTGCAGAATGTGGTGTTACAGTCATAGCGAGGGTGTAAGGAAAGATCAAATTAGTGCGAGGTAGGTCCATTCAAAAGTCTGACAGCAGCAGGGAAGAAGCTGTTCTTGAGTCGGTTGGTACGTGACCTCAGACTTTTTCCCAATGGAAGAAGGTGGAAGAGAGAATGTCCGGGGTGCATGGGTTCCTTAATTGTGCTGCTGCTTTGCTGACGCAGTGGGAAGTGTAGACAGAGTCAATGGATGGGAGGCTGGTTTGCGTGATGGATTGGGTTACATTCATGACCTTTTGTAGTTCCTTGTGGTCTTGGGCAGAGCAGGAGCCCATACCAAGCTGTGATACAACCAGGAAGAATGCTTTCGTTGGTACATCTGTAAAAGTTGGTGAGAATCGTAGCTGACATACCAAATTTCCTTAGTCTTCTGAGAAAGTAGACGTGTTGGTGAGCAAGGCAAGGAACTCTTATGTCGTATGAACATAAAGGGCAGGATTTTCTGTTGCGCTCGCCCCGAAACTGGAAAATCCCGTCCAATGTCAACAGACCCTTGTCAGGGGTCCCACCCGATGTCAACAGACCCTTGTAATGGACCCATGTAAGGGGTTGTCCCTTACATGCAACAATTCCCGTGGCGGATGTAAGAGGACAATTCAGAATTCGGAGCAGGAGTGGGCCATTCAGCCCCTCGAGCCTGCTCTGCTATCCCATAACATCATGGCTGATTGGTCAGTGGCCTCGGTTCCACATTCCCACGACATCTTTGAATGCCTTGAATCAATAATCTTTTACCAGTCCTACAGCCTTATAGACTGGTGCAGATGGCAGCTGTGTTCCTGCATACTGTCTAAAACTGTACCATTTAGTGTTATAGTGTCTCTCTTCGGCCTTCCTGTCAAAATGAATCACTTTACGTTTCCCTGTGTTCAAATCCACCTGCTGTGTGTCTGCTCATCTCTCACCCAGTCTGTCTATCCCCTCCTAAAGTCTGCTCCAGTCTTCCTTACTGCACAGCTCCCTACATCAATAGCAGTCATTGCCCTGTCGCATTTCCAGCTGCATTGTCTCTCCTTCACATTTTCTGTCCCTTTTCCCATTCCAGTTCTCTCCAGAAGCTTCAACCTTACAGTACCCCCCGCTCCCCTTCGCTTGCTTTGCTTCTATTTCCCTTAAGTGGACTCTTGCCCTTGTCTGTTAAAGGCTTACATCATTCACAGTAGCAGCATCAGCTCTCCCTGCCAACTCTCCACTATCCTGTTAGGTATTTATTTCCCAAGGGCATGGATCAGCAGCAGTCCCGAAATCCCTTGCAGATAGGAGCTAGGCTTCAAATAGACGTTGCCGGGTGATTATTAAACCACAAAGAAAGCTACACAAATAATGCTGCCTTTCCAAAAAAAAAGCCCAAGAAAATCACCCAAAAGATAGTCCGCGTTCCTTCACAAACTCCACGAGCCCCTCCTCAGTCTTACTTTACTCAAACGTTTCAACCTTATCCTTTGTGTCTCAGGGCGGCACGGTGGCGCAGTGGTTAGCACTGCTGCCTCACAGCGCCAGGGACCTGGGTTCGATTCCAGCCTCGGGTCGCTGCCTGTGTGGAGTTTGCACATTCTCCTCGTGTCTGTGTGGGTTTCTTGTCGGTGCTCTGGTTTCCTCCCACAGTATGATGTAGAGATGCTGGCGTTGGACAGGGACAAACACAATAAGAAGTCTCACAACACCAGGTTAGAATGCAACCAGTTTATTTGATAATAATCCCACAAGCTTTTGGAAATGGTGTCCCTTTGTCAGGCGTGTGGATCACAGACCAGATGAAGGGACACCGTTTCCAAAAGCTGGTGGGATTATTATCACATAAACTGGTTGGATTCTAACCTGGTGTTAGAACAAAGAACAACACAGCACGGGACACAGGCCCTTCGGCCCAAGGAGCCCGCGCCACCATTTCAACATTGTGAGTCCCCTCTTCCACCCGTGACCCTTGTCTACGCTTATGGCACTCCACATTGGAAACCAGATTGAGGGGAGACTAATTTAGGGACAATTTGTTACACCAATCAGCCTAAGAGCACGTCTTTGGGGTGTGGGAGGAAACCGGAGCACCTGGAGAAAACCCACGCAAGCACGGGGAGAATGCGCAAACTCCCACAGACACTGGCCCAAATCCATGTGTCTGCACAGCAAACAGTGATAGTCACTGAGCTGTCGTGTTGCCCGTCAGCTGGTCCAGTTTAAGCACACACTAACGACGTGAAGCACTAGGCTACTCTCGAAACATTCAAGAGCAGCCCTCACACGACCCATCGTGTGTATGCCCCTTGTTGGACAACAAGGCGGACAGAATCACCTGTGGATTAAAAGAGAAAAACATCAATAACATGCACATCTTATGCAAACATTCAAGGGAATCCCCAGAAGCTCAAAAGTAAAACAAGTGAGCCAGAAAATATGTTGGAAGGTCCATCGGCATCAATTGATTCCCAGGGACATCCCAAGGCTCTTGATCCTTAATTAAAACAGTCTCCTATATCCCTCCATCTTTATTTCGCTCATGTGCCTATCTAAGTATCCCTTAAACAAGTTGTGAGACTTGTGTTCTTCCCACACTCCAGAGATGTAGCTTAGGGGAACTGGCTGCGATAGATTTCCCTTAAGCGTCCCGAGATGTGTAGGTTGTATGGATTAGCCATGGCAAATGTATGGGGTTATGGGGATACGGCCTGGGTAAGATACTCTGTCAGAGAGTCGGTGCAGAATCAATGTGCTGAATGACCTCTTCCTGCACTGTAGGTGTTTGGTGCTCTTTAATTGCCGATCTGAATCCCATAAACGATGTGGCAAGGCCAGCAATTGTTACCCCTGAACTGAATGGCTCACTAAACCATTTCAGAGGGCTGTAGAGAATTAACAATCGATTCCCAGTCGTATATATTGAGACTATGTTTTCAACTGAATTTAAATTCCACCAGCTGCACTGGTGGGATTTGAACCCGTGTCCTCAGGACATTGGCCTGGGCCTGGGCTTACAAGACTAGTGATATCTCCACTGTGCCGCCTAATCCTTGGTGTCACAATCCTCCTCAGCATTACTCGTAATCTCCCAAAGTGCATTCTTTCTCGACTGGGCCTCCTTCTCTTGTCTACGTTTTGAAAACAGATAGGGCTGGTCCTCAGAAAGCCAATCACAGGGATGGGGAATAACTTCACTGCAGTGTTAATGTAAGCTTCACTTGTGACCAATAAATAAACTTCAAGCTTTAAAATCATTCAAGTTTTTTTTTTATTCGTCCATGGGACATGGGCATCGCTGGGCCAGCATTTATTGCCCATCCCTGGTTGCCATTGGAGGGCAGTCGAGAGTCAACCACATTGCTGTGGCTCTGGAGTCACATGTAGGCCAGACCAGATAAGGATGGCAGATTTCCTTCCCCAAAGGACATTAGTGAATCAGATGGTTTTTTCCAACAATCAGCCATGGGTTCATGGTCATCAGTAGATTCTTCATTCCAAATTTTTTTTTAAAAATTGAATTCAAATTCCACCATCTGCCTGGGCAGGATTCGAACCCAGGTCCTCAGATCATTAGCTGAGTTTCTGGATTAATAGTCTAGCAATAGTACCACTAGGTCATCACCTCCCCCAAGTATGATAAATTTTACAATCCAAAAGATATCCAATAATAAAATTCCAGATTTTCTTTGTTCCAATTCCTTTTCATATCTACAGCAACCTCACGCTGAATTCACTCGGAGCAGGATATCCAAAGGAAGTACATTCGGGAAAGGACTGGCCAGGTCAAATCTTGGGGGAAATGAGATTTGTTCAGATCGAGCCCCCGATCCGAATTGGATGTGGTTTGAGGTGCTTATCCCAGGAGCTGGACTCGAGGAAGAGTTTACATTCTGTTGGCAAAAACTCAATGGGCAGAATGTTTGTTCTTCATAAGTTCACACGACTGGAAGCCACCGCCAACAAAAACAATATCAATAACTCGTGTTTATATAGTACGCTTGATGTAGGAAAAAAATCCCAAAGATTTTCAGGAAGGAAAAATAAAGAATAGCAAGTTGCCCATATCGTTGTGAATGTGAGTTAATGCATTATGGAGGGTCCAATGCACGTAGGGATGGATAGGAAGGGTGGATGGGAAGACACCTTTTCCATTAGTAGAAGGAACCGGGGGCATCACGTTAAGCTAAGAGGTAGAAGACTAAGCGGGGAGTTGAGGGAAACCAATTTAACCCAGAGGGAGGAGGGAGTCTGGAACTCACTGCCTGAGAGGGTGGTGAGGGCAGAGACCCTCATAACATTTAAGAAATACTTAGATATTGACTTGTACTGCCAAAATCGCCAAAGCTATGGGCCAAACGCTGGAAAGTGGGATTAATGCAGTCAGATCTTTGTTGGCCAGCTTGGACACGATGGGCTGAATGGCCTGCTCCCCTGCTATCTATGAATCCACGAGGCTGAGCATTATACCCGTGCGCTTCTTCAAAATAGTGGGCCTCGGATCTTCTACATTTCCTGGAGGGCTGATAGAGTCTCAGTTTAATGTTCAGATCCCTGAAAGTTGGCACCCAGGTTGATAAGGTTGTTAAGAAGGTGTACGGCGTGTTAGCTTTTATTGGTAGAGGGATTGAATTTCAGAGCCGTGAGGTCATGTTACAACTGTACAAAACTCTGGTGTGGCCGCACTTGGAGTATTGCGTACAGTTCTGGTCGCCGCATTATAAGAAAGATGTGGAGGCATTGGAAAGGGTGCAGAGGAGGTTTACCAGGATGTTGCCTGGTATGGTGGGAAGGTCTTATGAGGAAAGGCTGAGGGACTTGAGGTTGTTTTCATTGGAGAGAAGAAGGTTGAGAGGTGACCTAGTTGAGGCATACAAGATGATCAGAGGGTTAGATAGGGTGGACAGTGAGAGCCTTTTACCTTGGATGGTGATGGCTAACATGAGGGGACATAGCTTTAAATTGAGGGGTGGTAATTATAGGACGGATGTCAGAGGTAGGTTCTTTACTCAGAGGGTAGTAAGGTTGTGGAATGCCCTGCCTGGAGCAGTTGTGGACTCGCCAACTTTAAGGGCGTTCAAATGGTCAGTGGATAGGCATATGGATAATATTGGAATAGTTTAGGTTAGAGGGTCATTAGATTGGCGCCACTGGTCAGCACAACATCAAGGACCGAAGGGCCTGTACTGTGCTGTAATGTTCTATGTTCTATGTCTTATCCAAAAGATAGCCCTGGAGTTCTCCCCAGTTCCAATTTCCACTTTCAGTAGCTTTGCCCTTCCCTGTCTCTGTGAAAGGTAGAGGTAACGTTGCCATGGTCCCAGAAGACCATAGGCTATTTGAGGGGGACAGCTGACCGGTGGTGATTTTAACCTCAAGCAAAGGCAATGGATAATCTAACCCTGTAACCTCCTCTAGCCCTACAATCCTCTGCAATATCCTTGAATTCCTGCCTCTGGAGCCTCCTTAATTTTGATTGATTTTAATCATGGCCACGCCTTCAGCTGCCTGGGCCCCAAGCTCTGGAGTTCCCTTACTAAAACTCTCCACCTCTGCCTCTCGCTCTTCCTTTAATGGAAGACAGTGGCCCAGTGTCCATGTATTCTCACTATTAATCCTTATTGAAACTTACAGGACACTGCGAGGCCTGGATAGAGTGGACACGGAAAGGATGCTTCCACTAGGAGGAAAAACTAGAACCAGAGGGCACAACCTCAGGCTAAAGGGACGATCCTTTCAAACAGAGATGAGGAGGAATTTGTTCAACCAGAATCTGTGGAACTCTTTGCTGCAGAAGGCTGTGGAGGCCGGGTCATTGAGTGTCTTTAAGACAGAGATAGATAGATTCTTGATTAATAAGGGGGTCAGGGGTTATGGGGAAAAGGCAGGAGAATGGGGATGAGAAAAATATCAGCCATGATTGAATGGTTGAGCAGACTCGATGGGCCGAGTGGCCTAAATCTGCTCCTATGTCTTATGGTCTTATCCAGCAGCTCAATTAATGTCCTGGGGACCTGGGTTCAAATCCCGTCATACTAGGTGGTGGAATTTGAATTCAATAAAAAGTTTCTGAAATTAAGAATCTACTGATGACAATGAAACTATTGTTGGAAAAAGCCCATCTGGTTCACTAATGTCCTTCAGGGAAGGAAATCTGCTGTCCTTACCCAGTCTGGCCTACATGTGACTCCAGAGCCACAGCAATGTGGTTGATGCAAGGTAGGTCCATTCAAAAGTCTGATGGCAGCAGGGAAGAAGTTGTTCTTGAGTCGGTTGATATAGAACATAGAACACTACAGCACAAACAGGCCCTTCGGCCCACAAGTTGTGCCGATCATATCCCTAACTACCAGGCCTATCTATAACTCTCAATCCCATTAAATCCCATGGACTCGTCCAGAAGTCTCTTAAAAGACCCCAGCAAGTTCGCCTCTACCACCACTGACGGCAGCCGATTCCACTCACTCACCACCCTCTGAGTGAAAAACTTACTCCTGACATCTCCTCTGTACCTGCTCCCCAGCACCTTAAATCTGTGTCCTCTCATAGCGACCGTTTCAGCCCTGGGAAATAGCCTCCGAGAATCCACCCTATCTATACCTCTCAACATCTTATAAACCTCTATCAGGTCACCGCTCAACCTTCGTCTCTCCAGGGAGAAGAGTCCCAGCTCCCTCAACCTATCTTCATAAGGCATGCCTCCCAATCCCGGCAACATCCTTGTAAATCTCCTCTGCACCCTCTCAATAGCTTCCACATCCTTCCTATAGTGAGGTGACAAGAACTGCGCACACTACTCCAAGTGGGGTCTGACAAGGGTCTTATAAAGTCTTATATGCGACCTTTGTATCATTTTCCTGACGGAAGAAGGTGGAAGAGACTCTCAACTGCCCTCGGGCAAATATGGATGGGCAATAAATACTGGCCAACCAGCAATGCTCATAGCCCACAAATACATTTTAAAAACTTGGTGCTTAAAACCCACTCCAATCCATTGCTTGTCCCGCCTTCCACAGCACAGTACCAAACATGGTTTGATAACAGTCCTGTGAAGTACCTCGGAATCCTCTGTTACGTTAAAGGCGCCAGCTAAATGCAGGTAGCTGTTGTTGCTAATGGAATAAACCATCGATCTGACTGAACGGGGTGTCTGGATGAATGAATGTGTAAATATTAAACCGTACAGAGAAAGCTGCAAGATTCTGTGTTAAATCCCAGGCAGTTCTGGTTGGCTGTTTTCAAAACAGAGAGTAATGCCGGGGCTCAAGGAGGTTTAAATTTACACCCAACATAAAATATTAATGATTGCAAACAATGCTTGGCTGACTTAACTTCATTTTCTATAATCCGTTCACACGGATGGATTGCAGATGTAGAAATCCAATTCAAACATCAAATAGCTGCACAGTTTAAAGTCTAGTTGCGTTAAACCTTGCTCTTTGTTAGTCTTTCCAAGAAAAGCAACAACCACTGCATTATGTTAGCGCCGTCAGACCACCCCCACCTATATAAATGGTAAACTATATGTTTGTTACCTGTTATGAAGCAGATGTGCATCACTCAAAGGGTGGTGAATCTCTGGAATTCTCTGCCGTTGAAGTGGTGGAGGCTGCCTTGCTAAATATTTTTAAGACGCGGGTTGATGGGTTTTTGATAAGAGAGGGGATTAAGGGTTATGGGGAGAGGGCGGGAATGTGGAACTGAGCCACGACAGATCAGCCATGATCTTATTGAATGGCGGGACAGGCTCGAGGGGCTGGATGGCCTACTCCTGCTCCTATTTCTTATGTTCTTATGTTCACCCCAACACCTAACAACTCAAACAGGTGTGTCTCACTCTATATTTCTTTTCTATCTTTAATGCTCTCATCCGTCGATTGAACTTGTTCTATTTCATTCTGTCAAACTTGATACACCTATTCTCTCTATGGGCTGCCATTAGCAGCTTCTCCCTTTGCTTTTGTGGCTTTGACTCATCTTTCATTTGCTTGCCCTACTGTACAGTGGCACAATGGGTCAGCACTGTTACCTCACAGCCTCAGGGTCCTGTGTTCAATCCCCACACTGGATCACTGTCTGTGTGGAGTCTGCACATTCTCCCCGTGCCTGCGTGGGTTTCCTCCGGATGCTCTGGTTTCCTCCCACACTCTGACAGACGTGCTGGTTAGGTGCATTGGCCATGTTAAATTCTCCCTCAGTGTACCTGAAATGGCACTGGAGTGTGGCGACTAGGGATTTTCGCAGTAACTTCATTGCGGTGTTAATGTAAGCCTACTTGTGACGCTAATAAGTAAACTTTAAAAAAAGGTATAAGTATCTCCCACTTTCTCTGCCTTTTAGCTTTGACAAAGGCTCATCTGGACTCGAAACATCAGCTCTTTTCTCTCCTTCCAGATGTTGCCTGATCTGCTGAGATTTTCCGGCCTTTTCTCTTTTGAGTTCGATGTAAGTCTGACCTGCTTCTTTTCTTACATTTCTGAACCGTTGTCTCTGTTTCTGGTACCAGTTCGTAGTCAGGTGGGGTGGCACGGTAGCACAGTGGTTAACACTGCTGCTTCACAGCGCCAGGGCTCAACTCCTGGTTTGCTTCACTCTCTGTGTGGAGTTTGCATGTTCTCCCCATGTCTACATGGGTTTCCTCCGGGTGCTCTGGTTTTGTCCCACATTCTGAAAGATGCATTGACCCGATCAGGTGCCGGACTGCGGCGACTAGGGCTATTTCACAGTAACTTCATTGCAGTGTTAATGTAAGCCTTTCTTGTGACAAATAAATAAACTTTAAAAACAAAATAGCCCTTTTTACTTCTTATTTTTCTGGCATATGTAAATGGCATAATGAAATGATGATGTGACAATCACTTCTTTGACCTGGTGTTTGATGTCTACCTTTCTTGCTATAATAACTTCAACAATCAACTGCAGGGGAACAGTGCTTTATTGCAAAGCAGAAACCACAAGCCTGTGGTGAACTCAAACAGGTCCCAACCTGGACAATGTAATAATGGACCCACTCAGGGGCTTGCTTTATACAGGGCTCGGTGTGTGAGCGCCACCTGGTGAGTTAAGTACCAATCCCCAGGGAGCTTATATTCAACCCATCCTACAGGAAGGTCAATCAGTGATGCCCCACGCAAGGGGCTATCAAACTTTCTCACTGCCACCTGATTAAGACCATAAGAAATAGGAGCAGAAGTAGGCCATCTAGCCCTTCGAGCCTGCCCCGCCATTCAATAAGATCATGGCTGATCTGAAGTGGATCAGTTCCACTTTCCCGCTTTCTCCCCATAACCCTTAATTCCCCTGGAATGCCATAAGCATAGACAAGGGTCATGGGTGGAGAGGGGACTCATAATGTTAAAAAGGTGGCGTGGGCTCGTTGGGGCGAAGGGCCTGTTTCCCGTGCTGTGTTGTTCTTTGTTCTTTACCTATCAAAAACCTATCTACCCATGACTTAAATATATTTAGCGAGGCAGCCTCCACCACTTCAACGGGCAGAGAATTCCAGAGATTCACCACCCTTTGAGTGAACAAGTTCCTCCTCAACTCTGATCTAAACTGTGCCCCCCCCCGCTTATCTTGAGGCTGTGTCCTCTAGTCTTGCTATCCTTTCTAAGCGGGAAGAATCCCTCTACCTCTACCCTATCCATCCCCTTCATTATCTTATACATCTCTATAAGATCCCCCCTCATCCTTCTAAACTCCAACGAGTACAGACCCAGTCTATTCAGTCTCTCTTCATAGTCCAACCCCCTCATCTCCGGTATCAGCCTAGTGAACCTCCTCTGCACTCCCTCCAAGGCCAATATATCCTTCCGCAAATGCGGCGACCAAAACTGCACACAGTACTCCAGCTGTGGCCTCACCAGTGCCCTGTACAGCTGCAGCAAGACCCCCCTGCTTTTATATTCTATCCCCCTCGCTATAAAGGCCAACATCCCATTCGCCTTCTTGATCACCTGCTGCACCTGCAGACTGGGTTTTTGCGACTCATGCACAAGGACCCCCAGGTCCCTCTGCACCGTAGCATGCTGCAGCTTTTCGCCTTTTAAATAATAATCCCTCCCACTATTACATAACAGTCTTAGACTAGGACTGGCCTGGAGTTTCCAGCAGTGGAAATCGGTCTCCCACTGCTGTGTGTGACCCTGGAGAAAAATCACTGGGACACTGGAAAAGATTTAATTTTTGTAATTTTCTTTGAACATTTCTCTTCAGGATGAGAAATACACCTTTACAGCAGGTTATAGATCGGTTGGAGACTAGGGCGGAGAGACGGCATATGGAGTTTCTTCCTTTGGGATAAAGATACAAAAGTCTGGGATCCCGTGCCAACCGACTCAAGAACAGCTTCTTCCCTGCTGCTGTCAGACTTTTGAATGGACCTACCTAGCATTAAGTTGATCTTTCTCTACACCCTCACTATGACTGTAACACTACATTCTGCACCCTCTCCTTTCCTTCTCTGTGAACAGTATGCTTTGTATAACGCGCAAGAAACAATACTTTTCACTGTATGTTAATACATGTGACAATAATAAATCAAATCAAACTTGAGGATTGTGTCCAGTTCTGGAAGATGTCAAGGCCTGGATGAAGGTAAAGAGGAGATTTACTCAAGTTTTTAAAGTTAATTTATTAGTCACAAGTGTGGCTTACATTAACACCGCAATGAAGTTACTGTGAAATTCCCCTAGTCGCCACAGGTCAGCGCCTGTTTGGGCCAACGCACCTAACCAGCATGTCTTTACGAATGTGGGAGGAAACCAGAGCACCCGGAGGAAACCCACGCAGACACGAGGAGAATGTGCAAACTCCACACAGACAGTGACCCGAGCCGGGAATCAAGCCCGGGTCCCTGGCGCTGTGAAGCAGCAGTGCTAACCACTGTGCTACCGTGCCACCCTGAGTTGTACCCGAGGTAAGGGACTTCAATTATGTGGAAAGACTGTAGAAGAAAGATGTCTTCAGTTTGTAGGCGGCGCGGTAGCACAGTGGGTTAGCACTGCTGCTTCACAGCTCCAGGGTCCTGGGTTCGATTCCCGAGCTTGGGTCACTGTCTGTGTGGAGTTTGCACATTCTCCTTGTGTCTGTATGGGTTTCCTCCCACAGTCCAAAGATGTGCCAAAGGGTTAGGTTGATTGGCCATGCTAAGAAATTTCCTCTTAGTGTCCAGTAATGCGCAGGTTAGAGGGGATTAGTGGCTATAATATGTAGGGATATGGGGGTAGGGCCTGGGTGGGATTGTGTTCGGTACAGACTCAATGGGCCAAAGGGCCTCTTTCTGCACTGTAGGGTTCTAAGTCTAAGTCGACAGACATCACGTGTTGGCACAGGCTTGAAGGGCCTGTTCCTATGCTGTGCCGTTCTTTGTTCTTTAGATACCTTTGACGGAGATCCAACTCCCATATCGGTTGAGTTGATCAACCTCCTAAACCTTGCCCCTCACTCGAGGTGCGGCGATCCTCGGGTTAAATCACCACCCTCCCTTGAGGGAAGAGTAGCCTGTAGTCATCGGGGCAACTTGATCTTTTGTTGCTGGAGTTGTGTTGACATTGGCGTGGGTGACACGCCCAGAGGAACAGAGGACTTGTGCGATGACAGATTCACATCTCCTTGTCTCACACTGTTGTGGGAAAGTTTCTCGTTTCTATTATTGTATTACATATTTGATATTTCTTATAGGAAATCGCTGCACACACGACTTAGCAAGTTATTGAGTTATTTTGTGCAGTTACAATCAAACCCAGGAGTAGATTACGTTGTGACATTTAGCACAGATGGTGTTGCCAGTTGCAGTCACTGTGAAACATGTTTATTACAGCTCTGCTGCTATTGTCAAGTAAAGGGAAATGTATCTTCTCATAATTATTGTTAAGAGAAGCTCGACAGATAAAACTGTTCTCTTTGCAGCTCCCAGTTGGCTAGGTTGTACTTCCCAGTTCTACATAAGATTTAGTGTGTGTTTTTCTTAATCATATGAATCTTAGTCTTGTTTGCATCTTTCACACGTTTGTAGACAATTGCTGGCATTTTTCGCCCCCGTGCTCGCTGGTAGAACATAGAACGCTACAGCACAAACAGGCCCTTCGGCCCACAAGTTGCGCCGATCGCATCCATACCTACCAGGCCATAGAACTACCTGTAACTCCCAATCCCATTAAATCCCATGTACTCATCCGGAAGTCTTTTAGAAGACCCCAGTGAGTTTGCCTCTACCACCACCGACGGCAGCCGATTCCACTCACTCACCACCCTCTGAGTGAAAAACTTACCCCTGACATCTCCTCTGTACCTGCTCCCCAGCACCTTAAACCTGTGTCCTCTCGTAGCGACCATTTCAGCCCTGGGAAATAGCCTCCGAGAATCCACCCTATCTATTCCTCTCAACATTTTATAAACCTCTATCAGGTCGCCTCTCAACCTTCGTCTCTCCAGGGAGAAGAGACCGAGCTCCCTCAACCTATCTTCATAAGGCATGCCTCCCAATCCAGGCAGCTGGTACTGGGTTCGACAGCATCTCATTCTTGTTTTCAAACCCTTCCCTGGTCATAGAATCGTAGAATCATTGAACCCTACAGTGCAGAAAGAGGCCCTTCGGCCCATCGAGTCTGCACCGAACACAACCCCACCCAGGACCTACCCCCATATCCCTACATATTATACCCACTAATCCCTCTAACCTACACATCCCTGGACACTAAGGGGCAATTTCTTAGCATGGCCAATCAACCTAACCCGCACGTCTTTGGACTGTGGGAGGAAACCGGAGCACCCGGAGGAAACCCACGGAGACACGAGGAGAATGTGCAAACTCCACACAGACAGTGACCCGATCTGGGAATCGAACCCTGGAGCTGTGAAGCAGCAGTGCTAACCATTGTGCTACCGTGTCGCCACCAACCCCCCAATCCCTGCCCCCCTCCCCGCACCCCGGCTCCCCTCTATTAATCGCTCTCCAGCCTCCACAACCCTCCAATTCTCCGTGTTCCCCTCATTCTGGTCTCCTGGGCATTCCCACTCCAGCCGTGACTTCAGCTGCCTGAGACCTAATCTCGGGAATTCTCTCCTGAAACCTCTCTGCTTCCATCTCTTGTCCTTCGCTGGGCAGCGCAGTGGTACAGTGGTTAGCACTGCTCCATCATAGCACCAGGGGCCAGGTTTGATTCTCAGTTTGGATGACTATCCGTGTGGAGTTTGCATGTTCTCCCCGTGTCTGCGTGGGTTTCCTCAGGGTGCTCCCCGTTTCCTCCCATATTCTAAAGATGTTCAGGGTCATGGTAAATGGTCCCTTGGCGTCCCAAGATATGTAGTTTAGAAGGATTAGTCATGGGAATTGTGTTGGGTTGCAGGGATAAGACAGGGGAGAGGATCTGGGCAGAATGATGTGCCAGACAGACAGTGCAGACTCGGAGTATTGGTGTCCCTGTCTGAGGAGGGATGTCCTTACTATAGAGGGAGAACAGCGAAGGTTTACCAGGCTGATTCCTGGGATGGCAGGTCTGTCATACGAGGAGAGACTAAGTCGGTTAGGATTATATTAATTGAAACATAGAAGATAGGAGGAGGCCATTTGGCCCTTTGAATGCTCTGCCATTCATCATGATCATGGCTGATTGTCCAACTCAATAGCCTAATCCTGCTTTCTCCCCATAACCTTTGATCCCACTCACCCCAAGTGCTATATCCAGCCGTCTCTTGAATACATTCAATGTTCAACTACTTCCTGTGGGAATGAATCCCACAGACTCACCACTCTTTGGGTGAAGAAATGTCTCCTCATTTCCGTCCTAAATGGTCTACCCTGAATCCTCAGACTGTGACCCCCTGGTTCTGGACTCCCCCACCATCGGGAACATCCTCCCAACATCTACCCTGTGCCCCCTAGTCCTACTGTTCTTTCTGAACGGGAAGAGTCTCTCCACCTCTATCCTATCCATCCCATTCATCATCTTATAAGAACATAAGAACATAAGAAATAGGAGCAGGAGTAGGCCATCTAGCCCTTCGAGCCTGCCCCGCCATTCAATAAGATCATGGCTGATCTGTCGTGGCTCAGTTCCACTTTCCCGCCCTCTCCCCATAACCCTTAATCCCCTTGCCTACCAAAAACCTATCAACCCGCGTCTTAAATATATTTAGCGAGGCAGCCTCCACCACTTCAACGGGCAGAGAATTCCAGAGATTCACCACCCTTTGAGTGAAGAAGTTCCTCCTCAACTCCGTTCTAAACCGCCCCCCCTTTATCTTGAGGCTGTGCCCCCTAGTCCTACTGTCTTTTTTGAGCGGGAAGAGTCTCTCCACCTCTATCCTATCCATCCCATTCATCATCTTATACATCTCAATGAGATCTCCCCTCATTCTTCTAAACTCTAACGAGTACAAGCCTAGTTTATTCAGCCTCTCCTCATAGCTCAACCCCCTCAACTCTGGTATCAGCCTAGTAAACCTCCTCTGCACTCCCTCCAAGGCCAAAATATCTTTGCGCAGGTGTGGCGCCCAAAACTGCACACAGTACTCCAGCTGCGGCCTCACCAATGCCCTATACAGCTGCAGCAAGACCTCCCTACTTTTATATTCAATCCCCCTCGCTATGAAGGCCAGCATCCCATTCGCCTTCCTGACCACCTGCTGCACCTGCAAGCTGGGTTTTTGCGACTCATGCACAAGGACCCCGAGGTCCCTCTGCACCGTCGCCTGCTGCAGTTTTTCGCCACGTAAGTAATAGTCCTTCCTACCATTCTTCCTACCAAAGTGGACCACCTCACACTTGCCAACATTAAATTCCATTTGCCATTTCCTGGCCCATTCGCCCAGCCTATCTAGATCCTTCTGCAGACTCTCCACACCCTCCGCACAATTTGCTGTTCCCCCAATCTTGGTGTCATCAGCAAATTTCGACACCCTACACTCGGTTCCCTCCTCCAGATCATCTATATAAATGGTAAAAAGCTGAGGCCCCAGCACCGACCCCTGGGGCACCCCACTAGTCACCATCCGCCAATCCGAATAGCACCCGTTGACCCCCACTCTCTGCCTCCTATTTGACAACCAATCCTCTATCCACGCTAACACCCTACCCCCAACTCCATGTCCCTCGACCTTCTGCAATAACCTCTTGTGAGGAACTTTGTCAAACGCCTTCTGAAAATCCAGAAAGACCACATCCATCGGCTCTCCTCTATCCACTGCCCTAGACACATCCTCATAGAACTCCAGTAAATTTGTCAGACACGACTTCCCTTTAATGAAACCGTGCTGCGTCTGCTCTATCAAGCAATTCCCTTAAAGATGTCTCGCAATTTCCTCCTTAATGACGGATTCTAACATTTTACCTACCACAGACGTTAAACTAACCGGCCTATAATTCCCCGCCTTTTGCCTGGCACCCTTCTTAAACAACGGCGTAACATTAGCCGTTTTCTAATCTTCCGGCACTTCCCCGGAATCCAGCGACGTCTGGAAAATAACCACCAAGGCATCCACTATAACCTCCGCCATTTCTTTCAGAACCCTCGGATGCATTCCATCCGGTCCTGGGGACTTGTCCACAATCAGCCCCTCCAGTCTGTCGAGCAGACGTCTCAATGAGATCTCCCCTCATTCTTCTAAACTCTAACGAGTACAAGCCTAGTTTATTCAGCCTCTCCTCATAGCTCAATCCCCTCAACTCCGGTATCAGCCTAGTAAACCTCCTCTGCACTCCCTCCAAGGCCAAAATATCCTTGCGTAAGTACAGCGCCCAAAACTGCACACAGTACTCCAGCTGCGGCCTCACCAATGCCCTATACAGCTGCAGCAAGACCTCCCTACTTTTATATTCAATCCCCCTCGCGATGAAGGCCAGCATCCCATTCGCCTTCCTGACCACCTGCTGCACCTGCAAGCTGGGTTTTTGCGACTCATGCACAAGGACCCCGAGGTCCCTCTGCACCGTCGCCTGCTGCAGTTTTTCTCTATGTAAGTAATAGTCCTTCCTACCATTCTTCCTACCAAAGTGGACCACCTCGCACTTGCCAACATTAAATTCCATTTGCCATTTCCTGGCCCATTCGCCCAGCCTATCTAGATCCTTCTGCAGACTCTCCACACCCTCCGCACAATTTGCCTTTCCACCAATCTTGGTGGAATGTCAGGATAGCTAAGATGAATACGTAGCTTGAGGGATGATGCAAAATGCATTTTGGTAGATTAAACCAGGTTAGGACTTACTCAGTTAATGACAGGGCATTGGGAGAGTTAAAGAACAAAGATCTAGGGATATGTGGTCATAGCTCCTTGAAAGTGGAGTACAAGTGGACAGAGTGGTGAAGACGGCATTCAGCATGCTTGGTTTCATTGGTCAGAACACTGAATACAGGAGTTGGGACGTCTTGTTGAAGTTGTACAAACATTGGTACAGTCACACTTGGAATACTGTGTACAGTTCTGGTCAGCCTATTATAAAAAGGATATTATTAAACTAGAAAGAGTGCAGAAGGCGGTTTAGAACGGAGTTGAGGAAGAACTTCTTCACTCAAAGGGTGGTGAATCTCTGGAATTCTCTGCCCGTTGAAGTGGTGGAGGCTACCTCGCTAAATATTTTTAAGAAGCGGGTTGATGGGTTTTTGATAAGAGAGGGGATTAAGGGTTATGGGGAAAGGGCGGGAATGTGGAACTGAGCCACAACAGATCAGCCATGATCTTATTGAATGGCGGGGCAGGCTCGAAGGGCCAGATGGCCTACTCCTGCTCCTATTTCTTATGTTCTTATGTTCTTAGTCCTGTTAGAATTTTATAAGTCTCCATGAGATCCCCCCTCATTCATCTGAACTCCAGCAAAAACAATCCTAACCTGGTCAATCTCTCCTCATACATCAGTCCCACCCTCCCTGGAATCAGCCTGGTAAACCTTCACTGCACTCCCTCGAGAACATCCTTCCTCAGAAAAGGAGACCAAAACTGCCCACAATACTCTAGGTGTGGCCTCACCAAGGCCCCTGTATGATTGCAACAACTCATCCCTACTCCTGTACTCGAAACCTCTTGCAATGAAGGCCAACATACCATTTCCCTTCTTTACCGCCTGCTGCCCCTGCATGCTTACCTTCAGTGACTGATGTACAAGGACACCCAGGTCCCTCTGCACACTCCCCTCTCCCAATTTCCAGCCATTCATTGGGGTTTAGAAGAGTGAGAGGGGATCTCAAAGAAACTTATAAAATCCGAACAGGTTTAAACAGGGTAGATTCAGAAAGAATGTTCCTGATGGTGGGGGAGTCCAGAACTAGGGGTCATAGTTTGAGGATAAAGGATGAATCTTTTACAACTGAGGTGAGGAGAAATTTCTTCACCCAGAGGGTGGTGAATGTGTGGAATTCACTCCCACAGAAAGTAGTTGAAGCCAAAACATTGTCTGATTTCAAGAAGAAATTTGATATAACTCTTGGGGCTAAAGGGATATGGGAGGAAGAGAGGATCAGGATATTGAATTTGATGATCAGCCATGATCAAAATGAATAATGGAGCAGGTTTGAAGGGCCGAATGGCCTACTCCTGCTTCTAGTTTCTATGTTTCTATGATAGGCTGAATGGTCTCTGCATTGTGGAGATGCTGTGAAGTTGTTTGTCTTTGACCAAGCTTCTGGCCACTGGCGCAATACCATCTTGTGTGCCTTGGTGTCAAGTTTTGCTTGATCATCACCCTTCTTAAGCACCATGGGGGCTGTTCTACTAGCTTAATGAGCATGGACTCAATTTGGTATTGGTGTCACTGTATGTATAAATGTTTTGGATAACGTATGGAGGGTTGATATAGTTATCAAAGGCAGAACCTCCTCCACGTCACTAATGTTCATGTGTGCGATCACTTGCAGAGCCCGACCCTGCTGTGTAGGAGGTTCATCTCACAGTGCAGAAAAGCAGCTTGTTAAGGTGCCCACTCGGTGCTCAACATCCAACTGAGGACAATGGATGGGATGGGGAATGCAGGAAGTCCAACATGGGCAGCACGGTGGCACAGTGGTTAGCACTGCTGCCTCACGGCGCCAGGATCCCAGGTTCAATTCCCACGCTGGGTGACTCTGTGGAGTTTGCACATTCTCCCCATGTTTGCATGAGTTTCCTCCGGGTGCTCTGGTTTCCTCCCACAGTCCAAAGGTGTGCAGGTTAGGTGCACTGGCCATGCTAAATTGCCCCTTAGAGTCCCAAGATGTGTAGATGAGAGGGATGTAGAGATGACGGTGTTGGACTGGGGTAGGCACAGTAAGAAGTCTCACAACACCAGATTAAAGTCCAACAGGTTTATTCAGTAGCACGAGCTTTCGGAGCACTGCCCCTTCATCAGGTGAGGGAGGCAACTAAACCTGTTGGACTTTAACCTGGCGTGGTGGGACTACTCACTGTAGATGAGATGGATAAGCCATGGTGAATGTGTGGGGTTACAGGGATTGGCTGGGGCAGAGGGCCTGGGTAAGAATGCCCTGTCGGAGAGTCAGTGTAAGCTCGATGGGCTGAATTCCTCGTCTAAGGATTCTATGAAGGGCCTGCATCTCTGGATGGTCGACAGCCTCACAGGGAGAGCTGGGCACTGCTGGAGTCAGAGTAAAGGGAAATGTTAAAGCTCAAACTGGAGCCTTGATGAAATGGAGAGGAATTTGTGAAAATAAAGGCCTGGGGCTCCGAACTCCATCAGTGTGAAGTGGGAATGAATCCACAAGAGTGCTTTGGTGATGGCTGTGCCTGTTTTAACCTTGCAGTTCCATTGTAGCACAGACTCCAAGGTCTCACTGACCTCCTGCCTGAGGCCATTTCGATGTATTGCAGAGCTCCAGACTTGGTGCAGAGTCCGAGCCTTTTCCAGAGGATTGCGCTGCTCCACGCAATTAAAGCTAATTGTCCTTTTACATAACTCGACTGGCTACCTGCCAACAGAGACTCATTTAAGCCCAATATCTCAGTGAGAATCAGAGAATCCCTTCAGTGCACCAGGAGGCCATTCGGCCCATTGAGTCTGCACCGACCCTGTGATCCAGTACCTTACCCAGACCCTCTCCCTCACTCTGTTGCACGACCAATCCCTCTTCCCTATACACCCTGCGACACCAAGGAGCCATTTTGCAGTCAATCCACCTAACCTGCACATCTTTGGACTGTTTGATTTTTTTTAATTTGATTTATTATTGTCACATGTATTAGTATGCAGTGCAAAATATTGTTATACAAACAAAGCATACCATTCATAGAGAAGGAAAGGCAAGAGTGCAGAATGTAGTGTCACAGTCACAGCTGGGGTGCAGAGAAAGATCAACTTAGTGCGAGGTAGGTCCATTCAAAAGTCTGACAGCAGCAGGGAAAAAGCTGTTCTTGAGTTGGTTGCTATGTGGTCCCAGACTTTTGTATCTTTTTCCTGAAGGAAGAAGGTGGAAGAGAGAATGTCTGGGGTGCTTGGGATCCTTAAGAACATAAGAAATAGGAGCAGGAGTAGGCCATCTAGCCCCTCGAGCCTGCCCCGCCATTCAATAAGATCATGGTTGATCTGAAGTGGCTCAGTTCCACTTTCCCGCCCTCTCCCCATAACCCTTAATTCCCTTGCCTACCAAAAACCTATATACCCGTGTCTTAAATATATTTAGTGAGGTAGCCTCCACCACTTCAGCAGGCAGAGAATTCCAGAGATTCACCACCCTTTGAGTGAAGAAGTTCCTCCTCAACTCTGTTCTAAACTGACCCCCCCTTATTTTGATTCTGTGCCCTCTAGTCCTACTGTCCTTTCTGAGCGGGAAGAATCTCTCTACCTCTACCCTATCCATCCCCTTCATTATCTTGTATGTCTCAAAAAGATACCCCCTCATCCTTCTAAACTCCAATGAGTACAGACCCAGTCTATTCAGCCTCCCTTCATAGTCCAAGCCCCTCATCTCCGGTATCAGCCTAGTAAACCTCCTCTGCACTCCCTACAAGGCCAAAATATCCTTGCGCAAGTGCGGCGACCAAAACTGCACACGGTACTCCAGCTGTGGCCTCACCAGTGCCCTGTACGGTTGCAGCAAGACCTCCCTGCTTTTATATTCTATTCCCCTCGCTATAAAGGCCAACGTCCCATTTGCCTTCTTGATCACCTGCTGCACCTGCAGACTGGGTTTTTGCGACTCATGCACAAGGACCCCCAGGTCCCTCTGCACCGTAGCATGCTACAGCTTTTCGCTCTTTAAATAGTAATCCCTCCTACTATTATTCCTGCCAAAGTGGATAACCTCACACTTGCTAACATTATACTCCATCTGCCAGGTCCTCGCCCACTCGCTCAGCCTATCTAGATCCCTCTGCAGACTTTCCACACCCTCCGCACAATTTGCTTTTCCACTTATCTTTGTGTCATCAGCAAATTTCGACACCCTACACTCAGCCCCCTCCTCCAGATCATCTATATAAATGGTAAATAGCTGAGGCCCCAGCACCGATCCCTGCGGCACTCCACTAGTCACCAACCGCCAATCAGAATAGCACCCATTGATACCAACTCTCTGCCTCCTATTAGACAACCAATCCCCTATCCACGCTAACACCTTACCCCCAACTCCATGCCCCCTAACCTTCTGAAGCAACCTTTTGTGCGGCACCTTATCAAACGCCTTTTAAAAATCGAGAAACACCACATCCACTGGTTCCCCTCTGTCTACCGCACTAGACACATCCTCATAGAATTCCAATAAATTCGTCAGACACGACTTAATTATGCTGGCTGCTTTCCCGAGGCAGCGGGGAGGTATAGAGAGAGTCAATGGATGGGAGGCTGGTTTGAGTGATGGATTGGGCTACGTTCACGACCTTTTGTAGTTTATTGCGATCTTGGGCAGAGCAGGAGCCCAGACCGAGCTGTGATACAACCAGAAAGAATGCTTTCTATGATGCATCTGGAAAAGTAGGTGAGTCGTAGCTGACATGCCAAATTTCCTGAGTCTTCTGAGAAAGTAGAGGGGTTGGTGGGCTTTCTTAACCATAGTGTCAGCTTGGGGGGACTGTGGGAGGAAACCAGGGCACCCGGAGGAAACCCATGCAAGACACGAGGAGGAATAGTAGTATTCTTGTCTCTAAGTGAGGAGGAATCAGTCACGGGGCCTGAGGATGAAACTTGTGGCTAGTCTAGCATTGGATAAATGAGATGTTAAACTCTGGCACTGACTCCAAGCTGGATGTAAAAGATCCCCATTGAATAATTGCACCAAAAAGGGAGAGAAAATCAACATCACAGTAACAGATTATCTGTAATTATCACATTGCTGTGTGTGGGAGGTAGGTGTGGGAAAATTGGCTGCCATTATGTTTGAGAATTTATTCTTTCACAGGATGTGGCTGTTGCTGGCTAGGTCAGTATTTATTGTGTATTTCTAATTGCCCCTCGAGAAGGTGGTGGTGGTGAGCTGCCTTCCTGAGCCGCTGCAGTCTCCATGTGGTGTAGGTACACCCACAGTGGTGTTAGGGCAGAATTCCAGCATTTTGTCCCAGCTACAGTGAAGGAACGGCCAATACATTTCCAAGTCAGGATGGTGAGTGCCTTGTGTTGTGCCTGCCGCACAGTCTGTTTTAACCCTCAGACGGTGGACAAATAACTGCGAGTAGACGTCTTGTTAGTACAACCAATATTTATTTAAGACACACAATCACCCACCCGACCCACAATAAGTTATCTTACAGAGAATACTAGAATTCAAGTCCAGTGCATGACCTTAACTTTGTGTGACTGGCCAATACCCAAGCAGATATTGGCCTTTATCTGTGCGTTGGTCTCAGTCGTCCTCTGTGTAATCTGGTCCTTTGGTCTGGCTCTGGTCTTCCTTCCTTCTCGGGTGGCTCTCCTCGTGCTGGTTGTCACTGGCGATGGTCACCGGTCTTGTAGTTCGTTCATGGGATCAGGGAGAGACAGAGAGATCCTTGGTTGTGTAGTACCCTTTATACCCCGTTAGGTTTTGCGCTCCTTTTGGCCATTACCAATCAATCGATCAGGACTGATCTTTGTCCCAGCACTCGCTCGCTGAAAGGCCCATTTCGGCACACCTGTGACATGCTTATTGCTGTCTTGACGTCTTATGCACAGTTCTCCCCATGTCTGCGTGGGTTTCCGCTGGGTTCTCCGGTTTCCTCCTACAGTCCAAAGATGCGTGGGTTAGGTGGATTGGCCGTGCTAAATTGACCCGAGTGTCAGGGGGATTAACAGGGTAAATATGTGGGGTTATGGGGATAGGGCCTGGGTGGGATTGTGGTTGGTACAGACTCGATGGGCCGAATGGCCTCCTTCTGTACTGTAGGGATTCTATGATTCTCAACTTGTGGATCTTCATTCCTGCACCAAATTGTGCAGACTCTTTAGCAGACAGATCCATCGACCCCATGGTTACTCCAGCAGTCTTTAAACTCAGAGCAGGTTCAGTAGCAACTTTCTTTGCATAGCTTCCTTTTGGAGATCACAAACTGGACAATCCCAAGGAGTATCTTCTAAAGATTCACCAAACTCACAATGCTGTGCCAGCTTTCTTAAGGCTGCTGCAAACTGAGCAATGTTCTCACCTCCCACTTGATCCCACCACATCTTCTTTCCTCTTAACTGCGTCAGTACTGTGCGATGATTCATTACTTGTCCTTATGTGTATTTCTTGGTTTGAGGTGTGAGGGGCAAGGTTTAAAGGAGATGTATGTGGCAAGTGTTTTACACGGAGGGCGGTGGGTGCCTGGAACTCGCTGCCAGGGGGAGGCAGTGGAAGCAGATTCGATAGTGACTTTTAAGGGGTGTCTGGACAAATACATGAATAGGATGGGAATAGAGGGATACGGTCCCCTGAAGGGTTAGGGGTTTTAGTTCAGTCGGGCAGCATGGGCGGTACAGGCTCGGTGGGCCGAAGGGCCTGTTCCTCTGCTGTAATTTTCTTTGTTCAGTGTAAAATACATTGGTTATTTGTTGTTATGGGACCTTAGAAGTCAGGAGGGAGAGAGAGTGAATATGTGAGGTTGGTGATGTGTTGTTGCACTATCACTTTAAGAGTCTAAACACATATATAGTGCAGACTTTGTCTCAATCTGGATCAAGCCTTTGTACCGTTAACAGGTACTCAATAAACCTGCCTTGTTTACGTCCAGCTCCATGAGATCATAAGAGATAAAGGAGCAGAATTAGGCCATTCGGCCCATTGAGTCTGCTCCACCATTCAATTATGGCTGATATGATTCTCATTCCCGTTCTTCTGCCTTCTCCCCATAACCCTTGATCCCCTTATTGATCAAGAACCAATCTCTATCTCTGTCTTAAAGACACTCAATGACCCAGCCTCCACAGCCTTCTGTGGCAATGAGTTCCACAGATTCACCACTCTCTGGCTGAAGAAATTCCTCCTCATTTCTTTTGAAGGAGTGTCCCTTCACTCTGAGGTTGTGTTCTAGTCTCTCCCGCGAGTGGAAACATCCTCTCCACATCCACCCTATCCAGGCCTCGTGAGCTGCAACTCTATGTTTCTTTGTCCTGAGAGTTAAGGTTTATTTATGAAGCACAAGTAGGCTTGCATTAACACTGCAATGAAGTTACTGTGATAATCCCTGACTCACCACATTCCGGCACCTGTTTGGTTACACTGAAGGAGAATTTAGCACGGCCAATGCAGCTAACCAGCACGTCTTTCAGACTGTGGGAGGAAACCGGAGTACCTGGTTGGGTGGCACGGTAGCACAGTGGTTAGCACTGCTGCTTCACAGCGCCAGGGACCTGGGTTCGATTCCTGGCTCGGGTCACTGTCTGTGTGGAGTTTGCACATTCCCCTCATGTCTGTGTGGGTTTCCTCCCACACTCCAAAGATGCGTGTGCGGGCCAGGTAGATTGGCCATGCTAAAAAAAAATTGCCCTTAGTATCCTGAGATGCGTAGGTTCAAGGGATTAGCGGGTAAATATGTAGGGATATGGGGATAGGAGCTGCAGGGGATTATGGTTGGTGCAGACTCGATGGGCCGAATGGCCTCTTTCTGTACTGGTTTCTATGACCTCACCTGGAGGAAACCCACGCAGACATGGGGAGAATGTGCAAACTCTGCACAGACGGTGACCCACGCTGGGAATCGAACCTGGGTCCCTGGTGCTGTAAGGCAGCAGTGCTAACCACTGTGCCACCATGCAGCACATAACACTTACAGTATACTTTATTTAGTTTCATTTATTTGTTAGTTTCCTAGCCCACAACATCAGCACCTGCCAATTTTAACTTGATCTCTGAATATGACCACTTTACATTGAGCTTTATTCTTGATCAATAAGGGGATCAAGGGTTGTGGGGAAAAGGCAGGAGAATGGGAATGGGAATCATATCAGCCATGGTTGAATGGCAGAGCAAACTCAATGGATAGAATGGACAAATTCCACTCCTTTATCTTCTGGTCTTATGAGTTCCTCAATCTAATAAGCAAAAGGAATCTCAGTTTGATCCACAGGAGATAAAGGCCAGGCTAATACTCCAAGGTCAGTGCTGAGGGAGTGCCGCACTGTCAGAGGGTCAGTGCTGAGGGAGTGCTGCACTGTCAGAGGGTCAGTGCTGAGGGAGTGCCGCGCTGTCAGAGGGGTCAGTGCTGAGGGAGTGCCGCGCTGTCAGAGGGGTCAGTGCTGAGGGAGTGCTGCGCTGTCAGAGGGTCAGTACTGAGGGAGTGCTGCACTGTCAGAGGGTCAGTGCTGAGGGAGTGCTGCACTGTCAGAGGGTCAGTACTGAGGGAGTGCCGCACTGTCAGAGGGTCAGTACTGAGGGAGTGCCGCACTGTCAGAGGGTCAGTGCTGAGGGAGTGCCGCACTGTCAGAGGGTGCCGCACTATCGGAGGGTCAGTGCTGAGGGAGTGCTGCACTGTCAGAGGGTCAGTACTGAGGGAGTGCTGCACTGTCAGAGGGTCAGTGCTGAGGGAGCACCGCACTGTCAGAGGGTCAGTGCTGAGGGAGTGCCACACTGTCAGAGGGTCAGTGCTGAGGGAGTGCTGCACTGTCAGAGGGTCTGTACTGAGGGAGCGCTGCACTGTCAGAGGGTCTGTACTGAGGGAGTGCTGCACTGTCAGAGGGTCAGTGCTGAGGGAGTGCCGCACTGTCAGAGGGTCAGTACTGAGGGAGTGCCGCACTGTCAGAGGGTCAGTGCTGAGGGAGTGCTGCACTGTCAGAGGGTCAGTACTGAGGGAGTGCCGCACTGTCAGAGGGTCAGTGCTGAGGGAGTGCTGCACTGTCGGAGGGTCAGTACTGAGGGAGCAGTGCTAACCACCGTGCCCCCTTCTCCAATGTTATTGCAGCCTTTTTACACTGTTGGAAGGTCTGTAGTCAGGTAGTGTCGCCCTGTCAGATACTCTGGCCATTGAACTGTACTGAGGAGGTGCTGCGTCGAGTGAGAGCTGATCCCTTTCGGATGAGACCCGAATCCAAGGTGGATGTGATGGATTCCACTGCACCCGTTTCAGACACTGAGAACCCCAGAGAGTGGTTTCTCTTCCATATCTTACTATTAACCTGCATTCTCCAAACTTACATTTTCAAAATTGTCAATAAACTTGATATGAAATATAAGATTGGGAATTCATAAACCTTAACTTGTTTTGATAACAATCTGTAATAAATAATCAATGTAAGTAAACATGGTGAAGCTTGTGTACAGAAATGAAGTGAATTTTGTTCTCAGTTATTCAGAAGGATTACTTTCCACGTGTCCAATAAAACTGGATCATTTGTATTGACTGAGATGTTTATTCATCAGTCGTTGATTATAGGACGTGGAACACTGCAGCACAAACAAGCCCTCAAGTTGCGCTGATCATATCCCTACCTACCAGGCCGTTCGCCTCTACCACCACCGACGGTAGCCGATTCCACTCACTCACCACCTTTTGAGTGAAAAACTTACCCCTGACATCTCCTCTGTACCTGCTCCCCAGCACCTTAAACCTGTGTCCTTTCGTAGCGACCATTTCAGCCCTGGGAAATAGCCTCCAAGAATCCACCCTATCTATTCCTCTCAACATTTTATAAACCTCTATCAGGTCACCTCTCAACCTTCGCCTCTCCAGGGAGAAGAGACCGAGCTCCCTCAACCTATCCTCATAAGGCATGCCTCCCAATCCAGGCAACATCCTTGTAAATCTCCTCTGCACCCTCTCAATAGCTTCCACATCCTCAATAGCATTCCACATACATAAGAAACATAAGAAATAGGAGCAGGAGTAGGCCATCTAGCCCCTCAAGCCTGCCCCGCCATTCAATAAGATCATGGCTGATCTGAAGTGGCTCAGTTCCACTTTCCCGCTTTCTCCCCATAACCCTTAATACCCTTGCCTACCAAAAACCTATCTACCTGCGTCTTAAATATATTTAGCGAGGGAGCCTCCACCACTTCAACGGGCAGAGAATTCCAGAGATTCACCACCCTTTGAGTGAAGAAGTTCCTCCTCAACTCTGTTCTAAACTGCACCCCCCCTTATCTTGAGGCTGTGCCCTCTAGTCCTGCTGTCCTTTCTGAGCGGGAAGAACCTCTCCACCTCTATCCTATCCATCCCCTTCATCATCTTACATGTCTCAATAAGATCCCCCCTCATCCTTCTAAACTCTAATGAGTACAAGCCCAGTCTATTCAGCCTCTCTTCATAGCTCAACCCCCTCGACTCCGGTATCAGCCTAGTAAACCTCCTCTGCACTCCCTCCAAGGCCAAAATATCCTTGCGCAAGTGCGGCGACCAAAACTGCACACAGTACTCCAGCTGCGGCCTCACCAGTGCCCTATACAGCTGCAGCAAGACCTCCCTACTTTTATATTCATTCCCCCTCGCTATGAAGGCCAGCATCCCATTCGCCTTCTTGACCACCTGCTGCACCTGTTTCATTGAGTACATCATTGAATATCACCACATCATTGAATAAACTTGCAGCAGTTGTTACCAAAGCACTCTCCTTCATTCTGGGTGACATTATTAAGTTGCAGAGACAGAATGATCTGTTAAAAAAAAGACAACAGGTTGAAGATAACTTGTGTATTGTCGTTGGATAGCAATCCAGGCTCACCTTCACCAAGGCTCCTTAGACAGCACCTTCCAAACCCACAACTACTTCCATCTAGAAGGACAAGAGCAGCAGATATCTGGGAACATCACCAGCTGGAGGTCCTCCTCCAAGCCTCTTTCTCTTTGGAGCGGAGGAGGATGACAGGCAACTTAATAGAGGTTTAAACACTGATGAGAGGGATAGATAGAGTGGACATGCAGAGACTATTTCTTCGGGTGGATGTAGCTGTTACTGGGGGCATAACTATAAGGTTCATGGTGGGAGATATAGGAGGGATGTCCGAGGTAGATTCTTCACTCAGAGAGTGGTTGGGGTGTGGAATGCACTGCCTGCTGTGATAGTGGAGTCGGACACTTTAGGAACTTTCAAGTGGTTATTGGATAGGCACATGGAGCACAGCAGAATGATAGGGAGTGGGATAGCTTGATCTTGGGTTTGGACATAGCTCGGCACAACACTGAGGGCCAAAGGGCCTGTACTGTGCTGTGCTGTTCTATGTTTCTATGTAATCCATCACCATCCTGACTTGGAAATATATCGGCCATTCCTTCGCAGTGGCTGTGTCAAAATCCTGGAATTCCCTCCCTAACAGCGCTGTGGGTGTACCTACACCACGTGGACTGCAGCGGCTCAAGAAGGCGGCTCACCACCACCTTCTCAAGGGCAACTAGGGATGGCGAGCCAGCGACACCCATGTCCCACAAATGAATAAAAAAAACTTCTGTTTTATTTAACTAGCCTTGTTGTCACTCATTTTGGTTTTGCATTACAAAACCTTTTGTTATTTAATCACAGCACAGTGGTACAGTGGTTAGCACAGCTGCTGCACAGTGCCAGGGACCCAGGTTCAATCCTCGCCCTGGGTCACTGTCTGTGCAGAGTTTGCACGTTCTCCCTGTGTCTGCGTGGGTTTTCTCCCACACTCCAAAAATGTGCAGATTTGGTGGATTGGCCATACTCAGTTGACCTTTAGTGACAGGGGGATTAGCAGGGTAAATACGTGGGGTTATGGAGATAGGGGCTGGATGGGATGGTTTGTTGGTGTCGGATCGATGGGCCAAATAGCCTCCTTCTGTAGGGATTCTAAGATTCTATAAATTTCTCCCATCTTCCACCCTATCACAAACTTTCCCTTCTATTCTTCTTCCCATCCTCTAACCTACCCCACCCCCCACCTTTCCCCTAGCTTATTCCATCTCTAACTTATCTGTGGTGATCGTCCCTACCAGGGCAACACAGCAGAGTTAGGGTCTGCTGGCCTGGGTGACCAATTGGGTGGGGGATCACCCCAGGAGGAGGAGTTCTCCTTGGCAGGAGACATTCTGGAACTCTGCAGAAACGCTGCTGTTCCCATTGATTCCTGGAAATAAATCCTCTGCTGTTTAGTAATGATGATATGGAGATGCTGGCGTTGGACTGGGGTAAGCACAGTAAGAAGTCTCACAACACCAGGTTAAAGTCCAACAGGTTTATTTGGTGGCAAAAGCTATGAGCTTTCGGAGCGCTGCTCCTTCATCAGGTGAGTCACCTGGTGTTGTGAGACTTCAGTAATGATGTCAGTGAAAAAGCATCATTACATTTTCCCTGTTCTGATGTAAGGTCACAGACCGGAAGCATTAACTCAGCTTTTCTCCACACAGACCTTGCCAGATCTGCTGAGCGTGTCCAAAATTCCCCGTTTCTATCTCAGATTTTTACCATTTGTGGTATTTCACTTTCGTTCAAACCCTCCCGTGGTCTCGATCTTCCTCTGACCCCCTCACCCCCTCCCCTAATCTCTATCACTTTCTCCAGCTATGTAATCCTCCAAGATCTCTGCGCTCCCCCTATTCTGGCCTCTGGAGCACCCCCAGTTTGAATGGCTCCAGCAGTAGTTTAAAAATTTAAAGTTTATTTATTAGTGTCACAAGTAAGGCTTACATTAACGCTGTAATGAAGTTACTGTGAAAACTCCCCCCCGTCGCCACACTCCAGCACCTGTTCGGGTACACTGAGGGAGAATTTAGCACAGCCAATGCACCCTAACCAGCATGTCTTTCGGACTGTGGGAGGAACTCAAATGAACCCATGCAGACACAAGGAGAATGTGCAGATTCTGCACAGACAGTGACCCAAGCCAGGAATCTGACCCAGGTCCCTGGCGCTGTGAGGCAGTGTTGCTAACCACCGTGTCTGCACCTTCAGCTGCCTGGGCTCCAAACCCCAGGAACTCCCTCCCTGACCCTCTGCTCTTTTAAGCTACTTCTCAAAACCACTGAGCAGGATTTTTGATTCAATGAATTTTATGTTCAAAATTTCATTCGCTAACACTCCTGTAAAAGCACCCTGGATCATCTCGCAATGAGAAAGGCGCTATATAAATGAAACTTGCTGTCGTACCCAATTTTATTTTCCTTTGCGAGTTATTAAAGCTGTTTCCATCACCCTTTCAGGCAGTGTGTTCCAGATCATAACTCATTTCGGGGAAGAGAAAATCGCTGACTTCCCCGTGTGTGAGTTGTTTCTGCTGCTTTTCTTGAAGCAAGCAGCAGGGAGTGTTTACACCTCAGAACCAGCCACTGCCTGGAGGGGGAGGAACGGGGCAGGGGGAGTGGAGGGAAGGAGAGGGATTGGAACCAAAGCAAAGCACTCTTCGACTGCTGCGAGACTCGCCACCTCCCCACCCAGGGGGAAAGTCTAAACACAACACAACCCCGGCTCACTAAAGGAGGACAACTTGTAGTTTTTAGCAAGTTGCAGTTTTGTAAAGGTTCCTGTAATTGCGCAGCACCCAAGTGAAAGGGTTATTGCTGGAAAACCAAAGTGACTGAGTGACTGCGATTAAATAAAACTGGAACAACGCAGTGTAAAAACAGAACAGTTAAATTAAAAAGGACTTTTCTGTGCACCAATCCTGGGCCAAATCAGAATGTATTGTATTTAGCAAATGTACAATGAATTAGAGGGCAGGCAGTGACACAGTGGTATTGTCACTGGGCTAGTAATCCAGAGACCCAGGGTAATGCTCTGGGGACCTGAGTTCTAATCCCACCTCGACAGATGGTGAAATTCAAATTCAATAAAAATGTGGAACTAAAAGTCTAATGATAACCATAAACTGATTGTCATAAAAAGGAAGGGACAACTTAGTATGGCCAATCCACCTAACCTGCACATCTTTGGGACATTAAGTGACAATTTAGTATGGCTAATCCACCTAACCCACACATCATTGGGACACTAAGGGACAATTTAGTATGGCTAATCCACCTAATCTGCACATCTATGGGACACGAAGGGACAATTTAGCATGGCCAATCCACCTAACCTACACATCTATGGGACACTGAGGGGCAATTTAGAATGGCCAATCCACCTAATCCACACATCTTTGGACACTAAGGGACAATTTAGCATGGCCAATCCACCTAATCCACACATCTTTGGACACTAAGGGGCAATTTAGCATGGCCAATCCACCTAATCCACACATCTTTGGACACTAAGGGACAATTTAGCATGGCCAATCCACCTAATCCACACATCTTTGGACACTAAGGGGCAATTTAACATGGCCAATCCACCTAATCCACACATCTTTGGACACTAAGGGACAATTTAGCATGGCCAATCCACCTAACCCACACATCTATGGGACACTAAGGGACAATTTAGCATGGCCAATCCACCTAATCCACACATCTTTGGACACTAAGGGGCAATTTAGCATGGCCAATCCACCTAATCCACACATCTTTGGACACTAAGGGACAATTTAGCATGGCCAATCCACCTAACCCACACATCTTTGGGACATTAAGGGGGCAATTTAGCATGGCCAATCTACCTAATCTACACATCTTTGGATACTAAGGTGAAATTTAGCATGGCCAATCCACCTGATCCGCAGGAGAAAACCGGGGCAACTGGAGGTGATCCAAACAGACCACGAGGAGAATGTGCAGACTCCACGTAGACAGTGACCCCAGAGCCGGGAATCGAACCCGGGTCCCTGGCGCTGTGAGGCAGCAGTGCTAACCACTGTGCCACCCTCTCGGTTCTATTTTCCTTGAGGCGTTGTGAATATACAGGGAACGAATAGAATAGCAGGCTGACGCTGGCTCTTGTTGCTCAGTGAGCTGCCACAGTAATTGCCCTATTCTTCATTCAGGTTAGTTTGTAATCAGGACTCCCCCGAATGGATGCTCTGCTCCGACTGATGTGTTTTGAATGAGGGCTTGATCAAACACCAGAGGGTACAGAAATGGATGTCCTCATTTACAGACCAGCATAAGCCACGTGGAATCTGCTGCACTTTGTACAATCTAATAAAACCTGACACCAGATTGAGAAATTATCTTTTGTTTCATTCTATTTTTGGTTTACTCTATTGCCTGGTGCTTGGTGTAATCCAGATAGCTACTGTTTACTCCCATAGGTCTATATATCAATATATTTAAGTAAATTGATGCAGCAAACATCACACAAGGAGAAGCAATGCCTCTGAAAGAAGAACCTAATACTTCATTAAAGAATTGCAAATATTCACCATAAATTCTGCCGCACACGGAGTTATCTCTCTGACGTGACCTAATTAATCCAAAATTGTCAGTTTATTCATTAAACTTCCAAGAGTTTGCACCTTGATGCCCATTTTGTGCAGCGAGTGCGCTCTCTGATTGCACACTCTGCTGCAATCTCCATGGAGACCGATAACTTTTGAAAAGCTATTCAAACTTCTAGTTACTGGCTGGATGAATGATGGGCAGGGTTTCAAGTTTCGACTGTAACCAATGAGTAAAAGCACTAATGCCCAAACACACTTGGTAGGTAACCGATATTTTAAACTACATAAACTGACAATCCCACTGCACCCCCCAACCTTTTATACTAAGAAGTCTCACAACACCAGCTTAAAGTCCAACAGGTTTATCTGGAATCACGAGCTTTTGGAGCGCTGCTCCTTCATCAGGTGAGTGGAGAGGAAGAGCGCTCCGAAAGTGCTACCAAATAAACCTCTTGGACTTTAACCTGGCGTTGTAAGAACATAAGAAATAGGAGCAGGAGTGGGCCATCTAGCCCTTCGAGCCTGCCCTGCCATTCAATAAGATCATGGCTGATCTGAAGTGGATCAGTTCCACTTTCCTGCTTTCTCCCCTTAACCCTTAATTCCCCTGTCTGTCAGAAACCTATCTACCCATGACTTAAATATATTCAGCGAGGCAGCCTCCACCACTTCAACGGGCAGAGAATTCCAGAGATTCACCACCCTTTGAGTGAAGAAGTTCCTCCTCAACTCTGTTCTAAACTGCCCACCCCCCCCACCTTATTTTGAGGCTGTGCCCTCTAGTTCTGCTATCCTTTCTGAGCGGGAAGAATCTCTCTTCCTCTACCCTACCGATCCCTTCATAATCTTGTATGTCTCTATAAGATCCCCCCTCAGCCTTATAAACCCTAACAAGTACAGACCCAGTCTATTCAATCTCTCTTCGTAAGCTATGTGAGACCCCTTACTCTGACCACCCCAGTCCAACACCAGCATCTCCACATCATGGCTACTCTTTCATACTAACATAGGAGCATAAGAACTAGGAGCAGGAGTAGGCCATCTGGCCCCTCGAGCCTGCCCCGCCATTCAATAAGATCATGGCTGATCTTTTCGTGGACTCAGTTCCACTTACCCACCCGCTCACCATAACCCTTAATTCCTTCGCTGTTCAAAAATGTATCTATCCTTGACTTAAAAACATTCAATGAAATAGCCTCAGCTGCTGCACTGGGCACTTGTTTCAAAACTATTCATAGGATCATAAAATCCCTGTAGTGCAAAAGGGAGCCATTCAGCCCATCAAGACCACACCGACAATGATCCCACCCAGACCCTATGCCTGCAACTTCATATATTTACCCTGCTTGTCCCCCTGACACTAATGGACAATTTAGCATGGCCAATCCTAACCCACAAGTCTTTGACACATGATAGGAAACCCACGCAGATATGGGGAGAATGTGCAAACTCCACACAGAGGGTGACCCAAGCCGGGAGTCGAACCCAGGTCCTTGGCATTGTGAGGCAGCAGTGCCAACCACTGTGCCACCATGCCACCCATGTGATTCTTTCATGCGATGTGGGGGTCACTGAAAAGGCCAACATCTGATGCCCAGCCCTAATTGCCCTTAAATTGAGTGGCTTGTGAGGTCATTTCAGAGGGCAGTTAAGTGTCAACCACATTGCTGTGCCTCTGGAGTCACATGTAGGCCAGAACGGGTAAGGATAGCAGGTTTCCTTCCCTAAAGGACATCAGCGAACCAGATGGGTTTTTACCACAATTGACAATGGTTTCATGGCCATCACTACTGAGGCTAGCTTTTGAAACATAGAAACATAGAAAATCTACAGCACAGTACAGGCCCTTCAGCCCACAAAGTTGTGCCCAACATGTCTCTATCTTAGAGATTACTAGGCTTACCTATAACCCTCTATCTTACTAAGTTCCGTGTACTTATCTAAAAGTGTCTTAAAAGACCCTATTGAATCCACCTCCAGCACTGTTGCTGGCAGCCGATTCCACTCACCCACCACTCTCTGAGTGAAAAACTTACCCCTAAACATCTCCTCTGTACCTACTCCCCAGCACCTTAAACCTGTGTCCTCTCGTAGCGACCATTTCAGCCCTGGGAAATAGCCTCTGAGAATCCACCCTATCTATTCCTCTCAACGTTTTATAAACCTCTACCAGGTCGCCTCTCAACCTTCATCTCTCCAAGGAGAAATGGCCGAGCTCCCTCAACCTATCCTCATAAGGCATGCCTCCCAATCCAGGCAACATCCTTGTAAATCTCCTCTGCACCCTTTCTATGGCTTCCACATCCTTCCTGTAATAAGGCAATCAGAACTGCGCACAGTACTCCAAGTGGGGTCTGACCAGGGTCCTATA
This sequence comes from Carcharhinus amblyrhynchos, assembly GCF_965287045.1. Classification (NCBI taxonomy): domain Eukaryota; kingdom Metazoa; phylum Chordata; class Chondrichthyes; order Carcharhiniformes; family Carcharhinidae; genus Carcharhinus; species Carcharhinus amblyrhynchos. The sequence goes on from NC_137331.1 coordinate 123,616,533, forward strand.
TAGCTGCAACATTATCTCCTGATTCCTAAACTCAATCCCTTGATTGATGAAGGCCAGTACACCATACGCCTTCTTATCCACAGCTTCTACCTGCGCAGCTGCTTTGAGCGTCCTATGAACTCGGACCCCAAGATCCTTCTGATCTTCCACACTGCCAAGAGTCCTACCGTTAATATTATATTCTGCCCTCCTATTTGACCTGCCAAAATGGACCACTTCACACTTTCAATTCCAGATCTTATTAACTGAATTTCAATTGCATCAATACCACAGAGGGATTTGAACTCGCATATGTCTTAGAATTTGGACTATTAGTCCAGTGACTTCACCGCTACACCACTATCATACCCCACGTTCATTCTACTCCCCACGGAATTACAGTCTTTTTAGCAAACATTTCAAAGTTGCTTCTTATGGGTTTACATTTCCCATTTTATCAAGCAGTGACAATAACTGACTATCTCCGGTGTCTATTGCAGACCTCATTTTAAAACACCACTACTCATTCACATACAATCTTAGAACCCTACAGTGCAGAAGGAGGCCATTCAGCCCATCGCCTGCACTGACCACAATCCCACCCAAGCCCTATCCCCATAACCACATACATTTACCCTAGTTAATCCCCCTGACACTAAGGGGCAATTTAGCATGGCCAATCCACCTAACCTGCACATCCTTGGATTGTGGGAGGAAACCGGAGCACCCGGAGGAAACACCCACACAGACACGGGGAGAATGTGCAGACTCCACACAGACAGTGACCCAAGCTGGGGATCGAACCCAGGTCCTTGGCATGGTGAGGCAGCAGTGCTAACCCACTGTGCCACTGTGCTGCCTTGAACCTGCAGGGAGACTGCCAGGGTGTACCTACGATCTCCCCACACAGCACATTACCCACTCCTGATGAACAGCACCACCCTGTCCTGCCCAGGCCTGCCTGTGTGATGCCATTAGACTGACCCATTCCAAGGGCCTCCTTCATTGGTTCTTCGGTTGCCTAGCTACACTGATTGGCCAGCAGGTCTGGGAGGCGGAACTGTTTTGCTGTGTGGTGGGGAGTTTGAGTCTGGGGATTATCTGTTCTACCAAAGGTTTACTACCTGACTCCATAGTCTGTTTAACCAGAAGTATTAACTTACAGGATTTATATGTTTGGATCTCCACACGAGGTTGGAGCGGCTCCAGATCACTCTTACCTCACTGGCATGGTACCTGACATCATGAATACATCAGCATCTTGTATCCTTCTAATGTTAACCCTTTATCCTGCTTAAATCCGTCCCCAGGTCTTTATCCCTATCATATTTACATCCTCCCACCTTAAGGTGCAGATCCAGGTACTTTTTATGGAGTTTAGAGTCTCTGCCTCCACCATCAACTCAGGCAGTGAGTTCCAAACACTCACCATCCTCAGTGTCAAAATGTTCTTCCTCATGTGCCCTCTACGCCCACTGCCACTTATCCTGTAGGATCAGCGAATCGACAGTGCGGCTGCAGGCCATTCGGCCCATCGAGTCTGCACCGACTACAATCCCACCCAGGTCCTTTCCTCGTAACTCCACATATTTACCCTCCTGACACGAAGGGATGATTTAATCATGGCCAATCCACCTAACCTGCACATTGTTGGACAATGGGAAGAAACCGGAGGACCTGGAGGAAACCCATGCAGACACGGGGAGAATGTGCAAACTCCACACAGACTGTTACCCAAGCCGGGAATCAAACCCGGCTCCCTGGCGCTGTGAGGCAGCAGTGCTAACCACTGTGCTGCCGAATCTATGTTCCCTGGTTCTAGAATTCTCCACCAAGGGAAACAATTTTATCCTGCCCCCCCCCTCCCTCCCACCCCCCAAGTCTATCTCTTCCCCTCATAATTTTGAACACCTCTATCAAGCCACCCCACAGCCTTCTTTGCTCCGAGGAAAATAACCCCAACCTCTTTGATCTCTCTTTGTAGTGACTGAGTTCAGGGGTTAGTCTCCGTGGTGCCTTGACCAACCTCTCTGATTCCGTTAGCATCGACCTTTGTGGTTGCAATTTGGGAGTGGGGAGAGGCCGCTCCAAAATGGCGCCAATCGGGTTGAGTGAGAAACAAGGTGACACTGGATTACACAGCGCCCAGTAAGATTTACAGGCCCCAGTAACCTGTTGGCAATGGTTGGAATTTCTCCACCGTTCACCCCACGGTCCCACAGTAGTGAACAGGGAATGGGCTGGGGTGCCAAATTCTCTGACCTCACTGTAGCGGGAGGGTGGCATGAATGGCCAGAAAGATAGCGCCCATTAAATCAAAATAATATTAAACAGCGAATTTGAATTCTTGATGGAACAGAACGTAAGAACATAAGAAATAGGAGCAGGAGTAGGCCGTCTAGCCCTTCGAGCCTGCCCCGCCATTCAATAAGATCATGGCTGATCTGAAGTGGATCAGTTCCACTTTCCCGCTTTCTCCCCATAACCCTTAATTCCCCTGTCTATCAGAAACCTATCTACCCGTGACTTAAATAAATATATTTAGCGAGGCAGCCTCCACCACTTCAACGGGCAGAGAATTCCAGAGATTCACCACCCTTTGAGTGAAGAAGTTCCTCCTCAACTCCAATCTAAACTGCCCCCCCCACCCCCTTTATCTTGAGGCTGTGCCCTCTAGTCCTGCTGTCCTTTCTGAGCGGGAAGAATCTCTCTACCTCTACCCTATCTATTCCCTTCATTATCTTATACGTCTCTATGAGATTCCTCCTCAGCCTTCTAAACTCCAACGAGTACAGACCCAGTCTATTCAGTCTCTCTTCATAGTCCAACCCCCTCATCTCCGGTATCAGCCTAGTGAACCTTCTCTGCACTCCTTCCAAGGCCAATATATCCTTCCGCAAGTGCGGCGACCAAAACTGCACACAGTACTCCAGCTGCGGCCTCACCAGTGCCCTGTACAGTTGCAGCAAGACCTCCCTACTTTTATATTCTATCCCCCTCGCTATAAAGGCCAACATCCCATTCGCCTTCTTGATCACCTGCTGCACCTGCAGACTGGGTTTTTGCGACTCATGCACAAGGACCCCCAGGTCCCTCTGCACCGTCGCATGCTGCAGCTTTTCGCCCTTTAAATAGTAATCCCTCCTGCTATTATTTCTGCCAAAGTGGATAACCTCACACTTGCTAACATTATACTCCATCGGCCAGGTCCTCGCCCGCTCACTCAGCCTATCCAGATCCCTCTGCAGACTTTCCAGCATTGATATATAAATATCAACGATGCTGGAGAAGGAAGCTTCCCCCCACCTCTTAATATTCCTCCCCCTCTCTCCGCTTCTCCTACCCCCTTCTCCCCACCCACTTCTCTCCTTCCTCCTTTTCAGCTCCACCCCCCCCCTCCCTCCCCTGCTCTAATATTTCTATGGTTGTATGGGTTTAATAAAAGGTAAAGTCTTGCCCCCAGCAGTCTCTATCAACCATAAACAAGATGTGGAGATGTCGGCATTGGACTGGGGTGGAGACAGTAAGAAGTCTCACAGCACCAGGTTAAAGTCCGACAGGTTTATTTGGCAGCACGAGCTTTCGGAGTCTCAGGCACCTTCCTCATGCGAGTGAGGGCTTGTGTTCACAAACAGTCTCCTTGGAGATCCTCTCCACTTCACTGTGAACGTAAACAAGGACAGTCAAAGTTAAGAACCACAACACAGGGCGGCACAGTGACACAGTGACACGGTGGCACAGTGGTTAGCATGGCTGCCTCACAGCGCCAGGGACCCGGCTTCGATTCCCAGCTCGGGTCACTGTCTGTGTGGAGTCTGCGCGTTCTCCCCGTGTCTGCATGGGTTTCCTCCGGGTGCTCCGGTTTCCTCCCACAGTCCGAAAGGATGCACCGGTCATGCTAAATTCTTCCTCAGTGTACCCAAACAGGCCCTGGAGTGTGGCAACTGGGGGATTTTCATAGTAACTTCATTGCAGCGTTAATGTAAACTTACTTGTGACTAATAAATAAACTTTACGTTGCAATAACGATTAGAGACAAACAATTCTGTAATCAGTGCCCATTTGAAAGGGACATTAGCACCAGCCTGGCCCTCAGACTGGGGGATTAATGGTGTGAAGTTAATTTTTCCACAATGTTTACAGGCTGGGTTTGTGCACGGCTCTCTCTTGTGGGTTAATGCACAAGGCTGAGGAAAGAAAGATGTACATTGATATAGCGCCTATCGCACCATCGGGATATCCCCCGCGTGTTTCACTACTGATTCAGTGTTCTTAAGTTTATTTTATTCGTGTCACGCGTAGGCTTACATTAACACTGCAATGAAGTTACTGTGAAAATCCCTGAGGCGCCACGGTCCAGTGCCTGTTCGGGTACATTTAGCATGGCCAATGTACCTAAGCAGCACATCTTTCAGAAAACCAGAACACCCGGAGGGAACCCACGCAGACATGGGGAGAATGTGTAGACTCCGTACAGGCAGTGACCCCAAGCCGGGAGTCGAACCCAGGTCCATGGCGCGGTGAGGCAGCAGTGCTAACCACTGTGCCCCCGTGCCCCCCCACTAGTCACAACCTCAGAATTAGCAGGTCCAGTTTGAGGTTCCTCATTATTTATACCGTCTTATCCTCATCTATTTAATTTGTATCTTATTTTACATCCAAACTAAAAGTCTGCATTTACATAGTGCCTTTAATGTAACGTCCTTCAGTGCCTCACAGGACTGTGACTGAAGACACTTTCCCACCAAGCTGCATAAGGGGATTATGAAGACAATGATCAAAGGTTTGGTCAAAGAGGGAGGTTAAAGAAGGAGAGAGAGAGTTAGAGAGAATTGGGACCTGTGTTGGGGGATGGGTGAATTCCAGAGGACCCGGGTAACTGAAGGCATGGCTGCTAATGGAGGAGGAATTAAAATTGGGGATGCTCGGGGGGTCAGAATTGAAGGAACGCAGAGATCTCTCATGACCCAAAGATGCGCAGGTTTGGTGAATTGGCCATGCTAAGTTGTCCCTTGGTATCCAAAAATGTACAGGTTAGGTGGATTGACCATGCTACATGTTGAAGTGTACCTCAGGACCTGATGAAGTGTATCCCAGGACAATGTGTGAGGCTAGGGAGGAAATTGCAGGTCCCCTCACAGAGATATTTGAATCATTGACAGTCACGGGTGAGGTGCCTGAAGATTGGAGAGTGGCAAATGTTGTGTCTTTATTTAAGAAGGGCTACAGAGAAAAGCCTGGGAACTACAGGCCGGTGAGCCTCACATCTGTGGTGGGTAAGTTATTGGAAGGTATTTTGAGAGACAGGATCTACAGGCATTTAGAGACGCAGAGACTGATTAGGGACAGTCAGCATGGCTTTGTGAGTGGAAAGTCATGTCTCACAAATTTAATTGAGTTTTTCAAAGGGGTAACCAAGAAGGTGGATGAAGGCAGTGCAGTTGTTGCTGTCTACATGGACTTTAGCAAGGCACCACCACATGGTCGATTGTTACATGAGGTAAATCTCATGGGATCCAGGGTGAGGAATCTAAATGGATACAAAATTGGCTTGATGACAGAAGCTAGAGGGTGCTTATAGAGGGTTGTTTTTCAAACTGGAGGCCTGTGACCAGTGGTGTGCCTCAGGGGTCAGTGCTGGGCCCACTGTTATTTGCCATTTACATTAATGATTTGGGTGAGAATATAGGAGGCATGGTTAGTAAGTTTGCAGATGACACCAAGATTGGTGGAAAAGTGGACAGTGAAGGTGGTTATCTAGGATTGCAACGGGATCTTGATCAATTGGGCCAGTGGGCTGGCAAATGGCAGATGGAGTTTAATTTAGACAAATCCAAGGTGATGCATTTTGATAGATTGATCCAGGGCAGGGCTTACTCAGTTAATGGTAGGGCGTTGGGAAGAGTTACAGAACAAAGAGATCTAGGGGTACAGGTTCATAGCTCCTTGAAAGTGGAGTCACAGGTGGACAGAGTGGTGAAGAAGGCATTCGGCATGCTTGGTTTCATTGGTCAGAACATTGAATACAGGAGTTGGGACGTCTTGTTGAAGTTGTACAAGACATTGGTAAGGTCACACTTGGAATACTGTGCACAGTTCTGGTCACCCTATTATAGAAAGGATATCATTAAAGAATGCAGAAAAGATTTACTACGATGCTACCAGGATTTGGTGGTTTGAGTTATAAGGAGAAGCTGGGTAGACTGGGACTTTTTTATCTGGAGCATAGGTGGTTTCGGGGTGATCGTATATAGGTCCATAAAATAATGAGGGGCATAGACCAGCTGGATAGTCATTATCTTTTCCCAAAGGTAGGGGAATCTCAAACTAGAGTGCATGGGTTTAAGGTGAGAGAGGAGAGATGCAGAAGTGTTCGGAGGGGCAATTTTTTCTCACAGAGGTTGATGAGTGTCTGGAACAAGCTGCCAGAGGTAGTAGTAGAGGCGGGTTAGATGGGTAAGATGAGTATAGAGGGACATGGGCCAATACGGGCAACTGGCACTAGCTTAGGGGTTAAAAAAGGCATGGACAAGTTGGACGAAAGGGCCTGTTTCCATGCCTAAAGTTCTATGACTCGATGCTAAATTGTCCATTACGCTCAAAGATATGCAGGTTAGGTGGATTGGCCATGCTAAATTGCCCCTTAGTGTCAAAATCTGTGTCGGTTCAGCGGGTTAGCTATGATAAATGCACGGGGTTACCAGCAGAGGGCAGAGTCGAGGGCCTGGGCAGGATGCTGTTTCAGAGAGTCAGTGCAGACTCGATGGGCCCAATGGCCTCTTTCTGCAATGTAGAGATTCTGTGGTTCTATCTCAGAAGTTTTCCGAGCTGGAGAAGGTTACAGGGATAGGAGCTGGCAAAGCCCAGGGAAATCCGAAAGCAGAGATGACAATATTTAAATCCAGATTTTGCCAGAGCTGGAGCAGACTTTCAATTGGTTCTGTCAGTGCGGAGAGCAGATCAGGGTCCGAGGATGCGGGCGAGAGGGGAGACACAGAGGAGAGTCCTGTTTATTACATTATCTGATTCTGGTCCAGCACGTTGGTCACCCTGCCCCCCCCCGGGGCTGCTGGGCGAACGGGAACGAGGAGCTTTGGATGATCTCGGGGTTGCGGAGGGTGCCGGGTTGAGAGGTTGAACAGGGAAGCTTTGGAAAAGTGCATCCGATTACTGGTAACTGAACACCATTCGCTGGAACGAAGATTGATGCAAAGTAATCATTGCAGGTTTCTGCAATATACCACGGGAGTCCATACAATTCCGTCCCGAGGAATCGTTTAATGGCCCTTTGCAATCTTTAATGTGCCTCTGACAGCTTGAAAAGCTTTTATCAATGCTAGCGCAGACATCTCCTTCTCCATTGACCTTTTAACTGTTCTAATAGGAGCTTTTGTTGCCTTCCATTTTACATGATACTTATCCCTATCCTCCTGACAATAATTTTTCTTTATTCTATAAAAGCATTTACGTCTAAGTTGATTTGTCCTTGTTCGTGACCAGTCAGCCGCTTTGGTTTAGTCTTACCTTTATGTCCTTCCTGTGACCTACTGATACATAGACAGTTTCATGTTGCTCTTAAAGATGCATCATTGTTCTCTTCCAGTAAAATTACCCTTCACAAACCCCCGAATTAACTTCCATTTTCAGCCGTCAGACATACTCTCATCTCACGAGTCATGAGATTCACTCTTACAGATTGCACTATAGAGAGTGCCCTTTCTGGTTGTTTCACAGCTTGTTATGGCTCCTGCTCTGTCCGAGGCCACAGGAAGCTACAAAGAGTTGTGAACGAAGCCCAGTCCATCACTCAAACCAGCCTCCAAACGACACTTCCCGCTGCCTCAGCAAATTAGCCGGCATCATCAAGGACCCTACTCATCCCGGACATTCTCTCTTCCACCTTCTTCCATTGGGGAAAAACCTACAAAAGTCTGAGGTCACGTACCAGCCGACTCAAGAACAGCTTCTTCCCTGCTGCTGTCAGACTTTTGAATGGACCTCACTCGCATTAAGTTGACCTTTCTCCACACCTTAGCTATGGCTGAAACATTACATTCTGCACTCTCTCCTTCCTGGCTGCCTTATGTAATCTATGAACAGTGTGCTTTGTCTGTACAGTGTGTAAGAAACAATACACTGTATCCCGATACAGTAACAAATCAAATCAGTTAAGGTGGCACAGTGGCACAGTGATTAGTGCTGCTGCCTCACAGCGCCAGGGACCCGCGTTCGATTCCCGGTTTGGGTCACTGGCTGTGTGGAGTTTGCACATTCTCCCCGTGTCTGAGTGGGTTTCCTCCGGGTGCTCCAGTTTCCTCCCACATTCCGAAGGTGTGCAGGTTAGGTGGATTGGCCATGGTAAATTGCCCCTTAGTGTCAGGGGGATTAGTTGGGTAAATATATGGAGTTACGTGGTTTAGATGGAATTGCTGTCACTGCAGCCTCAATGGGCTGAATGGCCTCCTTCTGTACTGTAAGCATTCTATAAACCCATGAAAAAAGGTGGTGACGGGAACACTCAAATACCAAGAGAGAAAGAAAGATCCAAACCTCACCTCATTGTCACTCCTGTCTACACCTCTCAAAGTTGACATGAGATCTCCCACAGAGATTTTGTACAGAAGAGACCCAACACCAAGGCCAGCGTTCCCCCCATTTGACCAGGGGGTAGTAAGACACCAACTCACTGGTACACAGGTTAAAGGAGGTCAACACTCTTCAAGCATGTTAAACCCCTACCTGAGTTGCTGTAAGGACAGCTTGTACGTAGGATTCTAATCGTGAAATCCTGGAATCAGTGAAAGTTGTTAGTGAAGGCGAGACTTCCAAGGTCACATCTCCGAGAGACTGGAAGCAGTAAGTAGATAAGTAAGGACAGAATCCATATTCGACCCACGTCTGATCGAGAAAACAAAGACATCTTTCAGACTGTGGGAGCACCTGGAGAAAACCCACGCAGACACGGGGAGAATGTGCAAACTCCACACAGACAGTGACCCAAGGCCGGAATTGAACCCGGGTCCCTGGCGCTGTGAGACAGCAGCGCCAACATGGGACCAGCTGAATTGCTCTTGCAGGGGGTTGGCACATACACGATGGGCTGAATGGTCCTCTGCTGCCAACCTATGATTCGATATGCTCAAGTCTCGGGAGTGGGGCTATGAAGACACTAGTTTCTGACGCAAGAGGTGAGAGTGCGCAAGGAGTGACAAGGTGGAGTGCGTAACTGACGCGATGTATTTTTATACTCTTTATGTCAGGCTGTGGTGCCAGGTTAGAACAGGGCAGTCCACACATCTCTCTCTCTCTCCCCCCCCTCTCTTATTCTTTCCAACAAATTGGCCCCCGCCCCCATCAAACTGCATTAACCGTCACCTGCTGATGTTACCTTAACACTGATGGCTTTCAAAATCAGCGAATAGCTTGCTGGTTCTTTGGAGGAAATGAGTTACAGCCAGAAGGCTCTCCCTTTATTAATAAAATGAAAATAATAAGCAAGGCTCACAGTGGACAAATCTTCAAGTGGTTTATTACACTATTCCCTCCAGTGAAACATTAGGATTTTTCACCCTCTTGATGCCAGTCTCCTTCTCACAGATCCCTCTTATCAATCACTCTGGCCCTAATAAGCAAATATTATGGCTCCTGTCCCGAGAGCTTGATTAATCTGCATTAAAATATATTTTCGCACCTTCACGATCCATTAAGGGAGGAGAACTGCTCCCTCTCTCCTTCACCTTGATTAATATAGAAACCATTCCATCGACAGTCCTCGCGCGATGGTGGGGCCCAACAGTAATAAAGTACAGCTGTGCACACACTCTGTTTAACCACTGGTTCATCATCGACGTGTGGTTGGGATAAACTTAGTTCACGCCTCAGCCAGGATTTTCCAGCTCAACTCCAAATAATTCAGGGGAAAGTAGAGTGATCGAGGTTTACGGCGTGGAAACGGGCCCTTCGGCCCAACTTGTCCATGCCGCCCAGTTTTTACCACTAAGCTAGTCCCAATGGCTCACATTTGGCCCATATCTCTCTATACCCATTGTACCCATGTAACTGTCTAAATGCTTTTTAAAAGACAAAATTGTACCCACCTCTACTGCTACCTCTGGCAGCTTGTTCCAGACACTCACCACCCTCTGTGTGAAAAAATTGCCCCTCTGGACACTTTTGTATCTCTTCCCTCTCACCTTAAACCTATGCCCTCTAGTTATAGACTCCCCTACCTTTGGGAAAAGATATTGACTATCTAGCTGATCTATGCCCCTCATTATTTTATAGACCTCTATAAGGTCACCCCTCAGCCTCCTACGCTCGAGAAAAAAGTCCCAGTCTATTCAGTCTCTCCTTATAACTCAATCCATCAAGCCCTGGTAGCATCCTAGTAAATCTTTTCTGCACTCTTTCTAGTTTAATAATGTCCTTTCTATAATAGGGTGACCAGAACTGTACACAGTATTCCAAGTGTGGCCTTACCAATGTCTTGTACAACTTTAACAAGACGTCCCAACTCCTGTATTCAATGCTCTGACTAATGAAACCAAGCATGCCGAATGCCTTCTTCACCACTCTGTCCACCTGTGACTCCACTTTCAAGGAGCTATGAACCTGTACTCCCAGATCTCTCTGTTCTGTAACTCTCCCCAACGCCCTACCATTAACTGAATAAGTCCTGCCCTGGTTCAATCGACCAAAATGAATCACCTCACATTTGTCTAAATTAAACTCCATCTGCCATTCGTCTGCCCACTGGCCCATTTGATCAAGATCCTGTTGCACCAATCTCAGTGTCATCTGCAAACTTGCTAACCATGCCTCATCCAAATCAAAACATGCACAGCAAGATCCTGCATACAACAATGTGATAATGACCAGAGAATCCACTTAATGATGCTGGTCAGGGGGTAAGAAACATAGAAACATAGGAGATAGGAGCAGGAGGAGGCCATTCGGCCCTTCGAGCCTGTTCTGCCATTCATCACAACCATGGCTGATCATCCAACTCAATAGCCTAACCCTGCTTTCTCCCCATAACCTTTAATCTCATTTGCCCCAAGTGCTATCTCCAGCCGCCTCTTGAATACATTCAATGTTTTGGCATCAACTACTTCCTGTGGGAATGAATTCCACAGGCTCACCGGGTGAAGAAATGTCTCCTCACCTCCGTCCTAAATGATCTACCCCGAATCCTCAGACTGTGACCCCTGGTTCTGGACTCCCCCAACCATCGGGAACATCCTCCCTGCATCTACCCTGTCTGGTCCTGTTAGAATTTCATAAGTCTCCATGAGATTCCCCCCCTCATTCATCTGAACTCCAGCGAAAACAATCCTAACCTGGTCAATCCCTCCCCATACATCAGTCCCACCATCCCTGGAATCAGCCTGGTAAACCCTCGCTGCACTCCCTCGAGAGCAAGAACATCCTTCCTCAGAAAAGGGAGACCAAAACTGCCCACAATACTCTAGGTGTGGCCTCACCAAGGCCCCTGTATAATTGTAACAACACATCCCTGTCCCTGTACACAAAACCTCTCGCAATGAAGGCCAACATACCATTTGCCTTCTTTACCGCCTGCTGCCCCTACATGCTTACCTTCAGTGACTGGTGCACGAGGACATCCAGGTCCCTCTGCACACTCCCCTCTCCCAACTTACACCCATTCAGGTAGTAATCTGCCATCTTGGTTTTGCTTCCAATGTGAATAATCTCAAATAATAATAATATAATAAAATAAATAAGTATTAATCAGAGCATCGGGAAGAATTAGTTGCTTTTCTCTGTAATAGTAGCAGTGAACATAGAACAGCGCAGTACAGGCCCTTTGGCCCTCGATGTTGCGCCGACCAGTGGAACCAATCTAATGACCCTCTAACCTAAACTATTCCAATGTTATCCATATGCCTATCCACTGACCATTTGAACGCCCTTAAAGTTGGCGAGTCCACAACTGCTGCAGGCAGGGCATTCCATGCCCTTACTACCCTCTGAGTAAAGAGGGTAAAGAACACAGCTGTGTTCTTTGCACCCAGCTGTGGGGACAGGTGGTGCCTCAGTTTACCGTCTCATCTAAAAGAGAGTACCCCTGACAGTGCAGCACTCCCTCATGCTCCAATATCCTCTTAGTCTCCCTCTCCCACCTTTCTTTTCCCGTGTAGCCTGCAACATTTTCCTCGTTGACTAAAGGTGACTCAGCGGTTAGCACTGCTGCCTCACAGCACCAGGGACCCAGGTTTGATTCCTAGCTTGGGTCACTGTCTGTGCGGAATTTGCACGTTCTCCCCGTGTCTGCGTGGGTTTCCTCCCATAATCTGAAGATGTGAGGGTTAGGTGGATTGGCCGTGCTAAATTGTCCCTTAGTGTCTAGCTAAGGTAAATGCATGTGATTATGGGGATAGGGCCTGAGTGGGATTGTGGCCTGTGCAGACTCGATGGGCCGAATGACCCATCTGAAGGATTCCCACTGTCCGATTCTATATTTCCAAAGGCTATTCATGGCTGATCATCCAACATCCCATCAGCGAGTGCAGGAAAGATCTGTCGATCCTGTGCCCTGCCAATGGCTGTGGAAGTGACCATCAATATAAATTGTTTATGCATCTGATTCATTCCAGAGCTCAGAAAAATGCTGGGAAATCTCAGCAGGTCTGATAGCGTTTATGGAGAGAGAGTAGAGCCAATGTTTCGGGTCCCGATGACATGTATCATTCTGCACTGTAAGGGAATCTCTGGATCCACTTCCAGGGTTTCAAACTCTCCTTTCAGTAATCCACTGGCCCCGATTTCCACGTGCATTCCAACTTTCACACAATCGACCAGGTGCCCAGATACCCTAATGGAACACTACTGCCTTACTGATTGTATTTAGGTATCACCGTGGATGGTTGGTTTCTTGCTAGCTGATTTCTCCAAGTCTCTACCTTCAACGTCAGCCTTTAACTGGGAGCCTCTCTCTGCTTCTTTCTTACTTTCAGATTCTAGTTCTAAGTCCGTTAGGCTTCGGTCTTCCTCTTTCCACTCCTTGGTTTCTAGAACTTTCTTTTGTTCAACTTCTGGGACTTTGCTTCTGCAACCCCCCCGCGACCCCCCTCCCCGCTCCCCCCCACGTCCCAATTTGTCTTGCCTTTACTGAGGGCTTCTGTGGAAAAACTCTTGCTTCTGTGTTTTCTGATCCCAGACTGGAAACAAGTGCTTTTGCTTTTAGTGTGAGCCTCTGGCTCCAAAGTAACATAGAATCCCTACAATGTAGAAGGAGGCCATTCGGCCCATCAAATCTGCACCAACCACAATTCTACTCAGCCCTATCTCTGTAGCCCCACGTAATTACTCTGCTAGTCCCCCTGACACTAAGGAGCAATTTATCATGGCCAATCAACCTAACTTGCACATCTGTGGATGAACAGCATTAGCTCTTGGATGTTGCTTTGAGAGTTGCCTAGTGCTTCACGTCATTAGTGTATGCTTAAACTGGACCATCTGACGGGCAACACGACAGCTCAGTGACTATCACTGTTTGCTGTGCGGATACATGGGTTTGTGCCGGGAGTTTGCACATTCTCCCCGTGACTGCGTGGGTTTTCTCCGGGTGCTCCGGTTTCCTCCCACATCCCAAAAAACGTGCTCTTAGGCTGATTGGTGTAACAAATTATCCCTAAATTAGTCTTCCCTCAATCTTCCCCAATAGGCGTAGACAAAGGTCACGGGTAGAGGAGGGGACTCATAATGTTAAAATGGCGGCGTGGGCTCGTTGGGCCGAAGGGCCTGTTTCCCGTGCTGTGTTGTTCTTTGTTCTTTGTCCTTTTAACACTTGCAATCGTTTTTATACTGTAAAACTGCAATTACAATGCAGGCAAAGTTTAAAGTGAAACTAAATTACATTAAACTATATCAAACATGAAACTACAGATTCAGGTTCCAGCATTTGCTGTATTTTGCTTTTATGAAACTACAGACCATAGACAGGATTTTACCAACTTGCTCAAGTGAGATCGCAAATTCCCGCAGTGTCCACCCCCTGCTCACGACTATTCCCGGGATGGGCGGGACAGGAAAATTACCCCCCCTTGGGTTTGTTTAACATGAATCAGGCCCTTTGGCCCAATTTGTCCCTGTCGCCCATTTCTTTAGGGTTTCAAAAAAAATGGTGGCGTGGACAAGTTGGGCCGAAGGGCCTGTTTCCATGCTGTAAACCGCTGTGACCCTATGAAACTAACTGACGTTTTAATGCTTTCCTAGCACATCAATCCAGAAAAATAAATACAGCTTAAACTTAAACCTCATTCATAACACTCACAAAACAAATACAAGTGACCTAAACTATCTCCATTTTCTAACAGCGTGGAGAAGAGGAAGATTTCATTCTGTATCCGGATGTTTAAAATAGTTCCGGAAGTGCTTGAGGAAGGGTTCCATTTCCCAGGACTAATGATCCTCATCCCGATTTCCACAAAAATCCAGGGATTTCACTGTGGCTGGATTCCTCCCGTACTTATCAGTCACCACCACATTACCCGTCCTCTTCCTCTGTGCGATTGCTGCTTCATTGATTAATTATTGGCAGCACTTTCGATCAATGATGCGGTGGATGTACAGATACATGTGCGATCAATCGCACGCAGCAATTTCTTCCAGTGGCACTTATAAAAATTGGGAGAGTGCAGCGTTGTACTTTAAACAATCGATTCCAGTCAGAATGGTCTCAGTTCACAAATGTAATTTAATCTAATGTTTGGTCTCACCTTGACTAATTGCCATCACGGCTGTATGTTATTTCTAGACTGCGTGGGTGAGATACAATGCCTTATGGCATTTAGTCATTTTATTTTCAAATCCTACCGTGGCCTCTACCTCCCCAGCACCTTCCCCCCTCGCCACTGTGTAAGCTCCTTCAAGCCCACAACCCTCTAGGACATCTGAACCTCTCAAATTCTGACCCCCTGAGCATGCCCGATTTTAATCGTGTCACCGTTGGCGACCGTGCCTTTTAATTGCTTTTAATTTGTAGGGCGTGGGTGTTGCTGGCTGGGCCAGCATTTATTGCCCATCCCTAGTTGCCCTTATAGAAGGTGGTGATGAGCTGCCTCCTTGAAATGTTGCGGTCCACATGGTGTAGATACGCTCACAGTGCCTGGACCCAAGCTCCAGGATTTGCTCTCTGAACCTACCCACCTCTCTCTCCCTCTCTCTTCCTCTCTCTCCCCTCCTTTAAGACTCTCTGAAGAACCTGCCCCTTTGAACAAGCTTTTGATCATCTGCTCTCATATAAAGAACAAAGAACAACACAGCGCAGGAAACAGGCCCTTCGGCCCAACGAGCCCGCACCACCATTTCAACATTGTGAGTCCCCTCTTCCACCCGTGACCCTTGTCTACGCTTATGGCACTCCACATTGGAAACCAGATTGAGGGGAGACTAATTTAGGGACAATTTGTTACACCAATCAGCCTAAGAGCACATCTTTGGGGTGTGGGAGGAAACCGGAGCACCCGGAGAAAACCCACGTAAGCACGGGGAGAATGCGCAAACTCCCACAGACACCGGCCCAAATCCATGTATCTGCACAGCAAACAGTGATAGTCACTGAGCTGTTGCGTTGCCCATCAGATGGTCCAGTTTAAGCGTACACTAACGATGTGAAGCACGAGGCTACTCTCGAAACATCCAAGAGCAGCCCTCGCACGACCCACCGTGTGTACGCCCCTTGTTGGACAACAAGGTGGACTGAAGCACCTGTGGATTAAAAGAGAAATATCTCCTTAAGTGACTCAGAGTCAAAGGTTTAGTATCATTCCCGTGAAACTGAAGGTGCTACACAAAAGGGGAATTGTTGTCAATTACCAGACGGAGTACAGAGAAGATTTACTAGGATGCTACCAGGATTTGATGGTTTGGGTTATAAGGAGAGGCTGGAGAGACTGGGAGTAGAGGGCACAGGTTTAAGATGAGAGGGGAGAGATACAAAAGGGCCCAGAGGAGTAATTTTTTCACACAGAGGGTGATGAGTGTCTGGAACAAGCTGCCCGAGGTAGTAGTAGAGGCAGGTACAATTTGACTTTTAAAAAGCATTCAGATAGTTACATGGGTACACAGGGATTTGGGCCCAATGTGGGCAATTGGGATTAGCTTAGGGGTTGAAAAGAAAAAGGGGCAGCATGGGCAAGTTGGGCTGAAGGGCCTGTTTCCATGCTGTAAACCTCTGTCACGCTATGTTTCCTGCATCACATCAGTGATTTACAGATCAATTGAACATCATTGGTGATAAGATGCTTTGTGATGTCCTAGGACTGGGAAGGATACCAGGGAAAGATGAGTTCTATCAGTGACAGCTCATCAGAATAGTGCCAGGATGAGGGGACGCAGCTTCACTAAGATACCAGATAATCTGAAGTGTTCACGAAAAATGAGGCTGTTATGAGCTGAGCTTCCTGAGGGAATTGATAATATATTACCTCCGGAACTCAGGACAAGCCTGCTTATGATTAAAAAAATTCCACATCTCCCCGACCGTGTCTCTGTCAACATTTACTATTCATTTTCACACTGTCAGCTGTCGCAGTCCAGTCACCGGGATTTTGTCCAATAGGTGGCTCCACAGAGCGGGTTTCTTGTCTACATTGCGGCAGCCATCTTGTACGTAACAATGGAGGATATTCAGCAACCACTCGGGACACGGCAGCAAGTTACTCATCACAGCTTCAGGTGATGGAACGGCAAACCAGAACTGCGCACAAGTGAGAGTGCCAGGCTTGGAATGATTGAACTGTAGAATGGTTAAAGCACACAAGGAGGCCATTGGCCTATCCACCCAATGTCAACTCCTTGCATTATTCAACCAGTGCCATTGTCCCTCCCTCTCCCCGTAGTCCTGCAGTTTTTCTCCTCTTCAGGTGCCTATCCAATTCCCTCTTGAAAGCCATGATTCATAGAATCCCTACAATGCAGAAGAAGGCCATTCGGCCCATCGAGTCTGCACCGATCCCTACTCCCATAACCCCACATACTTACCCTGCTAATCCCCCTGACACTAGGGTCAATTCAGCATGACCAATCAACCAAACCCGGACATCTTTGGAATGTGGGAGGAAACCAGAGCACCCGGAGGAAACCCACGCAGACACGGGGAGAACGTGCAGACTCCACATAGACAGTGACCCGAGCTGGGAATCGAACCTAGGTCCCTGGCGCTGTGAGGCAGCAGTGCTAACTACTGTGCCACCAGGCCACCACCATTCTCTAAGGCAGTGCATTCCAGAGCCTAACCACTCACTTTGAGAAAAGGTATTTCCTGATGTTGACTTTGCTTTTTTAATCACCTTTAATCGGTGTCACTAGCTCTTGACCCTTCCATCAATGGGGAACAGTTTTGTTTCATCCACTCTGTCTGAAACTCTCATGGCTTTGAACACCTCTATCATTTTGGGACTTTCATGAAATACAGCCTTCAATAATAATTGATTGGAAACCAAATAATCTATTAATTGAATGTAATTTTTATAGGTGGCACGGTGACACAGTGGTTCGCAGTGCTGTCTCTCAGGGCCAGGGACCTGGATTCAATTCCAGCTTCAGGTCACTGTGTAGAGTTTGCACATTCTCCCCATGTCTGCATGGGTTGCCTCCGGGTGCTCCGGTTTCCTCCCACACTCCAAAGCTGTGCTGGTTAGGTGGGTTGGCCATGCTCAGTTGCTCCTTAGTGACTCAAGATATGTAGGTCGGATGGATTAGCCATGGGGAGTGCGTGGGGGACAAGGTCAGGGTAAGATCTGTGATGGGCCAACTTCTGCATGGTAGGGAGTCTATGATTCATAATTATTCAGCAACCACCTTGCTCCCTCCATCACCGACACACGGAAGCAGCAGTGTCTATAAGATGCACTGCAGCAACTCACCAAGGCTCCTCAGACAGCACCTTCCAAGCCCACAACCATGACCATCAAGGGCAGCAGATACATGGGAACACCACCATCTAGGGGTTTCCCTCCAAGCCACTCACCATGCTGACTCGCTGTTCCTTCACTGGGTTAAACTCCCTCTCTAACAGCACCGCACTACATGGATTGCAGCGGTCGAAGGAGGTGACCTTCCCATTATCTCCTCAGAGGCAATGGATGACTCTGTTAGTGAGGCCCATATCCTGTGGATGATTAGAAGATAACAGGGGTCTGTTATTGTTCCAAATCCTCTGCTGTGAGGATTGCATCAGAACCTCGTTCCTCGATGCACCATTAGACAATGAGGAAATGAAATTATCTAACGCCCGTCCTTTGGTACAAGTCATGCTGGCTCTTTCACCCCAGAGCTGTGAGATTATCTTTCTCAACCTTCCAGCCTCTCTCAGCGCCTTTCAGAACTCCTGCCCCCACCCCCTTGACCAGGCTTTGGGCCCACATCCCAATATCTCCAAATGTCTCGATGCCAATGCTTGTTAATGCCCTTCTGAAACAGCCTGGGACTGTTCGCTGTCTGGAAATTGCTCCATAAATGCACATTGTTGGAAATAGTTTTCAGATGTGCCAAAGGTTTTCTCATATAATTTAGTGTTGGATAATCGGCCATTTGGCCCAACTGATTCATTCCATAGAATAGAATCCCTACAGTGTGGGAGGAGGCTATTTGGCACATCTGAAAGACCATCGTGCCCAGCCTTCCCCCCCCCAACCAACCTATCCCTGTAACCCAGTGCACTTATCACAGCCAATCCTCCTAACCTGCACATCGTTGGACATTAAGGAGCAATTTAGCATGGCCAATTCACCTAACCTGCACATCTTTAGACTGTGGTTGGAAACCGGAGCACCTGGAGGAAACCCACACAGACATGGGGAGAATGTGCAGACTCCGCACAGACAGTGATCCAAACCGGGAATCGAACCTGGGTCCCTGGCGCTGTGAGGCAGCAGTGCTAACCCACTGTGCCGCCCTCTCCTGATGGGGGTAACCTCTTGCTCTGGGATCATCACTTTCTCTGGCGTCTCTGTTACCCTAATGAACCGATAGGTCTGGAGCTCGGTGATTGGGTTGACCTCAGAGAGCTTGTCACTGATTTCGAAACTCAAGTTAGCAAAGGCCTGATTTTTGTTTGGGTTGGTTAATTCCAGAGGTTAATGATCAAACCATGTGCGTATGGTTTAGCGCACATATCCCTCCAAACACAGAGTTACTGGCTGATTGATTAGATAAGTGTTCAATAGGATAGGTAACTGGGGAAGGAGCCAGAAGGGGGAGAGGGGGAGAAGTTTCCTTGTGCAATTTCGGTGATTTCCGAAAAGGAAGCAGATTCAATAGTATCCCTCAAAAGGGAATGAGATAAATCCTTGAAGGGGAGAAGTGCAGGAACCATGGGGGAGAGAGCAAGGGGAGTGGGATTAATTTCAAGGGCTCATTCAAAAGGATGCAATTGCACTGCATGGTGGCACAGTGGTTAGCACTGCTGCCTCACAGCATCAGGGACCCGGGTTCGATCCCCAGCTTGGGTCACTGTCTGTGTGGAGTTTGCACGTTCTCTCCATGTCTGCGTGGGTTTCTGACGGTTTCCTCCCACAGTCTGAAAAACATGATGTGGAGATGCCAGCAGTTGAGAGTCAACCACATCGCTGTGGCTCGGGACTCACATGTAGGCCAGACCGGGTAAGGACGGTAGATTTCCTTCCCTAAAGAACATTAGTGAACCAGATGGGTTTTTCCAACAATGGTTTCATGGTCATCAGTAGATTCTTAATCCCAGATTTTTTTACATTGAATTCTAATTCCACCAACTGCCATGGCAGGATTCGAACCCGGGTCCCCAGAATATTAGCTGGGTTTCTGGATTAATAGACTGGCAATTGGAGTTTAGAAGGCTGAGGGGGGATCTTATAGAGACGTATAACATAATGAAGGGGATGGATAGGGTAGAGGTTGAGAGATTCTTCCCGCTCAGAAAGGACAGCAGGACTAGAGGGCACAGCCTCAAGATAAGGGGGGGGGGGTGCAGTTTAGATCGGAGTTGAGGAGGAACTTCTTCACTCAAAGGGTGGTGAATCTCTGGAATTCTCTGCCCGTTGAAGTGGTGCAGGCTCGAAGGGCTAGATGGCCTACTCCTGCTCCTATTTCTTATGTTCTTATGTTCGTATAAAACCACTGGGCCATCAATTCAATGCAATAGGTTTGTCGCAACAGTTATAGGTACATCTCACACCATAGGGGGTTCTTTTTCTAACTCTTTGCTTGTGTAATCTGGATGGAAAACAAGGTTTGATTGGTTTAATGTTACCCTCCCCACTATGGCAAAGTCTTTTTTTAAAGTCAGGTCTTACAAGCACTGTGTGCCTGTCCAATGTTTTTATTATTCATTCAAGGATGTGGGCGTCACTGGCTAGGTCAGTATTTGTTACCCTCCCTTACTGTCCTTTAGGGAAGGAAATCTGCTGTCCTTACCCGGTCTGGCCTACATGTGACTCCAGAGCAACAGCAATGGGGGTGACTTTCAACTGCCCTCTGAACAAGGGCAACTAGGGATGGGCAATAAACGCTGGCTAGCCAGTGACGCCCATATCCCACGAATGAATAAATAATTTAAAAAATCATTCATTTAGAGTCATAGAGGTTTACAGCACGGAAACAGGCCCTTCGGCCCAACTTGTCCATGCCACCCTTTTTTTTTAAACCCCCTAAGCTAGTCCCAATTGCCCGCCTTTGGCCCATATTCCTGTATACCCATCGTACCCATGTATCTGTCTAAATGCTTTTTTAAAAGACAAAATTGTACCCGCCTCTACTACTACCTCTGGCCGCTTGTTCCAGATACTCACCCCCCTCTGTGTGAAAAAGTTGCCCCTCTGGACCCTTTTGTATCTCTCCCCTCTCACCTTAAACCTACGCCCTCTAGTTTTAGGCTCCCCTACCTTTGGGAAAAGATATTGACTATCTAGAGAGAAAATGCTGGAAAATCTCAGCGGGTCTGGCAGCATCTGGAAGGAGAGAAAAGAGCTGACGTTTTGAGTCCAGATGACCCTTTGTCAAAGCTAAAAGGCAGAGAAAGTGGGAGATATTTGTAGTGTTGGGGGAGGGAATGAAAGGTGAGTCATAGCCACAGGAACCAGGGGAAAGGCTGCTAATGGCAGCCCATAGAGAGAATAAAGGGTGTGAATGGCCGAACGGCAGAGAAATCAGGGGGTAAACTGTGACAGATGAAGATATGGGGGTGGGGGGGAGGAAATGAGTGGAAGAGAGGAAAAATTGCGGAGAAGGGGAAGCAAAGGTGGAGAAAAGGTAAGGAAAGGGGGCATAAAATAGGGGGAAAAGTTTGGGGGGGAATAAGAATAAAGAAAGACAATAAAGAAATAAAAGGTTGAAAACATTGGAGAGAGTGCAGACTGGATGCTGCCTGGTTTGGAGGATAGGTCTTATGAGGAAAGGTTGAGGGAGCTGGGGCTTTTCTCTTTAGAGCGGAGGAGGATGAGAAGTAACTTAATACAGGTTTATAAGATGATGAGCGGGATTGATAGAGTCGACATTCAGAGACTATTTCCTGGGGTGGATGTAGCTGTTACTAGGGGGCATAACTATAAGGTTCATGGTGGGAGATATAGGAGGGATGTCCGAGGTAGATTCTTCACTCAGAGAGTGGTTGGGGTGTGGAATGCACTGCCTGCTGTGATAGTGGAGTCGGACACTTTAGGAACTTTCAAGCGGTTATTGGATTGGCATCTGGAGCACTCCAGAATGATAGGGAGTGGGATAGCTTGATCTTGGGTTCGGACATAGCTCGGCACAACATCGAGGGCCAAAGGGCCTGTACTGTTCTATGTAGAACAGTTAAAAATCAAATGAAACTTTCTGGTGCGGTTGTAGGCTTCCAGTTTGCCAGTTAATGATGCAGAGCGATGCCGTCAACGGGGGTTCGATTCCTGTATCGGCTGAGGTTGTCCGCAGCCTCCTCAACCTTGGTGACCCTCGGGTTGGATCACCACCACTCAGCTCTCATAAGAACATAAGAAATAGGAGCAGGAGTAGGCCATCCAGCCCTTCGAGCCTGCCCCGCCATTCAATAAGATCATGGCTGATCTGAAGTGGATCAGTTCCACTTTCCTGCTTTCTCCCCATAACCCTTAATTCCCCTGTCTATCAGAAACCTATCTACCCGCGTCTTAAATATATTCAGCAAGGTAGCCTCCACCACTTCAACGGGCAGAGAATTCCAGAGATTCACCACCCTTTGAGTGAAGAAGTTCCTCCTCAACTCTGATCTAAACTGCACCCCCCTTATCTTGAGGCTGTGTCCTCTAGTCCTGCTATCCTTTCTAAGCGGGAAGAATCTCTCTACCTCTACCCTATCTATCCCCTTCATTATCTTATACGTCTCTATAAGATCCCCCCTCATCCTTCTAAACTCCAACGAGTACAGACCCAGTCTATTCAATCTCTCTTCACAGTCCAACCCCCTCAACTCCGGTATCAGCCTAGTGAACCTCCTCTGCACTCCCGCCAATGCCAATATATCCTTCCGCAAGTGCGGCGACCAAAACTGCACACAGTACTCCAGCTGCGGCCTCACCAGTGCCCTGTACAGTTGCAGCAAGACCTCCCTGCTTTCATATTCTATCCCCCTCGCTATAAAGGCCAGCATCCCATTCACCTTCTTGATCACCTGCTGCACCTGCAGACTGGGTTTTTGCGACTCATGCACAAGGACCCCCAGGTCCCTCTGCACCGTAACATGCTACAACTTTTCGCCCTCAAAGAGGGAGATTCCTGGTCACCTGGGTCACTGCAATAACTTTGCCTTTCCTGCGGCAGGATTTGCAAAACTGCACACCCCTTTTTTTTTGTATCCAGGAGCATTTTAACCTCGCTGACATTGTGTGTGTGTGTGCTGAGAGTTGGGATCATTAGGAAGTCATTAGTATTGCATTTCCAGGTGCATGCACTTACCTGCGCAATTAAAAGCTTGTTATAACATCGGCGCAGTATCCAACACACACAGTCACTCAACCAAAACACTTTGCATCGCCTGTTACCTGTTGTCGAACTTGATGCAGTGAATAATTGCTCTGTTTATTCAATAAAGTGGAGGAGAAAAGCCTTCTAATGCAAGGTGTGTGACTGTGCTACCTGCTATTTTACTATACTCTGGATTTAATCTGCATTGATTTATTTTGGGGTAAAAAAAACAAAGGAAGTAATGAGTGTTCCCTCCCCTGGATCTATCAACTATGTCATGCCAATAATCTGAGGCTATTTGTTATTAAATAACATTGAAATGAAATTTACTCCACAATAAAGGTGGCACTGATTAGCCTTACTAAATAAACATGATATTAGTAATCCTGCTGAAATCAGACCAGCATCGTGTTTGTTCCACACCTATGGAGGGGAATGGATAATTATATCCCCACCTTAGGAACTCCGCAATCACATCGGCATCCAGGGCTCCCATTTCACTAGGTTTTAAGGTAACAAAAAGCCAGTCTTGGCAATCTGAGCTGGAAGAGTTCCATTTCCTGAGTGGGGAGTAGTGTAAAGCTGGGGTGTGTTTCTCCCTCACTGCTGGCTCTGAACCCTCTCTCTCCCCCAGGAATCCGCAGGCTACATCCTGAACTCTTGCCACTTCCTCAGCTCAGTTTCACCGTGTTCCCGCTCTATCGGCCTCTCCAACCAGAGGCAGCAATCCGCCACTCCGGAAAGCAAGCTGTAACTGTTCGTTCCTCTCTGTACCAAGCTGCACAACCTCACTACACTCTCTCACATTCACACTCACTCACCCTGCAGTCTCTCACTCACACTACACACTCTCACATTCACACTCACTCACCCTGCAGTCTCTCACTCACACTACACACTCTCACATTCACTGTCACACTCTCACTGTGTCACACACGCTCTCACTGTGTCACACTCTATGTCACACTCACTGTGTTACATTCTCACTGTGTCACACTCTGTGTCACAAAAACTCTCACTGTGTCACACTCTCACTGTGTCACACTCTATGTCACACTCACTGTCACATTCTCACTGTGTCACACTCTGTGTCGCAAACACTCTCACTGTGTCACACTCTGTGTCACAAACACTCTCACTGTGTCACACTCTGTGTCACAAACACTCTCACTGTGTCACACTCTGTGTCACAAACACTCTCACTGCGTCACACTCTGTGTCGCAAACACTCTCACTGTGTCACACTCTTACGCAGTCACACACACTCTTACGCAGTCACACACACTCTCTCGCAGTCACTCACACTCTCACGCAGTCACACACACCCTCACTGTGTCACACTCTCACGCAGTCACACTCACTCTCTCGCAGTCACACTCACCCTCACACAGTCACACTCACTCTCACACAGTCACACACACTTTCACGCAGTCACACACGCTCTCACGCAGTCACACTCACTCTCACGCAGTCACTCACACTCTCACGCAGTCACACACACCCTCACTGTGTCACACTCGCACGCAGTCACACTCACTCTCACACAGTCACACACACTTTCACACAGTCACACACGCTCTCACGCAGTCACACTCACTCTCACACAGTCACACTCACTCTCACACAGTCACACACACCCTCACACAGTCACACTCACTCTCACACAGTCACACACACTTTCACACAGTCACACACGCTCTCACGCAGTCACACTCACTCTCACACAGTCACACTCACTCTCACACAGTCACACACACCCTCACACAGTCACACTCACTCTCACGCAGTCACACACACTTTCACGCAGTCACACACGCTCTCACGCAGTCACACTCACTCTCACGCAGTCACACTCACTCTCACGCAGTCACACTCACTCTCACGCAGTCACACACACTGTCACGCAGTCACACACACTTTCACGCAGTCACACACGCTCTCACGCAGTCACACTCACTCTCACGCAGTCACACTCACTCTCACGCAGTCACACACACTTTCACGCAGTCACACTCACTCTCTCGCAGTCACACACACTGTCACACAGTCACACTCACTCTCACGCAGTCACACACACTTTCACGCAGTCACACTCACTCTCTCGCAGTCACACACACTGTCACACAGTCACACTCACTCTCACGCAGTCACACACACTTTCACGCAGTCACACTCACTCTCACGCAGTCACACTCACTCTCACGCAGTCACACACACTTTCACGCAGTCACACTCACTCTCTCGCAGTCACACACACTGTCACACAGTCACACTCACTCTCACGCAGTCACACACACTTTCACGCAGTCACACACACTGTCACACAGTCACACTCACTCTCACGCAGTCACACACACTTTCACGCAGTCACACTCACTCTCACGCAGTCACACTCATTCTCACGCAGTCACACACTCTGTCACGCAGTCACACTCACTCTCACGCAGTCACACTCACTCTCACGCAGTCACACACTCTGTCACGCAGTCACACTCACTCTCACGCAGTCACACTCACTCTCACACAGTCACACTCATTCTCACGCAGTCACACTCACTCTCACGCAGTCACACTCACTCTCACACAGTCACACTCACTCTCTCGCAGTCACACTCACTCTCACGCAGTCACACTCACTCTCTCGCAGTCACACTCACTCTCACACAGTCACACTCATTCTCACGCAGTCACACACTCTGTCACGCAGTCACACTCACTCTCACGCAGTCACACTCACTCTCACACAGTCACACTCACTCTCACGCAGTCACACTCACTCTCACGCAGTCACACACTCTGTCACGCAGTCACACTCACTCTCACGCAGTCACACTCACTCTCACGCAGTCACACTCACTCTCACGCAGTCACACTCACTCTCACGCAGTCACACTCACTCTCTCGCAGTCACACTCACTCTCACACAGTCACACTCACTCTCTCGCAGTCACACTCACTCTCACGCAGTCACACTCACTCTCTCGCAGTCACACACACTTTCACGCAGTCACACACACTTTCACGCAGTCATGCTCACTCTCACGCAGTCACACTCACTCTCACACAGTCACACTCACTCTCACGCAGTCACACTCACTCTCTCGCAGTCACACTCACTCTCACGCAGTCACACACACTTTCACGCAGTCACACACACTGTCACACAGTCACACTCACTCTCACGCAGTCACACTCACTCTCACGCAGTCACACACACTTTCACGCAGTCATGCTCACTCTCTCGCAGTCACACTCACTCTCACGCAGTCACACTCACTCTCACGCAGTCACACTCACTCTCACGCAGTCACACTCACTCTCACGCAGTCACACTCACTCTCACGCAGTCACACTCACTCTCACGCAGTCACACTCACAACCTCACACAGTCACACTCACTCTCACGCAGTCACACTCACTCTCACGCAGTCACACTCACTCTCACGCAGTCACACTCACTCTCACGCAGTCACACTCACAACCTCACACAGTCACACTCACTCTCACGCAGTCACACTCACAACCTCACACAGTCACACTCACTCTCACGCAGTCACACTCACTCTCACGCAGTCACACTCACTCTCATGCAGTCAGACTCACTCTCACGCAGTCACACTCACTCTCACGCAGTCACACTCACAACCTCACACAGTCACACTCACTCTCACGCAGTCACACTCACTCTCACGCAGTCACACTCACTCTCACGCAGTCACACTCACTCTCACGCAGTCACACTCACAACCTCACACAGTCACACTCACTCTCACGCAGTCACACTCACTCTCTCGCAGTCACACTCACTTTCACGCAGTCACACTCACTCTCACGCAGTCACACTCACTCTCACGCAGTCACACTCACTCTCTCGCAGTCACACTCAATCTCACGCAGTCACACTCACTCTCACGCAGTCACACTCACTCTCTCGCAGTCACACACTCTCACGCAGTCACACTCACAACCTCACACTGTCACACCCTCATCACTACCACATGCACACCATCGCACTCACACTACAATCTCACACAGTCACACTAATACACTCACACCATCACATTCTCACACTGTCTGTGACCTGATTTATTCTTGTCCCATGGATTGGGAGACAGTGAAGTATTGTTTCTTGCGTGCTATGCAGACAAAACATACTGTTCATAGAGAAGGAAAGGAGAGAGTGCAGAATGCAATGTTACAGTCATAGCTAGGGTGTAGGATAAGACCAACTTAATGCGAGGTAGGTCCATTCAAAAGTGTGACAGCAGCAGGGAAGAAGCTGTTCTTGAGTCGATTGGTACGTGACCTCAGACTTTTGTACCTTTTTCCCGATGGAAGAAGCGGAAGGGACAATGTCCGGGGTGCGTGGGGTCCTTAATTATGCTGGCTGCTTTTCCCGAGGCATTGGGATTTGTAGACAGAGTCAATGGATGGGAGGCTGAATTAGTGCATCTGTAAACATGAGAATGTTGGTGACCGTGTCGCACTCACGCTCTTACTCTCATACAGATGGGGAGACGGTGGTTATCCGGGATCTGGGTTCGAATCCCGGCAGGGCAGATGGTGGAGCCTGAATTTAATAAAAATACGTGGAGTTAAGAATCTACTGATAACCATGAAACCAGTGTCGGGAAAAACCCATCCGGTTCACTAATGTCCTCTAGGGAAGGAAATCTGCCATCCTTACCCGGTCTGGCCCACATGTGACTCCAGAGCCACAGCAATGTGATTGATTCTTAAATGCCCTCTGAAATGGCTGAGTGAGACTCTCAGTTCGAGGGCGGTTAGGTGTGGGTAATAAATGTCCGTGTCCCATGAATGAATGAAAAAAAAGCTTTCACTGGTCGAGGCAGCGACACCCATGTCCCGTGAAATGAATTTTGAAAACACTCTATCAATGTCCCTTGGCAATGCTGGAAGAAGCAGTGTCAATGGCAGTAACCTGGACAGTCTTCAGAATGAGTTAAGGAGGTAAAGAGAAAAATAACAGAAAAAGCAACCGCATACAGGAAGGCAACATCTGATCATCACCCAATGGCCGATTGAAGGGGAAAGGTTGAGCAAGTTGGGCCTATACTTGTTAGGTGTTTAGGAGAATGAGGTCATAGAGGTTTACAGCATGGAAACAGGCCCTTCGGCCCAACTTGTCCATGCCACCCTCTTTTCTTAACCACTAAGCCACTCCGAATTGCCTGCATTTGGCCCATATCCCTCTATACCCATCTTACCCATGTAACTATCTAAATGCTTTTTAAAAGATAAAATTGTACCCGCCTCTACTACTACCTCTGGCAGCTTGTTCCAGACACTCACCACCCTCTGTGTGAAAAGATTGCCCTTCTGAACCCTCTTGCACCTCTCCCCTCTCACCTTAAACCTGTGCCCTCTAGTTTTTGTCTCCCTTCCCTTTGGGAAAAGATATTGATTTGTCTAGCTGATCTGTGCCCATCATTTATTTTATAGACCTCTATAAGTTCACCCCTAAGCCGCCTACACTCAAGGGAAAAAAGTCTCAGTCTGTCCAGCCTCTCCTTATAACTCAAACCATCAAGTCCCGGTAGCATCCTAGTAAATCTTTCCTTCACTCTTTTTCTAGTTTAATAATATCCTTTCTATAATAGGAGGAAAGGGTATTATTAAACAGGAAAAAGGTGATTCGATTGAAACATATAAGATTCTGATGGCAGTTGACAGGATATCGAGAGGA
This sequence comes from Carcharhinus amblyrhynchos, assembly GCF_965287045.1. Taxonomy (NCBI): domain Eukaryota; kingdom Metazoa; phylum Chordata; class Chondrichthyes; order Carcharhiniformes; family Carcharhinidae; genus Carcharhinus; species Carcharhinus amblyrhynchos. The sequence goes on from NC_137331.1 coordinate 123,645,142, forward strand.
TGTTTCTCTTTGTGGAGGTATCTGGAATTAGGGGGCTAAGTTTTGAAAAGAAGGGTTCTCCCATTTCAGACAGGCACAGGCTTGATGGGCCAAAGGGCCTATTCCCTGCACTGTACTGTTTTTTGGCTTTGACAGTGATGAGGGGAAATGTCCTCTCTCAGAGGGTTGTTAGTCTTTCCAGTTCTTTCCCTCGGAGCAGGAGCTGGGTTAGATAGATCTTTGATTCAGAGGAGTTAAGATTTATAGGGGATGGGCAGGAAAATGGACACAGTCAAATCATCCATAATGTTATAGAAACATAGAATATAGGAGCAGGAGGAGGCCATTCAGCCCTTCGAGCTTGCTCCGTCATTCATTACGATCAAGGCTGATCATCCAACTCAATGGCCTAATCCTGCTTTCTCCCCATAACCTTTGATCCGACTCACCCCAAGTGCTATATCCAGCCGCCTCTTGAATACATTCAATGTTTTGGCATTAACTACTTCCTGTGGTGACGAATTCCACAGGCTCACCACTCTCTGGGTGAAGAAATGTCTCCCCATTTCCGTCCTAAATGGTCTACCCTGAATCCTCAGACTGTGACCCCCTGGTTCTGGACTCCCCCCACCACCGGGAACATCCTCCCTGCATCTACCCTGTCTGGTCCTGTTAGAATTTTACAAGTATCTATGAGATCCCCCCTCATTTATCTGAACTCCAGCAAAAACAATCCTAACCTAGTCAATGTCTCCTCACACAAAAGTTTATTTATTAGTCACAAAAAAAAGCTTACATTAACACTGCAATGAAGTTACTTGGAAAATCCCCTAGCCTTCACACTCCAGCACCTGTTCGGGTCAATGCACTTAACCAGCACGTCTTTTAGAACAGAGTTGAGGAGGAATCCTTCACTCAAAGGGTGGTGAGTCTCTGGAATTCTCTACCCGTTGAAGTGGTGGAGGCTACCTCACTAAATATATTTAAGTCACGGGTAGATAGGTTCTTGACAGACAAGGGAATTATGGGGAGAAAGTGGGAAAGTGGAACTGATCCACTTCAGATCAGCCATGATCTTATTGAATGGCGGGGCAGGCTTGAAGGACTAGATGGCCTATTCCTGTACCTATTTCTTATGTTCTTACTTCTGTTCTTAGACTGTGGAAGGGAACCGGAGCACCCGGAGGACACCCACACAGACATGGGGAGAATGTGCAGACTCCGCACAGACAGTGACCCAAGCCGGGAATCGAACCCAGGTCCCTGGCGCTGTGAGGCAGCAGTGCTAACCCACTGTGCCACCGTGCCACCCATCAGTACTGAATGGCGGGGCAGGTTGGAGGGGCCAAATGGCCTCCTCCTGCTCCTATTTCCTGTGACCGTGCGTTGATCAAGTAACAAATACAGAAACTGTAGGTTAATACCCAATGTTTACTTGCGTCTGTGAGAAAAGTAGTCTTGCTGTTAATAAGTGTTTGTGTGCGCATCTCTGATTAAACTCCAACAGATTATCTGACGTGACTATTCCCACAGGAACGGGATGTTTGCGACGAATTCATTGGAGTATTAAAGCATTAATGTAATAATGAGTTATTTCAGTGTTTGATTAATTGAATCGCTATTCCAAGCAGCAAGGAGAAAAAACAGAACAAATTAAAATTGCCACCAAAAGCTGAGGTTGAACAATATCGAGCAAGTTAAAAAGAACACGGGAGATGGTTCCAAGGGAATAAATGGGCACCTTTCTCTCTCTGAGCTGTAAAGCAGCGAAGGAACAGCGCACAGTTGTGAACTGAAGTATGAATCAATCGATTTTCAAAGCTGCAGTTTGTCATAACATTTGTTACTTTATTCAACTCCTGGTAAAGGACCATTTTTTTCGTATTTTCAGTTTCTTCCAAATCCAATGTTGTTAACAGAATTTTTAATTCGGAAACTGTTGTATAATTTGCAAAGAAGGATGTGAAGGCTTTGGGCAGGTTACAGAAGAGGCTTACCAGGGTGTTCCAGTTTTATAGAACTTCAGTTAGGCCTCACTTGGAATATAGTGTTCAATTCTGGTCGCTAGAAGGATGTGGAGGCTTTGGAGAGGGAACAGAAAAGATTTACCAGGATGTTGCCTGGTATGGAGGGCATTAGCTATGAGGAGAGGTTGGAGAAACTTGGTTTGTTCTCACTGGAACGTCAGAGGTTGAGGGGTGACCTGATAGAAGTCTACAAGATTATGAGAGGCATGGACAGAGTGGATAGTCAGAAGCTTTTTCCCAGGGTGGAAGAGTCAATAACTAGGAGGCACAGGTTTAAGGTGCGAGAGACAATGTTTAAAGGAGATGTACGAGGCAGATTTTTTACACAGAGGGTGGTGGGTGCCTGGAACTCGCTGTCGGGGGAGGTAGTGGAAGCAGCTACAGTAGTGACTTTTAAGTGGGGTCTGGACAAATATATGAGTAGGCTGGGAATAGAGGGATATGGTCCCCCAGAAGGGTAGCATGGTCAGTGCGGACTTGAAGGGCTGAAGGGCCTTTTCCTGTGCTGGAATTTTCTTTGTTCTTTGTTCTAGGATGCAGCCTGGATTAGAGGGTATGAGCTATAAGGAGAGACTGGACAAACTAGGATTGTTTTCTCTGGAACGGCGGAGGCTAAAGTTAAAGTTTATTTATTAGTGTCACAAGTTGGCTTACACTAACACTGCAATGAAGTTACTGCGAAAATCCCCCAATCGCCACACTCCGGCACCTGTTCGGGTACACTGAGGGAGAATTTAGCACGGCCAAAGAGCCTCACTAGTATGTCTTTTTGATTGTGGGAGGAAACAGGAGCGCCCATGGGAAACCCATGCAGACATGGGGGGAATGTGCAAAGTCCACACAGAAAGGCAAGAATCAAATCTGGGTCCCTGGTGCTGAGAGGCAGCAATGCTAACGGATGTGTCACCCAGGCTGAGGGGAGACCTAATAGAATTCTATAAAATTATGAGATGCATTGTTAGGATTGACAGCCAGAATCTCTTTTTTTCCCGGAGTTGAAATGTCTAATACTGGGGGGCACGCGCTTGAAGTGAGAGGGGGGGAAAGTTCAAAGGAGATGTGAGGGGCTAATGTTTTACACAGAGAGCAGTGGGTGTCTGGAACACACTGCCATGGGTGGCTGCGGAGACAGATACGATAGGGAGGTTTAAAGGACTTTTAGATGAGCATATAATATGCGAGGAATAGAGGATATGGAGCATGGGCAGGCAGAAGGGATTAGTTTAATTTGGCGTCATATCCAGCACAGTATTGTGGGCTGAAGGGCCTGTTCCTGCGCTGTACTGTTCCGTGTTCTATATTCTGAACCCGATTTTAAACAGAAATTGTCCTGTTCTTGGGAACTCCTGGATCATTCAGATGTGACTGATCCCACTTGTACCCAATTCCCAGGAACATTTTTTCTTTAAATAAAATGGTTTGTTTTATAATTTTTTACAAAATACATGTCTCACATAAGGGCATTAGAACCAGCAGCCACTGGCACTGGAGTCAAAGAACAACTTGTAATGGTATTGCCCCTGTTGTGTAGTGAAATGTTCCAAGGTGCCTCACAGCAAAGCCAACGTCCCTCTGCCTCTGAGACGCTTTGGGAAATATTATACCCACCCGTCTAGACAAAGAGGTAAGGAGAGAGGGAGTGAGTAAGGGAGGGAGAGAGAGGGCGAGAGAGAGTGAGTAAGGGAGGGGGAGAGAGAGAGAAAGTGATTGAGGGAGAGAAAGAGCGAGTAAGGGAGGGAGAGAGAGAAAGAGTGAGAGAGAGAGTCAGTAAGAGAAGGACAGAGAGGGAGAGAGTGAATAAGAATGGAGAGAGTGAACAAGAGAGGGAGAGATTGTGTAAGAGTGGGAGAGAGAGAGTGAGTAAGAGAGAAGGAGAATGAGTGAGTAAGACAGAGAGAGAAAGTATGAGAGAGTAAGAGAGAGAGTGAGTAAGAGAGGGAGAGAGCGATGACTGCAGGGGGGGTGAGCACTCCCTGTGGGTTGCAGTGGGGGTGACAGCCTTAAGTTTTACGCTCAGGTTTGAGTGAGAGTCAGTCCTATGACTTAGATGGAAGGGTGGTAGACAGAGTTGGGGACGAGCTGAAGGTTTAAGCTTGCAGGGATGTTGGGGATAGCCCACACGTCGATATCACAAGTTCTTCTCTTCACAGGCTGTTTACGAACTGGATTGGGTTGAGACAACAATCTAGAAGCTTTCCAGTTTTTACAGTGCTGGGCCACAGATTTCAAAATTAATCTGACAATTTGCCACAATGGATTTACATTCACTGGGTTTCTCTGTTGGTGCCATACACTCTAATAACTTACCTTTCCAGAAAACCCATGACCCAGGTTCTAGCTGCCTGCTCAATAACTCTGTTATCTAACTTAGAAGATGCTTATAGGTGTTAGCCCCTCTGTGCAAAGAAAAACCACTCATCGGGCAAAGAAAAACCACTCATCAGCCTTGTTTATTGTCCACAGCTGAACTTACCACCATGGTTAGCGCGGCTGCCTCACAGCGCCAGGGATTGGGGTTCGATTCCGGCCTTGTGTGACTGTGCAGAGTCTGCACATCCTCCCCGTGTCTGCATGGGTTTCCTTCGGGTGCTCCGGTTTTCTCCCACAGTCCAAAGATGTGCAGGCTAGGTGGATTGACAATGCTAAATTGCCCCTTGGTGTCCAAAGATGTCTGGATAAGGGGGATTAGCGGGGTGAACATGTGCGGTTACATAGAAAATAGGAGCAGGAGGAGGCCATTTGGCCCTTCGAGCCTGCTCCGCCATTCATTACGATCATGGCTGATCGTCCAACTCAATAGCCTAATTCTGCTTTCTCCCCATAACCTTTGGTCCCGTTCATCCCAAGTGTTACATCCAACTGCATCTTGAGAACATTCAATGTTTTGGCAGGGATAGGGCCTGGGAAAGATGTTCTTTCGGAGAGGCAGTGCAGACTCGATGGGCCGAATGCCCTCCTTCTGCACTGCAGGGATTGTCTGGTTGACTCTCAGATGCCCTCAGAAGGACAGGGCAGTTAGGGAGAGGCAATAAATGTCTGTCCAGCCAGCGACACTCAGGCCCCGCAAAATTAATTCTGAAAAAAGCAATACCTTGGCAGGAGGTCTCCGCGGGATGGAACAATAACCGGCAAAAATGCACGAATGTTTGCTCCAAACTTTCCTGCTGTCAGCAAGCAGAAATATTAAAATCCGTGATAAGCTATGTAAAGTCATTGCAGGGCTGCAAAAAGCAATAAAGATTTGCTGCTACAGGGTTGCAGTCATTTGTGATACGCCGGAGCAATTTATACAGAATTGATTGTCTGGGTGCTGCATTTCATTGACCCTGGCAGGATCAGTGAAGCTATCCAGCCAGACACAGGACATCAAATCTGACACTGAGGATAATGAGCTTTGCTCGAATGCCTCGCACTCTGATTTACTTCGATTCTGATGCCCAGAGATGGATGAAAGCTTAGCTGTCAAAAAACACACACTCACACACACTCACTCACTCACACACACACACACACACTCACACACACTCACTCACACACACTCACACACACTCACACACACACACACACACACTCACACACACTCACACACACTCACTCACTCACACACACATACTCACACTCACTCACACTCACTCACACATACCCGCACACTCACACACACACACACTCACTCACTCACACACACACACTCACACTCACACACACACACACACACACACTCACACTTACACACACACACTCACACATACACACACACACTCACTTACACACACACTCACACATACCCGCACACTCACACACACACTCACACACACTCAACACACACACACTCACTCACTCACACACACACACTCACACACACACTCACACACACTCAACACACACACACTCACACACGCACTCACACACACGCTCACACATACACACACACACACTCACACGCACACACTCACTCATGCACACACACACTCATGCATACATTCACACTTACAGACACTCACACACGCTCACTCATACACACATACATACTCACACACACACACTCACACACACACACTTACACACACTCATATTCACACACGCACACTCACACACAGATACTCACACATACACACACACTCACACACAGATACTCACACATAGTCACACACACACTTACACAAACTCAGGTTCTCACACACATTCACACACACTGACAATCACTCAGACAAACTCACTCATACAGTCTCTCACACACACACATGCTCACACACACCCTCATGCATACACATTCACACACACTGACACTCACTCACACACACATACACACACACACACTCACACACAAGAGTCATACATACACACACTCACATAAACACGCAGAGACATAGACACACATTCGTACACACATGCACATACACACGCACACTCACATATACATGAAAGATGAGCAGAAATTCAAGCAGTCTCTCTCCAATGGGGAAAATGTGGCAAATACGCTAAAAGTTCCTCCTGTTATTTAATGATTGCCACACCCTGGCCCTCACCGCCGACAGAACCACCAGACTCCTCGCGAGCTAGTTACTATCAACTTCTGCGAGGACTGAAATCGGGAGGAGAATGTGATATATCCCAATCTGTGACAGGGATATTTGTGCTTAATCTTTGAACTGATACAGAGAAAATGGAGATTAAAAAGAGATTTCTTCAATCCATCCAAAATAATTCAATTGTTTTAACATTTTGAGGTCCAACCTCTAAGTCCTGCTGCTTTTCTATGCAACTCTATTTTCTATAAATGTAATTAATGTAGTCTGCATGCGTGAGAGCCCTGCCCATGTACACATTGATTTAAATTTGGCGTGACTGTAACTTCCATGCAGCAGTTTGCATGCACCTTCAATGTAGAGAAAGGCCCCGCAGCAACGGGGGGGGGGGGGGGGGGGGGGGGGATGGTGATGGCCGAGTGAGATTATCACCAGACTCCCAATCCAGAAACACAGCAAATGTTCTGGGGACCCTAGGAGACGAGGGAGTTGGTCTATGAGGAGAGATTGAATAGACTGGGTCTGTACTCGTTGGAGTTTAGAAGGCTGAGGGGGGATCTTATAGAGATGTATAAGATAATGAAGGGGATGGATAGGGTAGAGGTAGAGAGATTCTTCCCGCTTAGAAAGGACAGCAGGACTAGAGGGCACAGCCTTAAGATAAGGGGGGGTCAGTTTAGATCGGAGTTGAGGAGGAACTTCTTCACCCAAAGGGTGGTGAGTCTCTGGAATTCTCTGCCCGTTGAAGTGGTGGAGGCTACCTCGCTAAATATATTTAAGTCACGGGTAGATAGGTTTCTGATAGACAGGGGAATTAAGGGTTATGGGGAGAAAGCGGGAAAGTGGAACTGATCCACTTCACATCAGCCATGATCTTATTGAAGGCTCGAAGGGCTAGATGGCCTACTCCTGCTCCTATTTCTTATGTTCTTATGACCCAGGTTCAAATCCTGCCACAGCAAATGGTGGAATTTGAGTTCAATAAAAAATACCTGGAATTAAGAATCTACTGACGACCATGAAACCATTGCTGGAAAAACCCACTGGTTCACTTTAGGGAAGGAAATCGGCCATCTTTCTGTCGATCTGGCCTACATGTGACTCCAGAGCCACATGGTTGACTCTCAACTTCCCTCTGAACAAGGGCAACTAGGGATGGGTAATAAATGCATGATGTGGAGATGCCGGCGTTGGACTGGGGTAAACACAGTAAGAAGTCTCACAACACCAGGTTAAAGTCCAACAGGTTTATTTGGTAGCAAACACCACTAGCTTTTGGAGCGCTGTTCCTTCGTCAGAACTTCCCACTCACCTGATGAAGGAACAGTGCGTTCCGAAAGCTAGTGGCGTTTGCTGCCAAATGAACCTGTTGGACTTTAACGTGGTGTTGTGAGACTTCTTACAATAAATGCTGGCCAGCCCGCAATGCCCATGTCCGATGAATAAATAAAAAAAATCAACTTTCTGATTATCTATGTTCCCTGTTCAAGTGGTCCATCTCACATTTACCCACACTCTACTCCATCTGCCAGTTTTTTTTTTGCCTGCCTGATTAACCTATCTCTCGCCCTTTGTATCCTCTTCACAACTTGCTTTTCTATCAGCCTATGTGTCGCTGTAAGTTTACAAATAACAGATCAACTCGTCGCCAATTGTGCATGGCTCAGACAGTGATGTGGAGTTTCTAACCCTTGAGTTTCTCTTTTGTAATATAGCTCCAATTCAGGGTACTCTCATGATAACCCCCCGGATCTGCAGGGGGAATCATGAATTGACCTCCCAGCTGGGCTCATTGAATATGAGCTCCCTAGGGACTGGTAATTAGCCAACCAGATGGAGTTCGTATTCTGAGTCCTGTGTAAAGCAAGACCCTGAGAGGGTCCATTAACCTTTTAGACCCAGTTGGGGCCTAGTTGTGTTCACCACTGGCTTGTGTTATTGATTATTTTCATTTTGTGCAATAAAAGCACAAAATAGCCGACTTCTGGAGTTATTATGTCTCAGAACAGAACTGTTTGCCTAATCTTCCCCATGTTGTTGGTCTGAACCTAACATAACAACAACTGGATGTTCTCTCTCATTTTCTAATATCCTTTCAAGCCATTTCAAATGGGGAGGCAATGGCCCAGTGGTATTATCGCTAGATTATTAATTCAGAAACTCAGTTCATGTTCTGAGGACCCAGGTTTGAATCCTGCCACAGCAGATGGTAGAATTTGAATTCAGTTTTTAAAAATCTGGAATTAAGAATCTACTGATGACCATGAAACCATTGTCAATTGTTGGAAAAAACCCATCCAGTTCAATAATGTCTTTTAGGGAAGGAAATCTGCCGTCCTTACCCGCTTTGGCCTACACGTGACTCCAGACCCACAGCAATGTGGTTGACTCTCAACTGCCCTCCAAAGGCAATGCAATAAATGCTGGCCAGCCAGCGACGCCCACGTCCCACAAATGAATGAAAGAAAAGTCATCCTGGCACCTGGTCGGAAATATACCACCAGGGACGATTGATTCTACTTACAATTGATAGCTGTCTCTCTAATTAGTAAACGATGTGGAAATGCCTGTGTTGGACTGGGGTGGGCACAGTAAGAAGTCTCACAATACCAGGTTAAAGTCCAACAGGTTTGTTTGGAATCACGAGCTTTTGGAGCGCTACTCCTTCGTCAGTTTCATCCCTACTCACCTGATGAAACAGCAGCATTCTAAAAGCTCATGATTCCCAATAAACCCGTTGGACTTTAACCTGGTGATGTCAGACTATTTGCTGTAATTACTGAGTGGCCTACACCTTCTCTCCTCCTTCTCTTCCTTTCGACAATCTCTTAACTCTAAGATACGATTGTCTTCACATTTACCTTGTGCATTGTCCTGTGTTAAGCACACTCTCCCTATTGGATAGGATCATGTTAATCCTTATTCTCTAATTTGCCCGGGTTGCTGTGACTCCATACGCTATTATAGACGCGAGAGTAGGCCATTCAGCCCATCAAGCCTGCTCCGCCATTCAAACAGATCATAGCTGCTCTATCTCTATGCTCTGTTTCCCACGATCCCGAAATCCCTGAATGTCATTAATATCCAGAAATATATTCGTTTTTGTCTTGAGCACGCTCAGTGCTTGAGCTTCCCCAGCTCTGTGAGTTAGAGAATTCCAAAGATTCACCACCCTCTGAGTGAAGAAATTCCTCCTCGCCTCAGTCTTGAATGGTCTACCTCTTGTTCTGTGACTGCGTCCCCTGCGTTTAGACTCACCTAGCCAGGGGAAACATCCTATCGCCTCCATCCTCACACCCTCTCGCCTCCATCCTCACACCCTCTCATTCTTTGAAACTGCAGAGAATACAGGCTCAATTTCCTCAATCTCGCCTTGTGAGGGATTAGTCTGACAAACCTCTGTTGTACTCCCTCTATAGAAATGTAGAAACATAGAACATCACAGCACAGTACAGGCCCTTCGGCCCTCAGTGTTGTGCCGAGCTATGTCCAAACCCAAGATCAAGCTATCCCACTCCCTCTCATTCTGGTGTGCTCCATGTGTCTATCCAATAACCGCTTGAAAGTTCCTAAAGTGTCCGTCTCCACTATCACAGCAGGCAGTGCATTCCACACCCCAACCACTCTCTGAGTGAAGAATCTACCTCTGACATCCCTCCTATATCTCCCACCATGAACCTTATGGTTATGCCCCTAGTAACAGCTACATCCACCCCAGGAAATAGTCTCTGCACATCCACACTATCAATCCCTCTCATCATCTTGTAAACCTCTATTAAGTCACCTCTCATCCTCCTCCACTCTAAAGAGAAAAGCCCCAGCTCCCTCAACCTTTCCTCATAATACCTACCCTCCAAACCAGGCAGCATCCTGGTAAATCTCCTCTGCACTCTCTCCAATGCTTCCACATCCTTCTTATAGTGAGGTGACCAGAACTGTACACAATATTCCAAATGTGGTCTCACTAACATCCGGTATAGTTGCCGCATAAGTGGTAAATATATCCTTCCTTAAATCATAGAATACCTACAGTGCAGGAGGGGGACCATTCAGCCCATCGAGCCTGAACCCACCACAAACCCACCCATGCCCTATCCCCATAACCCCACATATTTACTTATCTCCTTGACACTAAGGAACAATTTAGCACGGCCAATCCACCTAAACCCGCGCATTTTTGAAAAGTGGGAGAAAACTGGAGCACCAGTGGAAACCCACACAGACACGGGGAGAACATACAAACTCCATACAGACAAGCCCGGAATCGAACCTGGAGTCCCTGGCACTGTGAGGCAGCAGTGCTAACCACTGTGCTACCATGCCACCCCCAGAAGGAGACCAAAACTATATATAATTCTCCAGGTGCAGACTTGCCAAAGCTCTGCACAATCGAGTCACTCCAAACTCACTCGAAACTTTCATTTTTCTTTGAGGTACGACTAAAGCTGTTCTGGCACTAACTCCCCTTCCTCTTTGGATATACTTACGCTGGTCTCACACTGCCCCTGTGGAACCGAACTGAGACCCCACACAAGTACCACTAAAAACACATAAAAGCAACAAGTTAAAAAAACCATTGATTAAATGCAGCCCCATATAAATCTCCACATCATTCAGTAATTAGGGAGGGAAAAGCAACTCTAATAAAATGCCTACAAGTTAAAATATGCAGGGGGAGACAGTGGTATCATTAATGTCACTGGGCTAGTAATCCAGAGGCCCAGGTCTGGAGGACATGTCTGGAGGACGTGTGTTCGGAACTCACTACAGCAGCTGGTGGAATTTAAATTCAATTAAAATGCTTGGAACGTAAAGCCAATCTGAATAATGCTGGTCGTGAAACCATCACTGATTTCCGTACGGTGACACAATGATTAGCACTGCTGCTTCACAGCGCCAGGGACACGAGTTCGGTTCCCGGCTCGGGTCACTGTATGTGTGGAGTTTGCACATTCTCCCCATGTCTGTGTGGGTTTTCTCCGGATGCACCGGTTTCCTCCCATAGTCCAAAAGATGTGCTGGTTAAGTGCAGTGGCCATGCTAAATTCTCCCTCACAAGAGGTTATTACAGAAGGTCAGGGGGCATGGAGTTGGGGGTAGGGTGTTAGCGTGGATAGAGGATTGGCTGTCAAATAGGAGGCAGAGAGTGGGGGTCAACGGGTGCTATTCGGATTGGCGGATGGTGACTAGTGGAGTGCCCCAGGGGGCGGTGCTGGGGCCTCAGCTATTTACCATTTATATAGATGATCTGGAGGAGGGAACCGAGTGTATGGTGTCGAAATTTGCTGATGACACCAAGATTGGTGGAACGGCAAATTGCGCGGAGGGTGTGGAGAGTCTGCAGAAGGATCTAGATAGGCTGGGCGAATGGGCCAGGAAATGGCAAATGGAATTTAATGTTGGCAAGTGCGAGGTGGTCCACTTTGGTAGGAATAATGGTAGGAAGGACTATTACTTACGTGGCGAAAAACTACAGCAGGCAACGGTGCAGAGGGACCTTGGGGTCCTTGTGCATGAGTCGCAAAAACCCAGCCTGCAGGTGCAGCAGGTGGTCAGGGAGGCGAATGGGATTCTGGCCTTCATAGCGAGGGGGATTGAATATAAAAGTAGGGAGGTCTTGCTGCAGCTGTATAGGGCATTGGTGAGGCCGCAGCTGGAGTACTGTGTGCAGTTTTGGTCGCCGTGCTTACGCAAGGATATTTTGGCCTTGGAGGGAGTGCAGAGGAGGTTTACTAGGCTGATGCCGGAGTTGAGGGGGTTGAGCTATGAGGAGAGGCTGAATAAACTAGGCTTGCACTCGTTAGAGTTTAGAAGAATGAGGGGAGATCTCATTGAGACGTATAAGATGATGAATGGGATGGATAGGATAGAGGTGGAGAGACTCTTCCCGCTCAGAAAGGATAGTAGGACTAGGGGGCACAGCCTCAAGATAAAGGGGGGGCGGTTTAGAACAGAGTTGAGGAGGAACTTCTTCACTCAAAGGGTGGTGAATCTCTGGAATTCTCTGCCCGTTGAAGTGGTGGAGGCTGCCTCGCTAAATATTTTTAAGACGCGGGTTGATGGGTTTTTGATAAGCGAGGGGATTAAGGGTTATGGGGAGAGGGGGGGAAAGTGGAACTGAGGCACGACAGTTCAGCCATGATCTTATTGAATGGCAGGGCAGGCTCGAAGGGCTAGGTGGTCTACTCCTGCTCCTATTTCTTATGTTCTTATGTTATGTTCTTATGTACCCGAACAGGCACCAGAGTGTAGAACTGGAGTCTTTTCACTGTAACTTCATTGCAGTGTGTAATGTGTAATCCAACTTGTAACAATAATAATTCTCTCATTGTTTTTTGCTCAAAATGGCACCCCAGCGTGGCGACATCTTGTAAGCTGTGCCCCGCGTACTCTCTAATTCTATTTTTTACTCTCATTCTATGCTTCTAAAACTTCATTCTAACTCTTTACCTTCTCAGAAGACTAAGGAAATTTGGCATGTCCAATAAAACTCTCACCAACTTTTACAGATGCACAGCCTGGTGTGGGCTCCTGCTCTGCCCAAGACCGCAAGAAACTACAAAAGGTCATGAATGTAGCCCAGTCCATCACACAAACTAATTTCCCATCCATTGACTCCGTCTACACTTCCCGCTGCCTCAGCAAAGCAGCCAGCATAATTAAGGACCCCACGCACCCCGGACATTCTCTCTTCCACCTTCTTCCGTTGGGAAAAAGATACAAAAGTCTGAGGTCACGTACCGACCGACTCAAGAACAGCTTCTGAGAACATAAGAAATCTTCCCTGCTGCTGTCAGACTTTTGAATGGACCTACCTCGCATTAAGTTGATCTTTCCCTACACCCTCGCTATGACTGTAACTCTACATTCTGCACTCTCTCCTTTCCTTCTCTATGAACGGTATGCTTTGTATAGCGCGCAAAAAACAATACTTTTCACTGGATACTAAAACATGTGACAATAATAAATCAGATCAAATAATGCCCCTTTCGGGAAGGAAATCTGCTGTCCATACCTGGTCTGACCTACATGTGACTCCAGACCCACAGTAATGTTGGCTCTTAACTACGCTCTGAAATGGACCCAGCGACCCACTAAGTTCAAGGTGCAGTTTGGGATGGGCGGCAATAAGTGTGGCCCTGTCAGTGACACTCAGCAAAAGAGTAAAGGACATGTGACAATGCAGTGTTCCAAAGGCACTTTGTAATCATTAATTCAACTCTGCTTTCTAGTTCACACGTGAGTTGCTCTGAGAAAAAGATTTCCAGCTTTTAAAGTTTCCGATTGCCAACGTTTCCATTTTTAATGTCTGACCTGGTAACCGCCGCAGTGAGATCTGAGCGCTTGCTGCCAATGTGATTGCGCTGGTTAATCACCAAATAACTCACAGCTAATCACTATCCACCTGCAATAATGATGCTTTTTTATATATATTTCTGAGGCAGCTAATGAGCTCGCACGCCGGTGGAAATGTCAGAAGGGTCGTTAAATGCAGCCCCGTATCCAGCAATGCTTCTGGGTAATGCCCTTGCAACGACAACTGATAGGAGCGATTTGCTGGATCAAGTTAGATGTTTAATTGGTAACTCCTCTCGCACAGGAAGGCAAACGGATTTTCCATGGGGCGGAGGGAGGAGTGAGATCTGTGTGGCCTGGCAGCACTCAGCCCATTGTGTTTGTGTCAGCCCCGTTCCCCGCAAACCTCTCTCCAATCAGGAAAACCACGGGACCATAAGATAAAGGAGCAGAATTAGGCAGCAGAGTGGCGCGGTGGTTAGCACTGCTGCCTCACAGCACCAGGGACCTGGGTTCGATTCCCGGCTTTGGGTCACTGTCTGAGTGAAATCTGCACATTCTCCCCGTGCCTGTGTGGGTTTCCTCCGGGTACTCCGGTTTCCCCCCCCCCACGGTCTGAAAGATGTGCTGGTTAGGTGGATTGGCCGTGTTAAATTTCCCTTAGTATCAGGAGGGCTAGCTAGGTAAATGGATTGGGTTATGGGGTAGGGCCTGGGTGGGATTGTGGAGAGTGTAGGCTTGATGGGCCAAATGGCCTTCTTCTGCACTGTAGGAGTCTATGATTCTAGGTCATTCGATCTGCTCCAGCATTCAATCATGGCTGATAAATTTCTCATCCCCATTCTCCTGCCTTTTCCCTGTAACCCGTTGATCCTCTTATTAATCAAAAACCTACCAATCTCTATCTTAAATACACTCGGTGACCGGCCTCCACAGCCTCTATGGCAATGAATTCCATTGATTCACCACTCTCTGGCTGAAGAAATTCCTCCTCATCTCTGTTGAAAACATCAAATTCTCTCTACTCTTTGCCTCCTGTTGCTAACCCTTGGTTGTTTGGATGGCCGATGCAAGTCAATGCCAACACCCCAGTTCGATTCATAAGAACATAAGAAATAGGAGCAGGAGGAGGCCATCTAGCCCTTCAAGCCTGCCCCGCCATTCAATAAGATCATGGCTGATCTGAAGTGGATCAGTTCCACTTTCCTGCTTTCTCCCCATAACCCTTAATTCCCCTGTGTATCAGAAACCTATCTACCCGCGACTTAAATATATTTAGCGAGGCAGCCTCCACCACTTCAACGGGCAGAGAATTCCAGAGATTCACCATCCTTTGAGTGAAGAAGTTCCTCCTCAACTCTGTTCTAAATTGACTCCCCCTTATTTTGAGGCTGTGCCCTCTAGTTCTTGTTTCCTTTCTAAGTGGAAAGAATCTCTCTACCTGTACCCTATCTAGCCCCTTCAGTATCTTATATGTCTCTCTAAGATTCCCCCCTCAGCCTTCTAAACTCCAACGAGTACAGATCCAGTCTATTTAATCCCTCCTCATAAGCTAAACCCTCATCTCCGGTATCAACCTGGTGAACCTCCTCTGCACTCCCTCCAAGGCCAATATATCCTTTCGCAAAAAAGGGAACCAAAACTGCACACAGTACCCCAGCTGCGGCCTCACCAGTGCCCTGTACAGTTGCAGCAAGACCTCCCTGCTTTTATATTCTATCCCCCTCGCTATAAAGGCCAGCATCCCATTCGCCTTCTTGACCACCTGCTGCACCTGCAGGCTGGGTTTTTGTGATTCGTGCACAAGGACCCCCAGGTCCCTCTGCACCGTAGCACGCTGTAATTTTTCACCATTTAAATAATAGTCCATTTTACTATTATTCCTTCCAAAGTGGATAACCTCACACTTGCCAACGTTATACTCTGATTCCCGCACCGGCTGAGGTTATTCATGAAGACCCCACCTTCTCAACCTTGCCCCTCGCCTGAGCTGTGGTGACCCTCATGTGACAGCGTGGTGAGCTGTCTGAGGGAGTGGTTTTAGGCTCCATTCTCTAGGGAGGCGTGGGTTCAAAACGGCAGGGCAGTGACACAGTGGCTAGCACTGCTGCCTCTCGGCGCTAGGGGCCCGAGTTCGATTCCCGGCTTGGGTCACTGTCTGTGTGGAGTCTGCACGTTCTCCCCGTGTCGGTGTGGGTTTCCTCTGGTTGCTCCGATTTCCTCCCGCATTCTGAAAGACATGGTTAGATGATTTGTCCGTACTAATTTCCCCCTCAGTGTACACGAACAGGCGCTGGAGTGTGGCGACTAGGAGATTTTCACAGTAACTTCATTGCAGTGTTAATGTAAGCCTATTTGTGACACTAATAAATAAATAAATGAACTCAGGTTAAATCACTCCCCCCCTCCCCCAGCCCATCCAGATCTCCTGCCCTATGCCCCCGCCCCCCCCCCCCCCCCCCCCCCCAGCTGCACCTACTCCTATCGCTGGCCTCCCTCTTGCCCCCATCGATCCCCAATACGGAGTGGCAGTGGGTTCCCCCACCCCCACGGATTTGCCCCTAATCCCTGCCCCCACCAGGCCCTGCCCCCTATAGGCCCCACCCCCATGCCTGATAAGTGGTAACAAATTTGGTCCTGTGGGCAGTGCCAGGGGACACAGGCTTACACTGCCGGGGTGCCCTTGCCCTCACTCCAGCGGGGTCGTCCTGAATGTTCCGGGGGGAGCCGGTGTAAACCCCGTTAGAGTGGAACACTCTGGTGCAGCGGGGGAGGCAGGTGGGCCTGGAGAATCCAAATTCCGGTCCGGCAAATCACATTGAAATAACATTAAAAATAGACGCAAATAACTCCTCACGCCAGTTTCCATCGCGGATCTGACTGCGGCAGAAACCCGAGGCTGCGAGATACACGTGAGGCAGGAGTGCACAGGCGTGAATCCCACACATGCCCAAAATTCTCCCACTCTGCTGTGTTAGAAAACCAGCGCGGTGGATTGGGAGAACTGCCCCCCACCCCCCCCGAAGAGTGGCATAGCGGGTCCGATCTACTGGAGATCAGACAGGACAGCAACAACCTTGTTTCTCACTCACCAACCCCCTCTGCGAGGAGTCGTTGAGGCAAGTAGAATAAACGTTTTTCAGGAGAAGGTGGAGAGAGAGAAAGGAATAGACCGATACAAAGTAAAAGTTTATTTATCAGTCACAAGTAAGGTTTACATTAACACTGCAGTGAAGTTATTGTGAAATTCAACTAGTTGCCACACTCTGGCACCTGTTTGGGTCAATGCACCCTAACCAGCACGTCCTCCAGACAGTGGGAGGAAACCGGAGCACCTGGAGGAAACCCAAGCAGACATGGGGAGAATGTGCAAACTCCACACAGACAGTGACCCAAGCTGGGAATTGAACCCGGGTCCCTGGCATTGTGAGGCAGCAGTGCTAACCACCCTGCCATCCCATGTATGTTGACGAGTTGAGATGATCTGAGGGTTAGATAGGGTAGACAGTGAGAGCCTTTTTCCTTGGATGGTGATGGCTAACACGAGGGGACGTAGCTTTAAATTGAGGGGTGGTAATTATAGGACGGATGTCAGAGGTAGGTTCTTTACTCAGAGGGTAGTAAGGGTGTGGGATGCCCTGCCTGCAGCAGTTGTGGACTCGCCAACTTTAAGGGTGTTCAAATGGTCAGTGGATAGGCATATGGATAACACTGGAATAGTTTAGGTTAGAGGGTCATTAGATTGGTTCCACTGGTCGGCACAACATCGAGGGCCGAAGGGCCTGGACTGCGCTGTAATGTATGTACTATTCTATGATTTAAGGTTGAAGGACATTCGTCTGGAATGGAAACATTGGCAAAAACCAGCTGAGTCCACATCTTGCACCATCAAACTTTCTTTTTTATGCGACTCTGTTTGCTATTTATTATCAGCCAAGCAATTTTTCTCCTGCCTTCTCTCGCACTGAATGCGCGCGAACCTCATTAATTATGAAAAAAAAATATTGAAATAGGGTCCAGGTGTGATTTACTGGCCGTCTTGCCCAGGAGTTGCATTGCCTGCCTTACCAACTCACTTAGTCTGGGCCTGAGGGACACTGCGAAAGGCCAACTCCCTCAGCAGGTCAGACTGGGCATCTCTCTCTGTGTTTCCACATGCACCTGTGCCACTGGTGAAACCTCCAGACATCACCCCACCACCCCCCCCACACATTCTGCAGAGCTGATTCATTTCAATAATTCAAAATATTACCTAGAATTTCATCAAACCTGCTGTGCAGAAAGAGGCCATTTGGCCCATCCGCTCTGTGCCGGTGTTGACCCTCCACATAAGCCTCCTCCCACCCTACCCCCTCTCACTATGACTATGATCGGGCGAGGTATCACAATGAGGAAACTTAGAATCACAACAGTGATTTATTGAAGGAAAGGGTAGACACACAAGCTAAATACATGCACAGGCCAGGTTCCACTGACTCCCAGTCTCACACTAACCTTCCCTCCCCCTTATACCACAGCCCTGCGCCCTAAATCCTGATATACGCCCATTCACCTGCTTCCTCCTGATCGGCCCCAAGAGGTCCCATGACCCACAAATACCTGCCCCTTAACGGGGCCATGGTGCCGCGATGACCTTCTCTTCCATTCTCCCTCACGTATTTCTCCAGCATCCTCTTAAATGTATCTCTGCCACTTATCATTTATTTCTTTTTTACTGTTTTATTAGTGTCACAAGTCGGCTTACGTTAACACTGCGATGAAGTCACCGTGAAAATCTCCTAGTCGCCACAGTCCGGCGCCTGTTCGGGTACACGGAGGGAGAATTTAGCACAGCCAATGAACCTAACTAATCTTCAATGTGAGCCTGGGAGTCGGTGAGACTAGACCTGTATCTGTATCGAGTTTGTTTGTATCTAGTTTTAATTTTCCTTCAATAAATCACTATTGTGATTCAAGGCTTCCTTGCCATGATACCTCGCGCTCCAGTATACACATTTCTCTCTCTTTATCTCTCTCTCTCTTTCTCTAACTCTTTTTCTCTTTCTCTCTCTTTCTCTATCTCTCTTTCTCTCTCTAACCCTCTTTTGCTTTGTCTCTCTTTCGGAGTGTGGGAGGAAACCCACGCAGACACGGGGAGAACGTGCAGACTCTGCACGGACATTGAGCCAAGCCTGGAATCGAACCTGGGGACTGGGGGGGAGCTGACAAGAGATGAAGGGAGGTTACTTCACTCAAAGGGTTGTGAGCCACTGGAATTCAAAATCAGAGAGTTGTGGGAACTCCATCGCTGAAGACATTGAAAGTTAGGCCAAAATAAATATCGATCTCACAGGGAAATGCGGAACAGGCAGGGGGGAATGGAGTTGAATCCCAAGATCAGCGATGATCAGCTTGAATGGAGGGCAGGCGCGACAGGCTGTATGCTCTATTCCAGAGAATCATAGAATCCCTACAGTGCAAAAGGAGGCCATTCAGCCCATCGAGTCTGCAACAACTGGACAGAATATCTTACCAAGGCCCTCCCCTCCACTTTATCCACTTTATAAGAACATACATAAGAACATAAGAAATAGGAGCAGGAGTAGGCCATCTGGCCCCTTGAGCCTGCCCCGCCGTTCAATAAGATCATGGCTGATCTGTCGTGGCTCAGTTCCACATTCCCGCCCTCTCCCCATAACCCTTAATCCCCTCTTATCAAAACCCATCAACCCGCGTCTTAAAAATATTTAGCGAGGCAGCCTCCACCACCTCAACGGGCAGAGAATTCCAGAGATTCACCACCCTTTGAGTGAAGAAGTTCTTCCTCAACTCCGTTCTAAACCGCCCCCCCTTTATCTTAAGACTGTGCCCCCTAGTCCTACTGTCCTTTCTGAGGCAGAAGAGCCTCTCCACCTCTATCCTATCCATCCCATTCATCATCTTATACGTCTCAATGAGATCTCCCCTCATTCTTCTAAACTCTAACGAGTACAAGCCTAGTTTATTCAGCCTCTCCTCATAGCTCAACCCCCTCAACTCCGGCATCAGCCTAGTAAACTTCTTCTGCACTCCCTCCAAGGCCAAAATATCCTTGCGTAAGTGCGGCGACCAAAACTGCACACAGTACTCCAGCTGCGGCCTCACCAATGCCCTATCTAGGCCTCTCAGTATTCTCAATGGCTCAGACCCATTGGGTAGTGGGCCAGCCTGGTTTCTGTGGAGAGATTTCTGCGGAAAGGTTAAAGTCCATGCCTGCTCTGGGGAATTGTTTTGACTCGGCACAGAACCCCCAGGGTCCTGTCCTCTACAATCTGCTGAAGCCTATCCTATTCGGACAGTGAGGGAGGGGATTGCGGGGGGGTGGGGGTGGTCTGGGAGATGTCAGAGGAGGTCAGAATGCAGATGCTAGTTTATAATTTACCCTCCACATTCTCATTAGTTTCTCAAGCATTTCTACGTGAATCAAAGTGCAACCACTGGGGGGGTTTGAACAGTTTAGTTATTAAACAGACCTGAAGGTGACCTGACAGATAAAATCCTGGTGACCAAGATAAAGCAGCCCACGCAACTGATGTCCCATCCACTGCCTTCAACACTCACACCCTCCACCACCGACGCAGCCGTGTGTACTATCTACGTGCTTGTTGTATAATGAAATCTTTTGTTATTTAATCTCTCTCGCCTTTCACACTATCACGTTGTTTCTCCATTGTTCTTTTTAATCCCTCTCCACTCCCACTGGGCAGCACAGCAGGTTAGCACTGCTGCCTCACAGCGCCAGGTTTGATTTACAGCTTGGGTCACTGTCTGTGGAGTTTGCACCCTCTCCCTGTGTCTGCGTGAGTTTCCTCTGAGTGCCCCAGTTTCCTCCCACACTCATAGAAAAACTTCAGCACAAACAGGCCCTTCGGCCCACAAGTTGCGCCGAATATCTCTACCTACTAGGCTTACCTATCTTACTAAGCCCCATGTACTCATCCAGAAGTCTCTTAAAAGACCCCATCAAATCCACCACCACCACCACCGACGGCAGCCGATTCCACTCACCCACCACCCTCTGAGTGAAAAACTTACCCCTGACATCTCCTCTGTACCTGCTCCCCAGCACCTTAAACCTGTGTCCTCTCGTACGACCATTTCAGCCCTGGGAAATAGCCTCCGAGAATCCACCCGATCTATACCCCTCAACATCTTATACACCTCTATCAGGTCGCCTCTCATCCTTCGTCTCCCTAAGGTGAAAAGACCGAACTCTCTCAACCTATCCGTGTGTGGGTTGGGTGGATTGGCCATGCTAAATTCTCCCTAGTGTCAGGGGGATTAGCAGGGTAAATATGTGGGGTTATGGGGATAGGGTCTGGGTGGAATTCTTGTCAGTGCAGACTCGATGGGCTGAATGGCCTCCTTCAGCATTGTAGGGTTTCCATGATTCAAAATTCTTACACTCCTGTCTTTCTTCAGTTCTGATGAAAGCTTATAAACTCAAAACATTAACCCTGTTTCTCTGTCCACGGGTACTGCCAGACCTGCTAATCCTAATGTTCTAACCATTCTAAGGTTTTTATTTCAGATATTCCATTATCTGTGCTGTGTGATTCTCTACGTGTACCCTGTCCAAACCAAGCATAACTTTCAAGGCCTCATTTTTTAAAATTATTCCATAGGATGCGGGTGTCTCTGGTCTAGGCCAGCGTTTTTATACACCAGCATCTATTGCCCCTGCCTAATTGCCCTTGAGAACAAAGAACAAGCAACAGGAACAAGCCCTTCCACCCACCAAGCCTGTGCCCACACGTGATGCCTTTCTAAACTCAAGTAGATGGTAGTGAGCCACCTTCTTGAACCCTTGCAGTCTGTGCGGTGTGGGTACCGTGTGATTAGGGAGGGAGTCCCAGGATTTTGACCCAGAGACAATGAAGGAACGGCGGGTACATTTCCAAGTCAGGATGGTGAGTGGGTGGCACAGCGGCACAGCTGTTAGTACTACTGCCTCGTAGCATCAGAGGCCCAAGTTCAATTCCTGGTTTGGGGGGGGTCACTGTCTACGTGGAGTTTGCATGTTCTCCCCATGTCTGTGTGGGTTTCCTCCGGGTGCTCCAGTTTCATCCCACAGTCTGAAAGGAGCGCTGGTTAGGTGCTAAATTCTCCCTCAGTGTACCTGTAATAAGTCTTTGGTGGAGGCCATTCAGCCCATCGCGTCTCCACTGACAAGAATCCCACCCAGACTCTATCCCCGTAACCCCACATATTTACCCTACTAAACCCCCTGAACATTAGGGTCAATTTAGCATGGCCAATCCACCTATTCCCACACATCTTTGGACTGTGGGAATTCCAATTTTAGCAGCAGTACACAGAGCGCTATCTATCAGCAGATTAACTTTGGGAGTGCCAGAGGAACTGACACTCCTGCTTAAACACAAGGAAAAGACTCCCTGATTGGCCCATTCATTGACTCCTTACTCGGGGAGTTCATATTCCAATAGGTCAAACTCAATAGCCTGATTGCAGTCACTACACAGTGCCTGAATAGAGTGTGGGAACTTGGGATTCTCACAGTAACCTCATTGCTGTGTTAATGTAGACCTACTTGTGACACTAATAAATAAACTTTAAACTTTGGAAAAGTTCAACTGCAGTGAGTGGCTCCGAGGGGAACCTCCAGGAGGTGGTGGCGTTCCCAGATATCTGCTGTCCTTGTCCTTCTAGATGGTAGAGGTCACAGAACCAGAAGGCCCTGCCTAAGGAGCCTTGGTGAGTTGCTGCAGTGCATCTTGTAGATGGTACACACGGCTGCGTCGGTGGTGGAGGGAGTGAGTGTTGAAGGCAGTGGATGGGACATCAGTTGCGTGGGCTGCTTTATCTTGGTCACCAGGATTTTATCTGTCAGGTCACCTTCAGGTCAGTTTAATAACTAAACTGTTCAAACCCCCCCCAGTGGTTGCACTTTGATTCACGTAGAAATGCTTGAGAAACTAATGAGAATGTGGAGGGTAAATTATAAACTAGCATCTGCATCCTGACCTCCTCTGACATCTCCCAGACCACCCCCCCGCAAACCCCTCCCCCACTGTCCGAATAGGATAGGCTTCAGCAGATTGTAGAGGACGGGACCCTGGGGGTTCTGTGCCGAGTCAAAACAATTCCCCAGAGCAGGCATGGACTTTAACCTTTCCGCAGAAATCTCTCCATAGAAACCAGGCTGGCCCACTACCCAGTGGGTGTAAATCCACACTGACCTCTGCTAAATCACATGGTATGTAAGGATGATGCTGATAGAACATAAGAACATAAGAAATAGGAGCAGGAGTAGGCCATCTAGCCCTTCGAGCCTGCCCCGCCATTCAATAAGATCGTGGCTGATCTGTTGTGGCTCATTCCCGCCCTCTCCCCATAACCCTTAATCCCCTCTCTCATCAAAAACCCATCAACCCGCGTCTTAAAAATATTTAGCGCAGAATATGACCTCGCCTGGGGCTGCCTGCTCATTTAGACAGGGGCAGTCAGAGGCCATTCAGTCACTCTAGCCTGTTCTAGCATTCCATTAGGTGACTGGTAGTCTGAATGTCCAGGAATATTTGTTAGTAGATGGGAGAGAGATACAAGGATTTGGACAAGAGCCAACTATCTTTTTAAAATGTTAAAGTTGACTCTTTTTGATTCTGCAGTTACAATCCTGCGGTGAGTAACTCACCTCCTGACTCCCCAAAGCCTGTCCACCATCTACAAGGTACAAGTCAGGAGTGTGATGGAATACTCCCCACTTGCCTGGATGGGTGCAGCTCGAACAACACTCAAGAAGCTCAACACCATCCAGGACAAAACAGCCCACTGGTCTGTCACACTACATCCTGCACTCTCTCCTTTCCTTCTCTATGAACGGTATGTTTTGCCTGTGTAGTGCCCAAGAAACAATACTTTTCACTGTATACTAATACATGTGACAATAATAAATCAAATCAAATCAAATTGATTGGCATCCCATCCATCACTTTAAATATTCACTCCCTCCACCACCAATGCACAGTGGCAGCCCATGTGCATCATCTATGAGATGCACTGCATCAACTCACCAAGGCTCCTTCTACAGCACATTCCAAACCCACACCACTCCCATCTAGAAAGACAAGAGCAGCAGATACATAGCGACCCCACCACCTGGAGGTTCCCCTCCAAGCCACTCACCATCCTGACTTGGAAATATATTGGCCGTTGCTTCACTCTCGCTGGGTCAAAATCCTGCAATTGCCTCCCTAACAGCACTGTGGATGAACCTACATAAGAACATAAGAACTAGGAGCAGGAGTAGGTCATCAGGCCTGCTCCGCCATTCAATAAGATTATGGCTGATCTTTTTGTGGACTCTGCTCCACTTATACGCCCGCTCACCGTAACCCTTAATTCCTTTACGGTTAAAAAAATCTATCTATCTTTGCCTTAAAAACATTCAATGAGGTAGCCTCAACTGCCTCACTGGGCAGGGAATTCCACAGATTCACAACCCTTTGGGTGAGCAGTTTTGGGCCCCTTATCAAAGGAATGATGTGCTGGGCCTTGGAAAGGGTCCAGAGGAGGTTCACAAGAATGATCCCTGGAATGAAGAGCTTGCCTGATGAGGAACGGTTGAGGACTCTGGGTCTGTACTTGTTGGAGGTCAGAAGGATGAGGGGGGATCTTATTGAAACTTACAGGATACTGCGAGGCCTGGATAGGGTGAACATGGAGAGGACGTTTCTGCTCGTAGGAAAAACTAGAACCAGAGGGCACGACCTCAGGCTAAAGGGACGATCCTTTAAAACAGAAATGAGGAGGAATTTCTTCAGCCAGAGAGTGGGGAATCTGTGGAACTCTTTGCCGCAGAAGGCTGTGGAGGCCAGGTCACTGAGTGTCTTTAAGACAGAGACAGATAGGTTCTTGATTAATAAGGGGATCAGGGGTTAAGGGCAAAAGGCAGGAGAATGGGGATGAGAAAAATATCAGCCATAATTGAATGGTGGAACAGGGTCAATGAGTGGTGAAGAAGGCATTCGGCAAGCTTGGTTTCATTGGTCAGAACGTTGAATACAGGAGTTGGAATGTCTTGTTGAAGTTGTACAAGACATTGGTAAGGCCACATTTGGAATACTGTGTGCAGTTCTGGTCACCCTATTATAGAAAGAATATTATTAAACTAGAAAGAGTGCAGAAAAGATTTACTAAGATGCTACGAGAATTGACGGTGAGAGTTATAAGGAGAGGCTGGACAGACTGGGACTTTTTTCTCTGGAGCGCAGGAGGCTGAGGGGTGATCTTATAGAGGTCTATAAAATAATGAGGGGCACCGGTCAGCTAGATAGTCAATATTTTTCCCAAAGGTAGGGGAATCTAAAACTAGAGGGCATAGGTTTAAGACGAGAGGGGAGAGATACAAAAGTGTCCAGAGGGGCAATTTTTTTCACACAGAGGGTGGTGAGTGTCTGGGACAAGCTGCCAGAGGTAGTAGTAGAGGAGGGTACAATTTTGTCTTTTGAAAAACATTTAGAAAGTTACATGGGTATGAGGGGTATAGAGGGATGGGCCAATTGGGACTAGTTTAGGGGTTTAAAAAAAAAGGGCAGCATGGGCAAGTTGGGCCGAAGGGCCTGTTTCCAAGCTGTAAACCTCTATGACTCTCTATGATGGGCCGAGTGGCCTAATTCTGCTCCTATGTCTAGTGGCCTTGTAGTCTGCCACCACCTTCTCATGGGACAATTAGGGATGGGCAATGTGTGCTGACCTCGCCAATAATGCCCAGGCCCAATGAAATAATATATTTTTTTAAAAAAATCATTGCTGTGGCTTTGCCAGGCGATGTCCTGTTGTCAACCTTTCTCGCTTCTCGCCGAGATCTGTATTCAGACCCCTGTGGACGGACCCCATTAGCATTCAAACCTCCCACTGATTCAGCTATCTCGCGTGGAGGCTTGGCTCAGTGAGAGAGAACTCCTCTTTATTCCATTATCCATTAGCGCCTACAATCAGCGAGGCCTAATGGGCTCAAAGCAGCTTCAAGCTTCTCCCTGCAGACGCCATTGAAGCATCTACAGCTCTCACACCCTATTCCTCTTGACCCTGAAAGAGTGTGTGATTCCTCGCAGCAGGCTGCTCCCAGGTGCTGAACAATCCCCGCGGAGTTCGCTGGGCCAATCTCCACACGCTCCTCACTTTGCAGGGAACACTCAATTAAAGATGTGTTTTGAAAGCCAATTCTGCGCAATCTCCCCACATTATATTCTGCACAAGACTGCCTCTGCTTAACACATTACAATGA
The DNA here is from genome assembly GCF_965287045.1 of Carcharhinus amblyrhynchos. Classification (NCBI taxonomy): domain Eukaryota; kingdom Metazoa; phylum Chordata; class Chondrichthyes; order Carcharhiniformes; family Carcharhinidae; genus Carcharhinus; species Carcharhinus amblyrhynchos. The sequence continues at coordinate 123,671,238 of NC_137331.1, forward strand.
AGATGCCTGCATCATTTACATGCAATCAGATTGCCCACACATGGGGTTTGCTCTCAATCGGACAACACAATCTCCCTTTGAAGCAGTTTTTAGTGGGTAGAGGAGGACTTACAATTTAATTAGTATGACTCAATCCAGCACACACCGTCTTCGCATCAGTGCTTTGGATACCTGAGTATTCTTGTCTCAGAATTTACAATCGCTATTAATCACTTTTTGCTCAATAACAGGGTCAAAAGCGAACACTCCCCTGGGTCAGCACGTGGGTCAAAGGGGCAGCACGGTGGCACTGCTGCCACACCGTGCCAGGGACCCGGGTTCGATTCCCGGCTTGGGTCACTGGCTGTGTGGAGTCTGCACATTCTCCCTGTGTCTGCGTGGGTTTCCTCCGGGTGCTCCGGTTTCCTTCCACAGTCCAAAAGATGTGCTGGTTGGGTGCATTGGCCATGCTAATTTCTCCCACAGTGTAACCCGAACAGGCGCCAGAGTGTGGCGGTTAGGGGATTTTCACAGTAACTCCATTACAATCTTACCTGTGACTAATAAATAAACTTTATTTACAGAAGGTTGTGAGATGGAATCAGGCTGAGCGAGAATTTAGCATGGTCAATCCACCTAACTCATACATCTTTGCAGTGTGGGAGGAAACCGGAGCACCTGGACGAAACCCACGCAGACATGGGGAGAACGTCCAGACTCCGCACAGACAGTGACCCGAGCTGGGAATCGAGCCCAGGTCCCTGGCACTATGAGGCATCAGTGCTAACCACTGTGTCCCCATGCCACCCCTCTGACCCATGCTCTGACCCACGAGAGTGTCAGTGCAGGAGGCCATTTGGCCCATCGAGCCAGTGCTAACTCTCCGCGAGAGCAATTCTTCCCACCGTCCTGCCTTTTCTCTGCAGCCTTGCAGTTCTTTCCTCTCCAGTTAATCATGCCAACCCCTTCCGAAAGCCAGGATTGGATCTGCCTCCTTCACACTCTAAGGCATTCCTATTCCCTGAAAGCTCCCTGAAAGTTGGCACCCAGGTTGATAAGGTTGTTAAGAAGGTGTATGGTATGTTAGCTTTTATTGGTAGACGGATTGAATTTCAAAGCCGTGAGATAGATCATGTTACAACTGTACAAAACTCTGGTGCGGCCGCACTTGGAGTATTGCGTACAGTTCTGGTCGCCGCATTATAAGAAAGATGTGGAGGCATTGGAAAGGGTGCAGAGGAGGTTTACCAGGATGTTGCCTGGTATGGAGGGAAGGTCTTATGAGGAAAGGCTGAGGGACTTGAGGTTATTTTCATTAGAAAGAAGAAGGTTGAGAGGTGACCTAATTGAGGCATACAAGATGATCAAAGGGTTAGATAAGGTGGACAGTGAGAGCCTTTTTCCTCGGATGGTGATGGCTAACACGAGGGGACATAGCTTTAAATTGAGGGATGGTAATTATAGGACGGATGTCAAAGGTAGGTTCTTTACTCAGAGGGTAGTAAGGGTGTGGAATGCCCTGCCTGCAGCAGTTGTGGACTCGCCAACTTTAAGGGCGTTCAAATGGTCAGTGGATAGGCATATGGATAACATTGGAATAGTTTAGGTTAGAGGGTCATTAGATTGGTTCCACTGGTCGTTGCAACATCGAGGGCCGAAGGGCCTGTACTGCGCTGTAATGTTCTATGTTCTATTCCTAACCACTTGATGGGAAGAGCAATTCACTTTATTATTTCTTTATTTTCCCGTACAGCTCAAGTTGGTATCCTCTGATTCTTGACCCTTCCACCAATGGGAACAGGCTCTTCGTGATTTTGAACACCTCGATCAAATCCACTTGCGATCTTCTCCTCTTCTCCAAGAGAAACAGCCCCAGCTTCTCCAACCTATCCACATAACTGGAACTCCTTACTCCTGGAACCGTTGTCGTGAATCTATTCCGCACACTCACCGGTGCACTTATTTCCTCTGCTAAAGTACAGCGCTCCGAAATGGACGGAACGCCCCAGCTGAGACTGACGCAGAGTTTCAGAGTCATAGAATTCCTTCAGTGCAAAAGAGGCCATTCAGCCCATCTACACAGACTCTCTGAAGTGTCTTCCCCAGGCCTTCTCCCCTGTTCTGTTCCCTTAACCATATTCACCATGGCCAATCCACCAACTTGCACATCTTTGGACTGTGGGAGGAAGCTGGAGCACCCGGACGAAACCCATGGAGGCGCAGGTGGGGAAAGGGAGTGCTGCAGATTGGGATGCAGGGAATACTGATCGTGTTCGAAACAAAAGACAAAGCATGTCTTTGATATGGCCCTCACGGTGGACATAAAAGATGCTGTGGGCACTCCTTTGAAGAAGAATTATAAGGGGAAGAGATAGAATGGACAGGATAAAATTGTTTCCCTTGGTGGAGAATTCTAGAGCCAGCAGACAAGGATTCTAGATAAGTGACTCTGAGTGTAGAGGGGACAGGAGGAAGAACTTTTTTACGCTGAGGGAGGTCTAGAATTCGCTGCCTGAGTTGGTAGTGGAAGCAAAGACCCCAAACTCTTCTAAGAAGTATCTGGATCTGGACCTTAAGCTCTGTAAGGTACAGAGCTATGGGCCGGAAGGTGGTGTTGGAAAAGGCTGAGTGTCCTGGGCTGGCATGAACAAGATGGGCCAAATGGCCACCTTCTATGCTGTAACTTTTCTATGGTTCTAAGATTCTATGAGAGCATGATAGCTCTCCCTGGTGTCCTGGTCAATTAAGAGCACAAGGTATAGCAGCAGAATTAGGCCATTCAGCCCATCGAGTCTGCTCCTCCATTCAATCATGGCTGGTAGGTTTTACAATCCCATTCGCCCAATTTTTCCCCCACAACCTTTGATTCCCTTACCAATCAAGAACCTATCCATCTCTGTCTCAAATGCACTCAGCGACCTGGTCTTCACAGCCCTCTGTGGCAATGAATTCCACAGATTCACCACCCTCAGGCTGAAGAAATTCCTCCTCATCTTGGTTGTAAAGGGCCATCCCTTTACTCTGAGGCTGTGCCTGTGGATCCCAGTCTCTCCTACTCATGGAAACATCTTCCCCAAGTCCATTCTACCCAGGCCTTTCAGTATTCTGTAAGTTTCAATGAGATACCACCCCTCCCCCATCCTTCTAAACTCCGTCAAGTACAGACCCAGAGTCCTCAGGTGCTCCTTACAAGTCAACCCTCAACCGATGTCACAAAAAACATGTTATCTGGTCATTGTTACATTGCTGTTTGTGGGATCTTGCTGTGTTTTTGACATGACAACAGCGACTGCCCTTCGAGAAGCAAAGCGCTTTGTGCAATGTAAGTTCTTTTGAGATATAATCTTTCCTCATTAATGATTCTTTACACAAAATATGGGGGGGTTTTTTTTGCATCAAAGCTTGGCTGCTCTCATTACTCTGCACAAACATGTTGATGCGTTGCCGGGAGTTTGAGAATGTTCCAACAAAAATAAACTTGCTAAATCCCAACCTTCCTTAATCAAGAAGTTTTCCAAAAAAATAAATCCAGAGGAAATACTGTATGGAAATAATGAGGGAAGTGTGGAATCCGGGAATATTTTCCTTTTCAAAAGGGGATGTGTCCCAAGGCTACTGAGTCAGCACAGAGGTGTGAACTTGATGTGTAGGAATCAGCGAGAAACACTGGGAACAAAAAAAATGTACAAAGGAAAGCTTTTGAGAGGAATTGCAGCTTAAATGCCAGACTCTGCTGGCTTGGTTTTAACTCTGATTTGATTTGATTTATTATTGTCACATGTATGAGCGACAAGTATTGTTTCTTGCGTGCTACACAGACAGAGCATACTGTTCATAGAGAAAGGAGAGAGTGCAGAATGTAGTGTTACAGTTACAGCTAGGGCGTAGAGAAAGATCAACTTAATGCGAGGTAGGTCCATTCAAAAATCTGTTGGCAGCAGGGAAGAAGCTGATCCCTTCCCTCGACTTCTGTATCTTTTAGCGAAGGGAAGAAGGTGAAAGAGAGAATGTCCGGAGTGCATGGGGTCCTTGATTTTGCTGGCTGCTTTTCCAAGGCAGCAGGAAGTGTAGACAGAGTCAATGGATGGGAGGCTGGTTTGCCTTCATTCACGGCCATTGATGGGGAGACACGGTGGCACAGTAGTTAGCACTGCTGCCTCACTGCGCCAGGGACCCGGGTTCAATTCTGGCTTGGGTCACTGTCTGTGTGGAGTTTGCACATTCTCCCCGTGTCTGCTTGGGTTTCCTCTGGGTGCTCCAGTTTCCTCCCAAAGTCTGAAGGGCGTGCTGGTTAGGTTCATTGGCCATGCTAAATTCTCCCTCAGTGTAGCCGAACAGGTGCCTGAGTGGGGTTCTCACAGTAACTTCATTGCAGTGTTAATGTGAGCCTTTCTTTTGACTAAAATAAATAATATCTTTTGTGAAGTGTGTGTTTAATAAACAGAAACCATTGGCGGCTTACTATGGAACTTTTCTACTTACCTGGTGTCTTTCACAATCTCAGGACTGTCCCGGAGAGGTTTAGGGCCCCAGTGAAGTACTTTTGGAAGGAGAAGGGGTGGGGCAGGCACTGCTGCAAGGTAGGAAATGCGGCGGCCAATTTGTACACAACAAGATCCCACAAACAACATTGTGACAATGGCCAGAGAAATCTGTTGTCGTGACGCTGTTATTGATGGATAAATATTGGCCAGGGGCCCCAGACAGACCTCACGCCTCCCCCCACCTCAACCCCCTTCCACTCCCCTTCCCCACCCTTCACCCATTCCTCTCCACTATCCGCAACTCCACCAATTTTTATGCAGTCTGCGAGCTCACTGATCAAACCAGCTACAATTTCCTCCAAATTATTTATATAATACTACAAACAACAAAGGTTCCGGATCCCTCATGGCCTGAGATGATCTCGATGGCGTCCCCGGGCTGTATGATGCACTGAGGTCGCCAGCATTCCCTGTGGAACGTCACCAGTCACAGCCTTCCATTCGGAAAAGTTCCCCTTCTACTGGTACCCTCTGTCTTGTGTGGCCAAGATGTGGAGATGCCGGCGTTGGACTGGAGTAAGAGGTCTCACAAAATTTGTGTCTTTATATGCCCTGTTTATAAACAGAATTCCCCACTCACCTGATGAAGGAGCAGTGCTCCGAAAGCTAGTGGCTATCAAATAAACCTGTTGGATTTTGACCTGGTGTTGTGAGACTTCTTACTGTATGGCCCAGCCAGTTCTTTATCCACCTTGCCAGCTCTCCTCTGATTCCGTGTGAGTTGACATGGTCGCTTGTCCCAGTGCTGTTTGTGGGATCTTGCTGCTGTTTTTGTCCGATGTTGCGACAGTGATTGCATTGCAGCCTGTGGAATTCCCTCCTCATCACACGTTGCAAGGATTTGCACTCAGGGGTCACAGTAGAGGGGTGGCGGGGGGGTTTGCGGGTTGTTGGGGGTCCATGAGAAATCTTCGAAGGGCACACAGTCACATCACTGCTTTTCCCAGCACCACCAATCCAGCCCCCCTCGGACTGAATCATACTGAGTACAATCAGCACGAGATCACTCACACCGCCCGCCTGATATCGCAACTTGCAACTGTACAAGGCATTGGTGAGGCCACACCTGGGGTATTATACACAGCTTTGGTCTCTGTATTTGAGGAAAGATGTAGTGGCATTGGAAGAAGTTCATTAGATTGATTCCAAAGATGGAATCTCTGGGGTGGCACAGTAGCACAGTGGTTAGCACTGCTGCCTCACAGCTCCAGGGACCTGGGTTTGATTCCCAGCTTGGGTCACTGACTGTGTGCAGTTTGCACATTCTTCTCGTGTCTGCGTGGGTTTCCTCTGGGTGCTCCAGTTTCCTCCCACTGTCCAAAGATGTGCAGATTAGATTGATTGGCCATGCTAAGTTGACCCTTAGTGTCCTAGAATGTGTAGGTTAGAGGGATTAGTGGGGTAAATGTGTGGGGTTGTGGGAAGAGGATTTGGGTTGGAATTGTTGGTGCAGACTCAATGGGCCAAATGGCACTGTAGGGATTCTATGATTTTATGAAGGGTTTATTGTATGAAGAGAGATTGAACAGTTTAGGCTGATACTCTCTGGAATTTAGAAGAATGAGGGGAGATCAAATTGAGGTGTACAAGATGATAAAAGGTCTGGATAAAGTAGACGTGGAGGCGATGGTTCCTCCTGTGGGACATTCTAGGACGAGAGGTCATAGTCTTAGGATAAGGGGCAGCAAATTTAAAACAGAGTCAAGGAGAAACTATTTCTCCCGAAGGGTTGTGAATCTGTGGCATTCACTGCCCCAAAGTGCGGTGGATGCTGAGACAGTGAGTAAATTTAAGGAGGAGTTGGACAGATTTTAATTGGGTTGAAGGGTTATGGGGAGAAGGCAGGAAAATGGGGATGAGGAGCACAACAGCCATGATCGAATGGCGGAGCAGACACGATGGGCTGAATGGCCTAAATCTGCTCCTACATCTTATGAAGTTATGAACTTTCTCCATGAAGAATTCATTCCAACATTAAAACAAAATAACCATCATTATTTTTAATCTGCGGTCACTGATTGGGTCTAATTAAAAGATATTCCGTTCTGACTGTGCAACGATTGAGTTACCACCATTTTTTCCCAGCATTCACTCTGTCATTCCCCTCATGGTGAAGGGTGATACAAAGTGCTCCAATCTGAGTGCAAGAACAGAATTTTCACAGTGAGAGGTTGCCAGGTATGGGAGACCCTGAGGCTAAAACCATGGCCTTTCAGTCTAGAATGTCCAACAAGAGGAAACTTCCACTCTACTTTCACCTTCTTCAACATTCACAAACCCTCTTAAATGCCACAATGAGATCTCCTCTCGTTCTTCCAAACCCTGACGAGTATTGGCCTAAATTCTCTTCATAAGACGTGTCCTTTATCCCCAGAATCAATCTAGTGAACCTTCTCTGAACTATCTCTAATCCATTAAATCCAATACTCCAGTTGTAATCTCACCAATGCCCTATACAGTTGAAACAGCATAGAATCATTGGATTCTACAGTGCAGAAGGAGGCCATTCGGCCCATTAAGCCTGCACTGGCCACAATCCCTTGTGCCTTGTCCCCATAACCCCATTCATTTACCCTAGCTAGTCCCTCTGACACTAAGGGGCAATTTAGCATGGTCAATCCACCTAACCCGCATGTCTCTGGAGTGTAGGAGGAAAGCAGAGCACCCGGAGGAAACCCATGCAGATATGGGGGGAATGTGCAGACTCCACACAGACAGCGACGCAAGCTGGGAATCGAACCCGGGTCCCTGGTGCTGTGAGGCAGCAGTGCTAACCACCATGTCACCATGCCATCCCACATTTGTGCTCCATTCTTTTCGCAATTAATGCCAAAATTCCAATTGCCTTCCTTATTACCTGCTGCACCTGCATACTAACTTCCTGCATTTCATGCATGAGGACATCCAGATCCTTCTGCACCAAAGCATTTTGAAGTTTCTCTCCATTTAGAAAATAAATCACCTTTTTAATCATCTGACCAAAGTGGATGACCTCACACTTATCCATATTAAATTCTATCTGCCAAGTGATGGTCCAGTCACCAAACCTACCCATAACCATCAGTAAATTTCTCATTTCCTCATTGTAACTTGTTCCCACCTATTTTAGCACCATCTGCAAATTTGGCTCTCATGCCTTCTATCCCTGTATCCAAGTGATTATTATAGACTGGGGGCCCAAGGACCGAACCCTGTGGCACTCCACTAGTTACATCTTGTCAACCTATAAGAGACCCATTTACCCCAACTCTCTGCCTTCTGTTAGTTAGCCAATCCTCTATCAAGGCTACCAAATTACCCTTAACTCCACATGATCCTCCTTTGTGTAATAGCCTTGTGGGCGACGTCTTATCAGACACCCTCCTGAACTCCAGATATACTACATCTACAGGGTCCCCATTATCTACTTTGCTTCAAAGAACTCTAGCGAATTTGTCAAACATGGTTTACCCTTCAGAAAGCCATGCTGACTGATGGATGGTGGTTAGACTTTTTAAATGTCCCGTTACTGCTTATTTAACAAGGGATTCCAACAAGAAAACCAACCAGAAAAATGGGCTGAAAAATGGCAAATGGAATTTAACGCAGACAAGTGTGAGGTATTGCACTTTGGAAGGACAAACCAAAGTAGAACGTACAGGGTAAATGGTAGGACTCTGAAGAGTGCAGTTGAGCAGAGGGATCTGGGAATACAAGTACAGGATTCCCTAAAAGTGACGTCACAGGTGGATAGAGTCGTAAAGAGTGCTTTTGGTACATTGGCCTTTATAAATCGGAGTATCGAGTATAAAAGTTGGAGTGTTATGTAAGGCTATATAAGGCATTGGTGAGGCCGAATTTAGAGTATTGTGTACAGTTTTGGTCACCTAGTTCCAGGAAGGATGTAAATAAGGTTGAAAGAGTGCAGAGAAGGTTCACAAGGATGTTGCCGGGACTTGAGAAGCTGAGTTACAGAGGGAGATTGAATAGATTAGGACTTTATTCCCTGGAGCGTAGAAGAATGAGGGGAGATTTGATAGAGGTGTATAAGATTTTGAGGCGTATAGATAGAGTGAATGCAAGCAGGCTTTTTCCACTGAGGCTAGGGGAGAAAAAAACCAGAGGGCATGGGTTAAGGGTGAAAGGAGAAAAGTTTAAAGGGAATATTAGGTGGGGGATTCTTTATGCAGAGAGTGGTGGGAGTGTGGAATGAGCTGCCGGATAAAGTGGTAAATGCGGGGTCACTTTTAACATTTAAGAAGAACTTGGACGGGTTCATGGATGAGAGGAATGTGGAGGGATACGGTCCAGGTGCAGGTCAGTGGGACTGGGCAAAAAATGGTTCAGCACAGACAAGAAGGGCCAAAAGGCCTGTTTCTGAGCTGTAATTTTCTATGGTTCTAATTTCCCAACGGCAGATGTTAAACTGACTGGTCCCACTTTTGTTTCTTTGGTTCATAAGAACATAAGAACATAAGAAATAGGGGCAGGAGTGGGCCATCGAGCCCCTCAAGCCTGCCCCGCTATTCAATAAGATCATGGCTGATCTGAAGTGGATCAGTTCCACTTTCCCGGCTTTCTCCCCATAACCCTTAATTCCCCTGTCTATCAGAAACCTATCTACCCGTGACTTAAATATATTTAGCGAGGCAGCCTCCACCACTTCAATGGGCAGAGAATTCCAGAGATTCACCTCCCTTTGAGTGAAGAAGTTCCTCCTCAACTCCGATCTAAACTGCACCCCCCCTTATCTTGAGGCTGTGCCCTCTAGTCCTGCTATCCTTTCTAAGCGGGAAGAATCTCTCTACCTCTACCTATCCATCCCTTTCATTATCTTATACGTCTCTGTAAGATCCCCCCTCAGCCTTCTAAACTCCAACGAGTACAGACCCAGTCTATTTAGTCTCTCTTCATAGTCCAACCCCCTCATCTCTGGTATCAGCCTAGTGAACCTCCTCTGCACTCCTTCCAAGGCCAACATATCCTTGCGCAAGTGCGGTGACCAAAGCTACACACAGTACTCCAGCTGTGGCCTCACCAGTGCCCTGTACAGTTGCAGCAAGACCTCCCTACTTTTATATTCTATCCCCCTCGCTATAAAGGCCAATATTCCATTCGCCTTCTTGATCACCTGCTGCACCTGCAGACTGGGTTTTTGCGACTCATGCTCAAGGACGCCCAGATCCCTCTGCACCGTAGCATGCTGCAGCTTTTCGCCCTTTAAATAGAAATCCCTCCTACTATTATTTCTGCCAAAGTGGATAACCTCACACTTACTAACATTGTACTCCATCTGCCAGGTCCTCGCCCACTCGCTCAGCCTATCCAGATCCCTCTGCAGACATTCTACACCCTCCGCACAATTTGCTTTTCCACTCATCTTCGTGTCATTTGTTCACTTTGTTTGCCCCAATACAAACCCTCCTCTCCCCCACAGGGACACCTATTCTTTATTTTCCCACTGAACACTGACCATTTGTTCTCCTGTGAGCACATTCTGCATTACCTTTCTGCCGCTCTCAGCATCTTCTTTAGTCCTTGATGCTGCCATTAACGCTCCCTTTGTCTCGTGTCCATGGCAGTTTTGTCAACCTCTCCTTCGCCCCCACCTATCCCTGACCTTCCATTCTGCTCCACCTTCACCATCCACCCCCTCTCTCACTCTGTAATCACTCACATTTTCCTCCCTCTTCAGTTCTGTGTAAGAGTCAGACCTGCTGAGCTTATCCCAGCATTTTCTGTTTCCACTTCAGAAAGAGTTTTGTCAACCTTTTGCGGATTTACAAACAACGACTCTCTCCGTGCCGGGGTCCGAGCTGCAAAATCTGGCAAGCTGTCCAAATTCCCCTGGCTTTGGCAGTCAACTCCCACCAGTGTAAGATTCACCCTAACTGTCCTGAGCACCCTCATTACGGCAGTAAGTGTTACCGCCACAGAGCTGCCAGACACGGAGAACTTCTGCATTTACCAGCAGCAGAACTGAGAGTTTCCGATCAAAGCAAATTATTGTGGATGCCGGAATCTGAAACCAAAAGAGAAAATGCTGGAAAATCTCAGCAGATCAAGGGTCATCGGGACTCGAAACGTCAGCCCTTCTCTCTCCCTACAGATGCTGCCAGACCTGCTGAGGTTTTCCAGCATTTTCCCTTTCCATAGAATCATAGAACCCTACAGTGCAGAAAGAGGTCCTTCGGCCCATCGAGTCTGCACCAAACACAATCCCACCCAGGCCCTACCCCCATATCCCTATATATTATACCCACTAATCCCCTCTAACCTACACATCCCTGGACACTAAGGGGCAATTTCTTAGCACGACCAATCAACCTAACCTACACATCTTTGGACTGTGGGAGGAAACCAGAGTACCCGGAGGAAACCCACGCAGACACGAGGAGAATGTGCAAGCTCCACACAGACAGCGACCCGAGCCGGGAATCGAACCCAGGACCCTGGAGCTGTGAAGCAGCAGTGCTAACCACTGTGCTACTGTGCCCGCCCCAAAACCTTTTGGTTTGAAAGTTTCCAATCCTATTTCAATATAGCGAGTAACTTCGGACAGGGATACATTAAATAAAAGCTTTCATTTTTAAACCAGAGTGTGTGGGAGTGTGTTACTTGGCAGATCTGTGCTAATTACATTTAAATTATTAGGGATTTGCTGTAACCCAGTAAGCAATCAGTCAATGAAGCCACATTGGAACATTAATTACCTACCGCAGCATCAGAACTGGCCTATTAAATCTGCCGCAGTGCCGGCTTTTTCTTCGACTGGGCACCTTGTCCACTCGAATCCTCCAATTTGCTGCTGATAACTTTACAAACCCAGAACCTGGGAGCAGCAGTAGGCCATTCGGCCCTTCGAGCCTGCCCCGCCCCCCCCCCCCCTAGCCACGTTCAATATGATCCTGGCTGACCCCCAAATCAATGCCATATTCCCACTTTTGCTCCAAAACCACCCCCATGCTTTTTTCAATGGGCCCAAGGCATGGTATATCAGCGAGACCATCAGACGCTGTGACAATGAATGAATGGACACCGTTCGATAATCACCAGGCCAGAGTGTTCCCTTCCTGTAGGGGAACACTTCAGTGGTCAAGGGCATTCAGCCTCTGATCTTTGGGTAAGCGCTCTCCAAGAAGCAGGGGGGCTACAGAAGGACCTGGGCAGGTTAGGAGAGTGGGCAAAGAAGTGGCAGATGGAGCACAATGTGGAAAAGTGTGAGGTGAGGCACTTTGGAAGAAGGAATGGAGGCATAGACTATTTTCTAAATGGGAAGATGCTCAGGAAATCAGAAACACAAAGGGACTTGGGAGTCCTTGTTCAAGATTCTCTTGAGATTAACGTACAGGTTCATTCAGCAGTTAGGAAGGCAAATGCAATGTTAACTTTCATGTCGAGAGGGCTAGAATACAAGAGCAGGGATATACTTCTGAGGCTGTATAAGGCTCTGGTCAGACCCCATTTGGAGTATTGTGAGTACTTTTGAAACCCTTTTCTAAGGAAAGATGTGTTAGCCTTGGAAAGGGTCCAGAGGAGGTTCACAAGAATGATCCCTGGAATGAAGAGCTTGTTGTATGAGGAACAGTTGAGGACTCTGGGTCTGTACTCGTTGGAGTTTAGAAGGATGAGGAGGGGATCTGATTGAAACTTATGGGATACTGCGAGGCCTGGATAGAGTGGATGTGGAGAGGATGTTTCCACTAGTAGGAAAAACTAGAATCAGAGGGCACAACCTCAGGCTAAAGGGATGATCCTTTAAAACAGAGATGAGAAGGAATTTCTTCATCCTGAGAGTGGTGAATCTGTGGAACTCTTTGCCGTAGAAGACTGCGGAGGCCAGGTCACTGAGTGTCTTTAAGACAGAAATAGATAGGTTCTTGATTAATAAGGGGATCAGGATTTATGGGGAAAAGACAGGAGAATGGGGCTGAGAAAAATATCAGCCATGATTGAATGATGGAACAGACTCGATAGGCCGAGTGGCCTAATTCTCTTTTTATGTCCTATGGTCTTATGGTCTAAGGCGGCCTTCAAGGTACACAACACAGAATCGCTGAGGAGAGACTGATAGCCAACTTCCACACACATGAGGACAGCCTCAACCTGGATCTTGGGTTTATGTCACACTATCTGAAACCCCCACCATTTGGCCTGGGCTTGCAAAATTTTACTAACTGTCCTGACTTGGGACAATTCACCTCTTTAACCTGCAATTAACCCTCTCTCCATTCTCATTGTCTGTACCTGTAAAGACTTAATTACCTGTTAAGACTCGCATTCCAACCATTATCTTGCAATTGTGTCTCTGTCTCTATATGCCGAGTTGGTCAAACCTACCTCTCCATTCACCTGATGAAGGAGCAGTGCTCCGAAAGCTCGTGATACAAATAAACCTGTTGGACTTTAACATGATGTTGTGAGACTTCTTACTGCGCTCCCCCCCCACCCCCCCACCGTCCAATGCTAGCATCATTTAAAAAAAATTCACTCCATCCTTAAAGCAACAAAGCCCATTGTCAGAGTGGAATAGGCAAACTCAAATTCATTCCTTGCTTGTTCCAAAAACCACATTCAAATTCCATTTTTCTTTTCATTTCTTTATGGGACATGGTCATCGCTGGCTGGGTCAGCATTTATTGCCCATCCCTAGTTACCCTTGGAGGGCAGTTGAGAGTCAACCACATTGCTGTGTCTCTAGAGTCACATGTAGGCCAGACCAGGTAAGGAGGGCAGATTTCCTTCCCTAAAGGACATTAGAGAAATAAAAGCAAATTACTGCAGATGCTGGAATCTGAAAGCGAAAGAGAAAATGCTGGAAAATCTCAGCAGGTCTGGCAGCATCTGGAAGGAGAGAAAAAAGCTGATGTTTGGAGTCCAGATGACCCTTTGTCAAAGGTGCCAGATGGTTTTTTTGGTTAACAATTGCCAATGGTTTCATGGTCATCAGTAAAATTCTTAATTCCAGGTTTTTTTTTATTGAATTTAAGTTCCATCATCTACCGTGACAGGATTTGAATCCAGAGTCCCCGGAACATTAGGTAAGTTTCTGGATTAATAGCCCAGTGATAACACCATCACCTCCCCTGGTCTCATGGTCCCCAAACAGGAAGACAGACAAGATCCAAGCTGACAAGATAAGACTAATACCAGGAATGGGGTGGGTTTTGTTATGAAGAGAGGTTGGAGAGATTCGGTTTATATCCACTGGAGTTCAGAAGAGTGAGATGTACTTTGCTCAAAACCTTTCGATGCCGAGGGGTATTGACAGGATGGGCGTGGAGAGGATGATTCCCCTTGTGGGACAACCTAGATTGAGGGGTCACTGATTAAAAATAAGGGTTCGATCATTTAAGATGGAGACGAGGGGAATATTTTCTCTCAGAAGGTGATGAGCCTCTGGAATTCTCTTCCTCAAAAGGCTTTGGAAGTGGTGTCATTGAATATGTTTAAGGCAGAGCGAGGTAGATTTTTTATTAAAGGGGGTGAAAGGTTATTGGAGGTAGGCAGGAATGTGGGGTTGAGGCACTGACCCCTGAGGCGCACCACTGGTCACAGGTCCCCCAGTTTGAAAAACAACCCTCTACAATCAATCTCTCCCAGTACTCTGTGCACCTACCTATTCCTCTCTGATATTTCTTTTTGGTTCCCTCACCCCTGCCAAAGTGAAGCCAGGCCAGACGCCAACAGTGTGTTTTATTTTGGCATTAATGTGAGGACAAGGTATTTCACTCCAGGTGTGATTCTATTGACACACTGGGAAGCTTTATCAAAACAAACTTTATTTAACAATACATTTAACAATAACAAATGAATTAGCTTAATTTTTAGCAATTGAATGATACCTAACCATGACATGTCACAGTTGTTAACTGCTAACATATCTCTATGAGTTCCAATTCAAGCAATATTCCTCTTATAGACTTAAACACTACTGCAAAATCAGTTAGTGACATTCAGGGTTATGTGCTTGTACTTGTTACCAGTCCTGGAACCTGTGAACATTTCTTGAGAGAGAGAGAGACGGAGAGCCGCCTGTCTTCTAAGTTTTAGGTTTATTTATTAGTGTCACAAGCAGGCTTACATTAACACTGAAATGAAATTACTGAGAAAATTCCCTAGTCACCACACTCTGATGCCTGTTCGGATACACTAAGAGAGAATTCAGCACAGCCAATGCACTTAATGACAGCCCCAAAAGAGAGAGAGATCAGAAACACCTCTTGTTTCTTTCAGAAGCCAACAATATCTCCCCTTGATTTTAAAAAGACTCTCTCTTGCAAGCTGAGCTTTGCCCATTAACACATAACTGCCACTGTTAGTCAACCAATCAAAACTCTACTCTGAAACCCCAGGGGAAAGTCCAAATAAACAAAAATGCATTAACTCAGATTAAAACAGGCACATCCCTAGCTAAAATCGATCATTAGCCTGTATTCCCAGCATGTGAGCTGCCTGGTGCAGACAAATCGGCACCATGTAAAACAGCTGAATTTTAAACATACACCTTACAAGAAATATGATATAAATACATTTCTTAGAGGTTCAAGGTGAGGTACAGAAGGTTTAGGGGGCATTTGAGGAAAAACCTATTTACCCAGAGGGCAGTGACGCCTGTTGTAGGTAAAATGTTAGAATCCGTCATCAAGGAGGAAATAGCGAGGCATCTTGAGGGGATCTGCTTGATAGAGCAGATGCAGCACGGTTTCCTTAAAGGGAAGTCGTGTCTGACAAATTTACTGGAGTTCTATGAGGATGTGTCTAGGGCAGTGGATAGAGGAGAGCCGGTGGATGTGGTCTTTCTGGATTTTCAGAAGGCGTTTGACAAGGTACCTCACAAGAGGTTATTGCACAAGGTCAGGGGGCATGGAGTTGGGGATAGGGTGTTAGTGTGGATAGAGGACTGGTTGTCAAATAGGAGGCAGAGAGTGGGGGTCAATGGGTGCTATTCGGATTGGCGGATGGTGACTAGTGGAGTGCCCCAGGGGTCGGTGCTGGGGCCTCAGCTATTTACCATTTATATAGATGATCTGGAGGAGGGAACCGAGTGTAGGGTGTCGAAATTTGCTGATGACACCAAAATTGGTGGAAAGGCAAATTGTGCGGAGGGTGGGGAGAGTCTACAGAAGGATCTAGATAGGCTGGGCGAATGGGCCAGGAAATGGCAAATGGAATTTAATGTTGGCAAGTGCGAGGTGGTCCACTTTGGTAGGAATAATGGTAGGAAGGATTATTACTTACGGGGCGAAAAACTGCAGCAGGCGACGGTGCAGAGGGACCTGGGGGTCCTTGTGCATGAGTCGCAAAACCCAGCTTGCAGGTGCAGCAGGTGGTCAGGAAGGCAAATGGGATGCTGGCCTTCATCGCGAGGGGGATTGAATATAAAAGTAGGGAGGTCTTGCTGCGGCTGTATAGGGCATTGGTGAGGCCGCAGCTGGAGTACTGTGTGCAGTTTTGGGTGCCGTACTTACACAAGGATATTTTGGCCTTGGAGGGAGTGCAGAGGAGGTTTACTAGGCTGATGCCGGAGTTGAGGGGGTTGAGCTATGAGGAGAGGCTGAATAAATTAGGCTTGTACTCGTTAGAGTTTAGAAGAATGAGGGGAGATCTCATTGAGACATATAAGATGATGAATGGGATGGATAGGATAGAGGTGGAGAGACTCTTCCCGCTCAGAAAGGATAGTAGGACTAGGGGGCACAGCCTCAAGATAAAGGGGGGGTGGTTTAGAGCGGAGTTGAGGAGGAACTTCTTCACTCAAAGGGTGGTGAATCTCTGGAATTCTCTGCCCGTTGAAGTGGTGGAGGCTGCCTCGCTAAATATTTTTAAGAAGCGGGTTGATGGGTTTTTGATAAGCAAGGGGATTAAGGGTTATGGGGAGAGGGCGGGAATGTGGAGCTGAGCCAAGACAGATCAGCCATGATCTTATTGAATGGCGGGGCAGGCTCGAAGGGCTAGTTGGCCTACTCCTGCTCCTATTTCTTATGTTCTTATGTTCACTGCCTTGGGAGGGTTCTGTGGGCGGGATGCCTCACATTCTTTAAAAAGTATCTGGATGAGCACTTGGCACGCCATAACATTCAGGGCTATGGGCCAAATGCTAGTAAATGGGATTAGATGGGAGGTCAGGTGCTTCTACTGTGTCGGTGCCGACTCAATGGGCTGAAGGGCCTCTTCTGCACTGTATGATTCTATGAAATTAAGGAAAGCCAGGATGGAATTCTTCAAGGAAAATCATGTTTAATAAACTTGTTGGAGTTTTTCAAAGATTTAGCAGAGAGGGTTGATGAGGGTATGCTGTTGATGTGGTATACCTGGACTTCCAAAAAGCATTTGACTCACAGATTTATGAGTAAAGTTACAACACTTGGAATAAAGGGACAGGAGCTATATGGATACAAAGCTGGCTGAGTGACAGGAAACAGTGTGTAGTGGTTAATGGATATCGCAGAGTCATAGAAGTCTACAGTACAGAATAAGGCCCTTCAGCCCATTGTGTCAGTGCTGGCCAGTATTCTAATCCAATTATCCAGCACTTGATCCATAGCCTTGTATGCCTTGTAAACCTCCAAACCCTTACCTTAAATCAGTGCCCCCAGTCATTGATCCCTCCACCAAAGGGGAAAAGTTTCTTCTTCTCTATCTATGCCCCTCATAATTGTATACATCTCAATGACATCCCCCTTCAGTCTCCTCAGCACCAAGGAAAACAGTCCCAGCCTATCCAATCTCTCATCATAACCAAAACTCTCCAGCCCAGGCTCAGTTCTGGTAAATCTCCGCAGCCATTCCAGTGCCTTCACATCCCTCCTATAACGTGGATTCCAGAACCGCACTCTAGCTGGAACAGTGGGTTAGCACTGTTGCCTCACAGCACCCGGGATCCGGGTTCGATTCCCGGCTTGGGTCACTGTCTGTATGGAGTCTGCACATCTCCCCGTGTCTGCGTGGGTTTCCTCCGGGTGCTCCAGTTTCTTCCCACAGTCTGAAAGACGTGCTGGTTAGATGCATTGACCCGAACAGGCACCGGAGTGTGGGGACTAAGGGAATTCCACAGTAACTTCACTGCAGTGTTAATGTAAGCCTTACTTGTGACTAATAAATAAACTTTAACTTTAGGGAGGGCCAGTGATAGGTGGAGACTAGGAAATGATTGCAAAGATGTCATGGACACAAAAGACAAAGGGGATGTAAGTGGCTCGAGGCTCGGAAAGGTGCTGATAGTGGACAGTCTCTGAGGAAGGAGGTACAGCCGTGGAGGTGGGTTTTAGCAAACTCCTCATCAAACACCAGGAGGAAAATGGAAAGCAATGACTGGATGAAATAGAGATACGGAAATCCTGTGGGAGAGAAGAATAATACATCTTCAGGGAAGGCATTCCTGGAAAAGAATTGGCAGAGAATCAAACACTAAGATGAAAGCAAATTACTGGAATCAGAAACAAAAACAGAAGATGCTGGAAAATGTGAAAGCAGAGCTTGATTCACACTGATTTATTTCATTCAAAAATTCGAATCCTAAAAGGAAAGTTGCAGATAATTCTTGCCATTCTGAATAAGATGCTCTGTCAGAGAGTTGGTGTAGATTCAAATGGGCCGAGCGGTCTCCTCCTCCGCTGTAGGGGTCCATTGGAGGCTGGTGGAGGTGGGATGGCCCACATCCTTTAAGAAGTACCTGGATGTGTACTTGGCACAGCTATAACACTCAGGGCTATGGGCCAAGTGCTGGCAAGTGGGGTTAGGTGGGCAGGTCAGGGCCTTTCATGCAGACCCGATGGGCTGAAGGGCTCTGCTGCACTATAATATTCTGTGATTCTGAAGCCATGCTGGCTTCATTGAGTCCTGCTGGTTGTGGGTTCAAGCCCCACTCTAGAGGTTTGAGAATAAAATCTATGCTGATTAGTGCCCTTCTGCAGTTCAGACATCTTATTAATAAAATACTGTATGAAATGTATCAAATTCGAACAGGGTGGATGGGTTAGACCTTTGAGTGGACCTACCTCACATTACGTTGATCGTTCTCGACACCCTAACTATGACTGTAACCCTACATTAAGGGTGGCACGGTGGCTTGCACTGCTGCCTCACAGCAACAAGGACACAGGTTCGATTCCCGGCTTGGGTCACTGTCTATGAGGAGTTTGCATGTTCTTCCTGTGTCTGCGTGGGTTTCCTCCGGGTGCTCTGATTTCCTCCCACAGTCCAAAGATGTGTAGGTTAGGTGCATTGGCCATGCTAAATTGACCCTACTGTCAGGGCAACTAGCTAGGGTAAATACATGGGGTTACGTGGATAGGGCTTGGGTGGTCAGTGGAGGCTTGATGGGCCAAATGGCCTCCTTCCACACCGTAGGATTCTATATTTTGTACACTCTCCTTCCCTATGAACAGTATGCTTTGTTTGTAGAGTGCACAAGATACAATACTTTTAAAAGTTAAAGTTTATTTATTAGTCACAAGTAAGGCTTACACTGCAATGAGTATACTCTAAAATCCCCCTAGTCACCACACACCAGCATCAGTTTGTGTCAATCCACCTAACTAACATGTTTTTTAGACAGTGGGAGAAATGGAGCACCCGGAGGAAACCCATACAGTCATGGGGAGAACATGCAGACTCCACACAGACAGTGACCCAAGCAGGGAATTGAACCCGGGTCCCTGACTCTGTAAAGCAGCAGTGCTAACCACCGTGCCCCCGAGCAATGATAGAAATACATATGACAGTAATAAATCAAAACAAAGTCAAAAGATGCAGGGGGGATGCTTTCCCTGGTTGGGGGGATCTAGAACCAGGGACACAGTCTCAGGATACAGGGAGATTTCAGATTGAGATGAAGAAAAACTTCTTCATTCAAAGGGTGGTGAATCCAAGATTTATGTGTTTAGTTAATTGGCCATGCTAAAATTGCCCTTAGTGTTCTGAGATGTGTAGGTTAGAGGGATTAGGGGGTAAATATATAGGGAAATGGGGGTAGGGCCTGAGTGGGATTGTGGTCAGTGCAGACTCGATGGGCCAAATGGCCTCTTTCTGCACTGTAGGGATTCTATGATTCTATTAACTAATGGGAATATTTACCACAGAAAGTCGAGGGGGCCACATCCCTGAATGTACTCAAGAAAGAGATAGATAGTTTCTTAAATTTTAATGGCAGCAAGGGGTACGGGGAGAAAGTGGGAGTATGGCATTGAGATAGAGGATCGTACTGAATGACGGAGCAGGCTCGAGGGGCCAAATGGCCCACTGCTACTGCCAGTTTCTATATTTATCTGTGGGATCTTGCTGTGCAGAAATATATTGTTGTGTTTCTCTGTATCACAGCAGTGACTACACTTCAAGAAGTACTTACCGGCTACAACATATTTTGGGAAGTGCTGAGTTATGAAAGGTGCTATATAAATTCAGGAGTGTTTTGGGGCCTTAAAAGAAATTGGTTTGGATCTCAACTTTTAGATTATCCCCTATATATTAGAATACTGATGAGAAACATCACCGAAAATCAACCAGAACATACAGAGTATAATAAATCCCATCCTGAGATCCCCAAGAATGTTTGCACATTATTCTACAACACAATGAATCAAAATGACTGTTTCTATAATCATTATCTTAAACTGCTTAAAACTGTTGAAGTCTACATCAACGCGGACAAAGTAAAAATGGTCGAAAGCTTCAAGTTTTTAGGTGTCTCTATCACCAACAACCTGTCCTGGTCCCAACATTATAGCTAACGCCTCTACTTTCTCAGAAGACTAAGGAAATTTGGAATGTCAGCTACAACTCTCACCAACATTTACAGAGAAAGCATCCGTTCTGGTTGTATCACAGCTTGGTACGGGCTCCTGCTCTGCCCAAGACCGTAAGAAACTACAAAGGGTCGTGAACGTAGCCCAGTCCATCACGCAAACCAGCCTCCCATCCATTGACTCTGTCTACACTTCCCGCGGCCTCAGAAAAAGCAGCCAGCATAATTAAGGACCACATGCACCCCGGACATTCTCTCTTCCACCTTCTTCTGTCGGGAAAAAGATACAAAAGTCTGAGGTCACATACCGACCGACTCAAGAACAGCTTCTTCCCTGCTGTTGTCAGACTTTTGAATGGACTTATCTTGCATTAAGTTGATCTTTCTCTACACCCTGACTGTAACATTACATTCTGTGCTCTCTCCTCTCCTTCTCTATGAATGGTATGCTTTGTCTGTAAAGTACACAAGAAACAATACTTTTCACTGTATGTTAATACTTGTGAAAATAGTAAATCAAATCAAATCAAATTCTGCATGTTCAGATGCCCTGTTTCTCTGGTATGTATGCTTTTACTGCAGCTGCTGGATAAAAGAGAGGATTGTTCTTCATTCTTTACCTTAACTTTCTCGAACACAACATTTTTAAATATTAAAAAAAGTTATTGGAATAAATTAGCCCTGGGCAAGCTGCAGACAACTTTTCAAAATATTACAGGTTTGAAATAAATATTAACAGTTATTACAAGTTTTTAAAAAAATTTCAACTTTCAAAACATGAAATCTGCGGTGAGGAGATTTTTTTCTTTCACAGGGTCATTAGTGCGCAGAATTCTCTTCTTCAGGAGTGCTAGAAGTCAGCTCTTTAAATTTATTCAAAGCAGAGTTAGAGAGATTATTTATTGACAAAGTGAGTCAAAGATCATGTGGGAGGGGACAGGGCAGACAGCAGACTGGAGCTGAGACTATCACCAGACTGACCACAGTTTTACTGAATGGTGGAGCAGGCTTGAAGGGCTGAATGGCCTCCTCCTAAATCCCAAATTCCTGGATTATAACTTTTAAAGCTTTACAATTTTTCAAAATATTAGAACTTTGAAACTAAATATTATAACTTTTTAAACAAGAATAATTCAAAAATATTAGAACTTCAAAAATGAATATAATTCTAAAATATTCAAACTTTGAAAACAAATATTACAAGTTTGCAAAACAAATTTAATATCATTAGAACTGTTGAAAAAATTCCTAATTTCAAAACAAATTTAAGTTCAAAATTTTAGAATTTTGAAAATATTTATTACAACCTCCAAAACAAATTCAATTTCAAAACATTAAAGCTTTTGATAAACTTTACAAATTTCAAAACTTTAGAACTTTTGAAAAAAAACTTTACAAATTTCAAAACCAATTTAATTCCAAAACATTTGAACTTTGAAAATAAAAATGACAACTTTCAAAACATGTTTTCCAAAATAATCCAAATAAATATTACAGTCTTTCAATTTAAATACAATTCCAGTATATTATAACATTCAAAGTAATACAACTTTGAAGATTTTTAGAGGCAAACGGGGTTTTCAAAAGATGCAGAATGTTACAATTTAAGAATGTTACAAGTTAAAACTGTTACCATAAGAATGTTACAAGTTAATAAACTTTCACCAAGTTTCAAACAAACATGACAACTTTCAAAACAACCGCTTCCTTAATATTCCCCTCTGGAAACCCAATAGCAGAGGATGTCCCCGGACTATGAACAAACGAAAAAGAGGAGCGAGAAAGAAAAAGAAAACACACCGAAAAAATTGATCACAGAATGATAATAATAAAGGAGAATGGCGCGTTACAAGTGTGCAGAGTCCAGCCAGAAGGGGGAAGAGTGCAGCTTCAGAATGAGAAGGAAGAGAGACACAGAGAGAGAGAGAGAGAGAGAAAGGGAAAATGAAATAGCCAGGCAGGGAGCAGAGTGATTGCAGTGAAGAAGCCAAAGAGGACAAGGGCTCCTGATCCGGAGTTTTCATTGAGATGCAGAATCCAGCAGTCCGGATCTTCCTGCTGCCTCTCAGTTTCATCATGCACCAGGCGTACACTCTGTGGCTGACAATGATTTCCTCAGTGATTACGTACAGTGCGTGTCCCTGTGGGGAAGGGCCCCCCTCTGGAGCTATCCTGATGGGTCTGGGGCCTTGTTTAAATTTTCCATTATTATGTGGACTACCGGAGCGACAGCGCAGATTTTGCAGGTTTGTGATGAGGAGGGAGTTGGGGGAATCGCATCTCTCTCTCTCTTATTCCGCTACTACACCGAGGATGAGACTCAGAATCCTTTCCAAGCGCTGATTCGAGCAGGGGATTTTTTTCCAAATGTATATATTAATGTAGCAAATCCACCTCCCAGAAGGAAAAAGAGATAGGGAAAGATTCTTTAGCTCTCTTTTATTTTAAAGAAAAAGTATTTTTAGTTCCCAGTTTTGTTATTTTATTTAAAACACGTCCTTTTTTTTCTTGCTTTTGTTTGTGAGAATAAGAAATTTCTAGGATTTAATCTCATCCTTCCCAGATTGTGGAATTTGAGAGAAAGTCTTTTTTTTTACTTAAATCAAGAGATTTTTTTTTCCTGCTTGTTTTTTTTTGGGGGGAAGAGTGTACAGGAAAGGAAGACTACACACAATTAAGTGTTTATTTTAATTCTGTGAGATTGAGAGAGAGAGAGAGAGCGAGAGAGAGCAACATTGACTGGGGGTGGGGGGGCAGCGAGAGGACTGGTAGACGTGTCGAGAGGGGCTTTTAATAGAGAGGTGAGGACCCCCGCCACCCCCAGAACCCAGACCCAAGTCTTGAAGAAAGGGCTTTAAATACCTTTAGGATGTCTCGTCGAAAACAAGCGAAGCCAAGATCGCTAAAAGGTAAGTAACGAAAAATCCCACCTAACAAAATAGACGAACCCCCCTCCTCCAACACCCCCCCCCTCCCCGAATGTATTAAAAGTTCAATCTATAAAAGCGGGTGGGGAGGGGGGGAGGTTGAAGGGGGGGAGGATGGGGCTGTAGAAAGTGTGTTTTGTTGTTACTGGACCATCCTGTTCTCATTCACACAGAAACAGCAGCCCCTGTCTCAGGGCTGCCTGCGCTGCTGAGCTCTGCATCGGAGCTGGCAGAGGGGACTAGCGGCTCTCTGTGTCTGTGTCTCTCTGTGCCTGTGTCTCTCTGTGCCTGTGTGTGTCTGTTTCTCTCTCTCTGTGCCTATGTACCTGTGTGTGTGTGTGTGCCTCTCAGTGCTTATGTGTGTGTACCTCTCCGTGTGCATGTCTCTGTGTGTTTGTCTCTCTGTCTGTATGTGTCCTTGTGTGCCTCTGTCTGTGTCTCTCTATGTGTGTGTGTGTCTCTGCGTTTGTGTCTGTCTGTGTCTCTCTGTGTCTGTGCGTGTCTCTGTGTTTGTGTCTGTCTGTGTCTGTCTATGTCTCTCCGTGTGTGTGTGCCTCTGTCTGTGGGTCTCTGTGTTTGTGTCTGTGTGTGTGTCTGTGCATGTCTCTGTGTTTCTGTCTGTCTGTGTCTCTCTATGCGTGTGTATGTGTGTCTGTGTGTGTGCTGCTTAGACGGGGAGCGGGTTTATTTGAATGCCACAGCTATACCCCCTTTCCCCTTCACGCACTCATTCTGTGACTTGGTGTGGGAGCTGGGTGCTGGTGGGACTTAGTGCGGATGCCATGCTGGGGAGCGTGGGGAACTGTATTAGATTTGGGGTTTTACAAGTGTCCTTGGATCTGGGATTTAGCCGAGAGGCAGTGTGTGTGTGAGAGAAAGAGAGTTTAGTGTCAGTGAGACGTAGTGTGTGTGAATCTGGAATACAGTGTGTGTAAGTGTGAGATACAGTGTGTGTGAGTTTGGGATACAGTGCTTAAGTGTGGGATACAGTGTGTGTGTTTGGAATACAGTGTGAGTGAGTCTGGGATACAGTGTGTGTGAGTCTGGGTTACAGTGTGCGTGAGTCTGGGAAACAGTGTGTGTGAGTCTGGGATACAGTGCGTGTGAGTCTGGGATACAGTGCGTGTGAGTCTGGGATACAGTGCGTGTGAGTCTGGGATGCAGTGCGTGTGAGTCTGGGATACAGTGCCTGTGAGTCTGGGATACAGTGCGTGTGAGTCTGGGATACAGTGCGTGTGAGTCTGGGATACAGTGCGTGTGAGTCTGGGATACAGTGCGTGTGAGTCTGGGATACAGTGTGTGTGAGTCTGGGATATAGTGTGTGTGAGTCTGGGATACAGTGTGTGTGAGTCTGGGATACAGTGTGTGTGAGTCTGGGATACAGTGCGTGTGAGTCTGGGATACAGTGCGTGTGAGTCTGGGAAACAGTGTGTGTGAGTCTGGGAAACAGTGTGTGTGAGCCTGGGTTACAGTGCGTGTGAGCCTGGGATACAGTGCGTGTGAGTCTGGGATACAGTGCGTGTGAGTCTGGGATACAGTGCGTGTGAGTCTGGGATACAGTGCGTGTGAGTCTGGGAAACAGTGCGTGTGAGTCTGGGAAACAGTGTGTGTGAGTCTGGGAAACAGTGTGTGTGAGTCTGGGAAACAGTGTGTGTGAGCCTGGGTTACAGTGTGTGTGAGCCTGGGATACAGTGCGTGTGAGTCTGGGATACAGTGCGTGTGAGTCTGGGATACAGTGCGTGTGAGTCTGGGATACAGTGCGTGTGAGTCTGGGATACAGTGCGTGTGAGTCTGGGATACAGTGTGTGTGAGTCTGGGATACAGTGCGCGAGAGTCTGGGATACAGTGTGTGTGAGTCTGGGATACAGTGCGCGAGAGTCTGGGATACAGTGCGCGAGAGTCTGGGATACAGTGTGTGTGAGACAGGGATACAGTGTGTGTGAGTCTGGAATAGATGGCCTACTCCTGCTCCTATTTCTTATGTTCTTATGTTCTTATGTGTGTGTCTGGGATACAGTGCAGGAGAGTCTGGGATACAGTGTGTGTGAGTCTGGGTTACAGTGCGTGTGAGTCTGGGATACAGTGTGTGTGCATCTGGGACACAGTGCGAGTGAGTCTGGGACACAGTGCGAGTGAGTCTGGGACACAGTGCGAGTGAGTCTGGGACACAGTGCGAGTGAGTCTGGGACACAGTGCGAGTGAGTCTGGGACACTGTGCGAGTGAGTCTGGGACATAGTGCGAGCGTGTCTGGGATACGGTGCGAGTGAGTCTGGGATACAGCGCGAGTGAGTCTGGGTTACAGTGTGCGTGATTCTGGGAAACAGTGTGTGTGAGTCTGGGATACAGTGTGTGAGAGTCTGGGATACAGTGCATGTGAGTCTGGGACACAGTGCGAGTGAGTCTGGGACATAGTGCGAGTGAGTCTGGGACACGGTGCGAGTGAGTCTGGGATACAGTGCGAGTGTGTCTGGGATACAGTGCGAGTGAGTCTGGGACACAGTGTCTGTGAGTCTGGGATACAGTGCGTGTGAGTCTGGGATTCAGTGCGTGTGAGTCTGGGATACTGTGCGCGAGAATCTGGGATACAGTGCGCGAGAGTCTGGGATACAGTGCGCGAGAGTCTGGGATACAGTGCGCGAGAGTCTGGGATACAGTGCGAGTGAGTCTGGGATACAGTGCGAGTGAGTCTGGGATACAGTGCGTGTGAGTCTGGGATACAGTGCGCGAGAGTCTGGGATACAGTGTGAGTGAGTCTGGGATACAGTGCGTGTGAGTCTGGGATACTACGCGAGAGTCTGGGATAGAGTGTGAGTGAGTATGGGATACAGTGCGTGAAAGAGTGGGTTACAGTGCAAATGAGTCTGTGTTACAGTGCGAGTGAGTCTAGGTCACAGTGTGCGTGAGTCTGGAATACAGTGCGAGTGAGTCTGGGATACAGTGCGAGTGAGTCCGGGATACAGTGCGAGTGAGTCTGGGATACAGTGTGTGTGTGTCTGGGATACAGCGTGTGTGTGTCTGGGATACAGCGTGTGTGAGCTTGGGATACAGTGTGTGTGAGTCTGGGATACAGTGCGAGTGAGTCTGGGATATAGTGCGAGTGAGTCTGGGATATAGTGCGAGTGAGTCTGGGATACAGTGCGAGTGAGTCTGGGATACAGTGCGTGTGAGTCTGGGATACAGTGCGTGTGAGTCTGGGATACAGTGCGTGTGAGTCTGGGATACAGTGCGTGTGAGTCTGGGATACAGTGCGTGTGAGTCTGAGATACAGTGTGTGTGAGTCTGGGATACAGTGTGTGTGAGTCTCGGATACAGTGCGTGACCGTCTGGAATACAGTGCAAGTGAGTCTGGGATACAGTGCGTGTGATTCTGGGATACAGTGCGTCTGAGCCTGGGATACAGTGCGTGCGAGTCTGGGATACAGTGCGTGTGAGTCTGGGATACAGTGCGTGTGAGTCTGGGATACAGTGCGTGTGAGTCTGGGATACAGTGCCCGAGAGTCTAGGATACAGTGCGTGTGAGCCTGGGATACAGTGCGTGTGAGCCTGGGATACAGTGCGTGTGAGCCTGGGATACAGTGCGTGTGATCCTGGGATACCGTGCGTGTGAGCCTGGGATACAGTGTACGTGAGTCTGGGATACAGTGCCCGAGAGTCTGGGATACAGTGCCCGAGAGCCTGGGATACAGTGTGTGAGAGTCTGGGATACAGTGCGTGTGAGTCTGGGATACAGTGCGTGTGAGTCTGGGATACAGTGCGTGTGAGTCTGGGATACAGTGCGTGTGAGTCTGGGATACAGTGCGTGTGAGCCTGGGATACAGTGCGTGTGAGCCTGGGATACAGTGCGTGTGATCCTGGGATACCGTGCGTGTGAGCCTGGGATACAGTGTGTGTGAGTCTGGGATACAGTGCGAGTGAGTCTGGGATACAGTGCGAGTGAGTCTGGGATATAGTGCGAGTGAGTCTGGGATACAGTGCGAGTGAGTCTGGGATACAGTGCGTGTGAGTCTGGGATACAGTGCGTGTGAGTCTGGGATACAGTGCGTGTGAGTCTGGGATACAGTGCGTGTGAGTCTGGGATACAGTGCATGTGAGTCTGAGATACAGTGCGTGTGAGTCTGGGATACAGTGTGTGTGAGTCTCGGATACAGTGCGTGACCGTCTGGAATACAGTGCAAGTGAGTCTGGGATACAGTGCGTGTGATTCTGGGATACAGTGCGTCTGAGCCTGGGATACAGTGCGTGCGAGTCTGGGATACAGTGCGTGTGAGTCTGGGATACAGTGCGTGTGAGTCTGGGATACAGTGCGTGTGAGTCTGGGATACAGTGTGTGAGAGTCGGGGATACAGTGTGTGTGAGTCTGGAATACAGTGTGTATGAGTCTTGGACACAGTGTGTGAGAGTCGGGGATACAGTGCGAGTGTGTCTGGGATACAGTGTGTGTGTGCCTGCGATACAGTGCGTGTGAGACTGGGATACAGTGTGTGTTGGTCTGGGATACAGTGCGAGTGAGTCTGGGATACAGTGCGTGAGAGTCTGGGATACAGTGCATGAGAGTCTGGGATACAGGGCGTGCGTGTCTGGGGTACAGTGTGTGTCAGTCTGCGATACAGTGTGTGTGAGTCTGCGATACAGTGCGTGTGAGTCTGGGATACAGTGTGTGTGAGTCTGTGATGCAGTGTGAGTGTGTCTGGGATACAATGAGTGTGAGCCTGCGATACAGTGCGTGTGAGACTGGGACACAGTGTGTGTTGGTCTGGGATACTGTGTGTGAGTCTGGTTTACAGTGCTTGTGAGTCTGGGATACAGTGTGAGCGTGTCTGGGATACGGTGTGTGTGAGCCTGGGATACAATGCATGTGAGTCTGGGATACAGTGCGTGTGAGTCTGGGATACAGTGCGTGTGGGACTGGGATACAGTGCGTGTGAGTCTGCGATACAGTGCATGTGGGACTGAGATACAGTGCGTGTGGGACTGAGATACAGTGCTTGTGAGTCTGGGATACAGTGTGTGTGAGTCTGGGATACAGTGCTTGTGAGTCTGGGATACAGTGCGTGTGAGTCTGGGATACAGTGCGTGTGAGTCTGGGATACAGTGCGTGTGAGTCTGAGATACAGTGTGTGTGAGTCTGAGATACAGTGTGTGTGAGTCTGGGATACAGTGTGTGTGAGCCTGGGATACAGTGTGTGTGAGTCTGGGATACAGTATGAGTCTGGGATACAGTGTACATGAGTCTGGGATACAGTATGAGTCTGGGATGCTGTGTGTGTGAGTCTGGGATACAGTGTGTGTGAGTCTGGGATACAATGCGTGTGAGTCTGGGATACAGTGCGTGTGTGTCTGGGATACAGTGCGTGTGAGTCTGGGATACAGTGCGTGTGAGTCTGGGATACAGTGCGTGTGAGTCTGGGATACAGTGCGTGTGAGTCTGGGATACAGTGCGTGTGAGTCTGGGATACAGTGCGTGTGAGTCTGGGATACAGTGCGTGTGAGTCTGGGATACAGTGCGTGTGAGTCTGGGATACAGTGTGTGTGAGTCTGGGGTACAGTGCGTGTGAGTCTGAGATACAGTGTGTGTGAGTCTGGGATACAGTGTGTGTGAGCCTGGGATACAGTGTGTGTGAGTCTGGGATACAGTATGAGTCTGGGATACAGTGTACATGAGTCTGGGATACAGTATGAGTCTGGGATGCAGTGTGTGTGAGTCTGGGATACAGTGTGTGTGAGTCTGGGATGCAGTGTGTGTGAGTCTGGGATGCAGTGTGCGTGAGTCTGTGATGCAGTGTGCGTGAGTCTGGGATACAATGTGTGTGAGTCTGGGATACAGTGCGTGTGAGTCTGGGTTGCAGTGTGTGTGAGTCTGGGATACAGTGTGTGTGCGTCTGGGATACAGTGTGTGTGAGCCTGGGATGCCGTGCGCGTGAATCTGGGTTGCAGTGTGTGTGCGTCTGGGATACAGTGCTTGTGAGTCTGGGATACAGTGCTTGTGAGTCTGGGATACGGTGTTTGTGAGTCTGGGATATGGTGTTTGTGAGTCTGGGATACAGTGTGTGTGAGTCTGGGATACAGTGTGTGTTGGTCTGGGATACAGTGTGTGTGCGTCTGGGATACAGTGTGTGTGAGTCTGGGATACAGTGCTTGTGAGTCTGGGATACGGTGTTTGTGAGTCTGGGATACAGTGTGTGTGAGTCTGGGATACAGTGTGAGTGTGTCTGGGATACGGTGTTTGTGAGTCTGGGTTGCAGTGTGTGTGCGTCTGGGATACAGTGTGTGTGAGTCTGGGTTACAGTGCTTGTGAGTCTGGGATACAGTGCGTGTGAGTCTGGGATACAGTGCTTGTGAGTCTGGGATACCGTGCTTGTGAGTCTGGGATACAGTGCTTGTGAGTCTGGGATACGGTGTTTGTGAGTCTGGGATACAATGCGTGTGAGTCTGGGATACAGTGCGTGTGAGTCTGGGATACAGTGCGTGTGAGTCTGGGATACAGTGCGTGTGAGTCTGGGATACAGTGCGTGTGAGTCTGGGAGACAGTGTGTATGAGTGTGGGATACAGTGTGAGTTTAGGATACAGAGTTTGTGGTTGAGTGAGATACAGTTTGTGTTGGATGTGAAGGAATGTTGTGATGAAGTTTCACTCAGCATTAAGTCACGTGGTTCCGGTGCTGGGAATCCTTCAACAAGATGAAGCTTAAAAAAATAATTTTAAAAGACAAGAACTAATCAATCAATCCACTTTCGTGAAATTAATTATGAATAAAGACAGACCTTATTCTCTATAGCAACCCACACAACCCTGATTCTCTGAAATGCATACATTGACACTGGCTTTTTGTTAGGAATATCATTGTATCTACATTTGGATGTATATCTTGTGTTTTACCCTGAAGGTGAGCGAGTGGAAACGTACATTTATTTATTGTGCGAAAAAGCAGCATGTTTGTTTGAGTCTGATTTCGGTGGCAAAGTTAAGTCGATATTATCCCAGAAGTTAGTTGTGGTATTGCCATGTGTGTGACAATTAAAGAGATTCCGCTCTTGGGAACGCAACTGCTATCAAACCTGATCTCTCAAATGGGATTGTGGGGGAATTGTATTTTGTAGGGGGAGCGTTTAACACTTTCTGGGGGTTGGGGAAATGTGGTGGTGGGGGGCGGGTGGGGAGACCGTGTTGAGATCAGAGGAAATCCGAGCTCGGGGTGTGACGGGGTGACCCTGCTGAATGGGACTGTAATTTCGACATGCTTTTAAAGGAGTGTCTGAATAACTGGGACAGGGTACAGAGACTAGCTGAAGGAATGTAATGGAGCATTGCGAATTAAAACAAGGAATTGCGACCTAATCCCTCCTTCCATTCAAATTTGAATTCATTGGGCTGCAAGGGAGCATTGTGAGTTTTGCGGGCAGGTGCTGAGGATGTAATTCTGTTACAATCAATTGTTATGACTGATTATAGCCAGGAGCCTGGCAATTGGTACATTAATTGTCAGCGAGAACTTGGCATTTAATATCTTGTCTGCACTCGGCAGCAGGAACTGGGTGTTAAAAGATCAGCATTTTGTTGAATCCATTACACTGGTACTGTACGGGCGGAGGACCGAGGGGTAGGGTCGCTGGCTTTGAATAATTCGGGATTAAAACACATCAGGAAAACGCATCTGTAATTTGGGTTGATATTTCTCGATTTGAGTTTGAGTCGAGATTGGGTCAGAGGCCGCCTCGTGTTAATTATAAATGAATAGGGGGCAATTTAAGTGTGGACAATGAAACCATTGTGCTGCCTGGTTATAAATTGGTTATGAGTAGAGATGCTTGAGAACGCTTCTGTTTTTTTTTCTGCCTCCCCGCCCCCCCCCAACCCCCCACCCCTCCATATCTGGTTTAGTAATTCTTTGCGAATCAGGCCAACGTCAAACCAATTTAAGAACACTGGAAATTCCTGAGCTGCTGCCCAGCGAGGTTTTATTGTGAACCTTCCAGAGGCTGGAGACATGCGAGAGCGTCTGTCTGTCAAAAACCCTAAACCATCTAATCCCTGGCCGGCGGTTTTAATTAACGGACGAGCCTGCCTGAGTGCTGACGGTTGCAGCGGGGCAAGCTTGACCGACAGCGGGGCGGGCACGCTGGCGCAGTGGTCAGCCCCGCTGCCTCACGGGGACAGGGACCCGGGTTCGATTCCCGGCTCGGGTCACCGTCTGTGCGCAGCTCGCAGGTTCCCCCCCCCCACCCCATCAGAGTGGGTTTCCTCCGGGTGCTCCGGTTTCCTCCCACAGTCCAAAGATCGTAGAGTGGGATAGAATCCCTACAGTACAGAAGGAGGCCATTTGGCCCATTGGGCCTGCGGCGACCACAATCCCACCCAGGCCCTATCTCCGAAACCCCACGCATTGACCCTGCTAATCCTCGAACACTAGGATCAATGGCCAAAGAACCAAACCCGCCCGTCTTTGGACTACTGGAGGAAACCCATGCAGACATGGGGAGAATGTGCAGACTCCGCACAGGCAGTGACCCAAGCCGGGAATTGAGCCCGGGTCCCTGGCACTGTGAAGCAGCAGTGCTAACCACTGTGCTGCCCACAATGTGTGGGTTAGGTGCTCTGGCCATGCTAAATTTCCCCTTAGTTAACCAAAAATGAGAAGGATTGGTGGGTTATTCATGTATAATTACAGGGTGGGTGGGATTGTTGTCAGTGCAGGCAAGATGGGCTGAATGGCCTCTTTTTGCACAATGATTCTAACAGCCTGCATTGGTATAGCACCTTTCACGTGGTAACGCGTTTCCCCCACAATGTTTCTCAGAGGTGAGGTCAGGCAAAATGGAGAGGCACATCTGGAGATTTTCAGACAGGTGTTCGAGAGCTTGGTTAAAGAGAGGAGCTCCAGGGATTGTTTTGCAGGAGGGGAAAGCGTGTGAAAGGTTAATATCACATCCCAGAGGCTGGGTTCAGGTAGTCTTCCATTTCATTAAAACCTCACTCACACAATTAGGAGCAGGAGTAGACCATTCGGCCCATTGGGCCGATTCCATTCAAGAGGATCGTGGCCGATTTTGGGCTTCAACTCCATATTCCTGCCCTCTCCCACATTCCTCGAAAGTCTGAACATCTGTCTATCCCGCCGTTAAGTGTATTCATGTGTGTGGTTTATTTGGATGTTCAGAAGGTCTCACAGGGCAGACTACTGTGTAAAGTTAAAGCACATGGGATTGTGGTTAGTGTCCTTTTCTGAAATTAGTGTCACATGTAAGGCTTACATTAACACTGCAATGAAGTTACCGTGAAAATCCCCCAGTCGCCACACTCCGGCGCCTGTTCACTGAGGGAGAATTTGGCATGGGCAATGCACCAAACCAGCAGGTCTTCCAGGAACATAAGAACATAAGAAATAGGAGCAGGAGTAGGCCATCTAGCCCTTTGAGCCTGCCCCGCCATTCAATAAGATCATGGCTGATCTGAAGTGGATCAGTTCCACTTTCCCGCTTTCTCCCCACAACCCTTAATTCCCCTGTCTATCAGAAACCTATCTACCCGTGACTTAAATATATTCAGCGAGGTAGCCTCCACCACTTCAACGGGCAGAGAATTCCAGAGATTCACCACCCTTTCAGTGAAGAAGTTCCTCCTCAACTCCGATCTAAACTGCACCCCCCCCTTACCTTGAGGCTGTGCCCTCTAGTCCTGCTATCCTTTCTAAGTGGGAAGAATCTCTCTACCTCTACCCTATCCATCCCCTTGATTATCTCAAACGTCTCTATGAGATCCTCCCTCATCCTTCTAAACTCCAACGAGTACAGACCCAGTCTATTCAATCTCTCTTCATAAGGAAGCTGGAGCACTCAGAGGAAACCCACGCAGACACAGGGAAACTGTACAGATTCCACATGGATGGTGAGCCAAGCTGGGAATCAAACCTGGTTCCCTGGCGTCATGAGGCAGCAGCACTGTGTCACCGTGCCGTCCTTGATATCGATAGAAAGCTGGTTAGCAGATAGGAAGCAGAGAGTTGGAATAAATGAGTCTTTTTCTGATTGGCAGTCAGTGACTGGTGAGGCTCCACAGGGATCGGTGCCAGGGCCCCAACTGTTCACATTACATATTAATGATTTGGAAGAGGGAGCTGTGTGTATTGGGTGGGATTTTCTGGGCACGCTCACCTCAAAACCAGAAAATCCCACCACAGGGCAGTGAACCGTTGCACGATCCATATCCCACACGATTCCCGGTGGGCGGGATGGTAAAATTCCACCCAGTACCTCCAAATTTGGATGAGCTGTGAGGAGGATGCAGAGATGCTTCAGTGTGAGTTGGACAGGCTGAGCGTGTGGGCATCTGCATGGGAGATACAGTATAATGTGGATAAATGTGAGGTTATCCACTTTGGTAGCAGTAATAGGAAGGCAGATTATTACTTGAATGAGTGTAAATTGAAAGAGGTGAATACTCAGCGAGACTTTGGAGTCCTCATGCATCAGTCGCTGAAAGAACAAAGAACAACACAGCACGGGAAACAGGCCCTTCGGCCCAACGAGCCCGCGTCGCCATTTTAACATTATGAGTCCCCTCTCCCCCCATGACCCTTGTCTATGCTTATGGCATTCTACATGGAGGGAAGACTCTTGAGGGAAAATAATCGCGTAGGTACAGCAGGCAGTAAAGAAGGCAAACGTTGGCCTTCATAGAGAGAGGATTTGAGTATAGAGATAGGGATGTTTTGCTGCAATTGTATAGGGCATTGGTGAGGCCACACCTGGAGTGTTGTGTGCAGTTTTGGTGTCCTTATCTGAGGAAGGATGTCCTTGCTATAGAGGGAGCACAGCGAAGGTTTACCAGGCTGATTCCTGGGATGGCAGGTCTGTCATATGAGGAGAGACTAAGTCGGTTAGGATTATATTCACTGGAGTTTGGAAGAGTGAGAGGGAATCTCATAGAAACTTATAAAACTCTAACAGGGTTAGACAGGGTAGATTCAGAAAGAATGTTTCTGATGGTGGGGGGAATCCAGAACTGGGGGGGTCACAGTTTGAGGATAAGGGGTAAACCTTTTAGAACTGAGGTGAGGAGAAATTACTTCACCCAGAGGGTGGTGAATGTGTGGAATTCACTCCCACAGAAAGTAGTTGAGGCCAAAATGTTGTCTGATTTCAAGAAGAAATTAAGTATAGGAATTGTGGGATATGGGGGAAGAGGAGATCAGGATGTTGAACTTGATGACCAGCTGTGATCATAATGAACGGCGGAGCAGGCTCGAAGGGCCAAATGGCCTATTCCTGCATCTGGTTTCTATATTTCTATGTATGTTTTGACAGTGGAGCATCCAGAACCTCTGGCTAGAGAGTTCCAAAGATTCACAACGTTCGAATGAATAAAATTCTCCTCATCTCAGTTCGAAATGATCTGCTCCTTATGCTGAGACTGTGCCCCCGTGTTTCAGATTCCCCGACCTGAACTCTCCTGGATGAGATGCTGAGTTTTCAGGGCCAGTAAATTTCATTCTCGGACGGATGTGTATCCTGCCGATAAGCTGGTAACCCACACCATTCCTTCAATATAATAGAAACCAATTGTCTGTCTCCACATTCCCACTGAAGGGACATTAGAATAGGGTGGCAAAATCTACCATTTAATACGTGATGCAATATCAGCCCGTTTTTATTATCCATCCATGGGCTAGGCTGGTATTTATTACCCATCCCTAATTGCCCCCTTGGTGGTGAACTGTCTTCAATGGAGTGGCCTGTTTGGCCATTTTAGAGGGCAGTCAAGAGTCAGTCACATTGCTGTGAGTCTGGAGTCACAGCACAAACAGGCCCTTCAGCCCACAAGTTGCGCCAAACATGTCCCTACCTACTAGGCTCACCTATAATCCTCTATCTTACTCAGTCCCATGTACTCATCCAAAAGTCTCTTAAAAGACCCTATCGAATTTCCCTCCACCACCACCGATGACAGCCGATTCCACTCACTCACCACCCTCTGAGTGAAAAACTTACCCCTGACATCTCCTCTGTACCTGCTCCCCAGCACCTTAAACCTGTGTCCTCTCGTAGCGACCATTTCAGACCTGGGAAATAGCCTCTGAGAATCCACTCGATCAATACCTCTCAACATCTTATACACCTCTATCAGGTTACCTCTCATCCTTCATCTCTCCAGGGAGAAGAGACCGAGCTCCCTCAACCTATCTTCATAAGGCATGCCTCCCAATCCAGGCAACATCCTTGTAAATTTCCTCTGCACCCTCTCAATAGCTTCCACATCCTTCCTGTAGTGAGGCGACCAGAACTGAGCACAGTACTCCAAGAGGGGTCTGACCAGGGTCTTATAGAGTAGGGACGGTAGATGCAGGGTGGATGTTCCTGATGGTGGGGGAATCCAGAACCAGGGGTTCACAGTCTGAGGATTCGGAGTAGACCATTTAGGACGGAGATGAGGAGACATTTCTTCACCCGGTGAGCCTGTGGAATTCATTCCCACGGGAAGCAGTTGATGCCAAAACATTGAATGTATTCAAGAGACGGCTGGATATCGCACTTGGGGCGAACGGGATGAAAGGTTATGGGGAGAAAGCAGGATTAGGCTATAGAGTTGGACAATCAGCCATGATGGTGATGAATGGTGGAGCAGACTCGAAGGGCCAAATGGCCTCCTCCTGCTCCTATCTCCTATGTTTCTATTTCATTGCCTAAGTGGTGTATAGAACCCCTGCAGTGCAGAAGGAGGTCATTTCGCCCATCATGTGTCCAGCGACCCTCCGAAACAGCATCTTGTCCGGCCTGCAGGATATTAGTGAACCAGATGGGCTTTGAAGTCAATCCAGCAGATCCATCAGTGATGTGAAACCTGTCACCGTTACTGAGACTAGCCTGTTTTTAAATTCCACATCTGTGTCACTAACTGAATTGAAAATCTCCAGCTGCTGGGACTGGGGTTTGAACTCATGTCACCAGCCAGCAGCTGAGTCTACTGGATTTCTGGCTCAGTAACTGCACGCCTTTGACTGTCAGTGCTGGATTGAAAGGCCTAATGTCTACTCCCGATTCCATTTCTTAGATTATTTGATGTTAGCCTGCCCCCAGCTTCAGTGCTGTGTGTACCAATGGTGGGAGCTCCAATACTGTGTGTACCGCTGATGGGAGCACCAGTACTGTGTGTACCGGTGATGGGAGCACCAGTACTGTGTGTACCGCTGATGGGAGCACCAGTACTGTGTGTACCGGTGATGGGAGCACCAGTACTGTGTGTACCGGTGATGGGAGCACCAGTACTGTGTGTACCGGTGATGGGAGCACCAGTACTGTGTGTACCGGTGATGGGAGCACCAGTACTGTGTGTACCGGTGATGGGAGCACCAGTACTGTGTGTACCGGTGATGGGAGCACCAGTACTGTGTGTACCGGTACTGGGAGCACCAGTACTGTGTGTACCGGTGATGGGAGCGCCAGTACTGTGTGTACCGGTGATGGGAGCGCCAGTACTGTGTGTACCGGTGATGGAAGCACCAGTACTGTGTGTACCGGTGATGGAAGCACCAGTACTGTGTGTACTGGTACTGGGAGCACCAGTACTGTGTGTACCGGTACTGGGAGCACCAGTACTGTGTGTACCGGTGATGGGAGCGCCAGTACTGTGTGTACCGGTGATGGAAGCACCAGTACTGTGTGTACCGGTACTGGGAGCACCAGTACTGTGTGTACCGGTACTGGGAGCACCAGTACTGTGTGTACCGGTGATGGGAGCGCCAGTACTGTGTGTACTGGTGATGGGAGCACCAGTACTGTGTGTACCGGTGATGGGAGCGCCAGTACTGTGTGTACCGGTACTGGGAGCACCAGTACTGTGTGTACCGGTACTGGGAGCACCAGTACTGTGTGTACCGGTGATGGGAGCACCAGTACTGTGTGTACCGGTGATGGGAGCGCCAGTACTGTGTGTACTGGTGATGGGAGCGCCAGTACTGTGTGTACCGGTGATGGGAGCGCCAGTACTGTGTGTACCGGTGATGGGAGCGCCAGTACTGTGTGTACCGATGGTGGGAGCACCAGTACTGTGTGTACCGGTACTGGGAGCACCAGTACTGTGTGTACCGGTACTGGGAGCACCAGTACTGTGTGTACCGGTGATGGGAGCGCCAGTACTGTGTGTACCGGTGATGGGAGCGCCAGTACTGTGTGTACCGGTGATGGGAGCGCCAGTACTGTGTGTACCGATGGTGGGAGCACCAGTACTGTGTGTACCGGTACTGGGAGCACCAGTACTGTGTGTACCGGTACTGGGAGCACCAGTACTGTGTGTACCGGTGATGGGAGCGCCAGTACTGTGTGTACTGGTGATGGGAGCACCAGTACTGTGTGTACCGGTGATGGGAGCGCCAGTACTGTGTGTACCGGTAC
The DNA here is from genome assembly GCF_965287045.1 of Carcharhinus amblyrhynchos. Classification (NCBI taxonomy): domain Eukaryota; kingdom Metazoa; phylum Chordata; class Chondrichthyes; order Carcharhiniformes; family Carcharhinidae; genus Carcharhinus; species Carcharhinus amblyrhynchos. The sequence goes on from NC_137331.1 coordinate 123,708,798, forward strand.
TGGGAGCACCAGTACTGTGTGTACCGGTGATGGGAGCACCAGTACTGTGTGTACCGGTGATGGGAGCACCAGTACTGTGTGTACCAGCGGTGGGAGTGCCAGTACTGTGTGTACCGGTGATGGGAGCGCCAGTACTGTGTGTACCGGTGGTGGGAGCACCAGTACTGTGTGTACCAGCGGTGGGAGTGCCAGTACTGTGTGTACCGGTGGTGGGAGCGCCAGTACTGTGTGTACCGGTGGTGGGAGCACCAGTACTGCGTGTGCCGGTGGTGGGAGCGCCAGTACTGTGTGTACCGGTGGTGGGAGCACCAGTACTGTGTGTATCGGTGGTGGGAGCACCAGTACTGCGTGTGCCGATGGTGGGAGCGCCAGTACTGTGTGTACCGGTGGTGGGAGCACCAGTACTGTGTGTACCAGTGATGGGAGCACCAGTACTGTGTGTACCGATGGTGGGAGCGCCAGTACTGTGTGTACCGGTACTGAGAGCGCCAGTACTGTGTGTACCAGTGGTGGGAGTGCCAGTACTGTGTGTACTGGTGATGGGAGCGCCAGTACTGTGTGTACCGGTGATGGGAGCGCCAGTACTGTGTGTACCGGTGGTGGGCGCACCAGTACTGTGTGTACCGATGGTGGGAGTGCCAGTACTGTGTGTACCGGTGATGGGAGCGCCAGTACTGTGTGTACCGATGGTGGGAGCGCCAGTACTGTGTGTACCGGGGTGCAAACGCCAGTACTGTGTGTACCGGGATGGGAGTTTCAGTACTGCGTGTACTAGGGTGGGAGTTTCAGTACTGTGTGTACCAGGTGGGAGTAGGGGGAGGCAAAGATCATCGCTTAGAAAGAGAAGCGATCAATTCTCCCAATGTGGCTGCACTTGTGTCGATTCTAACTGTTGCTGTACGTCACCGGGCCTTAGTTAGTTGGTCTGAACCTACTCTTTGATTTATTTTGACCTGTTCATATCAGCGAGTGAACTTGACTCCATACAGTTGAGTTTTGTGAATTTAGTGTGCAGCACGGTAGCACAGTGATTAGCTCTGCTGCCTCACGTTGCCTGGGACCTGGGTTCAATTCCCAGCTTGGATCACTGTCTGTGTGGAGTTTGCACATTCTCCCCGTGCCTGCGTGGGTTTCCTCCGGGTGCTCCGGTTTCCTCCCACAGTCCGAAAGACGTGCTGGTCAGGGTGCATTGACCTGAACAGGCGCCGGAATGTGGCGACTAGGGGAATTTCACAGTAACTTGATCGCAGTGTAAATGTGAGCCTTACTTGTGACGAATAAATAAACTTGAATGTAACTGACTCCTCTCCCAGCCCTCACTGCAGTTTGCAGGGAATTCCACAGATTCACAACCCTTTGTGTGAAGAAGTTCCTCCTCAACTCAGTCCTAAATCTGCTCCCCCTTATTTTGAGGCCATGCCCCCTAGTTCTAGTTTCACCCGCCAGTGGAAACAACTTCCCTGCTTCCATCTTATCTATTCCCTTCATTATCATATGTTTGTATACGATCTCCCCTCATTCTTCTGAATTCCAATGAGTATAGCCCCAGTCTACTCAGTTTCATAAGCCAACCCTCTCAACTCTGGAATCAACCTAGTGAATCTCCTCTGCACCCCCTCCAGTGCCAGTATATCCTTTCTCAAGTAAGGAGATGATAAGTCAAGTAAGGATATGTATAAGATGATGAAGGGGATGGATAGGATAGAGGTGGAGAGACTCTTCCTGCTCAGAAAGGACAGTAGGACTAGGGGGCACAGCCTCAAGATAAAGGGGGGGCGGTTTAGAACGGAGTTGAGGAGGAACTTCTTCACTCAAAGGGTGGTGAATCTCTGGAATTCTCTGCCTGTTGAAGTGGTGGAGGCTGCCTCGCTAAATATTTTTAAGACGCGGGTTGATGGGTTTTTGATAAGAGAGGGGATTAAGGGTAATGGGGAGAGGGCCGGAATGTGGAACTGAGACACGACAGATCAGCCGTGATCTTATTGAATGGCGGGGCAGGCTCGAAGGGCCAGATGGCCTACTCCTGCTCCTATTTCTTATGTTCTTATGTTATGTGAGACCAAAACTGTACACAGTAACTCCAGGTGTGGCCTCACCAGCACCTTATACAGCTGTAACATGACCTCCCTGTTTTTTTTTGTCTGATTCCATAGATAGTAATTCCTGGAACAGGTCACTGGTCTGTCTCCAGGGGGGCTTATAGCTTGAGGGACGCCACTCTACATCAAGCATGGCTGATCAGGCATCTCTGCTGCCCTTGCTGCCAGCCATTGGCGCGTTTGGAAGGATTTTGCAGGCTGACACTCAACCTGTTTGGCCTTGTCATAATTGCAACTTCCTTGGTCATCGAGTTCTGGGGTGGGAGCTAAAAGTAAAATACCGCGGATTCAGGAATCTGAAAGAAAATGCTGGAAAATCTCAGCAGGTCTGACAGCATGTGTGGAGAGAGAGTAGATGTTTCAAGTCTGGATGACCCTTAATCTGGCGAAGGGTCACCCAGACTCAAAACGTTGGCTCCATTCTCTCTCCGCAGATGCTGTCAGACCTGCTGAGATTTTCAAACCCGGAGCTTCTGGCTCAGGGGCACTTAGTGGGATTGGGGGTTATAGATAGGTCTGTGGATTGGTAGGTGTTGATGTGATCGGCGCAACTCGTGGGCCGAAGGGCCTGTTTGTGCTGTAGTGTTCTATATTCTATGTTATGAAAGGTGCTATTGAAATGCAAACCTTTCTCCTTCCCGTTTGTTCGGGAGCAAGCAGTAAAACCAGCTGATGTTGGGTTTGGTGTAGACCCAGATTTGGTAACTGTTTCAGCTTCATTTACATTGAGAAGCTGTTGTCATTTTCGTAGCAAATTTAAAATTCCTAAGAGGACACTAGAAATAGGAGCTGCAATAGGCCATTTGGCCCTTCGAGTCTGTTCTGCCATTCAGTCAGCTCATGGTTGATCTTGCCTTCTTGCACTACTATCCCCACGTCCCTTAATACTTTTAATGGGGAGGCGATGGCCTAGTGGTATTATCGCTTGCCTATTAATCCAGAAACTCAGCTAATGTTCTGGGGACCTGGGTTCGAATCCCGCCACAGCAGATGGTGGAATTTGAATTCAATAAAAAACAACTGGAATTCAGAATCCACTGATTACTGTGAAATCATTGTCGGAAAAAGCCATCTGGTACATTAATGTCCCTTTAGGGAAGGAAATCTGCCGTCCTTACCCGGTCTGGCCTACATGTGACTCCAGAGCCACAGCAATGTGGTTGACTCTCAACTGCCCTCCAAGGGATGGGCAATAAATGCTGGCCCAGCCAGAGACACCCACGTCCCATGAATGAATGAGGCAAAAAAGGAACAGAAAAATCTATCGACCTCTGTCTTGAGTGTGCTCCACAACTGAGTACCCTCTGGGCTGGAGGTTCACAATCCTCCGAGGGAAGAAATGTCCACTCATCTCATCCAAAATGGCCCAACCCTGATACTGTGACCCCATTCTGGATCTCCCCAGCTGGGAAAGCATTTTCCCACACCCTTTGAGAATTCTACATCTTGCCCAATGCTTCTAAGTTCATCCAGGGAACATGAGAAGGGGCATGGGGGGGCGGGATAGGGAGTGGGGTGATGGATACAAAGTTTCGCCCAAGTTTTGGAATCATTTCATAGAATCCTAGAATCTGTAGAGGCAGAAGGATGCCATTCGGCCCATCAAGTCTGCACTGAGCACAGTGCAACCCAGGTCCTATCCCCATGCATTTATCCTAGGTAGTCTCCCTGACACTAAGGGGTAATTTAGCATGGCCAATCCACCTAACCCGTACGTCTGAACTGTGCAGTACAAGAGGCTAGAGGTACAAAGAGCGAAGTTGGCCACTTTTCCAAATAATACCATGATATATTTTGATTAATTTAGTCATTACATACACTTAATTTATTTATTAGTCATAAGTAGGCTTACATTAACGCTGCAATGAAGTGACTGTAAAAATCCCCTGGTCACCACACTCCAGCGCCTGTTCGGGTGCATTGAGGGAGAATTTAGCACGGCCAATGCACCCTAACCAGCACGTCGAGGAAACTCATGCAGACACGGGGAGAATGTGCAGATATTGCATAGACAAGTGACACAAGCTGGGAATCGAACCCAGGTTCCTGGCGCTGTGAGGCAGCAGTGCTAATCCACTGCGCCACCGTGCCGCCCAGACTTTAAATTTCGGGTGAATAGGCTTCACAGCACCAAGGCAGTAGCGGTCATTATGTCACTAGGAAGAATGTTTGCAATACACGGCATCCTGGAGGTGAGGGCTAGTGTATGAGACAACAGTCCTCAGATTGCTAACGAGCTGTTCTGTGGTTCTGCACAGGAATGTGGTTATACAATATGTGACTAGTTCCCCAAGTTACCTTCAGTCAAACCGAGAAGCAGAATGAGTAGTTTGAACAACAAGAAATTGATGGAAAAGAACAAAGATATTAAATTAGCCCTTATTAACCTCACAGCTACAAATGGCTCTCACCATCAGAACTATTGATTGGAAGATAACTGTGAACGTTATTGGATGTTGCCTGGTATGGAGGGCGTTAGCTATGAAGAGAGGTTGGAGAAACTTGGTTTGTTGTCACTGGAGGTTGAGGGATGACCTGATAGAAGTCTACAAGATTATGAGGGGCATGGACAGAGTGGATAGTCAGAAGCTTTTTCCCAGGGTGGAAGAGTCAATTACTAGGGGGCACAGGTTTAAGGTGCGAGGGGCAAGGTTTAAAGGAGATGTACGAGGCAGATTTTTTACACAGAGAGCGGTGGGTGCCTGGAACTCACTGCCGTGGGAGGGAGTGGAAGTGGATACAGTAGTAACTTTTAAGAGGCATCAGGACAAATACATGAATAGGATGGGAATAGAGGGATATGGTCCCTGGAAGGGTGGGGAGTTTTAATTTAGATGGGCAGCATGGTCAGTGCAGGCTTGTAGGGCTGAAGGGCCTGTTCCTGTGCTGTACTTTTCTTTGTCCTTTGTAAGTTCCTGCTCTAGCACGAGAACTCCAACCTAACATTGTCTCAGATGATCCTGAGTGAGTTGGGAGGTGTGAGGAGCTGGAAGGAGACAGTCAGGCTCATAACTTCAGGCACAGAGCATGAAACTTGCAAGTGCTCCAGTTGAGGGAAGGCATGTGGATACGAGATCAACAGAAAGAAGCCATTGTTCTGGAAGGAGCCGGGATCTTACAGAATTGAAACAGACCAGGGAGGTATCAGACGGAACTGCAGAGCTTTCATACCATTGGGAAGGAAACCAATGGAACCATGGTGCAAATCTGATATGAAAGCAACTTTATGGGTTTATTTATCAGTGTCGCAAGTAGGCTGACATTAACACTGCAGTGAAGTTGCTGTGAAAATCCCCCCAGTTGCCACACTCTGGCACTTGTTCGGGTACACTCAGGGAGAATTTAGCACGGCCAATGCGCCTAATCAGCACGTCTTTCAGACTGTGGGAGGAAACCGGAGCACCCTGAGGAAACCCACGCAGACACGGGGAGAACGTGCTGACTCTGCACAGACAATCACCTAATCTGTGAATCGAACCCTGGCCCCTGGCGCTGCGAGGAAGATGATTGCCACCCTCCTCAATAATAACTAAGGAACAATTTCCTCGATTGATTAGGCTGTTATTTAAAGTTATATTGTTTTAGCGGTAAAAGTCTTAATTCTTTTTGACTTCTAGTCTTTTCTACTCTCTGAAGCCGGAGAGCAGGCTGTTAATAAGTTTATTCAGTTGATTAATTGGTTTGTCAAATTTATCTGATGGAAAATACAATGCGAGCCTTGTTCTTTTTTGGTCTTTTTTCTTCATTTTTTGTTTGGAAAGCCCTCAGGAGTTGTTGTGTGAGCTGGTCACACAAACCTTCCCAGCTGACATGAGTTTGAACTGGGATAAATCACGGTGTGGGCAAAGAGGGGCCTTTGGAATTGAACCTCGCTCACCTTTCCATGAAGCCTTGTACTGTAGCCCCCCACTCATCTATGTCCCAGTGTCTGAACTTTAATAGTTAAGACTGAAAGGAGGGAACAAGAAGTCCCAACCTTGAATGAAAGGAGCTGAAAGGATCTGGTGTTTCGGCAAAGGTTTTGAATCTGATGTCGCAGCTTCAGAACATTTTTATTCATGCTAGTAATCTTCAATCCTTTACTCACAGTGGCACAGTGGCTCGGATGGCACAGTGGTTAGCACTGCTGCCTCGCACTGCCAGGGATTCAGGTTTGATTCCTGGCTTGGGTCACTGTCTGTGCGGAGTCTGCGTGTTCTCCCCGTGTCCCCGTGGGTTTCCTCCAGTTGCTCCGGTTTCCTCCCACAGTCCGAAAGACGTGCTGGTTAGGGTGCATTGACCCGAACAGGTGTCAAAATGTGATGATTTTTCACAATAACTTCATTGCAGTGTTAATGTAAGCCTTACTTGTGGCACTAATAAATAAACTTTAAAAACCCATCTGGTTCACTAATGTCCTTTAGGGAAGGAAATCATAGAACATAGAACATAGAACATTACAGCGCAGAACAGGCCCTTCGGCCCACGATGTTGCGCCGACCAGTTACAAAAACAATGACCCACTAGCCTATACCAATCCCTTTTCGTCCATAAACCTATCCAGAGATCTCTTAAACGCCCCCAAACTAGACGCATCTACAACTGCAGCAGGCAGGGCATTCCAATCCCTCACCACCCGCTGGGTAAAGAACCTACCCCTGACATCCGTCCTGTAGCTACCCCCCCTTAATTTAAAGTCATGCCCCCTCGTGCTAGCTTTCTCCATCCGAGGAAAAAGGCTATCACTATCCACCCTATCTAAACCTCTAATCATCTTATATGTTTCAATAAGATCCCCTCTTAGCCGCCTTCTTCCCAACGAAAACAACCCTAGATCCCTCAGTCTCTCCTCATAGGACCTCCCCACCATACCAGGCAACATCCTAGTAAACCTCCTCTGCACCCTCTCCAACGCCTCCACATCCTTCTTGTAATGCGGGGACCAGAACTGCACACAGTACTCCAAGTGCGGCCGCACTAGAGTAGTGTACAGATGCAACATTACACTGCGACTCCTAAATTCAATCCCCCTACCAATAAACGCCAAGACACCGTACGCCTTCTTGACAACCTTATCTACTTGATTCCCAACTTTCAGGGATCTATGTACACACACACCTAGATCCCTCTGTTCATCCACACTATTCAAAGTCCTCCCGTTAGCCCTATACTCGACACATCTGTTGCTCCTACCAAAGTGAATTACCTCACACTTCTCCGCATTAAATTCCATCCGCCACCTCTCGGCCCAGCTCTGCAACCTATCTAAGTCTCCCTGCAGACTATGACACCCTTCCTCACAATCTACCACACCTCCAACTTTGGTGTCATCAGCAAATTTACTAATCCACCCAACTATACCCTCATCCAGATCATTAATAAAAATTACAAACAACAGTGGCCCCAAAACAGATCCCTGAGGCACACCACTCGTAACTGCACTCCATGATGAATATTTACCATCCACCACCACCCTCTGTCTCCTATCTGATAGCCAAATCTGCCGTCCTTACCCTGGTCTGGCCAACATGTGACTCCAGAGCCACAGCAATGTGGTTGACTCTCAGCTGCCGCCTGAATAAGGCTAACTAGGGATGGGTAATAAATGCTGGCCCAGCCAGCGACTCCCATGTCCCACCAGTGAATGAAAAAAGGATGGTGTAAATTATCCAGGGGGTTTGAGTTTAAGAGCCATGGGGTTATGCTGCAACTATACCGGATGTTAGTGACACCACATTTGGAATATTGTGTACAGCTCTGGTCACCTCACTATAAGAAGGATGTGGAAGCATTGGAGAGAGTGCAGAGGAGATTTACCAGGATGCTGCCTGGTTTGGAGGGTAGGTCTTATGAGGAAAGGTTGAGGGAGCTGGGGCTTTTCTCTTTGGAGCGGAGGAGGATGAGAGGCGACTTAGTAGAGGCTTATAAGATGATGAGCAGGATTGATAGAGTGGACGTGCAGAGACTATTTCCTCGGGTGGATGTAGCTGTTACTAGGGGGCATAACTATAAGGTTCATGGTGGGAGATACAGGAGGGATGTCCGAGGTAGATTCTTTACTCAGAGTGGTTGGGGTGTGGAATGCACTGCCTGCTGTGATAGTGGAGTCGGACACTTTAGGAACTTTCAAGCGGTTACTGGATAGGCACATGGAGCACAGCAGAATGATAGGGAGTGGGATAGCTTGATCTTGGGTTTGGACATAGCTCGGCACAACACCGAGGGCCGAAGGGCCTGTACTGTGCTGTACTGTTCTATGTTTCTATCCAGCAAGCTCAGCCCTGTTCCAAAATTACGCGGGCATCTGCCGGCAACTTAACTCAGTTCACCAAAAGAAAGTTTGTGATTTGTTCAATTACTTTTCCCGATAGTTCGGTACCAAATGGAAGCTGATTTTTCTTTGTGAATTATGAGCCGGTCTCACACAGCCGCACGCCGGGTGTCAGCCTGAATGATGAGTTTAAAATAAGTAGAGCAGCGGACACCTGATGGAGCAGCTACACAGCACGGCTGGGCCTGGAGATGTGACTCCGCGCGGGCGCTGCACACCCGCACCACGCTGTCACGTTCTCCAGCTACACGCTAATGAACCGACAATGAAAGGGACTGCTCCACAAACACTAACTATTGGAAAGGAGGTGGTGAAGGGAAGGTGGGGCATCCTGCTGGAGGTGGATGGATGGGGAGGGGGGGGAAGACGGAGTGTGTGTGTGTGTGTGTGTGTGGCGGAGAGGTGACCTTTCAGCACCAGCGACAGAGACATGGTCAGTAATTGGGAAAATATCCCGTCCTTGCCGCTAAACCTTTCCTGGGTGTGAATGCAGCAACTTTTTGGCAGAAAGGTGGGCGAATTTTGGTTGCTTAGACCATAACGCTATTATGTGCTACAGTGGAGTCTTTAAAGAATTATTTAGTCGCTACCTAATTGTTAATGCGAGCCCCGGACTCAGCGTTTGTTTAAGTTTAAGGTTTATTTACGAGCCTGACAAGTAAGACTTGCGTTAACACTGCAATGAAGTGACTGTGAAATTCCGCTAGCCGCCACTCTCCTGTTCGGGTACACTGAGGGAGAAGTTAGCACGGGCCAGTGCGCCCTGACCAGCACGCCTTTCAGACTGTGGGAGGGAAACCAGGAGCACCCGGAGGGAGCCCACGCAGGCACGGGGAGAATGTGCAAACTCTGCACAGACGGCGACCCGAGCCGGGAATCGAACCCGGGTTCCTGGAGCTGTGAGGCAGCAGTGCTAACCCACTGTGCCACCATGTCACCCATTGGCCCAACTACCTCTTACTCTCCCCCCTTTGCATTGCTGAATATTTGGTGACTGAGTTGGACAGTCAGCCACGATTGGGCCGAGTGGCCTCTTCCTGCTGCTCCCTTCTGTGTTTCTAGAGCAGACTGTGTGGCTGGAAGCTTGCTTGCTGAGGCTCCTTTCTCCCGTTTTGGCTAACAATTCGCTATTTCCTCCGCAGTAGAAGAAAATGAAACAGAAGAGCTGCATCCTACTGTGGGCCAGTCAAGCATTCAGAGTGGTGAGTCTAAATCTCTGATCAGCCACCATTTATCAGCGGAATTAGTTGTTGCGAGTCTCGAGGTTGTGCCACGCTCGTAGTGGCTCTGTGGAGAATCTGTGTGTTCCACTTACCGACAGATGTCAAAGCACTGACAGACACTCTCTCTCACACGTTTAAACTCGGGCAATTTAAGGAATTATGCAGTGGAAAATATCTTTGCCGCTGAGAATTTCTTTTCAGTAGAATTCTCTCGCTAACGAGAAGGTAAATCAGCAGCAAGTCACCACCGAGAGGGGTCCGGGGTGTTTCTGTGTCTCCTCTGCACATCTTTGCTTTTTTTAGCGGAGGTGGCAATGAAATAACAAGAATGACATCTCCATCTGTCAGAGTGTGTCTGTACCTGAGACTGAGGCAAGCTGTAATATCTCACCTACATCCTCGAAATCTGCCGCCGTGTTAAAACTGGCTCTAAAATTAACTTGTTACTGAGGCTGCGAGATCGTAAACAGACATTTATCGAGACTGCTCTGCTAAAGGAGTCGGCAGTGGGGGAGAGTTTAGACGCGCGGGTTGCCGTCATGGTAAATGAAGGACGGAGAATCGTACCGAGAGGATTTGGTCCACTGTGCCAACACTAGTCCTTTGGAAGAGTGGGTGGCGCGGTGGTTAGCATTGCCGCCTCACAGCTTCAGGGAACCTGGCTCGATTCCTGCTTTGGTCTGTGCGGAGCCTGCACATTCTCCCCGTGTCTGCGTGGGTTTCCTCCGGGTGCTCCGGTTTCCTCCCACAGTCCAAAGATGTGCGGGTTAGGTTGGATTGGCCATGCTAAGTTGCCCCTTAGTATCTCAAGATGTGTCGGTTAGGGGGAATTAGGGTCTGGACTGCATATTCTCCCCGTCTCTGTGTGGGTTTCATAGAACATTACACGCAGTACAGGCCCTTCGGTCCTCGATGTTGCGCCGACCAGTGGAACCAATCTAATGACCCTCTAACCTAAACTATTCCAATGTTATCCATATGCCTATCCACTGACCATCTGATCACCCTTAAAGTTGGCGAGTCCACAACTGCTGCAGGCAGGGCATTCCACACCCTTACTACCCTCTGAGTAAAGAACCTACCTCTGACATCCGTCCTATAATTACCACCCCTCAGTTTAAAGCTATGTCCCCTCGTGTTAGCCATCGCCATCCGAGAAAAAAGGCTCTCACTGTCCACCCTATCTAACCCTCTGATCATCTTGTATGCCTCAATCAGGTCACCTCGTAACCTTCTTCTCTCCAATGAAAATAACCTCAAGTCCCTCAGCCTTTCCTCATAAGACCTTCCCACCATACCAGGCAACATCCTGGTAAACCTCCTCTGCACCCTTTCCAATGCCTCCACATCTTTCTTATAATGCAGTGTGCTCTGGTTTCCTCCCACAGTCTGAAAGACGTGCTGGTTAGGGTGCATTGGCCCATGCTAAATTCTCCCTCAGTGTACCCAAATTGGCGGTGGAGTGTGGCAACTGGGGGATTTTCACAGTAACTTCATTGCAGTGTTAATGTAAGCCTAGTTGCTACACTAATAAATAAACTTAGAAGGTTATATAAACTTAGGGAGTACATGGGATTACGGGGATAGGGCCTGGGTGCGATTGTTGGGAGATTTGGTGCAGGCTTGATGGGCTGAATGGCCTCTGTCTGCACTGTGGGGAATTCTATCCGATCAGTCCCACTCCCCTAATCTTTTCCCGACAATCGGGATTTTATTTTTTGCTTTCCAGTACGTATCCGATTCCCCTTCTGAAAGAACTGTTGGATTTGTTTCTACTTGCCGTGTTTAAAAGGAAGTTCTCCCTCCGACCCCGCACAAGCTTGGATTTCGTTTTGCCAGCTCTCTGAAACCTCAGTTTCCCGTCTCTCCGGCAGTCAACACAAGTACGCGGGAAAAACCACCCAAATCCCTCAGGAATTTGAACATGTGGTTGGCACCCCCCCCCAAGGCTGGGCCCGCTGTGTTTGCGGAGACGGTCGGCTCAGTGTCGTACACCCTCTTTGTACGAAGGGCTGGATCGCGCACAGCTCCTGTCGGACTGCCACGGGACCTCCTCTGAACACTCCCTTCGCCCTGCCCGATATCTCTCCGGGGCTGGGTTCGAGCGACACAGCAGTCGGTGGCGAATCCTAGCATCGCCTGGGAAACAGCCCCCCGCAACAGGGAAACACCCACCGCGAAAGGAATCGATCACACTCTCATTCAACGGAATTATGCCAGAAAAGTGCACTGCGCAGATACAGGCCATTCAGCCCCACTGGTCTGTGCTGGAGTGGATGGTCTACCTGAGCATCCTTCTATTCCTGCCTCCCTTCCCCCATCCCCACTCCATCTCACCCTATCAGCTTATTCTTCTGGCCCTTTCTCCTGTAACAGAGACGTAGGAACTAGAAGCCATTTGGCCCATCGAATCTGCACCAACCACAATCCCACCTATCCCCATCCCTACATATTTACCCGCCAATCCCTCTAACCTACACATCCCGGGATATTAAGGGGGCAATTTAGCATGACCAATCCACACGTCTTTGGACTGTGGGAGGAAACTGGAGTACCCGGAGGAAACCCACGCAGACACGGGGAGAATGTGCAAACTCCACACAGACAGTGACCCGAGCCGGGAATCGAACCCGGGTCCCTGGAGCTGTGAGGCAGCAGTGCTAACCCACTGTGCCACCGTGCCGCCGCCCCAATGGTGGAGCAAACCCTTCCAGCCTGCTCTACCGTTCATTTTGATCATGGCTGATCATCGAATTCAATGTCCTGATCCCCCCCCTCCTTCCGCCTTCCCCTGTGAGCCTGTGGAATTCACTACCCCAGAGAGCAGTTGAGGAGGATTTGAGGAAGGAGCTCGATAAAGCCCTTGGGGTGAAGTGGATGAATCGATTTAGGGGGAATGTCAGGATGAGGATATTGCGTTGGATGACCAGCCATGATCATGATGAATGGCGGAGCAGGCTCGAAGGGCCTCGTCCAGCTCCTATTTTCGATGTTTCTGAAAGATTACCCTTAAATGAGTCAATGCCGTTGCCCCCACCCATCCAAGAGGGACTGCCACATTCTGTGGGTTGAATGCGAGGCAGTAATCTCTCAGTCATGCCCTTCAGCTCTGTTGAACCACTGACTTTCTGGACAGTTTCATTTGGGGATTGAGTTCTCTTTTGGGGTTGAAAGGGGAGATGGGGCGGCACGGTGGCACAGTGGTTAGCACTGCTGCCTCACAGCGCCAGGGACCCAGGTTCAATTCCCAGCTTGGGTCACTGTCTGTGTGGAGTCTGCACATTCTCCCCGTGTCTGCGTGGGTTTCCTCTGGGTGCTCCGGTTTCCTCCCACAGTCCAAAGATGTGTGGGTTAGGTGGGATATTGTGAACAGTTTTGGACCCCATATCTAAGGAAGGATGTGCTGGCCTTGGAAAGGGTCCAGAGGAGGTTCACAGGAATGATTCCTGGGATGAAGAGCTTATCGTATGAGGAATGGCTGAAGATTCTGGGTCTGTACTCGTTGGAGTTTAGAAGGATGAGGGGGGGATCTTATTGGAACTTACAGGATACTGCGAGACCCTGGATAGAATGGATGTGGAGAGGATGTTTCCACTAGTAGGAAAATCTAGAACCAGAGGGCACAACCTCAGGCTAAAGGGACGATCCTATAAAACAGAGATGAGGAGGAATTTCTTCAACCAGAGAGTGGGGAATCTGTGGAACTCTTTGCCGCAGAAGGCTGTGGAGACCAGATCATTGGGTGTCTTTTAATACAGAGATAGATAGGTTCTTGATTAATAAGGGGATCAGGGGTTATGGGCAAAAGGTAGGAGGATGGGAATGAGAAAAATATAAGTCATGATTGAATGGCGGAGCAGACTCGATGGGCCGAGTGGCCTAATTCTGTCCCTACACCGTATGATTTTATGGTCTTATTGACCACACTAAATGCACAGTGTTACAGGGATAGGGTAGGGCAGAGGGCTTAGGTATGATGCTTTGTCAGAGAATTGGTTTAGACCTTGATGGGCTGAATGGCCCCCTCCTGGACTGTAGGGACTCAATGGACCCTGTTTCCTCTGGTGCCGGAGGAGGCCAGAACAAGGGAGCAAAAATTTAAAATTCACACCAGGCCCCTCAGGGGGGTGAGGTCAGGAAGCAATTCTTCACGGGGTGGGGGCTGGGGGATTGGTGGGTGGGTGGGGGCTGAATGGCCTCGTGTCGTTCCTGTGTGCAGACAGTGCTGAGCTCCTCCTGCGGGCCTCGGCCTCTTCAGCGTGGCCGCTTCCCGGTGGTGAGAATGTGTGGCCTGTGCCAAATTGGAAATAATAATAAAAAAATAAAATTCCTGCACAGGAAATGGAGACAACTACTGCACCAGGCTTCCTGTTGAGAGGAATGTCTGCTGCTGTCGCTGGTGCCAGTCACTTTGCTTCTCTTAAGCAACCCTGCTGCGTTTGGGAGTCATGTTGGCCAGCAGAGCTGCCAGAACGAAACAACAGCTAACCGCGGCCCCGAGGGGACCCACTCGCTGTGCTGGGATGGACACTCGGCTTTCCTCCGGAGTTCCGGAAGGATTGCTGCCTCCGCTCCAATTCCCCCTGCGCGCCATCCATCCCAGCCCTGAGCGAGGACGGAGCCTGAAGCCCCTCACCCATCTCAAAAGGACCAGCCGCGGGATTAGAATCATACAGCGCAGAAAGAGGCCCTTCGGCCCATCGAGTCTGCACCGCACACCGTCCCACCCAGACCCTACCCCCATATCCCTACATATTTTACCCACTGACCTACGTACGCATCTCAGGGGCAATTTTTAGCACGGCCAATCAACCTAACCCGCACATCTTTGGACTGTGGGAGGAAACCGGAGCACCCGGAGGAAACCCACGCAGACACGAGGAGAATGTGCAAACTCCACACAGACAGTGACCCCCAGCCGGGAATCGAACCCAGGTTCCTGGAGCTGTGAAGCAGCAGTGCTAACCCACTGTGCCACCGTGCCACCCACTTAGTTTTGATTTGATTTATTATTGTCACATGTATGAACATACAGTGAAAGGTATTGTTTCTTGTGCGCTATACAGACAAAACGTACCGTTCATAGAGAAGGAAAGGAGGGAGTGCAGAATGCAGTGTTACAGTCATAGCGAGGGTGTAGAGAAAGATCAACTTAATGCGAGGTAGGTCCATTCAAAAGTCTGACAGCAGCAGGGAAGAAGCTGTTCTTGAGTCGGTTGGTACGTGACCTCAGACTTTTGTACCTTTTTCTCGATAGAAGAAGGTGGAAGAGAGAATGTCCGGGGTGAGTGGGGTCCTTGGTTATGCTGGCTGCTTTTCCGAGGCAGCTGGAAGTGTAGACAGAGTCAATGGATGGGAGGCTGGTTTGCGTGATGGATTGGGCTTCATTCATAACCCTTTGTAGTTCCTTGTGGTCTTGGGCAGAGCCATACCAAGCTGTGATACAACCAGAAAGAATGCTTTCTATTCTTCATCTGTAAAACTTGGTGAGAATCGTAGCTGACATGCCAAATTTTCTTAGTCTTCTGAGAAAGTAGAGGCGTTGGTGGGGCTTTCTTAACTATAGTGTCGGCATGAGTGGGGACCAGGACAGGTTGTTGGTGATCTGGACACCTAAAAACTTGAAGCTCTCGGCCATTTCTGCTTCATCCCCATTGATGTAGACAGGGGTATTTGTAGCAGTGCAGGTGAAGACTATTCAAGTCCGTTGTGTCTCTGCTGGCTCTCTGCGAGAGCAACTTGCTTAGTTCCGCTTTCCCTCTAGCCCTACAAACATTTCCTCTCTGGAATAATTACCCAGTTACCTTCTGGAAGTGTCTATTGAAGCTGTCTTCACCTGCCAAACCGTGGCATCTCAATCCAGATCCTGACTAATTGCTGTGTTTAAATTAAAAACAGGTGGATTTTTTTACTCCGCCCGCCATTGCCAATCATTTTAAATCACGTTCTCAACCCTGCTATCAATGGGAACAGTTTCCCCTGATCTACTCTGTCCAATCCCCTCGTGATTTTGAACACTTCTATCGAATCTCTTAATCTTCTCCAAGGATGGTTGTAACCGGAATCCTTGGAGACATCCCTCTGAGCAATTTTCTAAAGGGGGCTCAAACTCTGTGTCTTTCCAAACACAAGAAAAGGCAGTCTTGGCTACCAAGGATACAGTTGTCTTTCTGCCCCCCTTGGGGAGGTGGAGGTGAGGGCATGTTTAGCCCAGAGGTGCCAGGTTGCCAGCACTAACTAACCCCTAGGTTTGTTACTATTGACGGTGGATTATGGTTGTATCCTTGCGAGCAGGCTTAACAGGCTGGTTGTTGCTGTTATCAACTCCTAGGCCATCACTCCCCTGTCTGGTGGGGCCCAGGAGAATTTTAATCCCTCTTGTAGCTAACTCAGCACAAATTCACCTGTACATCTTTGGAGTGTGGGAGTTGATCCACCTTGTTGGCCAACAAGGGGCATACACATGGTGGGTCGTGCGAGAGCTGCACTTGGATGTTGCTTTGAGAGTTGCCTTGTGCTTCACGTCGTTAGTGTACCCTTAAACAGGACATGACAGCTCAGTGACTATCACTGTTTGCTGTGCAGATACATGGACCTGGGTCGGTGTCTGTGGGAGTTTGCACATTCTCCCCATTCTTGCATGGGTTTTCTCCAGGTGCTCCGGTTTCCTCCCTCACCCGGAGTTGAGGGGGTTGAGCTATGAGGAGAGGCTGAATAAACTAGGCTTGTACTCGTTAGAGTTTAGAAGAATGAGGGGAGATCTTATTGAGACGTATAAGATGATGAATGGGATGGATAGGATAGAGGTGGAGAGACTCTTCCCGCTCAGAAAGGACAGTAGGACTAGGGGGCACAGCCTCAAGATAAAGGGGGGGCGGTTTAGAACGGAGTTGAGGAGGAACTTCTTCACTCAAAGGGTGGTGAATCTCTGGAATTCTCTGCCCGTTGAAGTGGTGGAGGCTGCCTCGCTAAATATTTTTAAGACGCGGGTTGATGGGTTTTTGATAAGAGAGGGGATTAAGGGTTATGGGGAGAGGGCGGGAAAGTGGAACTGAGCCACGACAGATCAGCCATGATCTTATTGAATGGCGGGGCAGGCTCGAAGGGCTAGATGGCCGACTCCTGCTCCTATTTCTTATGTTCTTATTACCCCAAAAACGTGCTTTTAGGCTGATTGGTGTTAATAAATTGTCCCCAAATTAGACCTCCCTTAATCTGGCGCACATATAATTCTCTCAATTTGCACCCCGTTATGGTGGAGTCCAAGAGGCATAGGTAGAAGAAGGATTGGAATGAGGCACGCACTGGGTGTTAAAATGGGCGGTGCGGGCTTGTTTCCTGTGCTGTGTTGTACTTTGAAACTGGAGCATCCAGAGAAAACTCACGTAGATGTGGGAGAATGTGCAAACTCCACACAGACAGTGACCCGAACCCAGGAATCGAACCCGGGTCCCTGGCGCTGTGAGGCAGCAGTGCTAACCCACTGTGCCACCACCGTTTCCTGTTCATTGTGCAATTTTGCTTGGTAAACAGCACACTTTACCAAAGCGGTTTCCTGCATTGTATGGTATTGGGATTGTGATAGGCGCAGTAAGTTTGAATATAGGTTGTGCCTGGGATAAGACTGGTGTTAAGATCTGCCAGTGACACAGTGGAATCCACGTTGCCGCTGTGCAGATAATTACCAGTCCTGTTTAACATTGGATCTGTGATTGGACTGGTTAAAAACATAGCTAATCCTCCAGGTATGTTTGTGTCAAAGTTTTGGATTTCTGCGTCACAGTACTGAATGTGGAATATTGTTGGAATTGAGCTAGTCAGGTATTATCACCAATCACAGAAACTACAGTGCGGAAGGAGGCCATTTGGCCCATCGAGCCTGCACTGACAACAATCCCACCCAGGCCCTACCCCCCCGTAATGTAATCCCTCTACTACAATAGGGCAATTTAGCATGGCCAATCCACCTCACCTGCACATCTTTGGATTGTGGGAGGACACTGGAGCACCCGGAGGAAACCCCCATGCAGACACGGGGAGAATGTGCAGATCCCGCACAGACAGTGACCTGAGGTCAGAATTGAACCTGGGTCCCTGGTGCTGTGAGGCAGCAGCGCTAACCACTGCCCCAGTCAGTAGGCTCTGACCGAATGTCTGAATTGAAGCTTCCTCTGCATAGATTATCGTTAACGATAATGGAAATGGAGGGCCCCACCCGACACTGCCCACAACCCCAGACAAAGCACGACTGATTGAGGGGGCTGTGGGTGAAGTCTTGATTTTAACTCTTTGGCTTTTGCTCTGATTTAAATGAGCAAATTAGTGAAGCGGAGGAGGAAATCTGCAAAAAGCGGAATGAGAATGAATGAAATCCTGCAAATGCGCCCACGGCAAGTTCCTCCACTTGGAACGAGCTGCCCAGCGTTGACCCCAAGTCACTCTTCTTCAAATTGAGTTGAGGAATTATTGGGGCAAATCTGGGCAGTACTGGGAAATATGAAAACGGTTTCATTCCCCTAACGCCATTCACATCCTGAGGACCTCCCAAAGTCCTTCCTAGCCAATGAAGCGATAGTTGAAGTGTCTTCACCATGGTAACGGGGGAAGCATGGCTGCCAGTTCGTAAACACAGTAAGAAGTCTGACAAAATTTGTACACAGTAAGATCCCATAAAAGCAATGTTGAAGCTTCGTGCTGATTTGTCTTTTTATTGATGGTTGATTATGGGGTAAATATTGCCCAGCGCACCGGTGATAACTTTCCCTGCTCTGCTTTGAAATACTGTCGCGGGATGTTCACTTTTGAATGAGGATGTTTCTATCCCAAAGGTGGCACCTGTGACAGTGCAGATTCTGCCAGTGAGGGTGCTAGTCACTGTGCCCCAGAGCTTGAACGTAATTCTGTGCAATTCCGTTGCTGGCACAGTAGATAGCACCGCTGCCTCACGGCACTGGGGCCCAGCTTTGATTCCCAACTTGTCTGCACATTCTCCCCGTTTCTGCGTGGGTTTCCTCCGGGTGCTCCGAAGATGTGTGGGTTAGAACATCGATCATAGCACATAGAAAATCTACAGCACAAACAGGCCCTTCGGCCCACAAGTTGCGCCGATCGTATCCCTACCTTCTAGGCTTACCTATAACCCTCAAGCTTACCTATAACCCTGGGTTACGTGGATTGTCCATGGTAAATTGCCCCTTAGTGTCAGGGGGACTAGCTAAGGTAAATATATGGGGTTATGGGGATAGGGCCTGAGTGGGTTTGTGGCTGGTGCAGACTTGATGGGCCGAATGGCCTCCTTTGGTACTGTAGGGTTCTATGAATTGTCTTGGGAAGCCAATCCAAGTGTTAGCAATTTCTGATCAAATAAAAACCACTCAATTCCTCATCATTTTCTCTCTCTCTTTCTCTCTCTCTTTCTTTTCCTCTGTCCCTTTCTCTTTCTCTCTCTTTCTCCCTCTCTCTCTTGCAAAGGAATGGGTTGATTTGAGTATGGTCTGTCGTACTGTGCCTAACTGTGGTATAAACTTTTGCAGTTGTTTGATACCTGGCAACGCTGTGTCTATCCTGATGAGTGCGAGGCGAAAAGCTTTGACAACACGTCTCTCTTTTCAGTGAGAATCAAGTTCTGTTCTTCCCAGTTTGATACATCTGTTATCCTCCTTAGCCACTCTGTGCAGCAGTGAATTCCACGCTCTGACTGAATCAATTCTTTAGCTGAAACTCAGGGAAGAAATGAATTATTTTAAAGGGCTGTGTTATGTTTAAAAGGCTGAGTTACGACTGGAGCCCTGCGTTCAAAGATGGAGTCACAGAAACATATCGCACGGATACAGGCCCTTCAGCCCAAATCGTCCATGCTGACCAGGTTTCCTGAACCGACCTGCTCCCATTTGCTTGCGTTTGGCCCATGTCCCTCTAACCCCTTCCCATCCATGTACCTGTCCAAATGTCTTTACAGTGTTGTAACTGTGGCTGCCTCTACCACCTCCTCTGGCAGCTCATTCCATACACGCACCACCCACTGTGTGAAAAAGTTGCCCCTCGGGTCCCTTTTAAATCTCACCTTAAATCTATACCGTCTAGTTTTGGACTCCCCCACCCGGGGGAAAAAGACCTTTGACTGTGCATCTTATCTTTGCCCCTCTATGTTAACCTCTATAAGGTCACCCCTCATCCTCCTACGTTCCAGAGAAAAGAGTCCCAGCCTGCCGGCAGTGTGTGGTTCTGGGTGAGATGGCTGAAGATTATGGAAAATGACTCTGGCCAGCTGCTTTCTGAATGTTGTTGATACGGAACTACAGACATCGGTACAACTGGGCTGAGCAGAAATGTCAGTTTTTTTTATTCGTGGGATATGGGTATCGCTGGGCCAAGCGTTTATTGCCCAGCCCTAGTTGCCCTTGGAGGGCAGTTGAGAGTCAACCACATTGCTGTGGCTCTGGAGTCACATGTAGGCCAGACAGGGTAAGGACGGCAGATTTCCTTCCCCAAAGGATATTAATGAACCAGATGGGTTTTTCTGACAATGGTTTCACGATCACCAGTAGATTCTTAATTCCAGATATTTTTTATTGAATTCAAATTCCACCATCTGCCGTGGCGGGATTCGAACCCGGGTCCCCAGAACATTAGCTGAGTTTTTGGATGAATAGTCTAGTGATAATACCACCAGGCCATCGCCACCCCACATTGTTGTTTCGGCTACCTTCAGTGCCTTGACACAAGAGAGTGGCTATTCCAGAAGCGCAAAGTTCAATTTTTGCCTGACTAGAGGGATTTTCTTCAGAGGAGAGGTTGAGGAGGTTGGGTCTGTACTCATTGGAGTTTGGAAAAATGAGAGGCGACCTTATTGAGGATTCTCAGGGGGCTTGACAGAGTAGATGCGGAGGGGATGTTTCCTCTTGTGGGAGAGTCTGGGACCAGATTCATCTCAGAGTAAGGGTTCGCCCATTGGAGACAGAGTTGGGGAGGAATTTCTTCTGTCAGAGGATTGTGAATCTTCACCACAGAGGGTTATAGAGGTTGGGTGGTTAATAAGGTGGAGACAGACAGATATTTAATCAGTAAGGGAATCGAGGTTGGGGGATGAGTTGGGAAAATAGAGTTGAGGATCATCGCATCAGATCAGTCATGGACTGGTGGACAGACTTGATGGGCCGAATGGTCTATTTCTGCTCCCCTATCTTATCCTATCTTATGGCATTTGGAAATTGGAGGAAGATCCCTCCAATGATTTTCTGCTCCTTCGATAGCAGAAGGGTTAAGGCTTAAAGTATCTTTGATGTTAATCTCTCCGTCATTGGTTGCTTTGTCTTCAGTTGCCAAGGTCCTGAGCTCTCCTGATTGAACTCTCTTGACTAGGCCCATCATCACTGGACTAAAACAAAGGATCGAGGCTCTAATTGAAAAATAGGGAGGGTTGACCAGTTAGAAGCAGAGAAAATGTTCCCCTCGGGTGGGGGATCTCAAGGGGGGGTCAGTCTTGGAATAAAGTGTTCAACATTTAAGACTGAGATGTGGAGAAGTTACTTCACTCAAAGGGTTGTGAAACTGTGGAATTCTCGATGCAGAGTGCCCGGAACACCAAACACATTTAAGAAGGAGACGGATAGGTTCTTAATTAGTAGCGAGATGAAGAATGATCGGGAACGGACAGGAAGATGGCGATGAGATGGTGATGAATGGTGGAGCAGGCTGGAGGGATTGAATGGCCTCCTTCTGTTCCTAATACTTATGTTCTTAGAATTCAGTGAGTGTGTGGGGGAAGGCAGGTTCAGTCGAGGGGCAGTTGAGTAAGCACCCATAGAATCCCTGCAGTGCAGAAGGAGGCCATTCAGCCCATCGGGTTTGCACTGGCTCTCTGACGGAAAGTAGGAGGGGCACCGTAGCACAGTGGTTAGCACTGCTGCTTCACAGCCCCAGGAACCCTGGTTCAATCCCTGGCCTGTGAGGAGTTTGCACATTCTCCCCGTGTCTGCGTGGGTTTCCTCCGGGTGCTCTGGTTTCCTCCTACTGTCTGAAAGACGTATTGGTTAGAATGAATTGACCTGAACAGGCGTCGGAGTGTGGTGACCAGGGGATTTTCACAGTAACTTTGTTGCAGTGTTAATGTAAACCTTACTTGTGACTAATAAATAAACTTTAGTTTTATTTTCTGTTTTTCTGTGATGGGCCAAGTGGCCTCCTTTGGTGCTATATCATTGCAGCCGTGAAGGAGGCGATTCAGTGGGTGGTTAGCACTGCTGCCCCATAGCGACAGGGGACCCAGGTTCGATTCCCGGCTTGGGCCGCTGTCTGTGTGGAGTGTGCGCGTTCTCCCCGTGTCTGCGTGGGTTTCCTCCGGGTGCTCCGGCTTCCTCCCGCAGTCCGAAAGACCGTGCTGTGGCGACTGAGGGAATTTCACAGTAACTTCATTGCAGTGTTAACGTAAGCCTGACTTGCGACTAATGAACAAACTTTACTTGACTCAAAGGGAGTGCAGTGTGCACTGTGTGCTGGGGGGAGAGGGCTGGGGGGGAGGGGGGTCTGCGGGGGGTGGGGGGGTCTGTGCGCATGTAAAACAGTGTAGACATTTATTACCATTTGTAATCGTGAGCGAGGCCTGCTCCTTCCCAGACCGAGCGCCGTGCCGGACATGACACTGTTTGCTGTCCTGTTAATTTAGGACAGAATGTGGTGGAATTTGAATTGTGGCTTGTCCTTCAGCTGTCTGAGGTATCCTCTGGGCAGCCCAGTACAGCAGTCAAATCCCTTTCAAACTGTGATGCAGTTGGTGCCAGATTATGATTCATATTGATACTGTGAGGACACATCTGTACACCCAACATCCTACTGGCTGCCCACAACACAATGCAGCAACAATGCAAACAAAAAATCCTGGCTGCCTTTTCTGAAAAAAAAGATCTTTTAATAGAAAATAATATTTTTGATCTGATTTATTATTGTCATGTGTATTAGTACACTGTGAAAAGTATTGTTTCTTGCGTGCTGCACAGACAAAGCATACCGTTCGTAGAGAAGGAAAGGACAGAGTGCAGAATGTAGTTACAGTCATAGCGAGGATGTAGAGAAAGATCAGCTTAATGTGAGCTAGGTCCATTCAAAAGTCTGACAGCAGCAGGGAAGAAGCTGCTTTTTTCATGGAATCATAGATTCACTACAGTACAGAAGGAGGCCATTTGGCCCATCGAGTTTGTACTGACCACACTCCACCCATTTACCCGGTTAATCCCCCAACACTTGGGTCAGTTTATTATGGCTAATCAATCTAACCCGCACATCTTTGGAGTGTAGGAAGAAATCAGAGCACCCGGAGGAAACCCACACGGGGAGAACATGCAGACTCCGCACAGACTGTAACCCAAGCCGGGAATTGAACCAGGGTCCCTGGCACTGTTAGATGGCAGCGCTAACCACTGTGCCACCCAATCTTAATTGCATTTCAGAAGGTGATGGTGAGCTGCCTTTTTGAACCGCTACAGTCCATGTGGTGTAGGTACACCCACAGTGCTGTTAGGCAGGGAGTTCCAGGATTTTATACAAAAGTCTGAGGCCCCGTACCAATCCACCCAAGAACAGCTTCTTCCCTGCTACCATCAGAGTTTTGAATGGACCTAACTCGCACTAAGTTGATCTTTCTCTGTACCCTAGCTATGACTGTAACACTACATTCTGCACTCTCTCCTTTCCTTCTCTATGAATGGTATGCTTTGCCTGTGCAAGAAACAAGACTTTTCACCGTATACTAATACATGTGACAATAACATATCAAATCAAATCATATTTCCAGGTCAGGATGGTGAGTGGCTTGGAGGGGAATCTCCAGGTGGTGTTCCCAGGTATCTGCTGCTCACGTCCTGCTGGATTCCGAGGTTATGAATGTGGATGGAGCTATTGAAGGAGCCTTGGTTAATTCCTGATCCTGGCCATGCGGTCAAACTCTTGCCTTTTAAGTCATGTGTTTACAATCAGGTTATGGGATTGTTGCTTTCCCACAGAGGTTTGATGCGCTGAATGGCCTTGTTGCGCCAGTTTGTCGCTCTATTCTTGAGAGATTAACTTGCATGAAGTTATGACTTTACATCGGGCTTTAGGTGGGAGCTGGGTCTAACGTACCATCACCGGTTTGGCAATCAAACTCTCGTAGATGGCAGCTACTCAACACGGTGAAAGACTCCGTGCCTGGCTGGTGGCTGTGGAGTTAGTGATGGATGAAGCGATACCTCGTATAATCCTTTCCCACTGATTCTAGTTGCTGCATTGTGTAATGAGAAGCTTGGAATGCAACTTCAACCTTTCCACATTTTCCAAATGAGCTTGGGTGACTCGAAACAGGAACAGTTCCGGTCCCCATCTTACACCAGAAAGATGTAACGGCTCTGCACACTGTGCAAAAATAATTAAAGAGGAACATATTTATTAAGATGATATTTGGAAATTGGGGGGGGGGTGCGCTGCACGGTGGTTAGACCATAGAAAAACTACAGCACGAACAGGCCCTTCGGCCCCCAAGTTGTGCCAAACTTGTCCCTACCTATTTGGTTTACCTATAACCCTCTATCTTACTAAATTCCATGTACTTATCTAAAAGTCTCTTAAAAGACCCTATCGAATCTGCCTCCACCACCACCGCTGGCAACCGATTCCATGCACCCACCACCCTCTGAGTGAAAAAAATACCCCTTCCATCTCCTCTGTACCTACTCCCCAGCACCCTAAACCTGTGTCCTCTTGTGGCAGCCATTCCAGCCCTGGGAAAAAGCCTCTGAGAATCCACCCTATCTATACCTCTCAACATCTTATAAACCCCTACCAGGTCACCTCTCATCCTTGGTCTCTCCAGGGAGAAAAGACCAAGGTCTTTCAACCTATCCTCATAAGGCATGCCACCCAATCCAGGCAACATACTTGTAAATCTAGCACTGCTACCTCACAGCGCCAGGGACATGGGTTCGATTCCCGGCTCGGGTCACCGTCTGTGTGGAGTCTGCACATTCTCCCCATGTCTGCAAGGGTTTCCTCCCACAGTCCGAAAGACATGCAGGTTAACGTGCATTGATCATGCTAAACTCTCCCTCAATGTACCCGAGCAGGCGCTGGAGTCTGGCGACTAGGGGAGTTTCACGGTAGCTTCATTGCAGTGTTAATGTAAGCCTACTTGTGACAAAAGATTATGAGCAAAAAGGTGGTGACCAGATAGGAGTCTTTAAAATTAAGAGCAACGGAGGGAAGAAGTTTCCACTTGTGGGAGAGACCAGAACCATAAATATATCAGTCACCAATGAATCCGAGAAGGAATTCTGGAGAAATGTTTTAACTGGCTGTACTGTGGCTACAAGATCAGATCTGAGGCTGGGGATGTTGGGTAGCTTGGCAGTAGCGTTACTGGGTGAGAAACCAGAGGTGTGGTGATGACAGATGTTTGAGCAAACAGCTGGTTAGTATTGGGTGTGTATCTAGGGGAGTTTCACAGTAACTTCATTGCAGCGTTAATGTAAGCCTTACTTCCGATTAATAAACTTCAGTCACCCACCATATTGGTGAAGACTCGCTGGCCCAGACTTTGAGGATGGTTTGGCCCCCGCCACCTGAAGAGTTGGCGGTGAGTTGAGTGCCGATTGGCAGAAAGTGGGGTCTCCCCCCCCCCCCCTCACTCAGGAGGAAGTCTCACCTGGGGGCGACCAGATTGCCCGATAGCTCTTCACTCCCTCCGGACACAGTGCTGCAGTGGTCGGGAGAGGCACTGCAGGGGGCTTCAGGCAAGGAACCCCAGGCAAGAATGGTCGGAGTCCCGGGGTGGGGAGGGTAGGGAAGTCACAAGGGGCCCAATCAGGGTCTCGGGAGAAAGACCACAGGGGATTGTGGGGGAGGGGGGTGGTGTTGGAGGTTACCAGGCCTTTAGGGGAAGATGTTAGAAGGGGGCTTCTGCCTCAAAATCCAATTATCTTTATCTACATGTTCGCAAATCTGTATAGAATGATATTCCCCTCGCTCTCGTTCCTCTCACACACTCCTTAGAATTGATGTCTTTGACTGAGTTTTCGGTTTGCCTGTTCTAGTATCTCCGCGTGTCTCAGTGTCAAGTTGTGTTTGATAATTGCTGCTGTGAGGTGTCTTGGGATCTTGTGGTCGGTGATACTAGTTAGCCCATCTTCCAGAGATGTGGAGTGAGAGGAGGAGAGGAGGAATAAAGGATTTGCCATCAATTAAGTTTGAGCTCAGTTCATTTATTGTTAAGCTAATGAGGTGTCAGTCCTTTCAGATGGAGCACCTTACACACCAGTCTGTGAAAGCAGGGCATGTGATTCTGTCCGTATCTTCTGCAAAGAGTATTGATGTGATTTCCCCAGTCAATCAGTTGTTTGGATGTGTTCATAAACCGCGTTCCCCCCCCCTCCTCCGAACAGCTGAACCACTGCAAAAATCTCAAGCAAGCAACTGCATTTTACAGAATCATAGAAAAGTTACAGCACAGGACGAGGCCACTCACCCCATCTTGCCAGAGGAACAGCATGCTCGTTGGTCAGAACATTGAATACACGAGTTGGGACGTCTTGTTGAAGTTGTACAAGACGTTGGTAAGGCCACACTTGGAATACTGTGTACCGTTCTGGCCACCCTATTATAGAAAGGATATTATTGAACTCAAAAGAGTGCAGAAAAGATTTCCGAGGATGTTACTGGGATTTGATGGTTTGAGTTATAAGGGGAGGTGGAATAGACTGGGACTTTTTTCTCTGGAGCTTAGGAGGCTTAGGGGTGATCTTATAGAGGTCTGTAAAATAAGGAGGGGCACAGATCAGCTAGTCAATATCTTTTACTCACCTGATGAAGGGGCAGTGCTCCAAAAGCTCATACTACCAAATAATCCTGTTGGACTTTAACCTGGTGTTGTGAGATTACTTACTGTGTCTTTTCTCAAAGATTGGGGAGTCTAAAACTAGAGGGCATAGGTTTAAGGTGAGAGGGGAGAGATACACAAGCATTCAAGGGGGTAATTTTTTCACACAGAGTATCTGGAACAAGCTGCCAGAAGTATAGTAGAGGAGGGTACAATTTTGTCTTTTGAAAAGCATTTATATAGTTATGTGGATAAGATGGGTATAGAGGGATATGGGCCAAATGTGGGCAATTGGGATTAGCTTCGGAGTTTAAAAAAAAGGGTGGCATGGACAATTTGAGCCGAAGGGCCTGTTTCCATGCTGTAAACCTTGATGACTCAGAGGAGTTAGGAGCAGAAGTAGGCAAATTCAGCCCTTCGAGCCTGTTCCGCCATTCAATCAGATCATGGCTGACCTCTCCCTGGTCTCAAATCCCTGGCAGCTCATGGACGCCCTTGTGCCGTTTCTAATCCCACCTCCCTGAACCAGCCCGTAGTTCATAACAATTCAGGGAGTTTTGTCATGAAGCCTTCACATTTTGCCCTGGACCAGTATTAGTATTCGAAACGTGAGGAAAGACATTTTTCCTGTCCTCAAGACATGTTAACAGCTGATGTACCTTCTGAAGTGTAGTCACTGATATAGGAAGTGCAGCAGCCAATTTCTGCACAGCAAGATCCCAGAACAGCACCACGATAATGTCCAGACCATCAGGGATTTTTTTCTTGTTGGGGTGTTGTTTTTTTGTTGGGATAGATAGGTTCTTGATTAATAAGGGGTTCAGGGGTTACGGGGAAAAGGCAGGAGAATGGGGATGATCAGCCATGATTGAATGGCGGAGCAGACTCGATGGGCCGCATGGCCTAATTCTGCTCCTATGTCTCATGTTGACTGAGGGATGAATGTAGGTGAGGACACTGAGGAGAACTCCTCCTTCAAGATGGGTAGGGCCATGAGAGGCATGATGGGAGCCTCAGTTTGAAGTCATCCTCTGCTAAGTTGTTTAATTTATTGGTTAAAAGCAAAATCCTGTGGATTCTGGAGTCTGAAACAAAGGCTGAAAATGCTGGAAAATCTCAGCAGGTCCTGACAGCCTGTGTGGGGAGAGAATAAGAGCCAATGTTTTGAGTCTAGGTGACCGTTTGTCAGAGCTGCATCATCCAGGGTCATCCAGACCCGAAACATTGGCTCTATTCACTCTGTAAAAAGTCTGACAACGCCAGGTTTTAGTCCAACCGATTTATTTGATAATAGACTCACAAGCTTTCGGGGTTTGCCCTTCGTCGGGTGAATGGAGAGTTCTGGCCTCAGACAGAGCATATAAAGCACAGACAGTTTAGAGATTACTGATTAGAATGCGAATCCTTACACCTAACCTGCTGTTCAAGACCTGAAGTGGCTGACAATGTGAGTGGAAGGAGCACTGATTTTCACTCTCCACAGAGGCTGTCGGACCTGCTGAGATTTTCCAGCATTTTCTGTTGATCACTTTTATTCATCATTTGCTCTATGTAAAAGGGTAGATCTTTTGAATGGACCTACCTCGCACTAAGTTGATCTTTCTCTACATCCTAGCTATGACTGTAACACTACACTCTGCACTCTCTTGTTTCCTTCTCTATGATCGATATGCTTTATCCGTATAGCACGCAAGAAACAATACTTTTCATTGTATGTCAGTACATGTGACAATAATAAATCCGACAGTGCAGAAAGAGGCCATTCAGCCCTTTGAGTCTGCACCGAACACAATCCCACCCAGGCCCTACCCCCATATCCCTATATATTTTACCCACTAATCCCTCTAACCTATTCATCTCAGGACACTAAGGGGCAATTTTAGCATGGCCAGTCAACCTAATCTGCACGTCTTTGGACTGTGGGAGGAAACCGGAGCACCCGGAGAAAACCCACACAGACACAGGGAGAATGTGCAAACTCCGCACACAGTGACCCAAGCTGGGAATCGAACCCAGGACCCTGGAGCTGCGAAGCAGCAGCACTAACCACTGTGCTACCGTGCTGCCCATCCCCAGTGAAAGTTTGCAGGTACACATTAGTTACATCTAAAGGCCCCGTGGCAAGAGCCAGGCGGTCTTTTGGGGGGGGGGTGGTGTAGGATGCTCTATTTCTCTATCTGTGCAAGTCAAACCCCAATTAATGCTCTCCACCTGCATATAATTAAACTCAATTAACATACAATTAAACATTAGACAAAATTAAGATACGGATCAGGCACGGGGGCGGGGAGGAGGCTGGAGGAGACGGGCAGTCTCTTCCTATGTTCCTTGCTGTAGAAATGTGTAACGTTGCTGGGGTGGGGGGAGGTGTGTGCGTTTTGACATTTGTGCGGCTGCTTTCCGACTTGTGTCCATCTCCCCTTCAGCAGGCACTGTCTCTGATACGTGACGAAGGGAGGCAGAGCGCAGTCAGCATGTGAAGCGAAATAGGCTGTGTAATTGACTGAAACTAAATTACTGGGAGCTAAGAATGGGATTGGGCTCCGAGTAAAGCATCCTTTTCCCATTCCTTTTATAACTGTCAACTTGGATCAGCATTATTCACACACGCTCTCTCTAACACTCTCTCACACACTCTCTCACACACTCTCTCTCTCTCACTCTCTCTCTCACTCTCTCTCTCTCACTCCCTCACACACTCTCTCTCACACTCTCTCTCTCACACTCTCTCTCACACACTCTCTCACACACTCTCTCTCTCTCACTCTCTCTCTCACTCTCTCTCTCTCACTCCCTCACACACTCTCTCACTCTCTCTCTCTCACACACTCTCTCTCTCTCTCTCTCACACTCTCTCTCACACTCTCTCTCACACACTCTCTCACACACTCTCTCACTCTCTCTCTCTCACTCTCTCTCACACTCTCTCTCACACACTCTCTCACACACTCTCTCTCTCTCACTCTCTCTCACACTCTCTCTCACTCTCTCACACATTCTCTCTCACTCTCTCTCTCACTCTCTCTCTCTCTCACTCCCTCACACACACTCTCTCTCACTCTCTCTCTCACACTCTCTCTCACACTCTCTCTCACACTCTCTCTCACACTCTCTCTCACACTCTCTCTCACTCTCTCTCACTCTCACTCTCTCTCACTCTCTCACTTTCTCTCTCACTCTCTCTCTCACACACTCTCTCACTCTCTCTCTCACTCTCTCTCTCACTCTCTCTCTCACACTCTCTCTCACACTCTCTCTCACACTCTCTCACACATTCTCTCTCACTCTCTCACACACTCTCTCACACACTCTCTCACACACTCTCTCACACACTCTCTCACACACTCTCTCACTCTCTCTCTCACTCTCTCTCACTCTGTCTCACCCTCTCTCACACACATACTCATACACACACACACTCGCACACTCTGATGCTTTCACACTCACACATATGCACACACTCTCATACACACACTCTCATACATATGCACACACATACCCACATACACATTCACACACACTCACACAGTAACAACAACAGGCTGTGCGGGGGCCAAGAGGAGAAGCTGCCAAGAGATAAACCTTCTCCTGCCAGTCAGCCCTGCAAAATGTGACAGTTACAGTGACAACTCCTACTCACTGATTGCCTTGCTGCCGCGCACCGCTTTGAGCTTGATTGATTTGCCAGGAATGGTGAGGGGGGGGTGGGGGGGGGGCGCGCTGCGGTGTCATGACCAGCAGTGATTCTCCACAGTTAACCTTGCGTCAAACCTTTGGTGAGATTCGGAACATTCTGGCGACTACTTCCTCAGAGAGGATGCAGAGTACGAAAGGTCTACAAAGGTGACACAAGAATATTGAGGTTATACATAATCGGCAAGGATGAACAGGCCAGCACAATGGCAGGGGTTAGCACTGCTGTCTCACAGCTCCAGGGACCCGGGTTCAATTCCGGCCTCGGGCAACTGTCTGAGTGGAGTTTGCACATTCTCCCCATGTCTGCGTGGGTTTCCTCCGGGTGCTCCGGTTTCCTCTCAGTCCAGAGGTGTGCAGGCTAGGGGGATTGGCCATGCTAAATTGCTCCTTAGCGTCCAAAGACGTGTAGGTTAGGGGGATTATAAGAACATAAGAACATAAGAAATAGGAGCAGGAGTAGGCCATCTAGCCCTTCAAGCCTGCCCCGCCATTCAATAAGATCATGGCTGATCTGTTGTGGCTCAGTTCCACTTTCCCGCCCTCTCCCCATAACCCTTAATCCCCTCTCTTATCAAGAACCCATCAACCCGCTTCTTAAAAATATTTAGCGAGGCAGCCTCCACCACTTCAACGGGCAGAGAATTCCAGAGATTCACCACCCTTTGAGTGAAGAAGTTCCTCCTCAACTCCGTTCTAAACCGCCTCCCCTTTATCTTGAGGCTGTGCCCCCTAGTCCTACTGTCTTTTTTGAGCGGGAAGAGTCTCTCCACCTCTATCCTATCCATCCCATTCATCATCTTATACGTCTCAATGAGATCTCCCCTCATTCTTCTAAACTCTAACGAGTACAAGCCTAATTTATTCAGCCTCTCCTCATAGCTCAACCCCCTCAACTCCGGCATCAGCCTAGTAAACCTCCTCTGCACTCCCTCCAAGGCCAAAATATCCTTGCGCAGGTGCGGCGCCCAAAACTGCACACAGTACTCCAGCTGCGGCCTCACCAATGCCCTATACATGCTAAATTGCTCCTTAGTGTCCAAGGATGTGTAGCTTAGGGGGATTGGCCATGCTAAATTGCTCCTTAGCGTCCAAGGATGTGTAGCTTAGGGGGATTGGCCATGGTAAATTGTCCCTTAGTGTCCAAGGATGCGCAGGTTAGGGTGGATTGGCCATGCTAAATTGTCCCTTAGTGTCCAAGGATGCGCAGGTTAGGGTGGATTGGCCATGCTAAATTGCCCCTTAGCGTCCAAGGATGTGTAGTTTAGGGGGATTGGCCATGGTAAATTGTCCCTTAGTGTCCAAGGATGTGCAGGTTAGGGTGGATTGGCCATGCTAAATTGCCCCTTAGCGTCCAAGGATGTGTAGTTTAGGGGGATTGGCCATGGTAAATTGTCCCTTAGTATCCAAGGATGTGCGGGTTAGGGTGGATTGGCCATGCTAAATTGGTCCTTAGCGTCCAAAGATGTGTAGGTTATGTGGATTGGCCATGCTAAATTGCTTCTTAATGTCCCAAGGTATATTGGTTAAGGAGATTACCAGGGTAAATATATAGGGTTCTCGGGATTGGGCCTGGGTAAGAATCGATGCAGGCTTGATGGGCTGAACGGCTACCTTCTGCACTGTAGGGATTCTATGACTCTACGAGGTTGGGGCTCTCCCTTTGGAAAAGAGAAAGTTGAAGGCTGACCTTATAAAATTCTGAAATGTTTTGATAGGAGTGGATGCAGAGAATAGTTTTGCTCTTTTACTTACCCACAAGTGGAAATGGAGGCTGTCAGTGTAAGATTTCCAAATCTCATCACATACCTAAGGTAGACTTTTGCCTGTTTCCATGGGCTACTTCGTCAATATGAGAGTCCCCACAAAACCTAATAGGGAATTTAGAAGAAGCTTTTTTACCCATCTTCATTAAGAGAGTATTTAACCATTGTCCCTTGACATTCAGTGGTATAACCGTCACTGAACCCCCCCCCCCAGTATCAACATTCTGGGGGTTGCCATTGACCAGAAACTGAACTGGACCCAGCCTTATAAATGCTGTACCTACCATTAGAGGTCAAAGGTTAGGAATACTGTGGCGAGTAACTCACCTCTTGACTCGCCAAAGCCTGTCAACAAGGCACAAGTCAAGAGTGTGATGGAATACTCCCCAGTTGCCTGGATGGGTGCAGCTCCAACAACACTCAAGAAGCTCGACACCATCCAGGACAAAGCAACCCATTTGATTGCTACCCTTCCAGAAACATTCGAACCCTCCACCACTGACTCACAGTGACAGCTGTGTGTACCATCTACAAGAGGGTGGGTGGGTGTTCAGCGATGTGTAGGGTTGTTCTTCCAGGAAGGGAAGGGAATTGCTTCACTGGATCTGAAACGTTGATCTTTGGAAGTTTTCTCTTCAGTTTTGGGAGTCTCGCCTCAGCTCAGTTTGAACCTGGGAAATAATGCCATTGTTGTAATCTCTCACCATCGGACTGACATTGGCTGTTGCACTTGGAGTATGCAAAAGCAGAATTCATCTAACTTTGGAAAGAATTTAGGTAACTCACAAACAAAATACAATCCTCCTCAATTTTTTGAACTGTTCAAATGCCAGAAAATAGATCATTGATGTGATCCCAATTCAAAGAAAAAGTCACGATAGTTAAGAAAGCCCCACCAATGCCTCTACTTTCTCAGAAGACTAAGGAAATTCGGCATGTCAGCTACAACTCTCACCAACTTTTACAGATGCTCCATAGAAAGCATTCTTTCTGGTTGAATCACAGCTAGGTATGGGCTCCTGCTCTGCCCAAGACTGCAAAAAACTACAAAAGGGTCGTGAATGTAGCCCAGTCCATCATACAAACCAACCTCCCATCCATTGACTCTGTCTACACTTCCCGCTGCCTTGGGCAAAGCAGCCAGCATAATTAAGGACCCCATGCACCCCAGGCATTCTCTCTTCCACCTTCTTCCTTCGGGAAAAGACACAAAAGTCTGAGGTCACGTACCAACCGACTCAAGAACAGCTTCTTCCCTGCTGCTGTCAGGCTTTTGAATGGACCTACCTTGCATTAAGTTGATCTTTCTCCACACCCTAGCTATGACTGTAACACTACATTCTGCACTCTCTCCTTTCCTTTTCCATATATAGTATGCTTTGTCTGTATAACGTGCAAGAAACAACACTTGTCACAATAATAATATGTGTGGCAATAATAAATCAAATCAAAAGGCAGCAAATCCATCATTGCAGCTCTGGAATAAACCTCTCAAGGTTTCCATTCTATTGATTGTATCAGAGTTTGATGTTTAGTTTGACTCCCAGATTTGTTCCATAGACTATTGTGCAGCTGACTTTCATTATCTCTAGGCTTAAAAATGCTATGATGAATGTTGTTTTATTTACAAAAAGCTTTTCTTTCTGTAACCGATGCTGTGTTAGTTTGATTTGCTTTGGTAGAGAGAATGTCCGGAGTGCGTGGGGTCCTTAATTATACTGGCTGCTTTGCCGAGACAGTGGGAAGTGTAGACAGAGTCAATGGATGGGAGGCTGGTTTGCGTGATGGACTGGGCTACATTCACGATCCTTTGTAGTTCCTTGCGGTCTTGGGCAGAGCAGGAGCCCATACCAAGCTGTGGTACAAGCAGAAAGAATGCTTTCTGTGGTGCATCTGTAAAAGTTGGTGAGAGTTGTAGCTGACATGCCAGATTTCCTTAGTCTCTTGAGAAAGGAGAGGCTCTCTGAACGTGTTACCTTATCGGATGCGTAACTGATAATTTGGGTGAAGATTGATGCAGCTTGTCAGGAGCACACTGACCTAGAACAGTAAAAATACAGATCTATTCTGCCTGGTCTACTCACACTGAATTCTGAAATCTTCTAATTCCTTGCTGAGTTTCCTCTGTCTCTCTCCAAAGCCAAGCTCCCATTGTGTCCTCTGAAAACCCCCCCCATTGTGTTCTCTGATCAAACCCTCTCCCATTGTGTTGTCTGATGACCTTATTTTGATAAGAAAGTATTCACTGAATAGTGGGACACTAGGAAGTTCGATGGGACAAAGGGACCTTGGAGTGTTTGTCCACAGATCTCTGAAAGCAGAAGGGCGTGTTAGTAAGGCAGTGAAAATGGCACACGGGGCACTTGCCATTAGATTACAAAAGCAGGGAAGTCATTTTGGAGTTGGATAGAACTCTGGTGAGGCCACAGCTGGAGTACTGTGTGCAGTTCTGGTCACCACAAGGATGTGATTGCACTGGAAGGAGTGCAGAGGAGATTCCCCAGGATCAGGGGGCCTGCGAGGGTAAATGCCTGGGGTTACGGAAATAGGGTCTGAGTGGGATTGTGGTTGGTGCCGTCTCGATGGGCCAGATGTGATGAGTGGCAGTTTCCAGACTGGAGGAAGATTGACGATGGAATACCCCAAGGTTGAGTAGAAGGATCGCTGCTGTTTGTGAAGCCCCTTACTGGCTTGGACTTGTGGGTACAAGGCACAACAACAAAGAGATTTCTCCTCATCTCAGTCCTGACTGATCAGCCTCTTATCCTGAGACTGGGCCCCCCGCCCTCCCGAATTAGATTTCCCCGACCAGCGGAACAATCTCTGAGTGCCCACCCTCTCAAACCCTCTTCAGAATTTTGCATCTTAAACTGAGATCACCTCTCATTCTTCTAACCTCCAGAGACTGTAGGCCCAATTTACCCAGCTGGGTAACCTCCTTTATTCCTTTACTCCCCATGGGGATTCTGTTGCCCTTGCCTGGGGAGACTGCGAGGCAAACCCCACCGACCTTGCGCCAGGTTACTAGGTGGGGGGGGGGGCGGCAGGAAATCCTCGATGGATGCTCCACTGAGTGAGAAGAAGAGGGAGTGTGGCTTCCCCATTGCTGAAGACAATGCAGCAGCGAGAACCATCTGCCATCCTCCTGCCTTTGCCCAATCTACCCCCTCCCGCCCTCCCATGGGGAGAATGGCCGAAGGGGCAGGATGAAGCCTAGAAACCGGCGCTGGGGCTGACAGAGCTCCGTTCCTGCCCCGGTGAGCTAAAACCGTGAAGGATCTGATCCCTGGAATGTTGTTGAATTCACCCTTGGAACGGGATGGATTGTGGGAATGGCTGTGCACCCCCAGACCCTTTCAGAATGAAACCTGAGGTTTAATCATTTCAGCTATTGATTTGTCTCCTGCTCGCAGTAAGTCGCCTCGAGCTTTACATCGTAAGCACTTCTTGGTCCGTACATAAATTTATCTCACTTTGAGATGTTATTTCAGGCCCCTCCGCTCTTGAAATCTCTGTATCCTGTACCAGCCCTATGACCCTCTGTGACCCCTGCCCCATGACCCTCCATGACCCCTGCCCCGTAACTCTCCGTGACCTCTGCCCCCTCCCATCCTGACCGTCTGCACATCCCCGATTCCGATCTCCACCGTCAATGGCCCTAAGGCCTGGAAGCCGGCCCCCTAAAAAAAACCTCTTGTTTTCTCCCCCTTTTTCCTCCTCCTTTAAGATGATGCTGCAAACCTGCCTCATTGACCAAACTTTTGGTCACCTGTCCTCATATCTCTTCCTGTCGCATTTTATCTGATTTTTCCCTCTGTGCAGCACCTTGGGATGTTGCAACATGCTAAAAGGTGCTAGGGCAATGCAACTTGTTGTTGTCTTTGCCCAGCTGTGCTTGGCCTAGCACAGCGCAGGAAAGGCCCTTCGGCCCGTCGAGCCTGCACTGGCAATAACGACCACTAAAGCCGCGCTAATCCCATTTTCCTGTACTTTAAATTGGAATCACAGAATGAGGCCATTCAGCCCATTGAGTCAGCACCGATCACAATCCCACCCTGACCCTATCCCCATGCGATTACCCCCACTAATTCCCCTGATAGAAAGGGGCAATTTAGCACGGCCAATCCACTTAACCCATATATCTTTGGACTGTGGGAGGAAATCGGAGCACCCGGAGGAAACCCACGCAGACACGGGGAGAACGTGCAGACTCCGCACAGACCGAGGCTGGAGTTGAACCCGGGTCCCTGGCGCTGCGAGGCAGCAGTGCCAACCACTGTGCCACCCAATTCTTCTCAACCCGTCTTTTCGCTCAGTTCCAATCAGGGCTCTGCCGTCCTCTTGCAACCCTGCAGTGACCTCCAGCCTGAGCCTGGAGGGCAAGTCCAGAGCTAGGCCTCCTGCGTCCAGTTCTTCCCCCTTTTGGCTGGTTCTGTGTTACCCTCACAGCCTGGAAGGAGAGGTGGCTATTAGCAAGTGAGTGGTAGACGCTCCTGGAACAAAAGCAGGAGGCCGAGGGATGAGATAAGGATGTTGCGCACAGCTGTGACAGCTGTCTCCAGGTGTTCAGTTCACTAAGTGATCTCATGGAACACCAGATTAATCAATGTCGCTGACAGGTAAACAATACTTAGTAGTCTGCGTCTCTTGGCAGCTTAAAACCCTGCGAAGCCTGCCTCTTTTTTACAACCTCTTAGTTTGAGATGGTTTTGAAGTACTTCTAAATATTTCTACTGCCGTTACTCCAACATCAGAAGTGGAACCGTGAAGCATTTTTTGTTCTACTGTTTAATTATTCAAGGGATCTGGGCGCCAATGGCCAGACCCAGCATTTATTAGCCATCCCTAATCGCCCCTGGAGAAGGTGGTGGTGAGCTGCCTTCTTGAACCCGCTGTGACGTAGGAGGTACTCTTAGGGAGGGAATTCCAGGATTTTAGCGACAGCGAAGGAATGGCCAATTATATTTCCAAGTCAGGATGGTGAGTGGCTTGATGGGGAACCTCCAGGTTTTGGGGTTCCCCGGTATCTCTCACCAGCTTGTACAGATGCACCATAGAAAGCATTCTTTCTGGTTGTATCACAGCTTGGTATGGGCTCCTGCTCTGCACAAGACCGCAAGGAACTACAAAAGATCATGAATGAAGCCCAATCCATCATACAAACCAGCCTCCCATCCATTGACTCCGTCTACACTTCCCGCTGCCTCGAGTAAAGCAGCCGGCATAATTAAGGACCCCACGCACCCCGGACATTCTCTCTTCCACCTTCCATGGCTAACACGAGGGGACATAGCTTTAAATTAAGGGGTGGTAGTTATAGGATGGATGTCAGAGGTAGTTTCTTTACTCAGAGGGTAATAAGGGCGTGGAATGCCCTGCCTGCAGCAGTTGTGGACTCGCCAACTTTAAGGGCATTCAAATGGTCAGTGGATAGGCATATGGATAACATTGGAATAGTTTAGGTTAGAGGGTCATTAGATTGGTTCCACTGGTCAGCGCAACATCGAGGGCCGAAGGGCCTGTACTGCGCTGTAATGTTCTATGTTCTTCCATTAGGAAATAGATACATAAATCTGAGGTCACCTACCAATCGACTCAAGAACAGCTTCTTCCCTGCTGCCATCAGACTTTTGAATGGACCTATCATATATTTAGCTGATCTTTCTCTACACCCTAGCTGTAATATTTAAGTCACGGGTAGATAGGTTTCTGATAGACAAGGGAATTAAGGGTTATGGGGAGAAAGCGGGAAAGTGGAACTGATCCGCTTCAGATCAGCCATGATCTTATTGAATGGCGGGGCAGGCTCGAAGGGCTAGATGGCCTACTCCTGCTCCCATTTCTTAATAGTCACACTATTTCGTACCCTCTAATTTCCATCCCCTCTATGAACAGTATGCTTTGTCTGTATAGCGCACAAGAAACAATACTTTTCGTTGTATCCCAATACATATAAATCAAATCAAATCTTGGCATTCCAGATGGAAGGCGCTGTTAAAGGAGCCTTTTAGAGTCGCAGAGTTTTACAACATAGAAAGAGGCCCTTCGGCCCGTTGTGTCTGCACTGGCCATTAAGCGCCTATCTTAATCCCGTTGGTCCGTGCTTGGCCTGTAGCCTTGTACGCTACGCTGTTTCAAGTGCTTATCTCTGGTGACTTAACCTTGGTGAGTTGCAGCGCTGAAATAAAAGACGTGCATTTAGATAGCGCCTCCCATGACCTCCGGACGACCTAAAGCACTTCCCAGCAATTGGAATACCTTTGAAGTGTAGCCGCCGTTGTAACGTTCACTACAGTACATTGTGCAAGAGGCAGCCGTCACATTATAAAACGAGGGACTCCTACCTTGTGATTGTAATCAGGGGAGGGTTGAAACTGAGCTGACTACTTTTTATTTTACCGCGACCGTTTTTAATCTCGACACGAAAGCAAAATTGCCGCCGGACGCTGGAAATCGGAAATGAGACTCCCCAGAAAGCGGTGGAAAAGCTCGGCAGGTCTGGGAGCATCGGGGCCTGAGATGTTAACGGTGTTTCTCACCGTAGCCTCCTCCTTTAACAGGCAGAGATTGGAGATTGTGTTAATGGCTGGGGTTCAGCTGTCAAAGTCTCCTGTGATTTACAACCCAACCTTACTGGGACACCTATTTTTGTTACAAATGGCATTTTTGTCCTGGAATCTTGACGGTGCCCTTTCTTCCTGGAGGGAAATGAATGGTTCGGATTGTAGGATCCTGATTCTCTCCTAGCCTCTGGGAGGAGATTGGGTGTGTACGTGAAGGAAGCCAAAGTTGTAAGTAGATCGGGAAAAGAGTAGGGGAGTGGGCTAACGGAATTGAACTGGCTGGCAGGATATAATGAACCAAGTGGCCTCCTTCAGAGCTCATAGAATCACAGAATCCCTACAGGGTAAAAGGAGGCCATTTGGCCCATCCAGTCTGCACCAACGGAAACCCCGCCCAGGCTCTATCCCCACCCATTTACCCTGCTAATCCCCCTGATGCTAAGGGGCAATTGAGGATTGTATCACATCAGATCAGTCATGATCAATAGAACCCCTTCAGTGCAGAAAGAGGCCATTTAGCCCACGGAGTCTAGGCTAATCCCCCTGGCACTCAGGGGCAATTTCGCACGGCCATTCGACCTAACCCACACCTCGGGAGGAAACCGGAGCACCCGGAGGAAACCCACGCAGACACGGGGAGAACGTGCAGACTCCGCAACAGCCGGTGACCCAAGGCGGGAATCGAACCCGGGTCCCTGGCGCTGTGAGGCGGCAGTGCTAACCCACTGTGCTGGCCCAGAGATGATTGCGTTCTGCGTCCGCTGGATGTTTGGAGCAGCTACGAGTGAAAAATATTTGTAAATCAGGTCACACACAAACCTCTGCTTTTTTTTTGGGGGGGCTTGAAGTGGAGCTCCAATTCTACATGCCCATTAATTTTCTCGGCGAATGGCGTGCGTGGTATAGCT
Source organism: Carcharhinus amblyrhynchos (assembly GCF_965287045.1). Classification (NCBI taxonomy): domain Eukaryota; kingdom Metazoa; phylum Chordata; class Chondrichthyes; order Carcharhiniformes; family Carcharhinidae; genus Carcharhinus; species Carcharhinus amblyrhynchos. The sequence continues at coordinate 123,748,200 of NC_137331.1, forward strand.
TTGTGATTAATTTAAGCCACCTTAGCAAACAGCTTTCTAAAAGTGTCCTGCTTTCCTGGAGCTTTGGCCAGCCTTTCTGATGATAGAGAGTTATTAACTGCTGTGTTTCCCCAACGCAGTCACTCAATAACTCCAATGTTTCACCTGTCTGGGAGAAATCCTGTTAAAATCGACGGGAAAAGACCTTGTGTAGGTTTCCTGCGTCCGTCTCTATTTTCCTTTGATACGCGTCCGGTTTAGACACAGCCAATCTTACAATGCAGCATCAGTTACAATGCTGCAACCCCTAACTCCTGCAAATCCCAGGAGATTTGGGGAGCGGGGTGTTAGAGGGGGAAACAACATCTTATTTAAAAAAAAAACTTTTGGCTGAATTTGCCACCGATTTGAAATCTGCTAAGATGAAATTACAGGAGGTTTTCATTGTGTGTAGTGCCCACTGCACAATGCGGTGAGAGAAACACAGAAACCATCCAGCCCTTCGAGCCTGCTCCGCCATTCATTTTGATCATGGCTGATCGTCGAATTCAATATCCTGATCCCCCCACTTTTCCTCAATCCGTTTAGTCCCAAGAGCTATATCTAATTTCTTCTTGAAATCACACAATGTTTTGGCCTCAACTACACTCGGTGGTAGTGAATTCCACACATTCACCACCCTCCTCACCTCAGTTCTAAAAGGTTTACCCTCTTTCTTCAAACTGTGACCCCTAGTTCTGGACTCCCCCACCATCGGGAACATTCTTTCTGAATCTACCCTGTCTAACCCTGTTAGAATTTTATAAGTTTCCATGAGATCCCCTTTCATTCTTCTAAACTCCAGTGAATGTAATCCTAACCAACTTGGTCTGTCCTCAGAAAGAACAGTACAGCACAGTACAGGCCCTTCGGCCCTCGATGTTGTGCCGAGCTATGTCCAAACGCAAGATCAAGCTATCCCACTCCCTATCATTCTGGAGTGCTCCATGTGCCTATCCAATAACCGCTTGAAAGTTCCTAAAGTGTCCGACTCCACTATCACAGCAGGCAGTGCATTCCACACCCCAACCACTCTCTGAGTGAAGAATCTACCTCGGACATCCCTCCTATATCTCCCACCATGAACCTTAAAGTTACGCCCCCTAGTAACAGTTACATCCACCCCAGGAAATAGTCTCTGCACGTCCACTCTATCAATCCCTCTCATCATCTTATAAACCTCTATTAAGTCGCCTCTCATCCTCCTCCGCTCTAAAGAGAAAAGCCTCAGCTCCCTCAACCTTTCCTCATAAGACCTATCCTCCAAACCAGGCAGCATCCTGGTAAATCTCCTCTGCACTCTCTCCAATGCTTCCACATCCTTCTTATAGTGAGGTGGCCAGAACTGAACACAATATTCCAAATGTGGTCTCACCAACGTCTGGTATAGTTGCAGCATAACCCCACGGCTCTTAAACTCAAACCCCCTGTTCATAAACGCTTACACGCTATAAGCGTGCTCTGTCCACTTGAGTGGCAACCTTCAGAGATCTGTGGACATGAACCCCAAGATCTCTCTGTTCCTCCATATTCCTTAGAACCCTGCCGTCGACCCTGTAATCTGAATTCAAGTTTGTCCTACCAAAATGAATCACCTCACACTATCAGGGTTAAACTCCATCTGTCATTTTTCTGCTCAGCTCTGTGACAGACCTGCCATCCCAGGAATCAGCCTGGTAAACCTTCGCTGTACTCCCTCTACAGCAAGGATATCCTTCCTCAGATAAGGACACCAAAACTGCACACAATACTTGACTTTACCAATGCCCTATACAACTGCAACAAAACACCCCAATTACTTTACTCAAATTCCCCATTTCAGAGGGGATTTAACAGTCAACTACATTGCTGTGGCTCTGGATTTGCACGTAGGCCAGACCGGGTAAGGATGGCGGATTTCCTTCCCTAAAGGACATTAGTGAACCAGATGGGTTTTTCCAACAATTGACAATGGTTTCATGGTCATCGGTAGATTCTTAACTCCAGATTTTTATTGAATTCAGATTCCACCATCTGCAATGGCCAGAAACGAATCCATTAATGATTTAAAGGAAGGAACTGAAGGCATTGTTGCTAAGTTTGCAGTTGATATAAAGATATGCAGAGGGACAGGTAGTATTTGGGGCAGCATAGTGGCACAGTGGTTAACACTGCTGCCTCACAGTGCCAGGGAGCCGGGTTCGATTCCCGGCTTGGGTCACTGTCTGTGTGGAGTTTGCGCGTTCGCCCCGTATCTGCGTGGGTTTCCTCCGGGTGCTCCGGTTTTCTCCCACATTCTGAAAGACGTGCTGGTTAGGGTGCATTGACTCAAGCAGGTGCCGGAGTGTGGCGACTGGGGGAGTTTCACAGTAACTTCATTGCAGTGTTAATGCAAGCCTTACTTGTGATTAATAAATAAACTTTATTGAGGAAATAGGGGGGCTGCAGAAGGACTTGGGGACAGGTTGGGAGAGTGGGCAAAGAACTGGCAGATGGAACACAATGTGGAAAAGTGTGAGGTGAGGCATTTTGGAAGGAGGAGTGGAGGCATAGACTATTTTCTAAACGGGAAAATACTCAGGAAATCAGAAACACAAAGGGACTTGGGAATCCTTGTTCAAGATTTTCTCAAGGTTAACGTACAGGTTCTGTCAGCAGTTAGGAAGGCAAATGCAATGTTAGCATTCATGTCGAGAGGGCTAGAATACAAGAGCAGGGATGTAGTTCTGAGGCTGTATAAGGCTCTGGTCAGACCCCATTTGGAGTATTATGAGTACTTTTGGAACCCTTTTCTAAGGAAGGATGTGTTGGCCTTGGAAAGGGTCCAGAGGAGGTTCACAAGAATGATCCCTGGAATGAAGAGCTTGTCGTGTGAGAAATGGTTGAGGACTCTGGGTCTGTACTCGTTGGGAGTTTAGAAGGATGAGGGGGGATCTTATTGAAACTTACAGGATACTGCGAAGCCTGGATAGAGTGGATGTGGAGAGGATGTTTCCACTAGTAGGAAAAACTAGAACCAGAGGGCACAACCTCAGGCTGAAGGGACGATCCTTTAAAACAGAGATGAGGAAGAATTTCTTCAGCCAGAGAGTGGGGAATCTGTGGAACTCTTTGCTGCAGAAGGTTGTGGAGGCCGGGTCATTGAGACTTAGATAGGTTGCAGAGCTGGGCCGAGAGGTGGCGGATGGAATTTAATGCGGAGAAGTGTGAGGTAATTCACTTTGGTAGGAGCAACAGATGTGTCGAGTATAGGGCTAACGGGAGGACTTTGAATAGTGTGGATGAACAGAGGGATCTAGGTGTGTGTGTACATAGATCCCTGAAAGTTGGGAATCAAGTAGATAAGGTTGTTAAGAAGGCGTACGGTGTCTTGGCGTTTATTGGTAGGGGGATTGAATTTAGGAGTCGCAGTGTAATGTTGCAACTGTACACTACTCTAGTGCGGCCGCACTTGGAGTACTGTGTGCAGTTCTGGTCCCCGCATTACAAGAAGGATGTGGAGGCGTTGGAGAGGGTGCAGAGGAGGTTTACTAGGATGTTGCCTGGTATGGTGGGGAGGTCCTATGAGGAGAGACTGAGGGATTTAGGGTTGTTTTCGTTGGAAAGAAGGCGGCTAAGAGGGGATCTTATTGAAACATATAAGATGATTAGAGGTTTAGATAGGGTGGATAGTGATAGCCTTTTTCCTCGGATGGAGAAAGCTAGCACGAGGGGACATGGCTTTAAATTAAGGGGGGGTAGCTACAGGACGGATGTCAGGGGTAGGTTCTTTACCCAGCGGGTGGTGAGGGATTGGAATGCCCTGCCTGCTGCAGTTGTAAATGCGTCTAGTTTGGGGGCGTTTAAGAGATCTCTGGATAGGTTTATGGACGAAAAGGGATTGGTATAGGCTAGTGGGTCATTGTTTTTGTAACTGGTCGGCGCAACATCGTGGGCTGAAGGGCCTGTTCTGCGCTGTAATGTTCTATGTTCTATGTTCTATGTTCTATGTCTTTAAGACAGAGATAGATAGGTTCTTGATTAATAAGGGGGTCAGGGGTTATGGGGAAAAGGCAGGAGAATGGGGATGAGAATCATATCAGCCATGATTGAATGGCGGAGCAGAGCCGATGGGCCGAATTCTGCCCCTATATCTTATGGTTTTATAATCCCCAGAGCATTACCCTGTGTCCAGTGACAGTCTCACTGTGCCACTACCTCACCAGCTCTGCCTTCAGCTGTTTTGGCCCTAAGCTGTGGAATTCCCCTCCACATTGCCCACCTCTTTTCCACCGCCCTCCCCACTCTCGCTCTCTCTCGCTCTGTCTCTCGCACTCGCTCTCCTTCTCGCTCTCTGTCTCTCTCTCTGTCTCACTCTCTCGCTGTCTCTCTCTCTCTCGCTCTTGCTCTCTCTCTTGTTCTCCGTCTCTCTCTCTCTCTCACTCTCTCGCTGTCTCTCTCTCTCACACTCTTGCTTTCTCTCTCGTTCTCTGTCTCTCTCTCTCTCACTCTCACTCTCTCTCGCTGTCTTTCTCGCTCTCGCTCCCTCACTCGCTCTACCTCTCTCGCACCCTCTTGTTCTACCCTTCACTGCCACTCGCTCTATCTGTTGCTCCCTCTCACTCTATCTCTCACTCTGTCTCTTGCTCTATCTCTCTCACCCTTTTACCCTATCTCTCGCTCTCTCTCATGTTTTACTGCTACATGAATGCAATTTATTGTTGCTTAAGAGGCAGGCTTCTAAATCTGGAGAATGCAACAAGTCCAGGACACAATAATTGTCGGAATATGATGATACTGTGCCTTTAGTAAATGTATAGATATCATGTGTTTTTGTAAGAAGTATGTTTAAAAGTCAGCTCTTGTTCACAAGGTGCCGATTTGTCTGGGCAGTGTGCAACTCAAATATAACCAGAGTTAATGCATTTGTGTTTACTTGAGTTTTGCTGAGTAGTTTTCATATGATGGACAAGAGACAATGGTTTCATGGCCATCATTAGACTTTTAATTTCAGATTTTAACTGAATTGAAATTTCACCACCTGCTGAGGTGGGATTAGAACTCGGGTCCCCAGAGCATTATCCTGGGTCTCTGGATTACTAGCCCAGTGACAATACCACTACATCACTGCCCTCTGATTCATTGTATATTTGCTAAATACAATACATTCTGATTTGGTCCAGGATTGGTGCGCAGAAAAGTCCTTTTTAATTTAACTGTTCTGTTTTTACACTGCATTGTTCCAGTTTTATTTAATCGCAGTCACTCAGTCACTTTGGTTTTCCAGCAATAACCCTTTCACTTGGGTGCTGCGCAATTACAGGAACCTTTACAAAACTGCAACTTGCTAAAAACTACAAGTTGTCCTCCTTTAGTGAGCCGGGGTTGTGTTGTGTTTAGACTTTCCCCCTGGGTGGGGAGGTGGCGAGTCTCGCAGCAGTCGAAGAGTGCTTCGCTTTGGTTCCAATCCCTCTCCTTCCCTCCACTCCCCCTGCCCCGTTCCTCCCCCTCCAGGCAGTGGCTGGTTCTGAGGTGTAAACACTCTCTGCTGCTTGCTTCAAGAAAAGCAGCAGAAACAACTCACACACGGGGAAGTCAGCGATTTTCTCTTCCCCGAAATGAGTTATGATCTGGAACACACTGCCTGAAAGGGTGATGGAAACAGCTTTGATAACTCGCAATGGAAAATAAAATTGGGTACGACAGCAAGTTTCGTTTATATAGCGCCTTTCTCATAGTGAGATGATCCGGGGGTGCTTTTACAGGAGTGCTAGCGAATGAAATTTTGAACATAAAATTCATTGAATCAAAAATCCTGCTCAGTGGTTTTGAGAAGTAGCTTAAAAGAGCAGAGGGTCAGGGAGGGAGTTCCTGGGGTTTGGAGCCCAGGCAGCTGAAGGTGCAGACACGGTGGTTAGCAACACTGCCTCACAGCGCCAGGGACCTGGGTCTGATTCCGGCCTTGGGTCACTGTCTGTGCGGAGTCTGCACCTTCTCCCCGTGTCTGTGTGAGTTTCCTCTGCGTGCTCCGGTTTCCCCCCAAAGATGTGCTGGTTTTAGGGTGCATTGGCCGTGCTAAATTCTCCCTCAGTGTACCCGAACAGGCAAAGTGTGCTGACTAGGGGATTTTCACAGTAACTCCATTGCAGGTAAGCCTGCTTGTAACAATAATAAATAAACTGTGTTTACTCCTCCTCTTGTCTGATGAGTAGGTGATGGAATCTTCTAGCCTGACTTCCTGAGGTAGCTGTTCAAAGTGGAGCTCCAAACGGATATGTTTTTAATTGTTTCTATTGCCTGACTGTTCCGTATCCTGGTGTATTGATTCTATCCTGCTCACGTGCTGATTCCATCAGGATACTTTAGTTTCTTGTCTTGCGACTGAACAGCTCCAGTCTGGTACTGAGGGAGTGCTGCACTGTCAAAGTCTTTCAGGCAGAGTGTTACTCTGAAGCTCCTGTTGGGCGCAGATAAAAGATCTCACGGCCACTGTTCCAAGAATTAGCAAAGGACGCTCCCCTCTTTCCTGGCCCAAGATTTATCCCTCAGTCAACAGCAGGTGATCAGGAAGGCGAATGGGATGCTGGCCTTCATAGCGAGGGGGATTGAATATAAAAGTAGGGAGGTCTTGCTGCGGCTGTATAGGGCATTGGTGAGGCCGCAGCTGGAGCACTGTGTGCAGTTTTGGGCGCCGCACTTACACAAGGATATTTTGGCCTTGGAGGGAGTGCAGAGGAGGTTTACTAGGCTGATGCCGGAGTTGAGGGGGTTGAGCTATGAGGAGAGGCTGAATAAACTAGGCTTGTACTCGTTAGAGTTTAGAAGAATGAGGGGAGATCGCATTGAGACGTATAAGATGATGAATGGGATGGATAGTATAGAGGTGGAGAGACTCTTCCTGCTCAGAAAGGATAATAGGACTAGGGGGCACAGCCTCAAGATAAAGCGGGGGGTGGTTTAGAACGGAGTTGAGGAGGAACTTCTTCACTCAAAGGGTGGTGAATCTCTGGAATTCTCTGCCCGTTGAAGTGGTGGAGGCTGCCTTGCTAAATATTTTTAAGACGCGGGTTGATGGGTTTTTGATAAGAGAGGGGATTAAGGGTTATGGGGAGAGGGCGGGAATGTGGAACTGAGACACGACAGATCATCCATGATCTTATTGAATGGCGGGGCAGGCTCGAAGGGCTAGATGGCCTACTCCTGCTCCTATTTCTTATGTTCTTATGTTCTTCATCTCAAACCTTTTCACCCCCTGATGGAGCGCGGCCCATGACAAATTCTCTCCATCTCATCCCGTTCTGGAACAAACTCTCCACTCGTTGCCACGTTCAGCCCAGGGTTCTCATCTCCTTTTCTGTGTTCCGCCTCCGTGTGTTTCTCGATCCGTCTCCCTTTCTCGTTCCTTGCGGATTCCATGTGAGATCTTGCTGTGTAATGTTGTCCCCCGACTTCCTCAAGGTGTGGCTGTTCCAATTCCACTTTCACCTTTGGGCTTGGATGAGTGTTGGGCCTGTGTAGGATTGTTGTCGGTGCAGACTCGATGGGCTGAACGGCCTTCCTCTGCACCGTGGTGATTCTATGACTGCCTGCGTGGGGTTCCTCTGGGTGCTCCGGTTTCCTCCCGCAGTCTGAAAGACGTGCTGGTTGGGGTGCATTGACCATGTTAAATTGTCCCTCAGTGTACTGGAACAGGCACCGGAGTGCGGCGACTCGGGGATTTTCACATTAACTTCATTGCAGTGTTAATGCAAGCCTACTTGTGACACTAGTAAATAATAAACTTTATGATTGAACATAAGAACATAAGAAATAGGAGCAGGAGTAGGCCATCTAGCCCTTCGAGCCTGCCCCGCCATTCAGTAAGATCATGGCTGATCTGTCGCTGCTCAGTTCCACTTTCCCGCTTTCTCCCCATAACCCTTAATCCCGTCTCTCATCAAAAACCCATCAACCCGCGTCTTAAAAATATTTAGCGAGGCAGCCTCCACCACTTCAACGGGCAGAGAATTCCAGAGATTCACCACCCTTTGAGTGAAGAAGTTCCTCCTCAACTCCGTTCTAAACCACCCCCCTCTTTATCTTGAGGCTGTGCCCCCTAGTCCTACTATCCTTTCTGAGTGGGAAGAGTCTCTCCACTTCTATCCTATCCATCCCATTCATCATCTTATACATCTCAATGAGATCTCCCCTCATTCTTCTAAACTCTAACGAGTACAAGCCTAGTTTATTCAGCCTCTCCTCATAGCTCAACCCTCTCAACTCCGGCATCAGCCTAGTAAACCTCCTCTGCACTCCCTCCAGGGCCAAAATATCCTTGCGTAAGTACGGCGCCCAAAACTGCACACAGTACTCCAGCTGCGGCCTCACCAATGCCCTATACAGCTGCAGCAAGACCTCCCTACTTTTATATTCAATCCCCCTCGCTATGAAGGCCAGCATCCCATTCGCCTTCCTGACCACCTGCTGCACCTGCAAGCTGGGTTTTTGCGACTCATGCACAAGGACCCCGAGGTCCCTCTGCACCGTCGCCTGCTGCAGTTTTTCTCCACGTAAGTAATAATCCTTCCTACCATTATTCCTACCAAAGTGGACCACCTCACACTTGCCAACATTAAATTCCATTTGCCATTTCCTGGCCCATTCGCCCAGCCTATCTAGATCCTTCTGCAGACTCTCCACACCCTCCGCACAATTAGCAGGTTGGAGAGGGCCGAATGGCCTACTCTGGCTACTGATTTGTCTGTATGCATGTTGGCAGTTAGCACTCCTGTTCTTGTATAGAATCCCTACAGTGCAGAAGGAGGCCATTTGGCCCATTGACCCTGCACTCACCACAATCGCCCCCCAGGCACTATCCTCATAACCCCATGCATTTACCCTGACACTAAGGGGCAATTTAGCATGGCCAATCCGCACATTGTGGGACTGCGGGAGGAAACCGGGGCACCCGGATGGAAACCCACGCAGACACGGGGAGAATGTGTAAACTCCACACAGACAGTGACCCGAGCCGGGAATCGAACCCGGGTCCTTGGCGCTGTGAGGCAGCAGTGCTAACCCACCGTGCCACCGTGCAGCATGTTCTGTTGGTGGGAATAAGGTGGCATTAAAATGCTGCTCAGGCTCAGGCGAAGCGTTTTATCCCTCGCTGATTCCCGGCAGTCCCAGAAACTGGGAAATGCATTTTAAAATGAGCAATTATGGAAATGTTTACTTCAGTCGCTCGCTGTGAGTGTGAGCGTGGAGAGTGCTGAAATTTTCCATGGGGTATTTAATACACTCGAGGGGCAGGAGGCATTGAGCTTCTTTCCTGCCTGGGTATTTTTAACAAGTATTTAATGTTAAGAATATGCAGTTCTTAAGAAAAGCAAATTGTTCCGTCCTCCCCCATCAACGCCACCAGTCCCCCAGAAAAGTTGCAGATGAGCTAACGAAATAAGTTTCAGACGCTAGTCCCTATCACAGATAGGTTCAGTGATATCTGCTGTTTGCAGTGAGCCATTATTCGGATTGTAAGCTTTCGGAGCTATTTCAGAGTTCTAACCAAACTGGGTAAATTCGTGGCGCATTTTCTTTTGTCTTTAACTGGCGCAGTATTTACTGGGCCCCCTGAGTCGAACTTGTCTTCGCCGGCTGGTCGTTCAACTTTAATGAGAAATAAATAGATTGATTCGCCGAACACGGGGAAATGCCTGCTTGCAGGGAAGGTGCCGTCAGGGCGTTAGGGAATGCCACCTTGGGGTGATCCCTGCCTGATGTGCGGGTTAGGTGGATTGGCCCATGGGAAATTGCCCCTGAGTGTCAGCGAGATTAGCAGGGTAGACATGTGGGATTGCGATAGAACATCGAACCCTACAGTGCAGAAACAGGCCCTTCGGCCCATTAAGTCTGCACCGACCACAATCCCACCCAGGCCCTATCCCCATACCCCTACACATTTACCCACTAATCCCTCTAACCTACACATTTCAGGACACTAAGGGGCAATTTTAGCACGGCCAATCAACCTAACCCGCGCATCTTTGGGCTGTGGGAGGAAACCGGAGCACCCGGAGGAAACCCACGCAGACACGAGGAGAATGTGCAAACTCCACACAGACAGTGACCCGAGCCGGGAATCGAACCCAGGTCCCCGGAGCTGTGAAGCAGCAGTGCTAACCCGCTGTGCTACCGTGCCGCCTAATAGGTTGAGATTGTTGTTGCTGCAGACTCCCATTTAAGAAATGGGTGGCACAGTGGTTAGCACTGCTGCCTCACAGCGCTCGGGACCTGGATTCAATTCCGGCCTCAAATCACTGTCTGTGTGGAGTTTGAACATTTTCCCCCGTGTCTCCGCGGATTTCTTTCTGTTTTCCTCTCTCAGTCCGAAAGACGTGCTGGTTAAGTGCTTTGATCGCGCTGGATTTTCCCTCAGCATAGCCGAACAGGCGCCAGAGTGTGGTAACTGGGGGGTTTTCACAGTAAGTTCATTGCAGTGTTAATGTACAGTCAGTAGCCTCACAACACCAGGTTAAAGTTCAACAGGTTTATTTGGAATCACGAGCTTTTAGAGTGCTGTCCCTTCACCAGTTGAGTGATGATGATAGGGTGTAGAGAAAGATCAACTTAATGCGAGGTTGGTCCATTCAAAAGTCTGACAGCAGCAGGGAAGAAGCTGTTCTTTAATCAGTTGGTACGGGACCTCAGACCTTTGTATTTTTTTCCCGACAGAAGAAGGTGGAAGAGAGAATGTCTGGGGTGCGTGGGGTCCTTAATTATGCTGGCTGCTTTGCCGAGGCAGCGGGAAGTGTAGACAGAGTCAATGGATGGGAGGCTGGTTTGTGTGATGGATTGGGCTTCATTCACAACACTTTGCAGTTTCTTGAGCTCTTGGGCAGAGCAGGAGCCCATACCAAGCTGTGATACAACCAGAAAGGATGCTTTCTATGGTGCATCTGTAAAATTTGCTAAGAGTTAGAATATAAAAGTGGGGAGGTCTTGCTGCAACTGTACAGGGCACTGGTGAGGCCGCAGCTGGAGTACTCTGTGCAGTTTTGGTCACCGCACTTGCGCAAGGATATATTGGCCTTGGAGGGAGTGCAGAGGAGGTTCACTAGGCTGATACTGGAGTTGAGGGGGTTGAGCTATGAAGAGAGGTTGAATAGACTGGGCTTGTACTCGTTGGAGTTTAGAAGGATGAGGGGAGATCTTATTGAGACATATAAGATGATGAAGGGGATGGATAGGGTAGAGGTGGAGAGGTTCTTCCCGCTCAGAAAGGACAGCAGGATTAGGGGGCACAGCCTCAAGATAAGGGGGGTGCAGTTTAGAACAGAGTTGAGGAGGAACTTCTTCACTCAAAGGGTGGTGAATCTCTGGAATTCTCTGCCCGTTGAAGTGGTGGAGGCTCCCTCGCTAAATATATTTAAGACGCAGGTAGATAGGTTTTTGGTGGGCAAGGGTATTAAGGGTTATGGGGAGAAAGCGGGAAAGTGGAACTGAGCCACTTCGGATCAGCCATGATCTTATTGAATGGCGAGGCAGGCTCGAGGGGCTAGATGGCCTACTCCTGCTCCTATTTCTTATATTCTTTTGTTAACACTGCAATGAAGTTACTGTAAAAAATCCCCTCATCGCCACATTCCGACGCCTGTTTGGGTACACTGAGGGAGAATTTAGCATGGCCAATGCACCTAACCAGCACGTCTTTTAGACTGTGGGAGGAAACCGGAGCACCTGGAGGAAACCCACGCAGATATGGGGAGAATGTGCAAATCTCCACAGACAGTGACCCAAGCCAGGAATCGAACCTGGGTCCCTGGCGCCGTGAGGCAGCAGTGCTGACCACTGTGCCACCCACACTTCAATGAAGTTACTGTGAAAACCCCCTCCTGCACCTGTTCGGGTGCACTGAGGGGGAATTAAGCACGGCCAATGCACCCTAACCAGCATGTTCTCAATACATCATCGCAAATTATTATTCTTATATGGCGTCATGTACAACTGACTCAAGAACAGCTTCTTCCCTGCTGCCATCAGACTTTGAACAGATTTACCTTGCATTGATCTTTCTCTACGCCCTTGCTACGACTGTAACATTACATTCTGCACTCTCTCTCCTTCTCTATGAACGGTATGTTTTGTCTGTATAGCGCGCAAGACGCAATCCTTTTCACTGCGTGTTAATAGATGTGACATTAAATCAAAAGCAAATTTTAATCTATTACTGGCAGGGACAGACCCCTGTCCCTTAATAAATGAGTTCTTTGTCCTAGTAATGCACTACATCACTCAAAAAAAAACCCCCTCTCGCTAACCGTAACCTGGCTTTGGAAGAAAACAAGCTGTCATTTCAGTGGTAAGCTCTCCCTGCTCTTCCAATCAGTCCGGGAATGAACATTTCACATCCCTGCCTCTGTGCTGTGACCAAATTCTAAATGCCACCGCACGTTTGTCATCAGTTTAGCAAAGGTCTGTGTTGATGTGGGGTTACCACGCTTCCTGAACTCTGCTGGAACAAGAGATTCCTATCTCCTGAGCGCTGACAGTGAGTCAATAAAAGAACAGGACGAGAAATCGCAAGGGCATTAAAGAAAGATATATTTAAATTTCTTTCAGGGGGTATCGACGTCACGGGGCCAGCACTCATTGCCCATCCCTAATTGCCCTTCAGGAGGGGGGTGGGTGTTCCCCCTTCTTGAGCCGCTGCAGTCCATGTGGTGGTAGGTACACCCACAGCGCTGTTAGGGAGGGAGTTCCAGGATTTGTTGACCCAGCGACTGTGAAGGAACGGCCGATATATTTCCAAGTCAGGAGGGTGAGTGGCGTGGGGGGGAACCTCCTGTGGTGGTGTTCCCAGGTATAATAAAGAACAGGAACAGCACAGGAACAGGCCCTTCGGCCCTCCAAGCCTGCACTGACCATGCTGCCCGACTGAACTAAAACCCCCTATCCTTCCAGGGACCACACGCCTCTATTCCCATCCTATTCATGTATTTGTCAAGACGCACCTTAAAAGTCACTACTGTATCCACTTCCACTCCGTCCCTTGGCAGCCACTACCCTCTGTGTAAAAAATCTGCCTCTTGCATCTCCTTTAAACATTGCCCCTTAAACCCGTGCCCCCCTAGTAATTGACTCTTCCACCCTGGGAGAAAGCTTCTGACTATCCACTCTGTCCTTGCCCCTCATAATCTTGTAGACTTCTATCAGGTCTCCCCTCAACCTCTGTCATTCCAGTGAGAACAAACCAAGTTTCTCCAACCTCTCCTCATAGCTAATGTCCCCCATGCCAGGCAACTGCTACCCTTGTCCTTCTAGATGGTAGTGGTCACGGGTTTGGAAGGTGCTGTCAGATTGTTGGTGAGTTGCTGCAGTGCATCTTGTAGATGGTACACACGGCTGCCGCTGTGCGTTGGTGGTGGAGGGGTTGAACGTTTGTGGATGGGGGAGCAATCAAGTGGGGCTGCTTTGTCCTGGGTGGTGTCGAGCTTCTTGAGTGTTGTTGGAGCTGCACCCATCCAGGCAAGTGGGGAGTGTTCCATCACACTCCTGGCTTGTGCCTTGTGGACAGACTTTGGGGAGTCAGGAGGTGAGTTACTCGCTGCCGAATTCCCAGCCTCTGACCTGCTCTTGATTGGATGGTCCAGTTCAGTTTCTTTTGATTCCATTCGTTCAGAGCACGTGGGCATCGCTGGGTCAGCGTGACTCACCTGAGGAAGGAGCAGTGTTCTGAAAGCTTGTCATGAACCTGTTGGGACTTTAACCTGGTGTTGTGAGACTTCTTACTGTGCCCAGGATGTTGACAGTGAAGGGCGGCTTAGCAATGTCATTGAAAGCCATGGTGCAGCGGAGAGTTCACCCCCTGATACCCATTGACTCCAGTCGGTCTTGGGCATCAGGTTCTCATCGATTCCATTCTAATTTGCGCTGCACTGGGTGAAATACTGCACTGTGGCACTCAGTCCCACCTCACCGCACATTCTAGCATTTTCTTTGAACAATCTTTTGTTAGAAAAATATCCTTTCCGATCCTGTTGTTAAACTCTCCGGAGACCCGCCAGTCACTAGCACCGTCCCGTTATGTGGGAGGGAGCCTGGGTCGCAGAGTTGAGGGAACAATTACACACGTCAGATTGGAAAAATCTAAGGTCAACATTTTAACAAAATAACTTCAGCCTCAACCTGGGGCCTACTCTCCTTAAGAAACACAATTTCTCATTTCTGAGCCTTGAGGAAGATTAAAGGATTCTTAAAATCTTTTTGAGACCCGGTGTTACAGTGGAAGAAAATAACTCCTGGCATTTCCGTAGCACCTCTCACGGCCTCGGGGCTGATCCCAGTGCTTTACAGCCAACGGCTACACTCCTTTGAAGTGTAGTCACTGTTCCAACGCTGGGAGAAACCACAGCCAATTTGTGCACAGCAAGCTCTCACAAACAGCCGTGTGGTGGTGGTTGGACGGTGTGTTTTTGTGAGGGGTAAAGATTGGCCAAGCCAC